>NC_035441.2:128937227-129600587 GCF_002127325.2 Helianthus annuus
TTGACCACGTTGTTGTCAGCTTGAGCCTGGCGTGCATTGATGTTGAAAGTTCTGGCGTGAGCGGCTTGTTGTTGAGGCTGTTGTTGTTGTTGTTGGGGTTGTTGAGCTTCTTGTTTCACCACCCTGTTCGGGCACCGGTTTGCGAAGTGGTTAGGGTCACCACATGCAAAGCAGGTCCGAACATTGTTTGCCGGGGCCTGTGCTGCTTGAGGAGCTTGAGGAGCAGGTAGCAGGGCTTGGTTAACAGCGGCTTGAGCTTGCGTTTGACGAGGACCATAGCGGCAACTCGCAGTGAAATGCCCGTAAACGTTGCAGTGGGCACAGAATCGGCAGGCCACACCCACCGGGTGATGATAGGAACATGTAGCACAGAGTGGGTGGGGGCCGGTGTACGCACGCTTCGCTGGCGGCGCATTGATCACTGGCGCTGAACGCTGTGGCTGTTGCTGCTGGGCTGGTACAGACTGTAGTGGAGCAGCAGTGGTTGCGGCAGCGCAACTTTTGTTCTTCTTTCTTCTTCTCGAAGACTTGGAGGCTTGAGTGGTGGTGTTGTCGGTTGATGCGGCGGTGACTTGATGCAGGGGCTTGACTTGCTTATCCCAGAAACCAGCCTTCACCCGCTTATCATTAATCTCAGCGGCGAGCAGGTAGGTTTCCTCAATCGTTGCGGGCTTTGAAGCTAGGACAAAATCCGCTACACAGTCAGGAAGAGCGCGGATGTACTTTTTGATGGTCATGTCGGGAGTCTTGACCTGGTCTGGACAGATGATGCTTAACTGCTTGAAGCGAGCAGTGAGACCGGCGTTGTCACCCTTGTCTTGTTTAATACCCCAGAATTCATCCTCCAACTTATGACGCTCATGGGGGGGACAGTATTCTTCGATCATGATTTCCTTCAGCTTCTTCCAAGACAGAGCATAGGCTGCGTCGTTTCCGCGCTTGTTTCTTTCAGCAGTCCACCAGTCCAAAGCACGGGACTGGAAGACGCCAGTAGCATTGAGAGTCCGGAGATTATCTGGGCATCCACTTTGACGAAAGGTGACTTCTATCGAGTCAAACCAGTGAAACATAGCCGTTGGACCATCCTCGCCGGTGAACTCTTTTGGCCCACATGCCTTAAATTGCTTGAAGCTAAAAGCAGTCTTGCTGGATTCTTTCGGAGCATCAGCTTGTGACATCTCAGAGGATTTGCTGGCGTTCTCATAAACCTCACTCACGGCCTTCGCCACGGTCTTAGAGATGATAGCAGCCAGACGTCGATCTCTTTTCTCCTGGCGGGTAAGACGCGAGCGTGATCTAGGTTGTCCAGATGACGACATGGTCTGCAATAGACATCGTCACAGGCTCAACACAACGAATTCGAGTCTCACACGTTCTTAGATCTCTAAAGCTTAGAATCACGTCGCATCTCTCGTCACGTAACACATATAATCACATAAGCACATAATCATAGAGGCACATAAGCACAGAAGCAATTAGGGCACATAAGCAATTAAGCAAATAGAGCACTTAATTTCCTAAACACGTACGCATTTTTATCACAGAGGCAATTAATGTCACGCAGATTGATAACAAATGGAGTAACCAACAAATCTTAAAACACGTAAACAGGTAAATCATATAAAATCAACAAAACAATACTCAAAATCGGAAAATGGATTGTCTGCGGCTACTAGACTTCGACTAACCATGGCAATTCAACTATTCACAGTTGACTTGTCGTCACTTTCGACTCTAGGGGACATGTTTCTGCCTCGATTCTTGGGCATTATACATGCGCATTCTAGGCCATACTCGTGAGTTCGGGTCGTTGGAGTCCGTCAATTGCCTTGGCGAGATAAAATTAAAGTTGGAATAACTGCCAAGGTTAGGGTTTCACCCCTAGCTCAGCAATTTCTTCCTTGTTTTAAGAAAATTTAGAGGAAAGTTTTCATCAAATTACGGGTTTCAGCCCTAATTTGGTATAATTCTCCCCCGTTTGTTGATAGAAAATCGCACAAAATAATTGGCAAAATTTGTAATCTAGGCAGGAATTTGCGGATTTCACTCCTAATCCCGTCCAAATTACAAATTTTGGCTCGGAGTTCGGATGTAATGATAGAATAGAAGGAAACAACACAAAATAAGCACATAAACTTGGTCTCTTGGTTCCTAACTATAGTCTAGGTCTCTAAGACAGCGATCCGGACTAGATCGTGTCTAACCTAATTCCCTATAGTTATGGCTCTGATACCAATCTGTCACACCCCAACCGATGGCGGAATCATCGGGGCGCGGCACTGAGCGAAACAGATTGTTTAGAAGTTTCCACAACAACTATCATACAATTCAGTTATATAACACGTCCCATACCGTGTCCCAAATAATAACAAGTTATCATAGAAATCAACTAAACAATATGGGAACTGTTCCGACAACTCAAATTCTTAATTATTACAAACCAAATTTAAATATTGTCTTAAGACTTCTAGACGGTTATTCGTAAATCTTACTGACTACAGGTGCCAGTACAAGATCTACAGATAATTATGGCCCTGGGGCAGGTACGTGGACACTGTCCTAAGGTCACAGGCTCCTAGAAGCTTATTATTGCCTCGCTTCCCTAGCACGCTAGTAGCTTAAACACCTGTCACATACGTTAAAATAAAAGTCAATACATATAATGTAAAGGTGAGTACACAAGTTTGATATAGCATATAGAGTTCGAATAGTTTACGCATAACCAAGCACGTACACAAGGGCAAACGATGCATGTAAATTATCGACATGGGACCATCGATACCAACGACTTCGGGTTGACTGTCCGAGACAGTTCGCAATACATGATTACCACCGTAATCCATGCAAGAAATTGTCCTTAGCAACCCCCGTGTGAACGGGTGCTGAGTCCAAACTATAGTACTATGTTGCTAAAGCAGGTAGATAGCACTCCACGTGTAAACATAATAAACATCAATCATTTAGACAAGTAATACATGCAGGTAGGTTAGCGTTCAAATAGTTTGTGTTGTTTGTGAATTTGATAGATTACGTATGTAACACCCAAAAGTGCTGAAAGCAAAAAGGGATCGAGTATACTCACAGTGGTTGATCGTGGATTGAAGGGAGCACTGAGAATAGGTTAGCCTGAATAGTTCGATAACACAACGATGAGTAACGCGGAAAAAGTAAACAATGTACTTGGATCGAGTAGGCCATTCGATCGGACAGCAGTTCGATCGAGTGGGCTGTTCGATTGGTTTGAAAGTCCGTTCGAACATCCATTCGATCGGCTGGCTGGCTCGATCGGCTGGTTCCTTCAAGTGGATTGTTTCTTCCTTTGATGTGAAGGATGTGTTTGTGTATGATGGTTGTACTACCTTTCAAGTTGGCCGATCGAACAGCTGTTCGATCGGTTAGCCCAACCGATCGGTTAGCATTGCAATGTTTTCAAATATGTCACTCGATCGGTTGGCATGTTCGATCGGGTGACATTCCAATGTTTCAAAAGTCTAAGTGTTTTAAAGTATAGTATCTCATGATTCGAGCAGTAATGATTACAATCGAGTGGCGTAGTCGATCGAACAGTACCTCGTCAATACTACACTTTATGAGTTGGTGGGTCTAAGTGCTAGTCGATCGGTTAGCCTAGCCGATCGGCTGGCATAGTCGTTCGGTTGGGCTGTTCGATCGAACAGCCTAGCCGTTCGGCCAGCTTCTCGATTCAGTTAACCTTTCACTTAACACTTGGTTATTCCCGTTAATTGTTGATGTTTTAGAGATATTTTGACTACGAGTTGAACCACAAAGCCGAAGTCCCTACTTAGTCTACTGACTCGAGCAGGAATCACCCAAACTCGGTTAGAGACGGTTTGGAACCCAAGTTTAACGTTTAACCCGAAATCGGTATATCTCTCGGTAGAACCCGAATCTTGAACCATGTGTTTGTTTAGATTGATTTGTAAATCGGTTCGAGCTTCGTTTTCACCGGTTTGAGTGTAAAAGAGTTGAAAGATAGATGAAAACCCATCTTCCAAATCCTTTTCCACCGTGAAATGTTAAGATCCTTGGAAGATTTTAGGTTATTGATGTGGAAATCGGTTAGATCTAGCTTATTCATGGTTGAATGAAGTCAAGAACATGAAGTTCTTGATGAACACCAAGAACACCATGATGACATCACTCAAGAACACCTAGATCTTGGTGATTTCATGGATGAAATTCAGATTTTGAAAGATAGAAAGATGGAGAATCGATTAATGAACAAAAACGTACAAGGATTAGAGCGAAATACTTACCGGTTTGAGAGAAATCTGAGATTTAGTGAGAAGAAGAGGCTGGTCGGTCAGAGCTTTTCCAAAAGTGGAAAGCTTGACAAGGACAGCCCTATTTATAGGCTTCCAAAAGAGGAAAGGGTCAGCTGATCGAACAGCATCCCTGATCGAGCAGCTGTCCGATCGAACAGCGCTGTTCGATCGGCTAGCCTGTTCGATCAGGTTGCCCTGTTCGATCGGCTAGCCTGTTCGATCAGGTTGCCCTGTTCGATCGGCTTGCCTGGTTTTGAGTGTTTTGCGACGATTTTTGATATTTCGAGTTCGATGAACGATGACTTGAGAATGATAGAATTCCTAGTCAAATTACTTTTAGTTCCAACTACTATATCTAACATACAAGCATCCTTACAACCATTTCGGGTTCGATTTCCATTGAGTTTGATTCACCTTTGAGTCTTGATTGATTTGATTGATTCACCACACACTTTAACATAAAAGTAAACATGCACAAGTAACACATAAGGCACACACACACGTATAAAAGCATTAAAATCCCCACACTTGAGTTTGATGATTGATTTGATTAGCTTGATTATTGATTGACTAGCTTTATTGCGTTGTTACTTCCTACCATACACAGTCGGTCGTTGATTCACAGTCGATTATCGGTCGATTAGTTTGATTATACAACACTTACTCCAAATAATACGAAAATCAAAATGAAACTAAAATGAAATTAATCTTTATTAATCTTTAATTCCAATAACAGTCAACGCTTGACTTTGACTTTGACTTTTGGAAAACACGGGGTGTTACAAAGAGACTTAGGCAAACATGGCCTTTGATTGTCAAGAACTCTTACGATCAATCTTGGATCCCGAGACGACTCACACGCTCTATGATGGACAATGGATGATGGTGGTGGATGATGGTGTTGTGATGGTGGTGGGTGAAGTGTGAGAGAGGTGGTGTGTCAAGGGACGAGTTGCAAGAGCTCCAAACACTCCTATTTATAGGCTGAACAGAAGCTCGGGCACGGCCCCGTGTCCGCTGGGCACGGCCCCGTGTCCATCTGACTCTCTCTCTTCATTAATTGTAATTCGCAATTACAATAAATGCGCCTGCAGGAAGTTGACCACGCCCCCGTGTCCACTGGGCACGACCCGTGGTGGGCAACAGAAGCTTCTATGAGTTTGTCTTTTCTGCTGGCACTTGGGCACGGCCCCGTGCTCACTGGGCACGGGGCGTGTTCAGTCTTCTGTCTTCTTTGTTTTGCTTGGGAAGATGCTGTCGGGGGGTCGGGCATATCACTTTTGTTCCCCTTCTTGTATTTATGTTAGATTTTGCTGTCTTTTTGCTTCTTTTGTTATTTTGAGCTCATTTAATCCTGAAAATACAAAAGGAAGACAAAAGTACACTTTTTCGAACATTAGTACTAAAAAATGGTTAGTTTTAAGCCACAATTGATGTAATTTATATGTTGCATTTTGTGCACATCAAATACCCCCACACTTAAGTCTTTGCTTGTCCTCTAGCAAAACTCTTTATAATGTGGCTTTATTCACTCCCAAATGGAATGGGTAGAAGAGAAGGTTTTTGGGCTTGTCATAGAGTGTCGGGATTTCCAAGATTATTTAGGTTTTATTTTTATTTATTTACAATCCTATTCGTCATGATTTATTAAAAACATTTCATAAGATAAATTATTTAGTAGGGCATAACATACCTCTTTAAATTTCCATTTATATACAAGTTCACATACCTCACGGGGAATCACTCAACACTCGGCCGAAGGTGTATTTTTAGTGAATCACTCGAGAGCGGCATGGAACTTACTCCTACCATAAGCTTGCCAAGCAATCAATCCTCCTCCTTTTTAACTATATACCTTTGTAAATATCAAGAGGACTTTTTGGGTGAAGGGTTAGGCTTGGGCTAAGGTGGGTGGTTGGGTTAGTGGTTAGTAAAAAGGGCGAAAAGCGTAACAATCGTCGGTTTTTGAAAGACTTTCTATTTTTTTCATTTTTATTTATTTTGATGAACCGTTTATTTCAAACAAAGTTAACTAGGGGGATTTTGGGTAGGTGGTAAAAAAAATGAAAAAATAATGGTGTAGAAAGAAAAAGGGTTAGTCCTAATGCCTCCATCATTTACTTACTCGGGTTTAAGTTGGTAAGGACCGGGAATGTATTGTTGTGGCAAGTTCTAGAGTCGTACGAACCAAGCGGCTATTCACACAAGAAACGAAAAATGAGCATTTAGTGTAAAGATATGTATTTGTATGCTCGATAAAGGTTCAAAACTCAATTTTGTGGGAAAGGGTTTTTTATGTGATCAAGTATATGTAATCAAATCTTAACTAAGTTTGTCATGCCTTTTCATAATTTTCTTATGTTGGTTCTTTTTATCACGACGCTATCGGTTGTAAATTTGTAAAAATATAACCTTGTTAGAACTTGAATTTCCAACTTAAACTTAGACAAGTAAAAAAAATGAAAGTTTTTTTTGAAAAAAAAAATTGGGGTGATTAGCGGTTCCAATAGAGTTTTGTGTAAGGCTTGTTATTAGGACTTGCAAGATTCAAGGTTTTAGCATCCCCCCCACACTTAAATTACACATTGTCCTCAATGTGTCCCAAAAATAAGTTTTTAGGTTGATTGAATGTGTAAAATGGTGTTAAAAGCAAAATTTTATGTTACTGGCATCCTGGACACGGCCCCGTGTCGGTTGGACACGACCCCGTGTTCAACTGCCAGTAACAAAAACTTACAGAAGATGGACACGGGGGCATGTTGGCTGGGCACGACCCCGTGTCTGGCAAAAATCTGCAGAAATTAAACAAACTCGCACCTGACCCTACTCGTAGCATACACATCGGGTATGCTTAGCATTCTGAAAACCCTAAAACCGGGTATTTCCCAACCCAATTTATACCTGATACCCAATTATTACCCGATTATTACCATACTTGTACCCGAGTTTTATTCCATCCACAGACCGGGTTTTCTTACTCGATACCCGTACATGGTATTACAATACCCGAACCACGTTTTGACCGAGTTTTCACCAAGTATGACCTTTTTTAATTTTTTGAGATTTGGATGTTTGGAACGGTTATATAGTGTTTAGGAGACCATCTTTGACCATTTTTTTGTTTAAAATGTATTTCTACACCTATAAATAGATGTTTGATGTTTGGTTTAGTCACACACTTAAAAAGATCAAAAATCCTTAATTATCCCTACATATATGGCTTCCTCTTCCAATGGCACGGGTTCTAAAACTCGATTATCATCTATTTAGGCTCGTTTCGAGTTATGTAAAATGTCATTCGCTCCAAGCAAGGCTCCATGTGTGTTCATTGCAGTTATTTCTTGAACCCGGATTCCATAACGACTTTGAAAAACATTTGCAAAAATGTCGACCTTGAGACGAACGCTAATCGAAGACAATCAATCTATGTTTTTTGTTTATGTTTTTGTACTTTCTTTAATTAAATTTATGTAAATCTATGTTTTATGCAATAAAAGGTTTATAAATATATGTTTTATGCCAAAAAAATTGAATTCCCAAAAACAACCTCTACCTAAAAACCTTACCTATACCTGGAAACCAGGTTTTCTAATACCTGAAAATAGGGTAGTTTTATACCCGGGTATGGGGTACTCAGACCCGAACCCTACCCGGAACTTGTTACACCATGTATGGTTTTTTGTAGCCAATACCCGAACCCAACCGAGGAATTGCCAATACCCAGCAAACCCAAACTCGATAATACCCACACACGAACCTGGGTATTAAGAAACCCGGTGATGTGCACCTCGACCTTCACCTGTGACCACATCTAACACAATATATCTCAGTAAGTGTGTTGCCTTCTCTGATCGACGTTAGGTGTAAACCAGAAAGGGCGCACGGGGGGGGGGGGAGGTCATGAAAAAGATTAGTAGTATTTATACTGTGACAACCCGATTATTCGAGGTAAAATCCGCTCCTTTTTACGTTTTATTTTACTACATCGCTTGTGTCTTTGAGCACCTAGTTGAATATTTACGCGATTATAAGCCGAAACATATTTATGTGTATGTATAATCTTACCGGAACTATAATACGTAATACGTAACTAGAATTCGTAACCTGAAGCCAGCTCCACATCATTTTTGCCCAGTTGCGGCCCAAACGCGATCATACCCGCACCCCTTAAATTTATAATCCACCCAGCCCAAACCTTTTATATTTCGGCCCGAGTTTAAGAGTTAACCCAAACACCCTTATCCTCTATTCAAGTTACGGCCCAACACAATTAACCAAGTTGCTTTGATGGTTGTGATTAAGTCTCAGCATGTAATAATTGTGAGTTTTTAGATTAGGACTCAAGGCCCCACAACTACCCTTTACATTACGGTTCAAGTAACCCCACACCCTCAATTTGATTTACGGCCCAAGTGGAATAAGTGTGCAGCCCAAATCACCTTTCCCTTTTTACACTTTGGTCCAAACTCTTGTCCATAACCGCCCCCACCTCACTAGAGAATGCGTATGTATGCATGTTTGTATCATAACACCTCAAAACAAACCCTAATCACTCATACTCAGAAGTCGCGACCTTGTGCTCTCTTCCTCCTCCTCTGCCGACGCAAGATCAAGCCCAAGAACCCCTCTCTAGTTCGATCCAAGGCTGAATCCGACCTCACTCGCTACTAGGTATTGCATCTTGCATTTTGTTGTTAATTAAATCAATTCATGCATGACTTTGGTTGCTACTTTTGCGTGTCTTGGCTTCGTTTCTGATTTTTGTTGCGTTTTCTTGCTGTTAAGATGATATTTAGAATGCAAGTTGCTAGGAGTTATGTGTTGTTGATGAGCGGGTTGATTGTTGGGTTCGTTTAGGAACTAGGGTTTGAAAGCGTATAGCTATCATGGTTAGATTATAGGTGGATTGTGGAATTCGTGAGGTTAAACTGATAAATAATCTAAACTGACATGATAATCTGCTGAACGTGATGTTTAAGTGCCATTGCTGTTCGTTAGTTATGGAATTAAAGTCGTAAAACTCGTTTAAAGGAGTCGGGTAACAAAATGAGAATCTGTCCAATGTTTTCAGCCAACTTCAGCTGGCTGTGAATGGGTCATAACATAACGAAAACTGGATTTTCTTGAGTCTATAACGTGGTATTTTGAAATATGTTTCAAATGGAGCTGGAATTACAATTTTTGGACGTCGTTTGATATTTTAAAATAAATTATTTCGTTTCAGCAACTAAAGCTGTATTTTTCTGCAGATTTTATGTGTTGTGTGTTATGTCATATCTAGGTGAATACTTAGATTTTGAACATGAAATTTGTACAGTAGATGGTCTTAGGCGTCCGAGCTAACCTACAACTGGAATTTCGTCAGTCGGATAACCGAGGATTTTTAAAAGAATTTTTCTGTGAGCTGCAGTCAGAAAGTGACGAATCTGATTGCTAGTTAGTAAATGATTTTTTTTAATTTTTTTGTAAGGAGTTAGACTCTAAAAATTTAACACCGGACCAACCCTCCGAGGGGCATGTCACATAAAAAGATCGAAATTTTTTAAGTCTTGTAAGTACAGTAAACGGACATCCCAAAACAGCCTATTTTCAGTGAATTGAGTTATACATGCTTATGAGTTTATAAAGTGTGGAATTTGTTACTTTTAGTGTCCGCATGTGTCTTATGGTTATATAACTGATGAATAACATGTCGTACTGTACATTATGAACATATGCTTGAAAACTATATGGTGAAATATTTGTGACAAAGTGTGCGCGTGCTAATTGGTAGATATGTGTAGGAATTCATAAATTGAACTAATTGAAATGGTAAACATACCAGGACAAAGTTGACATTCCTGATTACCTTTCGAGTTCAAAACCGAGCAAACTAAGGTGAGTTCGCAACTTTTTCTAAAAGCATGCGTCCCTGGTTTGGAACAACACTTTTTATGGTAGCCCTGGTTTGGGCTACGCGCGCGTCCCTTATGTGGACCACTGAAACATGCTATCCACTGGAGGTGGATAGTACACATAGACTAAACGAAAATTCTATCATGAAAGTCCCTATATTTTACCGATTAAATTGCCGGGTGGGCATACGCGAGGTATTAGTTGATATCGCTAT
The DNA here is from genome assembly GCF_002127325.2 of Helianthus annuus. Lineage (NCBI taxonomy): Eukaryota > Viridiplantae > Streptophyta > Magnoliopsida > Asterales > Asteraceae > Helianthus > Helianthus annuus. Next base: position 128,947,623 of record NC_035441.2, read on the forward strand.
TAAGTTTGACAAACCTCACACCGTGCTGGAGGCTGGGCGTGAACTTCTAACCTTCACTCTTGCTTTAACGTTGATAGACATTATTGAGGGCACAAACGAAACGTCAGCATTCGGTAGACAGTTTAGTCATATGATGAGGGATAGCTACCCGAGTCATACTTAAATCAAAACATTGTGAACTTTACTTTTACTAAACTCAAATTTTGTGAATTAGCCAACTTTATGTTGACACCCTACTGCATGCTTTGCAGGTTGTTAGGTACAGCTTTGGACGGACGTTGCAATCGGCTGGAGTGTGTGGTTCGTAAAGATTTATGTTTCGTACATTTATTAAACTTATGGTTTTAAGTTTAAGATAGGTTTACTATATTTTTCTGCTGCTAACTTAAACTGTATTTTGGACTTTTAAACATTGAACGCTAATCGTGTCGATTGTGACGATTTTACAATTTAAATAATTGGTTCAACATGATTAGTGGCTAGATCATGGTCAGTCGCACGCCTCGCGGTAAAACCCCACATGTGAAATTTGAGGGTGTGACATATACGGTGGAGTTTCTACCGACAACTTGAAATTTTGACACTAACCTAAAACAAAAGTCTGAACTCGAAGGTTAAAACATTTTTTTCCGATCAGAGGAATGGTTGTTTGTTTTAGGGTATGTTTGGCAACGAGCTTTTAGAAGCTTTTAGGAGCTTCAAGCTTTTAAGAAAAAGCTCCAGGCCTAATAAAAGCCTTGTTTGGTTGAAATAGGCTTAAGGCTTTTAGATTAGTTGAAAAGCTCATATTGAAACGCTGGTTATAGTAGCGTTTAAAAAACCTACAAACTTTTAAGGTTTCAATTACTTAATTACTTAAATAGTTATGTAAACCAATTGGCCATCGTTGCAAATTCTCCTTCAGGTAATTCACACCATCAAATCTCTATATTTGTTTTTTACTTCATCATTTGTTTGTTTCAATCATATGCAATTTGTGGACCAGGTAGAGATACCGTCACTATTTGCGATGGAATTTTTTAGCCACTATAAATTTGTAACTTTCTTTGCATGTCTATGATTTGCTTTATAGAACCTGATACATAGTATTAGGGCATGCACATAATTTCATGACATCATCCCCCAATCGAGAATTGCCATCAAATCTCTATATTTGTCTTATTATATTGTTCTGCATGTGTAGAATATGTTAGTCCTCTATTTTGCTGATCAACTCTACATGCATGTGTGTTTTGTTGTTGTATCTCTTTTGATTCTGATACACAACCAACAATTGTGAAGAAAGTAGGACAATTGTGCATCCGTACCGTTTTAGGTGTTCGTTATTTTCTAAAAATTATTGCAGTTATTTATTTTCTGTTTTTGGAGTTTAGTTTATTCCGTGGTAGCTTGAAAACTAGGGGTGCAAACGAGTCGAGCGGCTCGCGAGCTACTCGAGATCGGCTCGAGAAAAAGCTTGAAACGAGTCGAGCCTTATCGAGCCCGAGCCGAGCTTGAGCCTAAAACAAAGATCGTTTGTTTATCGAGCCTAAAACAAAGCTCGTTTGTTTATCGAGCCTAAAACAAAGCTCGTTTATTTATCGAGCCGAGCTAGAGCTTTGAAAACAAAGCTCGGGTTCGAGCTCCTTGAAAACAAAGCTCGAATCGAGCCGAGCTCTCATAAGTTAATCGAGCTCGAGCTCGAGCTCGAGCCTAGTCAAGCTCGGGCTCAGCTCGGCTCGGCTCGTTTGCACTCCTATTGAAAACTTATTGCAATTTTTAGTTGATTAAATCCAAAGATCAATGAATAAGTTTCTCTCCAAATCTGTTTATTTTGAACTTTAAATATAAAAATATGTTTGTAGAACATTAGAACATTAGAACTCTGATTATTTTGATCTGAAAATTTTATAATTTTTTTTCACCACATGACAAATATGATTATTTTGATTTGATATGGGAATATTAAAAATTGTTTTTTCACCACATGAGAAAATCTGATTGTTTTAATTTTGAAATATTATAATTTGTAACACCTTAATATCTAAAAAGCTACAGCTACCAGCTACTAGCTACAACTACCAGCTTCCAACTACCAGCTACCAGCTTTCAGCTTCCAGCTATCAGCTTTCAGCTAACAGCCACCAGCTAGTTTTGCCAAACATACCCTTAGTTGATGAAGTGTTGAGGAAATAACAAGCAAGAATTAAAAAACTAGTCCAATATTTGATCTTTGTTTTTACCTTTTTCTAGTGAATTGTATATTAGTGGAGGGTAGCTTTGAAACTGATGGGTCATCTTAATTCGTAAACACAGAGCAAAGAGATGTATCTTAATAGCCAAATGTAAAAACACCTTAATAAGTTAATAACCAACATGCAAATATGAGGAACTTAAACTACTTTTATTTTTGGTTTATTCGTTACTAAAAAAGTATTGCTTAAATTTTATATATAGTTATATTGGTTTATTACTTTATTCGATTCAAAATTCATTACTTTATTTAATTTTACTTTCTTACTTTATTTCCTATCTTTTTTCATATATTTATTTGTATACAAATAGGTAAAAGCAATATTAGATAAATAAACATTACATAATATGTGGAATTTTGAAAGACAATCATTAGAAAAATATAATTGCATGCCTTCATGAGGTTTGTCTTAGGTTATACATCAAAAACATAGAGGTTTGTCTAGTCATTCAAACACTAAAATTGCCAAATTACTCAAATTTTAAAGTTCATCTTGCTTCATCTAAGTGTGTCTAGAATTTAGATCATTAGTCGTAATGTTTAGAAAAATGTGACCCAATCTGAACTAGACCAAAAAAATCAGATATGGAGTTGTAGGCATCCACCCTCCTGCCTTTCTTGTTGGCTGCAAAAGAGTAATTACTGTTTTGGCCCCTGTGGTTTAGTCAATTTAACTCTTTTAGGTCAAAAAGAAATAATTTAAAATATCAGACCCTGAGGTTACATTTTATAACAGTTTTGACCCCTAACACTAACTTTGTTACTTTTTTACATTTAAGTGTAAGGGTAATTAGGTAATTATATACCTTAAGGGTTGTTTTTGATAATTACAAAGTTCTTTTAATATTTAAGAGATTATTAATGCAATTATTCGAGTTTTTTTTATTATTTCGTTAATTTTCATGATTATTATTTAACAAAATACGTTTTAAGTATACAAATAAATATGTATTTTCATTAACCGTTTGTTTTTATAAATATCGTTTTAAAAAATAATTTGTTTTTTAACATTTTGTTTAAACCATCTAACGTTTTTAAAATTGTTCCCATTTAAACCATTTGGTTTCTTACAAACGTTCTTTTTAAAGTCGTTTATCTTTTAAAATTTTTTTTAAACACTTCATTTTATACCATTCTTTTTAAAATCATTTGTTTTTTAAACATTTTGAAACAACTCATTTTTTTAAGTTGTTCGTTTTTTAAAATTTTACAAAACGACGTGTATAAAAAATAAAAGAAATGTTATATTTGAAAAAAGATGAAACATTCTAACAAAAAGTTTGCAAAAGATCGTTCATTTTTCAAACTCTTTTTAGAGTGGTTTATTTCTTTTTCAAATCTTTCATTTCTTTTATTTAAAATTCGTTATTTTTTAACCTTTCGTTTATTAAATTCGTATGTTTTTTAAAACCGTACACTTGTTAACTTATTTTTTTAAGGTTTTGATTTTTTATAAACGTCATTTTTTAATCTTCTTTTTTAAACCACTCGTTTGTTTAAAATCGATCATTTTTAAATTCCTTCAATTTTTGAAAACATTCATTTTCTGAAGTTCATTTTTCTTGACGGCTATAAGTAAATTGAATACAAAGTTTAAAAAATGAACGGTTTCAAAAAAGGTTCTAAAAGGAACAATTTAAAAAAAAGCATTTAACAATCAACAACTAAAAAAACGAATTGTTAAAAAAAAGTAAAAAATGATTTTAGAATGAACAATGTTAAATGAATTATTTAAAAAAACTTTAAAAGACAAACAACTTAAAAAAACGATTTTAATAAACAAACGGTTTAAAAAGAAATAATTTTACAAACGATATACGGTTTAAAAAAGGTTAAAAACACATGATTTTAAAAGGGATGTTTATAAAAAACAAACGCTTAATGAAAAAACATATTTATTCATATATATAAAACATATTTTATTAAATAATGACCGTGAAAATAATGAAATAATAAAAAAAAAAACTTGATTAATTGCATTATTAATAATCTCTTAAATATTAAAAGAACTTTGTAATTATCAAAAACAACCCCTAAGGTATATAATGACCTAATTACCCTTACACTTAACTACAAAAAAGTAACAAAGTTAGTGTCAGGGGCCAAAACCGTTATAAAATGCAACCCCGGGGTCTGATATGTTAAAATATTCATTTTTAGGCTGAAAGGGTTAAACTGACTAAACCAAAAGTGCCAAAACGCTGCAAAATTATCACAAGTTCCACTTCTATTCTGTTATCTTGAATCCTGATTCTTAATTTATTTGTTTATTTTGATTTGTTTGTTGCATACTTGAATTCTTGCACCTTCTTCTAGAGATATTTGATGACTTTTTTTATTTATTTAGTTGATCAAATTTTCAATTTATTTAATGATTACTTTTTTCATTAAACTTTTGATTGTTTTGTCATTATGTGTCTTATGTGACACAATCCTACCTGACCCAAAGTAGGCCGGAAACTTTATTATATAGTGTAACACAATCGATCCCAAAAAAATTCCACCCTCATAAAAAAAAAATAGGATCCACCACTGTAAACAAGCTGTTGGTATCACAGTGCGGTGAACAAGAAATCTACTTCCAACAACATGGACAAGTTAAGGATTGAAACACATATTAACCAATTAAGAAATTTATGCTATTGATGATTGCTACAGTTTAACAACAAATGATTGATTAATCTACTCTGATATTCTACATTTACTTGCCTACTTGTTTTTCTTACCACCGGCTAGAATACGTTGGATCTGTAGCCCTCTGCTAAAAGCCTGGTTGAAAAGAAGTCTAGTTTGGAAGTCGTATACCATCGGGAACCATGCAAGTATGGCAACCGGAGTGAAAATCATCACGCCCATTATGTACTCGTATCCTCTCCCCAGTGCTTTCACTGAACCCCACATTCCCAGTGCCTTAACTATTGATCTGCATGCTTGTGCTATCTGCATTCATCATCATTTCATTTGTTAAACTACTACTGTAATAAATTAATATGATTACAAAAACCGTGCATATATGTGTACCTGCAAGATAGCCCATCCAGTTGGCATGAATGCAAGTAAGCTTGCAAAGATGTCCCCGACAGTAAGTCCAAGGAACTGGAAAAGAATCACAAGCGTGACGACAAATCCAATAAAGAGGAACAGCTTAAGCAGTCGGAACATTAGCTGGAAATCAGCACTGAACTTCTTCCGGCCCATGGATACTATCTGCAAATACATGAAATCACTTGGTATGATATGATAGAAGGGTAAAAGAAGCAGTATGGCAAGAATTTGGTTTCGTAACAGACCTTCAAAATGACTATAACAGCAAGAATTACGAGCCAAGATAGACCGTAGATCTGCAATCATTCCAACAGAAAACTCTCATAATTGATTAGATGGAAAAATATATTTTGGAGTACAGGTGGCATCATACGCAAGTTGGTCAAAACAATTTTGTGCTGACCCACAAACACTTTTTTCCACGTTTAAAAAATAACAATGAGATGATTATAAATATAGAAGAGAACATTATTACAATAATAATCAAAATCTTTAAATGGCATTATGAATAGATGTTTTTGACCCGTTTGAGCTAAAACACAACCCAAAGTAATCCGTTGATAAGTAAAAGAGTCGAAATACGTACCATTATGCTTTTATCATTTTGGCTGACTCTAAGCTGATAAACAATCCCGTACTGGTAGACGAAGAATCTGAGAGAAAGAACTAGTTCCATTACACGTCCAACAGGGCCGGTGAACTGGAGGTGCTCGTGTTCCTCCTCCCACCAGGACTCCCAGCTCTTGTTAGCCGGAACACCAATACCACCACGGTTGCTGATCCATGTTGACCAATCTTCCCAGTCTTCCACTATTTTCTGCCATTCAAACCCTGAAGGGTTGAAAAGGAAAGGCGCAAATAACCACGACACTACCAGAAACCACATGGAAACAGTTAGAAAAAAGTAGGCAGTACTGCTGGTAGCTGCCGACCCATATGCTTGATAAACCACTAGCAAAATGAACAACTCCATGGCTTTGGTGAAATGGCTCCTTGAATACATTCTGTAGTTTTCAGCAAACTTCTCGTGTCTCACAACAAAACCACGCCCTGTGGCTCTGTACTTGGCCCCACCATGCAAAATAGTGCGTCCAAAATAGTGTAGCTTTGTACCAAGAGAGAATGTAAAGAAAACAGCTGCTAACTGGAGCTGCATGATGATCAAGTCACCCATGGCTGTTCTGAAACCTCGTTCTAGTCCAATCTCCATGACCATTGGCAAAGCCATTAAAAGACCCAATTGAACTACAGACTGAGAAGCCATCACTGCTTTCAGAGCAGTATCTCCCCTTATTCTTGCTGATTTCATTATTGCTTTCTCTAATCCACTCAGAGACAGGTACAGTCTTCCATACAAGTATGCATACACCGTAAGGACCACCAGCTGGATGGTATTATCAACACAAAACCCGTGTCAGCCCCAACCCAACATTTAAATATTTGCTAACCATACTTTTAGTTGGCTATTTTAATTTCTAAAACAAGTATATTTAGCGCTGAGTTCACTTCTAAAATAAAAAAATGAGAATATAATTTGGTACAACATGGCACATATTGAACAAGTTGGGAAGGAGGAAAAAGATTTTGTACTTGGCTATCAATCCATATAGTTATGATGGGTGGTAGATTGTTTTAAACCTACATAACATATCAAGCTAAAAAGCTTACCATGGAGCTAACATAGAAGCCGGTAGTCGTGTAGTAACATGATAGCATCCGGAAAAAATCAAAGCGGTGGCCTAATCTGTAGATATCCCGGCTTAGAGTTTGCTCCCCGTTACCGCATGCCACTTTAGCTTCGAAGAGTGAGATTTGGTTGAGGCCAACGTCTCTTCCCTTACCAACTTGTATGTATTCATGGTGAGTTATGTTACCACGTCTCAGTGTTGAGTTGAACCCTATATCACAATGAGTCTCAATACAGTTGTTGAATATCTAATGAATAAGCCATAGAAAGTTCATCAAAGATAATATATACACCTGCAAAGATGTCCTCGCTTAGGTTAATGCCTTTTGAAGCTTTGCTAATACCTCCTCGTGTGATGTGGAAAATTCGATCAAAGACATCCGGATGCCCGTAGTGAAATCGAACCCTGAAAGAATGTACAAGTAGTTCAAAATAGCAGCTTCTTATGTCTTTTATCAGCATCAGAAGAACAAGAGCATAATTTTCTCGTTCAGGAAAGATCATGTAAATATAATTGATATGTAAAAGATGATAGATATTATGTACTGGCTTAGGTTACTTCAAAGTACTACCCTAGGCCAATCACAGTACTAGACGTCCTGGTTATATGTTCCCTTGTTTCTGAATCTATTAGAGCATAAATCTTGTACCTTTTTTTCAAAACAATGAGCCCTAAGTATGAGCAAGAAAATGCATCATAAAAAGTAATATGTTTACTTTTAATGAGGTTTCAAAGAAATGACGTACCTCAGTGGCCTTGCAAGTACACGTTGACCGATGGTAACAAAGCTAGTTTCCTGATTTGACATGAACCATGCCAAAGAAGAAACACTGCAGCAAAAATATGATACCAGATATAAGTCTATGTTCAAGCCCCAACAGAAATGTAAAGCCAGTTTAAATACTGAACCTTCCTGTAAAGATGTGTTCACGTACACCCAAAATAGTTGGTTGTCTCACTCCATGATCCTCATTAAATTCTTCAAGAAGGTTACGCATTTTGAAAGCTTCTTCCAAGTAATTGTCCTGCAATATTGACATCAAAAACAATAAAAATATAATTTGTTGAATTGAAGTGAAAAGAATAACTAATAGGGATATACCTGGTTCATGTCAATAGTCTGAAGAGCTTCCCCTCTTGTGAATACTATGGCATGGTTTTGATTCTCGGGCTTCCCTTCTCCTATTTTTGCCGAGCCAGGTAACTTTATCCTGTAAATTTCCTTTCAACGAGAACAAGATGCAGTCAGCACTTCAATCCAGTATCATGTTCTGGTCTAGTAGAGAAAGATCAAATGGAAATCATGAATTTTTTAGGTAAAATAACACGGTTGACTACCTGATCAAGATTATCTGCAGCTTTAATTAAGACAGAATAGTAGGCCTTGTGTGATTTTGCTCCTTCTCTTTCTTCAACTTCATCAATATAGGCCACGCGAAGACCTGGATTGCTGTACACAAACAATTGAGGGAGACGGCTATATTGTTAAATCACGAAAATATGTGAGAACATCTCTATCTTTACATGAAATACTTACTTAACCATCAGATTTAGAATGTCCGTTGCACGACGATCACCGCTACGCTTTTGGTTTCCATAATTTTGACATGTCGCAACATAAGTAAATTTCAAATCAGCCACGGCCTCTAGTCGAGCATACAAGGATTTCTGGTTTTTCTTGTCCTCCTCTGATGGAATGGTAACAGCTTTATAACCTTCCAATATTTCTGCATGGTTTGCATATAAAGAATTAAGCCAGAATATTATCTTTAGAAAGTTATATACTGTTTCCTCAACTTAAAAACCCATTAGGATATTGCCGATACTTAAGGATTTGTCCTTTACCTTTTTCAGTGGCCATGTCAAGAAACGCCTGAAGCTTCAATGCCCTTCTATAGTACATCATCCCTCTAACTGGAAAGACAACATCTATTAGGATTGAAATAAAGTAAGTGAATTATTGGATGATAAATTAGTATAGAATCACCAGTTCTGCAGAGTGTCTGTCCTCTTAAGGAGACCCAATGACGGAGCTGTAATATGTTTTCATCATTTTCAAAAATATCAACGTCTTCTTTGCAGTTGATGCGTTCCATGAAGTTCTCCCATTCATCTGAGAAAGCAATATTTCCAATTACAGGTAAGCGCACAAACATATATGCATACGTAAGATGTTGTACATATTAAAGAGGTGACATTTAGATTATTAGAACCTGGGAAAATCTTTCGCAGGTAGTATTTGATAGATATACCATCTTCATTTTCCATGTCGAGGTCACTCTTTGAATAAACAGTTTCTTCACTATAGTAGGGGGTCATGACACTGCAATTCCAATTAATTATGACTATATTATGCTAACATAAGAAAAAATTGTATGTCTATTGTATGTACATTAATCCTTTATCCCCTTAAAAACTGCAGCATTAAGATAACATTCATATGGTTAGATTTGCCAGTGGCTTAAAGGTCCGACTGCCCTCTATGTGCAAAAAAATCCAGAGGCGTAATAAGAAAAACAAATCACTTGTCAGCCAAAATCACAATACACATTGTAGTAAATTATGTCCAAACTGTATCGTCAAGATCTTCAGTAAAAATATATTTAACTTTTTGCAAATTTATTGTACCTGAATGATAGCATTTTACGGACTTGAGGTGCACGTGGCATATCCATGAACAATGAATTTGTGAAGAATGTGATCCTTCGCCGTGCTTCAAGATTTTTAGGCACATCCATGGCAGATTCATTTACTGTGAGTAGAAGATACAGGCGCTTTATCTGTAAAGATAACAATTCAGTTATGACCAATCCATTTGTAATACACATTTTGTACACAATCCATGCACTAGAACTATATGCATAACCTGTTCTTCCCACTGAGCAGTAACCGGAGGAGGAAATTTAATAGAAGGTCTTGAGTCAGTTGCTTTCTCAAAAAGCTGTGTTCCTGAATCCTTGCTACCATGTCCTAGTTCTACCAACTCACTGAAACAAACATGTACAAGATCAGTATTCTGTATGTAGAATGTACCAAAAAAGGTTATTGAAATATTTCATAGATGATGGTGGTATATGTATTATTAGTCATTTCGATCACTGCAAGCTACAGAATGCTGAAATCACAAACCGAATTTCATTGATCATCATGTCACGAGTAACTACTTCTAGCATATCCTGAAGCAACAAAACCACAGTGTTGTGCTTAGATTCATCACCCTCTTTCTGCAACATTGAAAGTTTTTACATGTTAATATGATCAGAACTAAGCTAGTAATGAGCACTAACTTCTGCTTATGAACTCACTAGAATCTCCACCAATTTCACAAATTGGTTGCGTAGAGTAGGTAGATAGCCCATTCTGAAATTTGTAAGGAATGTGTTTTTGGAAATGTGGCTTTCAACTTCCTTAATTATAGTACCAATTATCCTGTCATAATAGCAAAAATCCAAGATGCAATGACAGATATTAAGACATGTTTTTAAATATCTAAAACAGAGATAAATACAGTTATAGATGTTGCAATTTCTATGAGATAAACTTGTATCGAGTTTAACCTCATTATAGCTTAATCAACTTTTTGGGGTAAAAACAGGAAAGGTGAAGAAATTTTAAAAGATTTCACAAAAGGAGCTTAAACAACCTTTTCTCAGTATGTCCAACAACTAAAGCATTCAGGACAAGTTTGAAAGACTCATAGCATTCAATGACAGCACACTTCATATATTCATCAGCACATATACGCTTCCAAAGATCAGTATCCTTGGATCGAAATTGAACTGCCATGTCAAGTGCAATTGGAACCTGAAAAAGAACAGTAACAGTCAGAAAATGATGTGTCGCCTAGATAGGGTAAGAGTATGTTGGAAGCAAAACTAACCTTGCTAGCAAGCAAAAATGGTGGCCACTGAATCAGGTTAAGGCTAGGATCTGAAGAATACGGAACTAACATCAAGTCCATCTCCCTGCAGTAGGTAAATTCGTAGCTAAGTTTGAAATTTTTGGACAAAAACTAAGAGATGGTAAAGAAAACAAAACGCTTGTTGATCAGCCTTTCCTGTCACTTATGAAATCTTCTTCACGGAAACTACATACAACTTCATTCCACAACTGAGCAAATTTTGCTGCTTCGGTTCTCCTGTTTGGTGTAACCTATTCGTATGATATAAAAAAAAAAAAAAACATTCCTATAAATAATTCCTTGAAAATCAATGATACACTTGAGATAACTTCAAATACCTCTGAGAATCCCTTAGACAGGGAAAATCCCTTTCTCTTAGCCTTCTCAGATGGCAACAAACACGCACTGAATGCACCAGGTATAGACTGGAAGCGGGACCTTAGCATACCCAACGTTCGTATCTGTCACAATAGAAAGGGATGTCAACACTCTAAACAACCAAGACGGTTTATGGGATCAATGTTAATTTGAAGCAGAAAAAATATTCCATTATTTGTTCTTTCCGCCTTTTTCAGCTAATTAAGATTTAACATAAAGACATTATGCTATGCTATGCAATGCATGGCTTCATAACAAAGAAACAAAATTGGATATTTAAGGAGAGAATATCTGAGTACCTCTCCCAAACGATCAAAGGCTCCAATAATACCACCGCACAGAGTTGAAAATATAGCATACCATATTTGAGCATCCATAAAGTAAACCTGAGAAATAAATATGGAGCTCATCATCCCAGTGGATGATCAAAGATGAAAATATTACAGCAACAGCAAGTCAGCAATGACAAGTAAGAAAAGGAAAATGAACAGGAACAGAAACAAGAAAGCTTTAACTATTGAAATTTAGCAAAGAAATAATAAGGTAAACACACACCAAAATAACAGGTAGCCAGAGTGCAGCAACAGCTCCATAGTTGTTCTTAGCTGCATATTTTATGCAAATTATTAAAATTTATAGCAAAAAACGAAAGATATATCTTTAGATAATCACTAACCATCTGGGAAGAATTCATGCCATGCATACTGTACGCGTTTGATTTTCATGATATCTTTTGTTGGCGCGATTAAAGGTTTTATCTGTGAAGCAGAAAATTTAAATGTAACAGAATCCATTATTCCATTGATTTCCCGCTAAAGGAATATAAATGAGAACGAGAAAACACCTGAACAAAATAGCTGAAAGCAAACTTTGAACAGAGAAGAAGCACCCAAAAGAAAGTATACCTGATATTGACAAAAAGATGTAGCAGTAAATTTCAGATAAGTGTCTACGAAATGAAATGCAGTGAAAACAATGACTGAACATACTTTAGAAGGGAAAATTGACTTTCATGCATTCCTCTCCCAACATAAATTCTGGGCTGCAGAGAACCATATAATTCAGAATAAAGGTTATGCTCTATAGAACTGGAAAAGAATATTGTCCTTCCCTCTCTCTTTATATATATGGTGTACGCTCTCTCTCTCTCTTTACACATACATACATCATACATGTGTGTGTGTGCCAGTTCCGTTTTCTAACGGGTCACAAAAAAATACTTAAGGATTGAAATCACAAGCCAGATGGAGGGATGCTACTGAAAGTTGCCCAAATATACTAAAAAATGTACAGCAGTGACTACCAAGTCTTCCATCTTAAGAACATAATACGAGTATCTTGGCAATTTTGACTGTCGCAAAACCCAAACCAACTAGGACAGAAAAACTAAAGTGTTTATGGTTGTTTTCAGATTAGAAAACTATGCTGCTTTAGATCAGACCAACCGAAAGAAAAGGATCCATGTAGCATACTTCAGGCAATGAGTAAGGCTTCTTAACTAGATTACATTATAATTTAGAGCGCATTGGAGGCAATAAAATACAACAGCATTTTGAAGAGTATAAATCATTATTTCTGTTTTACCAATCTACACATGTGTATGCACAATCACAATTGAGTCCTAGATAAACTACATAAACCAATTGTCTTATTAAAAAATCAGCTTTTTCTAAAAAAAAAAATTGACAGAGAAACATAGAATGCTCTTATAATAGCATAGCATGCCTGCCAGACTTCCACCTTCATATATTATTACATATTCACACTGCATTTAACAGATATGCTATAGAAAAGAGGCTCCTTGAACCATACAATCTATTAGAAAATCAAGAATCATTACAGCATCGGAGTAAACACCAAATAACGTGTTTGAGACACTGGAAAGTGGAAAGCTAATTTACAGCTTTTTGAGTATTTGTAATATGTGCATATTAGATGTATTTCTGATATCATGAGCTAATTATCTACGATTATCAATTATCAGATGGTTGAAATTTACTTTTAGTAACTGGCTGAACAATGAAATGAAACTTTCTATAGCAACAAAAGGAAATCTTTAATTATTGTAAAAAACAAAAAAGGATGGACCAAATATCTTTTGCAGTTACTTAGGTAATACATATATGGATTAGAACATAGCAAATATATGTACACAATATATGAAAAAAATACTTTGAACTATCCTAAACAAGCAAGTTTACTACACATCATGAAATGAGGAAAACAAGAGGAAGAAAAAAGACTGTCACATGAAAGGTACAGTAACATTATTTTATTTTTTACTTTATTTTATTTTATTTTATTTTATTATTATTATTTTTTTTTTTTTTTTGAAAAAGGATGCCACTTTGATATCTCGGGTAGAAGTATGAGTTTATGACTTCAGAAGTGATACGCATCATCATATGTAGTACATGAGCAGGGCTCGTTATCTTGAAAAAACTTTTTTTCTAAATGCACCAACAATATTGACAACTGGAAAGCTAGAAGTTCAAGACAGTGCTATGTTTGATAGTAGTTGAAGACCAAGATCAGGTCATATGGCACTGTCATGCCAGGTATATACATGCTGGCCTTTTCACGTAGGTATCATGGCAACATAAGTTACTAGTAAAAAAAGAGTGTGCATTGGAAGTTGGAACTTTAAGAAAAGGGATAATAGGAAAAAGTTAGTACCTGTGACCACCATAGAAGAAATCTTACAATAAGCCAGTCAGAGTTTTCAATCCAACGTCGAAGCATAGGGAAAATGAAAAGCGCTGCTGAAAGTAAATTCGGAAGCAAATACAGTGCCACAGCCATGAGATATAAAGATGGAATTCTCTCAAATTGGTTAAGGGAAGAAAGAATATCTTCTACTTTCCCAAAGGGCAATGAGATGTTGTCATTTTGGTGTATATAACATAGTGGAAGAGCAATGGACCATGCAAGGCTAACAATGATTTTCAGAATGCTCCTAAATACATCTGTGAACTTCCATCTATGATATCCAGGGAAGTTCAGAATCATGTCCAATAAACCTATAACCAAACATAAGATAATTATGAATACGTGAATATCCTGCATTACCAGCAACTTGAAGTATTTTTTCTACAAAGTTAATTTGATTCTTCAAACTACCAGCATATAGAAAACCAATATATACAAAAATAAGAACAAAAACAAAAGATCATACTTTGTAAGACTCGGAGAAATGCTGCTGTAATGAAAATACTGGATAGTTTGTATAACACCTCCTTATCAAAAATATTTGATATTGGAACATCATTCCATGCAAGGATAACCATAATCTGCAGTTGAACAGTACAATATCAGTGATTCAGTTCCACAAAATGTCAATTTCAGAAGAGAGATATTGTATGCTTATCTGCTTCTTACCTGAAGAGCTAATAATAAAAATGTCCACAAACGGTCAAAACTTCGAAATGTATGCCAAAATGATCTCGTCTCAACAAAATATGATTTTCCAAGGCTCCCAGCCTTATTAGATGACTGTTTCCCCTGTCATCACATGCGTATGACTTCAGTAACAAAATCCTCAAGTATTACCACCAGCAATTATATACAGAAGAGGAGAACCTGCGCCATGTCACGTGTTGATCTAAAAAAATCGCCATCATCACGCATAGGCCAACCCAGAGCAAAACAATCTGCTGACCTATGATAACAAAGAAAAATATTGTTCAGAAAACATATTGGATGTTTGAGAGTTGTGACCATATTTTTTTCTTGCTAATTGTTTCAAGACATTACCAGAAATACTCATTAAGATCATCATAATTGCACCAAGCAGAGTGAGGAGCCTTTCCATTTTTGCTTCTCTTTGTTTCCTTGATCATTACATAAAGCACTATTACACTCATTCCTACAAAAGCAAGAAATTGTGTTTGACTATATTTAGTTGGGGTTGCAGCAGGAGTACCTTGTCTATGACTCGATATATTGGAGTTATAACTTTGCGAAGGAAGGCTTCATCGTCCCCACCATAAGAAGGCTTTATATTTTCTCCGGTCACAATGCTCACATTTCCAGCCAGCAAGCCATGGAGTTCGTATGCCATCTAACGTCAGCATGAGTGGGTCATGACATGTATAGCAATATTCAGTTTCAAGGATGATAGTCATGATCAGATATCACTTTAGAATTGTAATATAGATGGGAAACTTACATTGTGAAAGATGTAACACAAACACTCAGGTAAAAAGCGTACATTAGCAGCCTCACCCCAGATAAGAAGATAGAGGCCCATGTAGAGTAGTTTCCTCTGTTTCCCTTCTTCACTTCCTTGAGGCAGCCTGCAAAGAATAAAAACTATTTAGCCTATAAAGCATAGAAAAGAAAAAACTTGATGCATCAATACCATGAAAAAAATAAATTGAAAACATCACTGCATAGTACAGCTTACCTTAAGCTGTGCTTTCTTTCCAAGAACTTGCACCAGGTTTTGTAATTTTTGAAGAGCTTGTTCATAACTACATCAATAGCTCGATCATCAAGCTGCATCACAGTGACTTTAGAAGTTATATTGTCAAACGTATACCTTTATGCTAAATAGATATATAGAGGAAGAATTTAAGATGACTAAAATGTGACGATAGTTCATAAACATGGAATAAGAACATAGTTAATGCATATGGGCACCACGGCCCATGACCTCACCAACTACGTAAAAGTTACAAAGTGACCTGAATTAGGGGTGTTGGATGGAAACTTAAGCAATATAATATCATAGTAAATACATAAACAAGTGCTAGAGTCAAGAAGTTTCTCTCAAAATGGATAGAAGTAGGTTTTACATGAGGTGCATGCCTTGTTACTCGGCTCAGGCTTAGGCACCAGCCTTGCATGAGGCTGGGCAAGTTGCAAAATCAAATGCTCCCTCTGGTTCCTAACATTGTCTTTCTGGAAAAGATCAAACATGAAGTAAAATATGAAATATGACAAACAACTAAGCAGGTTTTCTAATAAAATAATTAATCTTGAAACTAGGGGTGTTCATCGAATCGGATATCGAATTGGTCGAATCGAATTTTTTGAATAATTTATTTTTTGCTTGAATTCGTATTTGATTAAGAACCAGCCAATTCAATTCGAATTCGTATTCGAATTAAAATCTCAATTCGTATTCGATTCTAATTCAATTAAAAATTCGAATCGAATTCAAATAAATTCGTTTTGATTCAAATTCAGTTAGAATATGTAATGAATTCATTTAAGTTATGGGTTTTATAATGGATTTGGTAACGGTCTATTTTTATATTTAAATTAAATTTATAGATTTATTTATTTATGCTATAGCCCAATAAAAGTTATATATGTATTATATATAAAAATATTGAATAAAATATGTATAGTTTTAATTCGAATTTCGAATCGAATTTAAAATTACAAATTCGTATTCGATTTACTGGACTCGAATTGAATCGAATTCAAATTCTTGATAATCGAAACCAATTCTTAATAATCGAATTTTGAATTTTTCGAATTCGAAACGAATTCTGAATACCCCTACTTGAAACAATACATGCCTGAAACCCAAACATTGCCTTTAGCCAGTCAAGAAGATCCAGTTCTCCTGACTTCTGCTGTTGCTGATCAACAGAGGGAGGCCAATTTAAGCCACGCGTGTTCCGGAGAGCAGACACTGCTGCCTTAATCTGCGGTTTCACAAATATGGATAATTAAAAAAGTACAAACTTCAATTCCCCATGAAAATCAAAGTAAATAAAACAATACAAGGTGGGGTACCTCTTCAAACTGCATGATGCATTGTGATTCTCCTGCAGAATCAAGAGGCAGAATGTTGTAGGGAGCATATAACACCTGGTTTGCTTCAACCTCTCTTGCTGATGCAATGATCTACGCGTACATTGAGTAATGAATAACACCATAAAATAACCAGTTTTATAAAAAGGCAGGAGCTCACATCAGCAGGAACTTCTTCAGCCTTTTCAGACTTGTTAACAGCGCAGAGGACTTCAAAAAGCACTCCAGCCACCTGGTAAGCTTTTCCCAGTTGGGCTCTGGTAACAAAAACAATAAGTAGAAGATGTGAGTCAATGTTATGATTTCTGTACAATCTTTCTTTTTTCTTTTCTAATTACCTGTCTGCCTTTTCTCCCTGATCGAGTGCCTTGACATAGTTTTCATAATACTGTTTGTAGA
Organism: Helianthus annuus; assembly: GCF_002127325.2. Classification (NCBI taxonomy): domain Eukaryota; kingdom Viridiplantae; phylum Streptophyta; class Magnoliopsida; order Asterales; family Asteraceae; genus Helianthus; species Helianthus annuus. The sequence continues at coordinate 128,965,033 of NC_035441.2, forward strand.
AACTCTCAATTTCCCGCGCATCAGTCTTCTTAACACGAGCGGCCACACTGGGGGCATCGTCCTGATGACGAACATTCCCAAAATCAAGGCATTCGTTATTGGATATATCAAAAATTTAGAAGTGAACGATGCAATTTACACCAAAACTTAGGAAGACAAATCCTTTTCCATGAGTTGATTACTAGTCATATATTGCAAGATTTAATTCCAGAATTAGTCGAAAGACTTATGAGCCCTAATCCCCAATTGGATACTTATGTTTCCATCATGATTCATATTTGCGTATTGCGGCAATGGAATGATCCATAATATGAATTTTGAGGTAAGTTTGAACTATGCATAAACCTAATTTTTTCTTAAATATTTTTATGTTAACGCATACAGTTAAGATAAAGGTAAATTTCATAACCAAAAAAATAAAAATATAATTAAAATAAAGTATCATTTTCATTGAGTATTATATCATAGAACTAGAATTTCTTATTAATAAAAGTGATAATACCTCTGTCTCTTTAAAATTACAATGGGTCTCTTTGATAGTTAAAAATTATAATCTATAATTTTTTTTTACAAAGAAAAGCTAGAAAGTGAATTCAATTGATGTTAGCTAATGTTATCATCACACCACATCAATATTATGTTATTGTTCATACTAAGATTTAAAGATAAGAGCTTTGTTTAATAAAATAGGTTAACACTAAGCATGTTTGTTGAGACTTTATCGGTCTTCTTTGGTTGTGTATTCATCTATTATGTTGATTTAGGTAATGATATGTTTATTTGTTGTGTATTCATCTATTATGTTGATTTAGGTAATGATATGTTTATTTGTCGGACATATTAGTGAAGTCTGAAGTGTTATCCATCGTATCAAAACATGACACATTGTCCATAAGTCTAAGTAACGATGGTTAATGTTTGATTTGTCAGGTCCGAGGCCCTTACTCGATGTTGTATCATTGTTCAGAGTTGAGTGCTCAGGCTATACTTGGTACTACACCATATGGTCTAGATAGGTGGGGTAGGCGTTCTAGATTCGGTCTGTGTACCAGTCATGGTGTAGCATTGGCTATAGACCTTTGTATAATTTGTATTAGCCCCTTTTGTGTGATATTTTGGTGTTTGTAAGTCTCAAATTTGGTTATCAAAAACTAAAAAGCAAGTAAAAGAACATTTTAATTAACAACCAACAAAGAACTTGAGAAAGAGAATAGTATACCCTATCTAGGCGTTGAAGTAGAGCGGTCTTAAATTGCCGAACACCACGACCATTGGAGCTTTGATCCAACCTATGTGCTTTCTCAAATGCATAGAACCGACCTTTTTTTTCAATACACAACATAAAATAAAAACAAAACAGTTTAATTACTTCACCAAGAAATAAGGATGTAGTTATAACTAGAACTTAAGCGAATGAATCCAAGCATTAAAAGGAAAGAGGTGAGGAAAGGAATTACAAAGATAAGCAACACGAGGTCGGTCATTTTGGATTTCGGCTGCAACACGAAGAATGGGGGCAATCTGTTGGAGGGACGAGGGGACAACCTCGTTATCAAAGACCTCCAAGGAGAAGGTGGTAGTGGCAGCGCTTCGGGAAGGTCTCCTTGTCAGCCCTTGTAGTCCCTCGGTCCCGTGGGAAGACGAAGATGTTGACTTTCCTATTGTCTTTCCCACGCTGCCTTCTTCCATCTTTCTCCTCCTTTTACTTCTTCATACTCTTTTCCTAAGTCACACATCCAAACAGCTAGGTTTAATCAATTTTAGTTGGAATAGTTTCAAACTAAAACTTACACAAACATATGCATTATAAGTTTATAACTATCTAATCAAAGTTGGAATTCCAGGATTGTTGATAACTATATTACATATAAAACAACATATTTCAAAAATAAAAATAAATAAAAAGGTTAAATGGCTGGGTCCAAGCTCTAAATTGTTCGCTAGGCCGTTAAACAATTAGAACCGAAGCCTAAACAACATGCCGACTTGCTTTGGTTTAAACGGTTTGATCGTTTCTAACGGTTTACGGACAAAAACTACATTACACAAACCCGACTCTCGCTACAAAATGTTATGTGATTCCTTTACTAATGGACTTGTTACGGATTATGCAAAATTTGGTCAAACTGAAAAATAAATTCAAATCAAAACTAGCAATCCAATCAAATGATAGCTGAAATCACCCTAACAGTAACACACACACACAAGTCACAAACACACACTTGCACCTTTAATCTAATATAGTTACACCCTAGCTTATAAATCTTAAGATGTTCATTCTCACTTAACTTATCCTGAAGTTTTTAAATGAAGACTGTGATCTAGATACACGTAAATCAAATGTTCTTACTCTATATATAGTACACATTACAAAACCTCATCAACACATTTGAAATGTAGTAAACATGAAAATCAAAACATATTTGATTGCAGATAACAAGACTAATTACCTGAAATTAGGTTTCGTGATGAAGAGAGGAGAGAAGACGAGTTCCACTAGAAGATAATGCAACAACTAATCTGAACTCATATCCTGCGATAAGCATGTACAGTTCATTAATTCAGAAACATAATCCGATTATACAAATCCCCTGCGTTCACATTTTCACGATCAAATTCACAAATCGACGAGAAATAAAAGAGTCTCAATCGAAGCTGCGAGAAACGTGCGGAACACACCGAAACTCACCGTTCAAACAAAACTTCGATTGTACATAACGAAACACATAATCCGATTTTAGGTTTTAACGATCAAATGCATGTACAAAAACGGTGCGAAATCATTCAAGTTTCATGCTCTGTTTACATTCAACAAAACCTAATCCAAATTCTCCATAACGAATTCAAAAACAAAGCTAAATTCCTGAGAATTGCGAAGATATTGACGAATTCAACTCGATATTTAGGTTTTAACAATCAAATACATGTAACGGCGCGAAATCATTCAAAATCTAGTTAACATTCAGCAAAACCTAATCCAAAATCCTCATTACGAATTGAAAAACACAGCTAGAAACCTAAATATTACGTATAAATTGATGATTTCAGCTAGATATCTAGCAATTTATAACAGATTATAAGAAAAAGAATGAAGTTTGAATCGAACAAAACTGAATATAATAACCTGAATGCAGATATTTTGAAACGACGATCTTGTTAGGCGATCGTCTGGAAGAATAAGAACGAGATTATCGATGGATATAGAGAGAGAAACGGAGGTTAGATTTTGGGGTGAAATGAGATTTTCATAAACTTTCTCATGATTTGGGGGCGGGAGGAAGAAGAACCATATTCTGTTACAAAAAGTACACGTGGCATCATCTTAGAGGTTGAGGGGTTGCCGATTCTGGTCACTGTATTGAGTGTTACGGTTACGAACATAAAGGAATGTACAAGTTTTAATGCGTAAGTTACAAATTGCTTTAACGATTGACCAAAACATGCAAGCTGCTCACTGAAGGAGTGTACAAATATTAATGACAAATTGTTTTCACGATTAACCAAAAGTTGCAACCTGGGGTAGCTCGAGTCTATGATAAATGACTAAAGTTAACTTTTATTAAATTTAAATAATGATTTTAAAGTTAAAAAATTTGGATTGATTTAATAACGTAATTTAGTCGCAAATCTAGAGCAAAATTATAGGGGTAACGTTAAAAATTAATTTTTGTTGTATGAAAATACAATGTAAAAACATTTTTTAGGTCTGTTATCTGAAGCTAAAGATTAAAAAATCAGTTTGAGTCAAATCATAAAATTTAATTATGTTCAAATATTAATAATTAAAAATGTTTAAAACTTTTAAACAGGTTAAGTTAAATTGGCTTAATACTAATAGTTAAATGGACTATAAATTGCTACATACCATTTTTGCTTGTTAATCTCAAAGAACCCAAAAAAAAGTTAGATGATAAAAATAAATGTGCATACCTTATAAATATAACAAGTTTATAAATTAGTTCAAGATGACATACTTTTCAGTAATATAAATACAAACCAGAAAAAATAATATATTTTTAGTTAAAATATTGTGATATGAAATTAGAAAAACAAAAATATCATTGAGAATACATTAGTTTATTAATTTTTTACGTTAAGTATCACAATATAAAATAAAGTTGATCGAAAATACTAAATATTGACTTAGATTTTTTCTCAATTAAGTTCTAATTATTATTATTATTATTATTATTATTATTATTATTATTATTATTATTATTATCTATACTTTCTATAAAAGGAGAAATCCAAGTGACATAAGAAAAGTTAATGTGTCAGCAAGAGAGCATGTCCAACAATGCTTTTCTTATGTCATCCGCGATGAGGTGTCAGCGATAGAGGAAGCATAGTGATATCATAATTCAAAGATCTGTCATCTAAACCACTGCCCCAATTTTTTTTTCAAAGGTCTGGCCCACATTCAATTATGAAACCGCTGATGTTCATTGAAATTTCAAACCACTGATGCTCATTAAAATGGGAGGGTAATTTGAAATTTAAAACTTCATAGGGATATGTAATTTGCATTTAATGTCATCAGAGCTTCAATTATTCTCTCTCTCAAATATAAATTCAAACCCAAATCCAAAGTCGATCATAATTTCAAAAACTCATTTCAATCTCTCTTGCTACTCTCTCTCAACTCTCTATCTCTAAAACTGTGGATACAGAGAAGAGGATGAAGACGACAGAGGCGTTGCATTTATTATCGATTTGAATGGTAGTTTAAAAATAGATATTTTTTTATTTTTTTCTTTTTATCACAAACTGAAGTCTTGAGTTCGTTGGCCGAGCTTCCGAATGTGATCAAGGTTATAAAATGGATCTCAACTTTATTGATGAAGAGGTAATGTCTGTTTGTTTTTAAAATAAATCATGATCCTATGAAATTTGATTGATATGTTTGTAGCTTTTGATTTTGTCCATGATTTGTTATTGTTTATTCAGATGCTTGCATTGGTGTACCATGTGATTACGAGTAGATTGATTTTGATATGTCTGTAAAAAGGAGAAATCCCAATGCAAATTAGAAAACCTGGTGATGTCTGTTTATTCATCATGGTTAATATCGATTTGAATATTATGCAGACGAACGGTAGTTTAAAAATAGATATTTTTTGATTTTTTTTCTTTTTATCACAAACTGAAAATTTGGATGCTAAATGTTCTTCAAGTAGATCTTGCTGGATTTGTTATTTGGTGTTGAAGTCTTGGGTTCTTTGTCTGAGCTTCCGAATGTGATCAAGGTTATAAAATGGATCTCAACTTTATTGATGAAGAGGTAATGTTTGTTTGTGTTTAGAATAAATCATAAATCATGATTCTATGAAATTTGATTGATATGTTTGTAGCTTTTGATTTTGTCTTTGATTTGTTACTGTTTATTCAGATGCTTGCATTTGTGTACCATGTGATTACGAGTAGATTAATTTTGATATGTTTGTAAAAAGGAGAAATCCCAATGCAAATTACAAAACCTGGTGATGTCTGTTTATTCATCATGGTTAATATTGATTTTTTTTCTTTTTATCATGAACTGAAAGTTTGGATGCTAAATGTTCTTCAGATAGATCTTGCTGGATTTGTTATTTGGTGTTGAAGTCTTGAGTTCGTTGGCCAATCTTCCGAATGTGATCAAGGTTATAATATGAAGAGCATTTAATTTGTTTGATATCTTTGTAACTTTTGATTTTGTCTTTGATTTGTTATTGTTTATTGTTTATTCAGATGCTTGCATTGGTGTATGAGAGTTGTTAAAGAGGAAGCACTTATGTACTTAAGGCCTGATCAACCAAAGGAAAACCACTGCTCAATAACAGCAGTGGTCCAATACCTACAGCGGATTACATAAAGAGAAGCTGATGGTGACATCATAATTCAAAGACATGCCATCCAAACCACTGCCCCAATTTTTATATTCAAAGGTCTGACCCACATTCAATTATGAAACCACTGATGTTCATTGAAATTTCAAACGACTGATGCTCATTAAAATAGGAGGGTAATTTGAAATTTAAAACTTCATAGGGATATGTAATTTGCATTTATGATCGACTTTTGATTTGGGTTTGAATTTATATTTAAGAGAGAGAAGAATTGAAGTGGTGGTTCAGTATCTACAGCGGATTCAACATCAGTATTTATGTATCAGTTTTTCTTGTGTAACAGTGTTTAGTGTATCGGTGTTTAGATTTTGTTACAGTTTGAATATTATTGTTATTATATTATCATCTGTTGATCGTGGTCTGTTAAAGCACTGCTCTTAAACATTCTTTGTTGAATTGCATCATCTGTTAGTCCATAGGAGAGGTTCTCTTTGGCAGACCTTTGCTTGAACCGTCTCGGTATTTATCAGCAGATGTTCATCATGAGGCGTGTGTAAACAGATGTTTGAAATCCTCTGTTGAAGTGTATCACTGTTAGTCACAACAGATGTTAGCAATTTATACTGTGGAATGATCAGCAGATGTTATGTTTTGTAGACCTTTGTTTCAACAGCAGATATTAGCTTTATAATACTTTTGTATTTATATTCAGCAGCAGAGGTTGTTTTATCAGCAGAGGTTATTTGCTGTAACAGTATTTGTGTTTATTAGCAAAGGTTGTTTTATCAGCAGAGGTTATTTGCTATAACAGTGTTTGTGTTTATTACAAGAGGTTGTGTTTATTAGCAGAGGTTATTTGCTATAACAGTGTTTGTGTTTGTGTTTATCAGCAGATGTTGTTTGGAACAACAGACTTTGCTTGAACAGATTTTCTATTTGACAGAGCTTTTGGTTTGTCAGGCTTTATCTAAATAGAGGTTGAGTGTATAAATTTACAGAATATAATTCAATATATAATTTATCATGAAGAGCCAATTAAAGTATATGGAGAATGTACAACATGAAGAACTTGAAAATATCTGTCTATCTGAAATTGAAAAGTTGCTTCTTAGCAATGGAAGTACAGTGAGAAATTTTGATGATATGCCAAGTGTTCCGGACAATTATGTTTCATCATCAAACAATCGATTGATAATGAAAGAATTATCGTATGACAGACTAGATCTTCAAAGAGAACATGATCGTTATGTAAAGTGTTTAACTGCCGAACAGGAAAAGATATATAAAATTGTTATGGAAGTGATTGAAAAGGTGATGGAGGTGTGTTTTTTGTATATGGTTATGGTGGAACTGGAAAGACGTTTCTTTGGAAGACATTCTCAGCTGCATTACGATCAAAAGGTGAAGTTGTATTGAATGTTGCATCCAGTGGAATTGCTTCACTTTTGCTGGATGGTGGTAGAACTGCTCATTCAAGGTTTGTAATTCCAATAAACATTAATGAGAATTCAAATGTTCGATAGAGCCTAATACTGAGTTAGGTGACTTAATTAAAAGAGCAAGATTGATTATTTGGGATGAAGCGCCTATGACTCACAAGCATTGTTTCGAGGCTCTTGATAGAACAATGAGAGACATATCACGTTCCAGTCAACCGAACATGCAATCGAAGCCGTTTGGGGGAAAGGTCATTCTATTTGGTGGTGATTTTAGACAAATTCTTCCGGTCATCCCTAAAGGTACCAGAACAATGATAGTCAATGCTTCTTTGAATTCTTCTTATATATGGCGGCACTGTAAAGTACTAAAGCTAACTGAGAATATGAGATTAAGAGTTGGTTGTCAGGAAGCAGATTTGAAAGAAATAAAGGAATTTGGAGAATGGATTTTAAAGCTTGGTGATGGTCTGCTTGGTGAAGAAAATGATGGTGAGATTGATATTGAAATACCAGATGATTTACTTATTCATGACCAAGTCAATCCTATTTCTTCTCTCATTTCATATATATATATCCGGACATGAATAAGTTTTTGTGGGATTTAACGTATTTCCAGCAAAGAGCGATTCTTGCTCCAACTAATGAAGTAGTGGATTCAATAAATAAAGAGTTGTTAGAGAGTCTGCCTGGTGAAGAAAAGGTTTATTTTAGTTCAGATAGTTTATGCCAATCGGAGGAAGAATCAGAGCTTAATATGGCGTTGTTTCCTCCTGATGTGTTAAACAATCTTCGTTTATCTGGTTTACCTAATCATAAATTAGTACTGAAAGTTGGTGCTCCGGTGATGTTACCCAAAAACATTAATCAGGCAAATGGATTGTGTAATGGTACACGTTTAAAAATCACGAAGCTCGGAAAAGTTGTGATTGAAGCAAAAATTATCACATGGACTAATATAGATCATCATACTTTGATTTCAAGACTGAAGATGACACCTTCAGATAAAAAAATACCAGTGAAGATTTCTCAAAGACAATTCCCACTTTCACTGTGTTTTGCTATGACAATAAATAAAAGTCAAGGACAATCATTGGAGCGTGTTGGTTTATATCTTCCACGTCCAGTGTTTAGTCTTGGCCAGCTCTATGTTGTTGTATCTAGAGTAAAAAATAGGAAGGGATTGAAAATTTTGATTTGTGATAAAGAGAAACGAGTCTATACAACCACTACTAATGTGGTTTACAAGGAAGTTTTACAAAATCTATGATGATACTAAACATCTGTCAACCTGGCAACGTCTGTTGGGTATAATGGAGGAACTGTTGTTAGGAAATGTTTGTTGGAAAGCAATACAACTTTTTGAAAGCATCTGATACTTGCTCTGCATTAAGCTTATCCTAAGAACACATGTTGTTAATACCATTATTCTCTTAATATCCGTTTACTAACCTTTGTAATTTATGTTGACTGACCTTTTTAACATGGGTCGACTAACATCTGATAGTTACTATCTATTTAATCATCTGGCAAGCTCTCTTGGAGATAATCGATGACATTTCTTAGTAAAGTCTGTTGGAAAGCAACAAAAGTTTTTAGCACTTAATAGACAACAGTGGTTTGCTATCAACATAAAGGAATTGATGTTGAATAAACCTATTGAGCATTAATGCATACTAATTTTATAAGTCTGCACTAATTATTTTTTTACTCTCTGTTGAATTCTAAATGAGATGTTGACCAAAAGTCTAACAGATGTTTACCAAAAGTCAAACAGATGTTGACCAAAAATCAAACAGATGTTGACCAACAGTTAAACAGATGTTGACCAAAAGTCAAACAGATTTTGAACCACTAAGAATTATAGTTTGTCAACAGTGGTTTGACTTTGGTCAAACAGACTTTTTGAAAACAGTGGTTTCACTTTAGGCAATATTCAATGGAATTGGTCAACTTTATTTGCAAAAATTGGTTTTAACTTTATTTGAATTTAAATTACAAGTACCATATATTTCTCATTCTTATTGCAAGAATTGTCTTCGATCTCAGATGGTTTTGAAAACAGTGGTTTCACTTTACGCTATCCATCTGGTAAGCTCTGTTGGAGATAATGGATAACATTTTTTAGGAAAGTTTGTTGGAAAGCAATTGAACTTTTTAACAGTTAATAGACATCAGTAGTTTGCTATCAACATAATTGAATTGCTGTTGAATAAACCTATTGACCATTAGTGTTTGAAGTTTTTAACAGTTAATAGACAACAGTAGTTTGCTATCAACATAATTGAATTGCTGTTGAATAAACCTATTGATCATTAGTGTATATCTCTTTTATAAGTTTGCACTAATTATTTTTTTTACTCTCTGTCAATATGGGCTATGCATGGTTTTCTAAGAAACGACCCGTGTTTGCACACGGGTCTTACCGCTAGTACATATAATAAAAGAAACCATGTTTAAGACACTTGTCATCATATTAGGCCATGTACTCTATGGATAATTATCATTTAGTTTAATATCTTCTAATTAATTATAGATAATCTCCTACGAAATATTATTTAATTTAAGACTTTAATCTCTTTTACCTAATTATAGATAATTGAGAGAGATAAAAGAGATATCCTTTTAATTTTAAATGGTTGATAAATATGATTACGAAACATAAATGTTACCTGATGATAAAAAGAGTCATAATAGATTATATAAACGTCTGATGATAAAAAGAGTCATACTAGATTATATTATTATTTAAGATATAGATACTATTAAATAATTTATTTAGAAAATATACCATTAAATATTAATCAAAATCTAAAATTACTCAGAAGTTAATCCGTGTAATACACGGGGTTTTTTTAAGATATAGTTTTTTGATTATTTACTACACAAAATTTCATTTATTGAAGATATAACTTTTTGATTATTTACTATACCAAATTACATTTATTCAACCCGTATAATACACGTGATTTTTAAAAGATATAATTTTTTATTATTTGGTATATAAAATTAGATTTATTCAACCCGTACAATACACGGGTTTTTTAAATATAATTTTTTTATTATTTAGTAATTTTTTTATTATTTGAGGTATAAAATTTTATTTGTTCAATCAGTACAACAACATATGTGGTTTTTAAAGACATAACTTTTTTTATTATTTAATATATAAAATTACATTTATTTAATCCGTCTAATAAATGGGGTTTTTAAATATATTTTGTTTTATTATTTAGTATATAAATTTACATTTATTCAGCCCATTATTATTATAAAGGGAGAACATGTTAGCTAAAGCAACAACTTGATATTTTTATTTTTAGTAAATTACAAAAATCGTCCTTTATGTTTACACCAGATTGCAAACTCTGTCATTTATCTTTAAAACGTACAAAAAAGCGTACTCGATGTTTGCGAATCCTAACAGGTTATGTCCTTTAACCCAAACTCAGTTAGTTTTCATGGTTAAATCTGACAAAGTTGACCCCACATGAGGGTATTTTAGTCATTTTACTCTAAATTAAATATCAGTGTTTAAAAAAATACACCATCTTTACTCACTCTCTCTCCCTCTCTCTAAAGTCAGTCTCTCCCCACCACGGCACCACCCACAACCTCCACTTCCCCCTTTGCCTCCGCATGTGACCATCAACCACTCTCCACAATCACTATTCAAAATTAGGTTTTACACATGACATCGATCAACACAACAAAATAAACTAATAAAACCTTCAAAAGGATAATCAAAATCATCTGAACGAGTCTTAAAATCAACAATATCATCAGGTTCAACACAAACCTGTTACTAAAACGCAGATCTGGTCGATCTGGAGTTCAATCTCACATTCAACACATGAAACTCAATCGACGTCAGAATGATCATATTCGACGCCCGAAACTGCAACGTCGTCGGCAATTCTTATATATCGGAACTTAGTCGCCGCCCCTTTATTTGGTATGCGGATACCCATAAATCACAGATAGTGAATCGCCAGAATTCAGTTTGTAGACGGGGCAGTAGTGGGGTTTGGTTGTGTGTGTTAGAGAGAGAGAGAGAGAGAGAATGGGTAGAGAAAGAGTGGGGCAGTGGTGGGGGTGCACTGAACTAGAATGCGGCGAACTGAACCAGAGGACGACGGCTAGGGTTCCGATCCGAGAGAATGAGAGGAGAAGTGGGCGTGGAAGTTCTTGGTCGCTAGATTTGGGCGGTGGTGGTTCACCGGAGAAGAAGACCAGATGGTGGGGGTGGCAGTAGGGTGGTTAGAGAGAGAGAAGAAAGATGAGGTTTGTTTATAAATGTGTGTTGTCTGTGTAAATATTTATAAATATACATTTATAATACTTTTTAAACATTAATATTTTATTTAGGGTAAAAAAGACTAAAATACCCTCATGTGGGGTCCACTTGGTCATATTTAACCATGAAAACTAACTGAGTTTGGGTTAAAGGACATAACCTGTTAGGATCTGCAAACATTAAGTACGTTTTGAAGGTAAAAGACATAGTTTGCAATTTGATGTCAACATAAAGGATGATTTTTGTAATTTACTCTTTTATTTTTTATTATTTTTTTTTTTTTGTCTTTTGGGTTTTTAACTTGATTTTTTTTTTTATCTTTTTAGCCTTACTCTTCAACTTTTAATATTGACACTTACACCCCTCAACTTTATAAAAACTTTGTAAAATGTTATTTTGACCCTCTCGAGAATTTATGAGCTTGATTTTATGTACGTGTCGATAAATTCAAGTTGGTTTGCGTTTAGACGTAACTTTTGTTCGGAAACGAGTCAAGTCATATATAATACGCTTTCATTAGACGGTATAAGTTCGAGTTACTTTACGTTTCCCGAGTAATGTCAAATATAATACGTTTTCGTGCTTATTTTTTTGGACGTTTTCAGATGGTATATATTTCAACCTAAATTTTGTTTGGAATAGAATCAGGTCCAATGTAATAAGGTTTCATTTGAAGGTATTTAGGTTACTTTACGTTTAATTAGTAATGATATAAATAATATGTGTCTATGCTTATTTTTATAAACATTTTCAGTTAGTAAATGTTTTAATCAACAAGCAACAACAACAAAATTCAACATTCTCAAATCATATTTAAAAAATTCGTTTGCGGGGAATCAGTTATAGTTTAACAAACTAGAAGGCATTAAGTGATTGGAATCGTCTAATTAGAAATCGTAGTTATGTAAATTTTCATTACCGATACGTACTATTAGTTATGTTACTCAAGTAAAAATGTAAAAAAAAAAAAAGAATGATAAATTTAAATATCTTGACAGTTTTTAAACTAGATCTATTTTTTTGGGACGGCTATATCTAATATAATAAACGAAAAAAGTAAAATTAATAAAAAAAATATAGTAAGATTACAGACTTACGTTTTATTATTATTATTATTATTATTATTATTATTATTATTATTATTATTATTATTATTATTATTATTATTATTATTTTGCTTTCAATAAGACCCGCGCGCGTTGCGGCGCGTGAACATCGTAAACATCGAACGGATTAGTCCAAATGTCGTGTGACGCATTAGCCGTGTGGAAACACACATTTTGACGTATCAAATTGAACCTGAAGTAACCCATATAAGCATTGCGATTGGATCAAAACGTAAGGTAAATCAAATTTATATGTGACCCGACTCATACATAGAAAAGAAACTATAATTTAACTCCACACGTTCGAAACAAAATTTACGAAACATACATAAACTATGCACGAATACATATTATATTTGTCCTAACTCATCTCCTAAATTGAAACATAGACCAACTTAAATTTATAGTACATAAAAATATGCACATAATTTTTTTTGAATGAAAAAGTATTATATTTGACCTACATCGTTTTCCAGAAAAAGTTTACGTCGAAACATAGAGAAAATTATATTTATACCGACACGTAAATAAAAATATTCACGTAAAAAATAGTTTTTTTAAGCAAAGGAAGTATAGGGGTAAACTCGAAACAAATTATAGGTAAAAAAAATTTAATAGGTTAAAAAGGTTCGTAAAACCGTACCAAATAACACCAATACAACACAATTGCCGACAACCCCAACATTGGAAAATTTCGTAAAAATAAAATAAATAAAAAAGGAAAAAATAACAGCAAACGAAAGGCAGACGTAAAATCATTGAACCACGTATGTCCGTTGTTGTGTGTTAATGCGAAGAAATTAGACCGAAACGTAAAACATAGAAAAAAATAACTAAATCGAATGGGGAAAAAAAGGTGTTACGACGAACCTGTCAAATGGAAAAAATATACCAAAAAACAGTGAACCCCACACACATGTTACGGCGTGTTAACTTGCAAAATTTAGAACGAAACGTAAAACGAATAATTTGTGAAAGATGAAACTTATAAGGGGCTAAAGATGAAAATAAAAAGTGTTAGGGTTAAATTGAAAAAGAAGAAAAACATTGGGTTAGAAATAAAAATCAACTTTTTTTTTGAAAATCTCCCCATGCATGGGATACAACTCTATAAAGCAACATTTTGTTGCTAATTTATAGTTTATAATATTTATTCAAAAACAACAGAAAAGTGTGCATTATACCACTGACACTTCTTTTTTAAAGGATTACACTGACACAATTTTATAGATGGAGACAAAAATGTCCATTTTCTTCTTCATTTTATCTTAGACTACTTCCATTTTTTGCAAGTAACCATCGACAAAATCAAAAATACATTCCGGTGAGCAACTTTTTTACACTTTGGTTCCGCCCATGGATCCGACAAGTTCAGAGGTAACGTAATTCTTTTCAAGGGGTAGCGAAATTAAAAAAAAGGTACTATCCCTTCACACAAGCTCAGAGGACAAGTTCAGAGCTAACGTAATTCTTTTCAAGGGGTAGCAAAATAAAAAAAATGTAGAAAAGAAAAACATTGCACTTCGTGGTAAAACTTAAGGGGTGGCGGGTGCTACCCCTTCGTAGTAAAATTGCACTTCGATCATAATTTTTACTATCATATATAAATACGAATTGTATATATACTTCGATCATATTTTTACTATCATATATATACTTCAGTCATTTAAATCGTTTATCATTTAAACAAGAAAATCCCCAAATCATATGACCCTAGAAATCATCGTCTCATCGTATTCGTTTATTCGCTCGTTTGGTACCTTGTTTATTGATTTTTTAGGGTGATTGTTGTTTTAGATATTATCCATTTCTTTTCCGTGCGGTAATTCACGCGGATCATATCTTCGTAACCAGTGAGTAGATCTATTTCTCTTCCCCTTTTTAGTCATTAAATATTTTTGGGGTGTATCACGTATCATGTTTTCTACTGATTTCTATTTGATTAAATAACATGCGAAGTCAATGTGTCACTATGTGTATCGTGTGCATTGTTTCTATTAATTCTAATATCTATCGGTTCATTTGTCTGTATCTATGTGTTTACTAGCTTTGTTTCACATGTTTCGCATGGATCCACCTAGCTAACTAGGTTCCCCACGACCATGGGTTGTAGCCTAGTATCGCCACCAGTATTAGACTCGCTCTTCGGTGCTTGAGTCTAATGCATGCTATAGTCTTTGAGTCTTATTGTTTCTATTGTATATATATTGTGATTGTGGTGGTTTGTTGATTGTTGTTGTCACACCCCCAAAATACCACATGCAGAATCCCCCGCGATGCGTGTGACGTACCAGGATCTAGCCACTAATCACAATGAACTCATAACAAATTTTCATTTCAATAAAGTGTTACAAATCATAATTCATAATTCGTTGTGTTCAGCGGAAGCACAATACAAAGTTTAACCAAAACCCAAGTGTATGTAATCAGCTAGTCTTGTTTCATATTTCCATGTATCTCGACCCATGACCACTCCAGCATCCTAGACAGCAAGTTCCACATCCACACCCATCAATAACCTGCGAGCATGCACACACGTGTATCAGATAACATTGGTGAGTTCATAGTTTTACGAAAACGTTATTTTACCAAGTGTTTAATTCAGCTCATTGATTTCAATGTTGATAATACCTCGGATACAAGACGGCTCCTGATTTATTTTGCCCTTCCCCAATGCTCCTATCAAAGCATTGGGCATGACTGGGTCATTAGTTCACACCCATCCTCTCAGGTACGGGGTGAGGGTGCCAAACCTAGATAGCGCTACCAACTAATACCCCGTTACCTCTCAGGTAACAAACAAGATGGGACTTAAAGGTGATAGGACAAGTATATTATCTAACATTCCAGATTTTACCCACAAGACGTATTCCTCTCAGGAATACCCAATTGATTTACCCAAAAACCTATCCCTCTCAGGGATACCCAATGATTGTCCCAACCACCGGGACGCACGCTCAAGAGGAATGAACTCACCTTAGCTTTGCTCGGAATTTAACAAGTTACCCGTTCCAGTTAATCAACCAAACCCTACCGAGGTTATCAATACAATCAGTATCGTAAATACATATCTAGATCACGTATTCAACAAGTCACGTATTTTGTACACAGTAAACCACACGTTTGCACACAGTAAGTCACGTATTGATACATAGTTTGCATCTAGCATTAAGATCACTGTCATCATGTAACACATACCGAATTATCATACTCGTCCACATCCCATGCACATGAAACTTATCGTTGAACAGTATGGTTATCATGCAAATGTCGTATTGCATAAACAAGATACTCATCATTACATATATTCAAGTTGTCTACTGTTCCCATCTATCTACCCCTACGACGAATAACCCAAGCGACGAAGGACTATCCTTCGTCGAGACCATATGTGACGAAATACCACCATTCTTTGTCGGGGTAATTTCCGACGAAACATCACCATTTTTCGTCAGAGCATGTCAACGAAATATCATCTTTCGTCGACTTAGGTTCTTCGTCGGGACCATATGTTGCTAAACAGACAGTTCACAAGATTTCATCCTGTGACTACTCATTGCTCTTATATCCATCAGTTACAGATTAAAGACATGTTTCAGTACTTACACGTATAAACAATCTGCCATAACAACTGTTCATTAACAATGAATCATTGACATCAATCACAATCCATTTATGTGCAATCATAGATCAAAACATGAACCCTAATCATCAGTTACGGCTACATCGTGACACACATACAATAACAGTTCATGCAACAATAAGCATTCAATTAATCTGATTTACACTTGATTATCATTCAAAATCTGCGTTTCCCTGTAGTCAGATCTAGGCTTACACATAAACAACTAATCAACTATGATCAACCAAAATCACAACAAGTATTATCACACTAACCAGAAAATTGTAGAGGATGAATTGAGATGAAAAGGGGAGTGCTTCGAAGAGAGGGGCCGGTCGGAAATCAAGAGGTTGTCGTCGCCAGTTATGTGAAGGTTAAAAGAACTTTAGGGTTTGTTACCTCTTCTAGAAACTACGTAACACACCACTCGCCCCTCATGTATACGCATGATACCCCGATTGGGCTTTGGGCCGGTTCTAATCGTGTGGGCCGAGAAACCGAGATGAAAGGGGCCCGTGAGTGTCAATCAAATTCGCGGCCCAAGTGTGTCAAGTAAATTCGCGGCCCAATTTAGTTAATTTCCTAAATCAACTAAACAACACATATAAACATTTAACGTTTTCATGTATAGTTAACCATCATACATACATAAGCATTTAGTGGTGCACTAGTGAAATCAAATAAGTCTCACATGGTCGCATTCTATAGGCAATTAAACATAAAGACACACGTCAAAGCTTGTGGAATTTTAAGTAGTGCTAACCTTAAATATTCAGATTGTCACATCATCCCCAACTTGAAAGAAATTTCGTCCCGAAATTTGATAAGTACCCCAAACAGCAGGGTGTTAGATCAGGATGACTGTGGATTTTCCTCGGATACCACATCATCCCCAACTTGAAAGAGAATTTCGTCCCAAAATTCGACAATGACATCAGAATTTGATTCGACAGTTCGACCAATTAAGGATGCTAGGGCTTCATCAGATCTTTGCGTTCCCACGTGAACTCCAATCCACGACTTGAGTTCCTACGAACTCTCACGATTTGAAATTTGACTAAGTCAGCAAACCTTGCCTTCTTGGTCCATGTTTTGATAGATTACTCGACAACTACAACTTGTCGTTAACCTTGGATTCTAGTAAAAGGTATCACAAGCGTCTCATCGAGCAAACACTACGTTAGATTCGAGACGTAAATAGCATTATGTACGTTGCCCAATTCGTTGGGTAACTCGAGTTTGTAGGCCATGATATCGACTCTTTCCAAGGCTTTGAATGGTGTAACACCTCGAAAATTCACGCCCTATAATGTATTGACACGTGTCATAAGCTTGAACGTATGAAAGTATACTCTATAGGGACTAAAGTTGACAAACATGGAAAGTATATGAATAAAAGAGTTCAAAATGTCAACGATGGATAAATATATCCTAGAATAGCCCTACAAAGTGTATATACCTTCAAACGAATAAATCATGGATCACACGGAGCTAAATATGAAAGAAAGTGAGAGATTACAAACTACAGGGGTTAAATGTGTCGACATGTTTAAGTTATACCTCTGAGTGACCTTTTAGCAAACCCGAAGCTTTGTGACAATTAATTATGCTCACCGGAATGCACGATAAAAATTTCATAAAGTTTCGTTATCGTATGAGAAAGTTATGATCAAATTCGTATAAGGAGGGGTTAAAGCGTCAACGTTGAAAATTACGACTTTTCGGGTAAACGTAAGGTAACCAAGGACTTAACGTAATGGGTAAAAGTCTTGGAGCCCTTGTAAGTAAATATGAAGGGGTCAAAGTGCAAGAAATAAATAGGATTGCCCTTTCGAAGAACCAAGAGCCAACCTGCAATAATTGAAAAGTTTGGAAATCAAATCAGAAGGCCCACGCGGGCCGCGTAAGCATTGTAAAGGCCTTACGCGGGCCGCCTGACTTGCCCAGATGCAGAAAATCGTTGGCAGCAGCCTGTTTAGCTTTTTAACCGACTTAGATCAATTATTTTCACAGAATGGGCGCCCCCTACATGCTTTTTAGACCCTAGGACACTGGTTGATGATCAGGGAGCAGGGGTAGACTTGCTTGGCAAAGATCTAAGGTGATTTAATCACTATATAAAGCCACATTGTTGCAACTCTATGATCATTCATTCCATCTGCATTCTTGGAGCTTCCTGGAGCATAAGAGCAGACCCTAAGCATCCCAAATCGTGCATAGGACTTCAGTAAGTATGCTTGACCTTCCTTAATTGAGTTTTTCTTAGTTTATAGCTTAGAAGTCAAACCGTCGTAAATAACGGTTGACTTAACGATTAATCATTAATGGTCCAGTGATTAGTCAAATCAAAGGTAGTTATTAGTTGGTAATTATGTGGGCATTAAACCCTTAAAAGGGCACCCTCTGATTCCCGCTCTAACTAGATCAAATGTCGGGTCAAAGATGTTTATAAAAAGTCAACAGAACCATAATTTTCGGATTAACGCATAATTAGCAATGCTGAAGGTGTGTAACCTATTTTACCACTCATATAACTTAGTAAGAAGTGTAAGAACATGTCTAAACATGTTCGACCCGGCAATTTTCTGTTTAGACCCGGTTCGGAACCGAAAGTCGTAAAACTTTGACTTTTGCTTTGACTTCAGTTCTGACCCAATTTAGTATGATTTAGATATGCCTTAGAGCTTCCTTAGGACCAAGTTACATAATGGTTTAACCCTCTGTGATTGGTTCGTTGATTGTCCGATTAAATTACAAGTTTTCGTTAAATGCTTAAATGTTGACCATAATGCTCTTTTGACCATAAAACGAGAATTTTGGAAATGTGAGAGAGCAAAAAATCTTTGTTACTAGTTTATAAACATGTCCCTAAAGTTTCATAACAGTTCGAGGTCCAGAATAGGAGTTATGCTAAATAGCGCAATTAAGAAGCTTTTGTTAATTAAAAGGCGCACTTAGCATAAAGCCTATCTAAACCCAACTTTTGGCACCAAACCTTTTACCCACTTATGTAATATAATATTCTGAGATTTTTAAAGATTTTTAATTATTTTTAACCTGCTCATAACCTAAGGTTATGGCCTTGACTCGGTAAATACCGATTTTACCCTTTTCGGGCATAAAACGAGTTCTACATAATATTTTGACACAAATCCAATTGCTACTGATTTTATATGATAAATAAAGTATTTTGAACTATATAACCTGATCAGAAAACTCAGATTTCCTGTATAGCCCGGAAATCGCTTAAAATAGCTTTTACGCGTATTAGACACCTAGTATGGGTTCAAAACTATTTTTGTCATATAAGACTTATCACCAACCGATATAACCTGTTAAAATAAATTGTCCTACTGATTATTTCAGACCCGAGTCTCAGAATTATAATTAACCTCTTTTATAATCTTTAAAATGACCAAAATACCCCTACGGGGCTTAATACGAGATTAAACTCGTTTTGGGCATAATGAGAGATATCCTACTGATATCACAACATATTTAAAGCATATTGACTTAGGAAACCTGTATAGGACTCTTACGGTTACCCGTTGCACTATTTACGCGTTCGGTTCGGTATATGTAACTAGTTTGCATAAATTAGCCGAAACAGGTCAAACCATGTCGTTTTTTTCTCAAAATCCAGAATGTGGTTAGATTACCCATATCATACAAGTCTTCAAACTTTTCGGGTCTAAATCACATTCTATTCCGGTCTTCGCTTAACCGTGCGTTTGAACCGTATCTTTCGTTAAAACTAACCGGTCTAAGTTTAGACTTAATTAAAGACCCGTTAGGATTCTAATAGGTTATTATAAACCTTCGTTCCAGAATAGGAGACCCGATAAAAGCTACACGCACTTGCTATTTGTGATTGATACTTGCAAAGGTAAATACTTTTAACTTATCTTCCCTTGTAACACCTCGAAAATTCACGTCCTATAAAGTATTGACACGTGGCATAAGCTTGAACGTGTTAAAGAATACTACAGAGGGACTGAAGTTGACAAACATAGAAAGTATGTGAATTCAAGGGTTCAAAATGTCAACAAGGGATAAATATACCTTACAGTAACCCTACATGATGCTCGTACCTTCAAACGAATGAATCATGGATCTTACGGAACTAAACGTGGAAGAAAGTGAGGAATTACAAACTACAGGGGTTAAATGTGTCAACATGTTTAAGTTATACCTCTGAGTGACCCTTTATCAAACCCGAGGCTTTGTAATGGTAAATTATGCTCACTAGAATGCACGATATAAATTTCATAAAGTTTCGTTATCAAATGAGAAAGTTATGATCAAATTCGTACATGAGGGGTTGAAAGCGTCAACGTTGAAAGTTAAGACTTTTCGGGTAGTAATAAAGTAATCGAGGACTTAACAAGATGGGTAAAAGTCTCGAGGCCCTTATACGTAAATAAGAAAGGCCCAAAATGCAAAGTTACCCCTCCGTAAAACCAAGAGCCAACTGCAATAATTGAAAAAGATTTGAAAAATCTTACAGCAGGTCTCAGGCGGGCCGCGTAAGAGTTACCATGAGTTTACGCGGGCCGCGTCTGATACTAAAAGATTTGAATCTGTCAGGGTGATTCAGGCGGGCCGCGTAAAGGTTAGAAGGACTTTACGCGGACCGCGTCAGCGTCCCAGATGCAGAAAATGCGAACAGCAGCACTGTTTGGTGTTTTAATGTAACACCCCAAAAATATAAAACTTTATGTTAAAATTATAAATTATAAATAAACGGAAGTTTACTAACTAGAAACTTCTAACCTAGTTAGTTGATAGACTAAAAATAGCTCATGAAAGGTTAAAGCCTACTAAATAATGTGTAGAACAAAGTAGAGGGGCTTGAATTGTCAAAAAATTAAAACTAAATCACAATTAGTAACCAAACACTCCAAAATTGGAGTGTTGGTCGATCAGAAAGCAGTAGGGGGCGACACCCCCATTCCAAAACCCTAAACTCACAAAACCATCAAATTGAAAGCTCAAATCTGATCAAAAACGAAATCTAAACATAGATTAGTGATCCTCATCGCGAGAGGATTCCAAGGTATGTAAAAACTTGTGTTAATTCTTTGTTTGAAATTCTCATGATTTTAGAAAATCTGAAAATTGATGTTGCATGTGTGTTATTGGGTTTAATTAGAATTGATAAGGTGATTAGAAGTGAAACCTAACTGATTTCATGCTAAACCATGACCAAATTCAGGAAAATTCCATGAACACCTTGAAGGTGGGTTATGGGTTTTACATGAAAATGATGAACACTAGGGTTTAGATGGATATCCTAGTGTAAATTGATCATAGAAGATAAACTCCAGTAAGAGTAGGATATATACATGCTTTATGAGAGTTTCGTTGATGGTGAGTTAGCCAAAAAGTGAGCTAAGAACTTGAAATGTAATGATATAAAAATTCTGCCCTCAAGGTGTTTGTAGAAATGCCTCAAAGAAGGCTGATAAATAGAAATTTGAAGCCTTAATGCCTAATTAAGATGTTTCGGTATATTATGCGAAATGATGTCTAAAGAGGGTTCTAAACATGTCTTGTAAATGAACTCTATAGGACAAGATACCGGGACGTCGAGCGGGCAAGCCGGTGGTGATTCTCGTTTGAAGGGCGTGCGCTAAGGTATGTAGCACGACTCGTTACATTATGTGAAATTAGATCGTTGTAGTTGATTATCAAAATTACTAGTTATTATGAATTGAAGCGATGGCATTATTGTATTGAATACTTGGTTGAATAATAAACTAAACTCGTTGGTAGTTGTCATAAAGGAAGGGATTCCATAGACAAGCCAAACGGGTCAAATAATCACGTAAAACATGATCTACAATCCGGAATATGATAGATTGTTGTATGTAGTTGGTTATATTATGACGTGCTAGAAATATCAGACTTTTATTACATTGATAATGCAGAATACTGAAATCCGGGAGTTGTAATTTTGGTTGAAATGCTTAAACCAAACAAAAACATGAATTCCCAAGTGCTACCGTAAATTACGGTGTCACCGTAATTTACGGTAGAGATTTATGATTTACGGTGGTTTTCTACTGTATTACGGTGGATCCAAGAATTTCCAGCACTCACCGTAACTTACGGTGGCACCGTAAGTTACGGTGGAGCCTGGAAAACTTTTATATTTTTGTTATTCTCAATACGATGTTAAACCTTGATATTTTATTATTTACAAACATCAAAGCTAATGATTTATTGGTTGATCATAGGTAATTAGGTGGGTCACAAGGATGGCGATCAAGTGATTTTGATGATGAACCGAACACTCCACTTTGAAGCTTCCGCTATGTTTGAACTTGTTAAATTGTTGTTCTTTGGTTGTAAACAAATTCTTAAACGACTTAGTACGTTCTACCTTAGTCCTTAGTAGACTAAGAAGTGTAACATTTTTGAAACTTATGTTAAGTTATTATCTTTTGGTATAAATTAGCTATTAATTCTAGTATAAATATAAGGGTGTAACATTTAACCGACTTTAAACCATTATTGTGCAGCATGGGCGACCCCTAAACGACTCCTAGGCCTCAGGGGCACTTGTTGATGATCTGAGTACACTTGTAGACTTAGTTGTTATGATATTGAGCCACCAAGATCACTATAAAAAGCCATTCATGTTGTAACAATTGATCACACCTCATTCCTGCATTCTGGAGCTTTTCTGGAGCACAAGTGCCTTCTCTAAGCATCTCTGGTCGTTCATTAGACTTCAGTAAGTGTGCTTAACCCTTCTTAGTTAAGTTTTTGCTTAGTTTTAGCTTAAAAGTCAAACCGTAGTAATTAACGGTTGACTTAACGATTAATCACAAATGGTCCAGTGATTAGTCGAATCAAAGGTAGTTATATGTTGGTAATTATGTGAGCATTAAACCCTAAAAAGGGCACCCTCTGATTCCCACTCTAACTAGTTCAAATGTCGGGTCAAAGTTGATTAGAAAAAGTCAACAGAATGCTAAATTTTCGATTTAACGCATAATTAACAATGTAGATGGCAGTGTACTACGCGAACTAAGCTGGCTTTCTCCTAGCGTCCACAATAAGTCTCGCAAGCTTGGATGTCGAAACTGTCGAACGATGTTTCCTATTTATTTTGATCCCCCTGTGGATTTCTTTCAACTGTTGTGATACTTGATATTACAATTTATTAAAGTTGAAATATATCTATTTTGTGCTTCCGCTGTGCATTTAAATATTGTGTTGTTTGACTATAATGTTACCAACTACGTCACGATAATCCCCCACCGGGCCCACCGGTGAAACGTGGAAATATCGGGGTGTGACAGGTTGGTATCAGAGCCAACGTTGAGTGAATTAAACACTAGCCTTATGTGTTTAATCTCAATGACACAATTGCACATACTCGAGTCTAGACAAGAACTTAGGATGAATCCAAATTGTTGCTTTAGTTTGTCCCTATTGTTTGTTATTTATGTCAATTGTTTAATTCAGAAATATGCCACCGAGATTCAGAAGAGGAGGAAGGGGCAAGGGGCCGATCACTGCCCCCAATGATCACGAGGCCAGGCCTTCTCACCTGCGAACTCCTTCCACTACAATGAGTGCCGAACCTCAGAGAAACAGGAGGAACCTTTTTGAGCCCGCTAGACGGTCTGTCTCACACAGTTCAACACCTTCTTACCGTCACTCTTTTGGGCCGCACTCGGAAAACGAGCCCGATAACCCACAACCTTCATATATACCTCTCCAGCGGTCCCTTTCGCACCACTCCTTTGGCGACCCCACTCCCGTCTTTCAAGGCCAGTTCAATCCGGCAAACTATGTCCAAGAACTAGTGGGTTTTAACCCACTAGGACCAGAGGACCACTTCTCAGAAGACAATGCAATGGACATGGACGAGGACACGGATCCCGTCGAACCTGCAAGAGGTACCCCCAACCATCCCATCGAGATCTCTGATGGATCATCCTTCCACGGAACACCCTATCAGGGTCCAGACAGTTACCAAGCAAGGTTCAACCAATATGAGTGGTACTTTATGCCCTCTCACCATTCATCGCCTCATCATCAGCAGCAACAGCAGGATCCCTCGGGGGATTCGCGTTTCGTGGTTGTCACGCCACCGCCTCCACCGCCACCAGTTCATCAAGCACCTCCAGAACCACCAAGGCGTAGAAGAACACGCGCGCGGATATCCGCACGAAGAGGGGATTTTTACTTTAGCACCCCTCGACATTCCAGTGGCAGTAATTACCCGCCACTGCAGGAAGACCCACAAATGGGTGGGCCCTCAAACCCAGTTCAAGAGGCGAATTCTGTACCAGTTGCACCACCACCGCCACCATTTGGTTATGATTACCCGATACCTACATACGCCGGTTCCACGACATATAACCCATTTGAGCAACCAGCTCACACACACTACAACTATATTGATGCCGACCCATACCTTGTAGCGGCGGCCAACTACAACGCCCTTCATCCTGAAGGACCATATGGAACTCCCTGGGGAATGGGATACCCAGCTCATGGGTATCAAACACCTGTTCGACCTCCGATTCAACAGCAGTCACAGC
Organism: Helianthus annuus; assembly: GCF_002127325.2. Lineage (NCBI taxonomy): Eukaryota > Viridiplantae > Streptophyta > Magnoliopsida > Asterales > Asteraceae > Helianthus > Helianthus annuus. The sequence continues at coordinate 128,989,880 of NC_035441.2, forward strand.
CGCCATGTTTTTCCCCACCGGAGCAAGAAGAAATCCTCCACCGATTAAACAGGGTGGAATGAGATTTTGAAGAAGAGCGTAAGAACAACCGTGGTTTCCTCAAGGGCCTGGCAAGCTTGTTAAAAGGAAAGAAGAAGAGGGATCGTTAATCCTTATATGTATTATTCCCTACTTCAATCAAGTCCCTGCGTGGACATTTATCTGTGTATTTAGTCCCTGCGTGGACTTATCTTTTCAGTCCCTGCGTGTGACTTGTCTTTTAGTCCCTGTAAGGACTTGTCTTCTTAATCCCTGCGAGGACACCTATCTTAGTATTTGGTCCCTGCGTGGACTTGTATTTCTGTTTAGCCTCTGCGTGAGTAATTTGTCTAATTGAAAAGTCCCGTTTAGGGCATTGTGTAATCCTTTTTAATATGTAATGGAATGCTAAGTTTATAAATTTCATTTTGTCATTATATGCATAAATATATGAAATAAATAAATCAAAAATCATTCCTTTTAAAATATATCTACCTATTCAAATATTAATTTAAAATCTTAACGGTATAACCTAGCCTTCGTGTCATGATAAGACCTGGCCAAGATGGTAAGACCTGGTTAAAAGATTCAAATCTCTGTTAACGTCTAAAAACATGTTAACACTCTTGGCAGACGTGATTCGCTAAAATCACACGCGTCATTCTTGTATAAGGATTCTTCAAAAGATTCCTAAACCTAACTTAATGATCTATAAATCATGGGTGTAAATCATCAATTAAGATGACCATATATTAAACACCCATAGGTGATGTAATGCCTACGGGCCATACTCATTGTCGTGTAAGACAAAAGACAGTAGTAGTCTGCGACTCCATGTCAGAAAAGGTAAAGAACTATGTTCGAACCCTAATGCTTTGATTCTCTGAAATCATGGCTTATGATTTAAAATGTCCTTGTGACTAGGCCTAGTATGCCACTAATAGTACTGCTATTGTCTTATAATTAGGATAATTATAAATAAAAATCCTAAATAAATATGATTAACAAATTAACCAAATATGGTCTATGTTTACCATGGTTAATAAATTGCCATAAAAGAGACAATTCCATAATAAACTAGTGTCAATATCTTATGCAACAGTTCAACTACATGGCTGACTCGGATGAGATCAATAGTCACCCAAGGGAGAATCAGAATGATGCTCGGATTAATATCATGGGTGCTGAACTGCAAGCGTTAATTGACAATGTTGTTGCGAAAGCCTTGGATAGGCAGTATAGTGAGTCGAGCGGTTCTCGGAGTAGGACCCTATCCACACCGCATTCCAAGCCTAAGACTCATTCTGAGGCCCACAGCAAGCCTCCACCCTCCAAGAAAGATGAACCAAAGAAAGACGATGACGATCGTCACTCTTCAAACAGTCAAAGTGTCCCATCTCAAAAGATTGTGTTGAATCAAGGACCCCGTGATAAGGATTGCTCCTACAAATACTTTGTGTCATGCAAACCCAGGGATTTTACCGGGGGAAAAGGGGCTATAGACTGCATGACTTGGTTGGATGAGATGGACACAATGGTTGATATCAGCGGGTGCGCTGAGAAGGATGTGGTAAAGTTTGTGTCTCAATCATTCAAAGGTGAGGCTTTAGCCTGGTGGAGATCATTGATTCAAGCTACGGGAAAGATTCCACTATACAGTATGTCATGGGAACAATTTGTTGCCCTCATCAAGGAGAACTACTGCCCTCAGCATGAGGTAGAGAAAATTGAGTCGGATTTTCTGTCATTGGTTGTGAAGAATATGGATTGCCAAGCTTACCTTACGAGCTTTAATACGATGTCAAGGTTGGTTCCTTATCTGGTGACCCCGGAACCCAAAAGAATAGCTCGTTTCATTGGGGGCTTAGCCCCGGAGATCATGGCAAGTGTAAAAGCCTCTCGGCCAACTACTTTCAGATCTGTAGCTGATATATCTTTGTCCCTCACACTGGACACGGTCAGGCAGAGATCGCTGAGGAACACAGATGCCGAGAAAAGAAAGCGTGATGATGACAACTCACGAAGGTCAGACAAGAAGCACCGGGGGAACAATGACCACAAGAAGGGGTCTGGTTCTAAGAAGGATGGGCATCAATCTGGAGATAAGCCCAAGTGTAAGACTTGTCAGAAATACCACTTTGGGAGGTGCAGACTTGACTCAAAATCCCAATCTCAGTCAAGGCCTTGTGGAATTTGCAAATCCACGGAACATAAAACCCTGGAGTGTAAGAAGCTGAAGGACGCAACGTGCTACAGTTGCAACGAAAAAAGGGCACATTAAGACAAATTGCCCAAAATATGCAAAGAAAGCTGATGAAGGAAAGAAGACCAATGCTAGGGTCTTCAGTGTCAGGATGGTTCGTTTACTCTGACCGTTTGTCCTACGGTGATAAGCAATGCTCATGCCTAGACGTGAGTCTAAGGTGTTGTATACTACCTGTCATAAATCTGGTATAAATCAAAATCAGGGGTAACAGGAGTTGGCACCCCGTGCCTAGGGACCGCCTCTCTCAGAGGAACATTCATCAACTATGAAGACTAGCTAGTTTCCTTGATTACAAGAAAGTGTGTTGGTTACGTGAGACAATCAACGATCACCCAGGTGATATCGTCTCCGTTTCGAGTTTCAAATAAACCAGTGACAAAATCCATGTTAGTGTGTTCTCGATTCCATATGGATATTTCTGGTTGCTGACACAAACCAAAAGGTTTCTGTTGTTCCACCTTGACTTTTGCACAAGTCAAACGTCGTTCACATACGTCGCTAGGTGGGCATTCATGCCCGATCATCAATACGGGATTTATAGATCCTAATATCTCTCATCAAAACCCAGACAACTAGAATATCGAGGCTGGTGCACTTCGCTCAACGCAAGTTCCCTAGGATTGCTGTATAGTGAGGTCCACATTCGCTCCAGGAAGTAGTGAATGCCATTTAATTTCCAGTTACATATTGTTTTTCCATGCCCCGCACGAATCCAGCTGGGAGGTCCTCGTCCTTCAATGCTTCGGTTTAAGCGGAACAGATCTGATCAAGTAGTTTAGAGTCGAGGGTGTGCTACAAGGCTCATTCGTGTTTAAGTTCCATAGTCGTAATCGTTCGAGAGTTCCATCCTACGATGCCATTACATGTTCTAGCTCTTTCGAAACAAAGGTGCACGGGAGGCCCTTGTGATCGGTCTAAGTAGTGCATTTGGTACCGTCCAAGTAATGCCTCCAACTTAAATCCACAGACCATGGCTTCCACCGCAGATTGTGACTCATGCTATTCTCCTTCGTAAATCCATTACATGCGTCATCATCTTCTCGTGTTGCATCAGCGTGTAACTGGGTCTCCGATTCGAACCCTCATGGTATACCGCTAGATCACCTGTACCCTAGGGTAAAGACGTTGCCCAGTGCATTGTAGAGCTGGATTTCAAAAGCTGAAAGGACGTTTTCATGTTTTGTCTCCCATGAATTCACAGCACCTTGCTGTGCTAAAGAGGTTAAAGCTGCGCAACCTTCGAAATTCTCGCGATGAATCTGCGATAGTATTTAGCGAAACCAAGGAATTATTGTATCCCCGAAGGAATCTTTGGTGTCGATCAGTTTCTAACAAAATGGATCTTAGCAAGATCCACGTGTATTCCCACTTCGTTGATTATATGATCATAAATGTACCTCTCGAATCCAGATGTTACATTTAACAAGACTTCACGTGTAGTGGCTCCTCCTCAGGAGCTCTAAAATAAGATACAAATGTCGTCCATGAGGTTTCTTTCTCCTGGAAATGATTCAACACGTCATCAATAAGCATAGTCGATTCATGTGACCCATAAAGCTGATGGTGTGATGATTAGCCCAAAGGTCATGGAATACAACGTCGTAACGGCCACACTGCGTTCGATATACCGTATTAGGAACATGCTCCTCTTGGACTTCCATCTGATGGAAGTTCGTTTATTAGTCGATCCTCGAATGGGAGCTTGACCCTGGCTACTGTTCAACAGGCTGGCAATACATGGTCGAGGCAAACGGTTCTTGACTGTCACCTTGCTGAGTTCTCGTTAATCAGTACATGTACGAAGAGGCTTATCTTCACGGATATAACTGGGGCTTCCCAAAGCGAAGAAACTGGGTCCAGCAAAACTCCTATCCAGTAATTCCTGTAGTAGATTAGACAGTTCTTGCAACCCTCCTGGTGCAAGACGGTAAGGAGTACAAGTAATTAGGGCTGCCTGTGGCACGAGATCAAACTGAGATTCTGTCTAACAGTTGTGGAAGTAAACCTGAAAGTTCCTCGGGTAGCACACTGAGAGGAATCGCGAACAACTGGTGGATCCTCGATCCTCCTTTCCTTAGTCTTAACATTAGTCTCGGTTGCCAACATAGCGGGGTAATCCCTCCGTAGACGCTCCTGGGCTTTTATTGCCTAAATGATACTAACCTTTACACCACTCTGATGCTTTAGGACAGACGACGATTCGCCACTAAGGAGAGTGATACTCAACATTTTCTTCTCACAAGGTTTATCTGCGTGATATCTGGATACCTAATCCACCCTAACTACTACAACAAAACTATCAAGGGTAGCCGAAGAAAAGTCGGTGTCGAACGCTTTCCCCACAAGGTCAAGTTTGCATCCCTACGAACATATGAGGTTTCAATTGACTTGCCATCGGCAGATTCCACAATAGGTTCGGTTCTAAGAAGCATCAGGGTTAAACAGAACATAGACGAAGTGATTAGTTACCAAGATCGTGTAGGCCATCACGATTCTACATTCTTGGCGTCGCCCATGCCAGTCCTAAATGCTCTTCCACGTACATCGTTTCCAATGTTGTTGTTTTCGTTACAAGGATTTCCAGTACTGCCGTCGTTCCCTTAGTTGTTATCGTCTTGATTCTAACAGCGACCAATCCATGTCGTAGGCACCTTCATTCCCGTATTATAGGCTATGATTACGAGTACCCTGACGTCATCGTGACTATTTGTCTCTAATGTCGTTGCTTGAAATGGAACCCTACGATCTCTCACCAACAGGATCCATCCTTTCACATTCCATGCCACGTGCTAAGGCGCTACTCATTGTGCTGGCAATTACACATTCCACACTATAGTCTATTGTCATCGCTTATGTCCCGATTAATTCGTAGGAGTTGACTCCCATAAGTCGCCGACTGGGGTTAAAGACTTGATTGAAGTCAATTTGCTGGTGTTCGTTGTCATTAGTCAGGGTCGTCCTAATACTGAGGTCGTTAAGGCACTATGCTCTTCCCCTTGTCCATCGTTCTTGCAAGTTGATTGAGTAATACACGGTATGTTGCGGGAGTGTTGTAGAGGTGATCGCACTTCGGGATCTACGGCGTCAACACGTTAAATTCCAGCAAACGAAGAAAAGTGAGAGAAGTATAGACCAATCATTCAACGCTGCGACATCCAACCCAGGGACGTTCGTACTAGCACCTAGCATTCTACATAGTTCGCTAGACGTTCAGGTGAGTGTTCAGGCCATACTTGATAGCATCGAGATTCGTAAGGATTCAGAAAGGAGTGAAAAGATCACATTCAAGTAGGAGACAATCACTGTTGTGACTCCTATAAATTTGTTACGTTTCTCATTGATTAAATAATAGAACAGAACCCTTTTTCACTTGTTAAGCCTCACTGGGACTCACATGCACCCCACATTATTATTATGTGTGCACCCACAATAATATTGTGATTTGCATGCTCATCTCAGTTCCTCCCAACTCATGTCAAATGGTTCTTCAATCTCAGATAACAAACGGAGGTTGCCAAAGTAATAAGGTCACAAAATCCAAGGACTATGGCATACTATCTACGCATCATAGAGTAAGCAAGCAATTCATGCCATCATGCTATAGTGACGAGTGTGTGTTCGTATGTTACGTCATAAACAAATGTGTACTAGTCATGTAATGTATGCAACAAGTGAGAAAGACGAACCTTGCAATCTGGAGCTGAGTGTCATGGTCGTATTCACATATTCAGAACCGTTTGGTTATAGTCTGGTTTTATAAAAACACCTTTAAAACCAAGTTCACTATAACCTAGCTCTGATACCAAACCGTCACACCCCCAAAATACCACATGCGGAATCCCCCGCAAGGCGTGTGACGTACCAGGATCTAGCCACTAATCACAATGAACTCATAACAAATTTTCATTTCAATAAAGTGTTACAAATCATAATTCATAATTCGTTGTGTTCAGCAGAAGCACAATACAAAGTTTAGCCAAAACCCAAGTGTATGTAATCAGCTAGTCTTGTTTCATATTTCCATGTATCTCGACCCATGACCACTCCAGCATCCCAGACAGCAAGTTCCACATCCACACCCATCAATAACCTACGAGCATGCACACATGTGTATCAGACAATGCTGGTGAGTTCATAGTTTTATGAAAACGTTAGTTTACCAAGTGTTTAATTCAGTTCATTGATTTCAATGTTGATAAGCATGACTGGGTCATTAGTTCACACCCGTCCTCTCAGGTACGGGGTGAGGGTGCCAAACCTAGATAGCGCTACCAACTAATACCCCGTTACCTCTCAGGTAACAAACAAGATGGGACTTAAAGGTGATAGGACGAGTATATTATCCAACATTCCAGATTTTACCCACAAGACGTATTCCTCTTAGGAATACCCAATTGATTTACCCAAAAACCTATCCCTCTCAGGGATACCCAATGACTGTCCCAACCACCGAGACGCATGCTTAAGAGGAATGAACTCACCTTATCTTTGCTCGGTATTTAACAAGTTACCCGTTCCAGTTAATCAACCAAACCCTACCGAGGTTATCAATACAATCAGTATCGTAAATACATATCTAGATCACGTATTCAACAAGTCACGTATTTTGTACACAGTAAACCACACGTTTGCACACAATAAGTCACGTATTGATACATAGTTTGCATCTAGTATTAAGATCACTGTCATCATGTAACACATACCGAATTATCGTACTAGTCCACATCCCATGCACATGACACTTATCGTTGAACAGTATGGTTATCATGCAACTGCCGTATTTGCATAAACAAGATACTCATCATTACATACATTCAAGTTGTCTACTGTTCCCATTTATCTAACCCTACGACGAATAACCCAAGCGGCGAAGGACTATCCTTCGTCGAGACCATATGTGACGAAATACCACCATTCTTCGTCGGGGTCATTTCCGACGAAACATCACCATTTTTCGTCAGAGCATGTCGACTGATGTGCACAAAATGCAACATATAAATTACATCAATTGTGGCATAAAACTAACCCTTTTTTAGTACTAATGTTGGAAAAAGTGTGCTTTTGTCTTCCTTTTGTATTTTCAGGATTAAATGAGCTCAAATTAACAAAAGAAGCAAAAAGACAGCTAAATCTAACATAAATACAAGAAAAGGAACAAAAGTGGCATACCCGACCTCCCGACAGCATCTTCCCAAGCAAAATAAAGAAGACAGAAGACTGAACACGCCCCGTGCTCAGCGAGCACGGGGCCGTGCCCAAGAAGCAGCAGAAAAGACAAACTCATAGAAGCTTCTGTTGCCCACCACGGGGCCGTGCCCAGCGGGCACGGGGGCGTGGTCAACTTACTGAAGGCGTATTTATTGGAATTGCGAATTGCAATTAATGAAGAGAGAGAGTCAGATGGACACAGGGTCGTGCCCAGCGGACACGGGGCCGTGCCCGAGCTTCTGTTCAGCCTATAAATAGGAGTGTTTGGAGCTCTTGCAACTCATCCCTTGGCACACCACCTCTCTCACACTTCACCCACCACCCACCACCACCATAACACCATCATCCACCACCATCATCCATTGTCCATCATAGAGTGTGTGAGTCGTCTCGGGATCCAAGATTGATCGTAAGAGTTCTTGACAATCAAAGGCCATGTTTGCCTAAGTCTCTTACATCACTTGGTGAAGACAAGTGTTTAGTGTAATACTTTTTATTTTTAATCTTTTGCACTTTTTAATTGGTTTTGTATTAATGACTTTAATTACTAGTTTCTTATGTTGATGGTGATTCTTCCTTATCGTTTGTCCGTGGTGTCTTGGCATTATTTTACTGTCTATATAAAAATAAAAGATTTTCACCATTCATATCTCCACGGTCTATATGGAGGTATGTTGGCTACCTGGTCGGGGGTTAAGGAAATGGTTTGGTAAGAGTTTTGCCATTGTTCAGTGTATAGATCCTGCAAAGGACCTGGGTCAAATTTAGTAGGACCTCCTTCAATACCCAAAGGTATTGGATGGCGGGGGTCCAAACTCTTTGATCCCCTCACAAGTTAAACTACTATTAAAACTTTAACCCGGCTACTTAGGATTGTATCCCTGCTGACTCAGACTACTTAGTCGAGGGTAACGTCGCCTTCAAAAGAGGGGCCTACCACATTATGCATTAATAACTTAATTAATTATCTTTCAATAATCCGACCCTTTAGGATTGTATCCTTGCTGACTCAAACTACTGGGTTGAGGGTAACGTCGCCTTCAAAAGAGGGGCCTACTACAATAACTGAGATAATCTCTTAAATAAGTGCAAAAGTGCGAAAATAATTAAAGGTTACACTACACACGAGTCGGATCCAAGTGATTCATCTTGTCTATCTGTTTTTTATTTTATTTTATTTTTCAGCATTTTAGTTAGTTTTATTTTTCTTAGTTTAAAAACTTTATTTCTAACATTTTGATTTGATTAGACGTCGAGGATAAACCGGTACTAAAAGCTCTTGTGTCCTTGGACGACCTCGGTATCTTACCAACACTATACTACGTCCACGATGGGTGCGCTTGCCCATATGTGTGTTTAGTGTTAGTGAATATCGTGTTTTATAAATTTAAAACTTGGCTAAAAAGTGTAAAAAGGGCTTAAAATATACACCTAAAACATATACACACTTACGCACATCATCGACGAAATATCATCTTTCGTCGACTTAGGTTCTTCGTCGGGACCATATGTTGCTAAACAGATAGTTCACAAGATTTCATCCTGTGACTACTCATTGTTCTTATATCCATCAGTTACAGATCAAAGACAAGTTTCAGTACTTACACGTATAAACAATCTGCCATAACAACCGTTCATTAACAACGAATCATTGACAGCAATCACAATCCATTTATGTGCAATCATAGATCAAAACATGAACCCTAATCATCAGTTACGGCTACATCGTGACACACATACAATAACAGTTCATGCGACAATAATCATTCAATCAATCCGATTTACACTTGATTATCATTCAAAATTTGCATTTCCCTGTAGTCAGATCTAGGCTAACACATAAACAACTAATCAACTATGATCAACCAAAATCACAACAAGTATTATCACACTAACCAGAAAATTGTAGAGGATGAATTGAGATGAGAAGGGGAGTGCTTCGAAGAGAGGGGCCGGTCGGAAATCAAGAGGTTGCCGTCGCCGGTTATGTGAAGGTTAAAAGAACTTTAGGGTTTGTTACCTCTTCCAGAAACTACGTAACACACCACTCGCCCCCCATGTATACGCATGACACCTCGATTGGGCTTTGGGCCGGTTCTAATCGTGTGGGCCGAGAGACCGAGATGAAAGGGGCCCATGAGTGTCAAGCAAATTCGCGACCCAAGTGTGTCAAGTAAATTCGCGGCCCAATTTAGTTAATTTCCTAAATCAACTAAACAACACATATAAACATTTAACGGTTTCATGTATTGTCACGGCCCCCGACCCGGTTTGACCCGTTTCAGGAGCCGCGGAACAGAAATCCCGTGATATTTTATGTGATTTTAGCAGCAGAATTTTAACATCAGGATCGTTATAAAGCTAAAAACTTTTCCCGATTATTTTATTTCACAATTCGGGATAAAACCCCGATAATTTACAATAATAAGATTTTTCTGATAAATCTTTATTTCAAAACATATTTCTTTATTTTTATACTGAGCCACTATTGTAAGCTTGAAATGCTCTCCGGCACTTTTCCTGAATTACAATAGATCACCTGAAACATGTTTGAAAAAGGTTTTGTCAGCGGGGAAATACTGAGTGAATCATTCTATTTACTAAAAACGACACATTTGTTATAATTCACAGTATTAAGAGTTTTTACATATGTTTATTATCAACCAACTACCCACAGTACTTGTCACTCGACCGGATCTGTGACTGTGGTCATATCACCATTGGCTGCCCCAATGAATGACGTATATCACTTAATTTTAGGTTCTCCCACCTAATGTGATTAAAACAGTAGTAATGTGCACAATACCCCACATACTGGCTGTAATTTGGTGATTACATAAACTTAATCACTGTAATTATAATACTGAAAAATAATTTGGAGTATTGTAAAACAGTTGATAAAAAGAGAATGACTCACATTGCAGATTTAACACGGGCAGAATATGATTTAGCCTTGTTTAACCTAATTAAATAATAATGCACACAAAACCGGGTTAGTGATCAATACAGCAGTTACGATAACTCACGAAATCAAATTCTCACAATGAACGACAAAGTGCAATACTTAAACATTCATCGATTTAACGACGAACGACAAAGTATAACCCAATGTGGGCGGCACTTAAACATTCTTTGGATATATTGATCTCGGAAAATGAATCGTAATAGCGATCGAGTGATTACCCTGTTTTGCGGCAGTAATTTGATACTAAGGTGTGTGTTTTGTGACTGTTCTTGCTATATCTTGACGTCTACAGAGAATTTGCACGTTGTTTTCAACACAGAAATCAATTGCCAATGTCTGCTATTTATAGTGATTTTTGGACAGGCTTACGGACCGTATGGCTTTTTCCTTTACGGTCCGTAAAGGGTGCAGTCTATTTACATAGGCTAGCTGGGTACGGGACTAGCTTGGCTGACTCAATAGTTTTCTTAATTTCAATTGTGACAACGAATTTGATGGATAATTATCCACTAGGGTTTGCCCCCCTTGAGTTTTAGGGGCCCTGATCCTAATTCTGATTGTTCTGAAAATTTTAGGGTTAGTGCAGAATTACTTGGGTGTCTCAATTAGGGTTTCCTTATTGACTAATTATCATTCTAATTATAAATTTTAATGAGAGTTATTACATGTATAATTAACCATCATACATACATAAACATTTAGTGGTGCACTAGTGAAATCAAATAAATCTCACGTGGTCGCATTCTATAGGCAATTAAACGTAAAGACACACGTCAAAGCTTGTGGAATTTTAAGTAGTGCTAACCTTAAATATTCGGATTGTCACAGTTGTTGTGATTATGGATGTTTCTATAACACATGATATTGCATGTTTTATATATATAGGGTGGAGTTCGGCTACAAAGTCCATTTTTCCTACAAAGTGTACAAAGTTATAAAACAACACAATTTCAGCCATAAAACACACTCAAATCGCACAAATAACAGAGTGAAGATCACTAAAACACAATATCCAAACCCTAACAGGCCATAAAAACTTCAAGCACACGATCGTAGAACTATGAATATAAAACACAACATGATAATCAACATAAAACACACTAATGCTAGTCATTCAATAATCAAAGCCTTATCATTCAAAACATAGCACAAAAACCACAAATATGACATTTTAGTAATCTTCACTTTGTTATTTGTGGGTTTTGAGTGTATTTTATGGTTGACATTATGATGTTTTATGACTTTTTACACTTTGTAGGAAAAATAGGCTTTGTAGCCAACTCTCACCCTATATATATATAGTGGAGAGTTCAAATGAGAAGAAAAAATTTGGAAGAATAAAAAGAATAAGTTTTAAACCAATAGAAATGCTCTATTTTACTTCATTAACACATCACAAAAACCATAAATTTGACATTTTAGTAATCTTCACTTTGTTATTTGTGGGTTTTGAGTGCGTTTTATGGTTGACATTATGATGTTTTATGACTTTTTACACTTTGTAGGAAAAATAGGCTTTGTAGCCAACTTTCACCCTATATATATATAGTGGAGAGTTCAAATGAGAAGAAAAAATTTGGAAGAATAAAAAGAATAAGTTTTAAACCAACAGAAATGCTCTATTTTGCTTCATTTAATATGTGCATTTACCGTTCAAAAAAAAATATGTGCATTTAATATTATTAATAAGGTCATATAGGTAACTTTCTAATTGTAATTAATTAGCTAACTAATTAAACTTGTAACTCCTTTTTAAATATACTCTTTCAATATAAAATAATTTAGGGTGAAGGACAATTTTCAACATGTGTAGGATAAATTCTTATTATGTGTAGGATAAATTCTTAAATGTGTATGATAAATTTAGATACGCGTAGGGTAAATTTCAGTAAGTGTAAGATATATGTAGGATAAATTTTGAAATGTGTAGGATAAAATGTTTTTTTCCTTTATTAATGAGAGATAACATAATTAATGGGAGGAGTTATAAACTATTTAATGTTTTATCATTATGTCCTTTCTTCTTTTTCTTCTCACACTAAATTTCTTCTTAAATGGACCTTCCCTTATATATATATATATATATATATATATATATATATATATATATATATATATATATATAAGGGAGGGTTATCTTGAGAACGCTAAATATTGCGAGAACCGTGAGAACGAATGAAAAAACCAATCAAAACCGATTTTTTTAATACAAACCTCATTCTAATTAAAATACAACATCAAAAAAAGAATTCACAACATCAAATAATTCATTTCTCCTCTCAAAATCACTCTTACTAGATTTTTTACACATGTGTAAATATAACAAGTTTACACACGTGTAAATGACAAACTTACACATGTGTAAATTTTCTTTATTTACGAATTCACGTAAATTTAAATGTTTAAATTTAATTTCTAACATTGTCTTTGAACAATAATGATAAGTGTAAAAAGAAATTTTGAATTTGAATTGTTTTTGACCAAGTTCTCGGGGTTTCTTCATTCGTTCTCACGGTTCTCGCGATATTTAGCGTTCTCATTTAAACCCTCCCATATATATATATATATATATATATATAATATAGTTTTCTAAGTAAAATAAATCAAATAATAAAGCAAAACATTTTAATTAAAATTTAGATCTATTCACCAACATTTTGTTGACCCAAAACCTTTTTACGCATGATGTAGGTACTCAAGTAGGAGTTAGAGTTGAAGGCAAAAACACGTAGGACATGCCTTAGTAATAAATTGTACCTTTGTTCATAACTATTTATCTTTTAAATAATGTATGAATTATGTTAAATGTTTTCTATGATTATGTGTGACAAATTTAATTTGGTGACTTTAAATATCTAAACTTATAATAGTTTCATAAGCTATAGGCAATCATCATGCCCCGTACCTTTCTGCTACGGGCCGGGGTGTGACAATTTTATAGATGGAGACAAAAATACCCATCTTTTCCATTTTATCTTCAGACCACTTCCATTTGTTTTTTTGCCTGTAACCATCGACAAACTCAAAAATAACTTCTGGTGAACAACTTTTTTACACTTTGGTTCCGCCCATGGATCTGACAAGTTCAGAGGTAACGTAATTCTTTTCAAGGGGTAGCAATATACTAAAAAAAAGGTACAAAAAGAAAAAAAAATTGCACTTCGTGGTAAAAGTTAAGGGGTGGCGGGTGCTACCCCTTCACACAAGCTAGGTCCGCCCTGACTACTTTTAACTTAGGTTTAACATATGGTATATACATGTAATTGTTTTGTATAAATTTAAAGTTAGGTTTAATCTGTCTATTGTGGGCATTAACCAACTTTAACGTCACCATCATTGCACTCATTAAACCATTTGATGCAATGTAAATTACATTTGTTTCCATGTATAGTTTTTATTATTTATCGAGTCGTTTTGTGTCGTTTTAACATTGGTTTTGTATATTATCGTGTCTTGTATGTTTTACAGGGTTTGGGAGGAAAAAGAGCTAAAAACGAGCTAATATGAATAAAACCGAGCCTCTAGATGAGTCGCACGTGAAACGGGGTTCAAACAGAACGAAAATCGAGAAAACATACCTTGTCATGCTACGCGACAGGGAGAAGGTCCGTCGCATGGCGTGACGGGCTTTAATTCACGCTAAAGTCTATTAGGGTTCGGGTTTTATCATGAAATGTTATATAAATGAATATTAATCATAAAATCAGGACTTCTACAACCCTATACGATTTTACAGCTAATAGAAAGTGATTTTGGAGATCAAGACACCAAAAGTTGAAGACTTTGAGCATTGGGATCGAAGATTTATTGGGTTTCATAATTCGTTTCTTTGTTTTCCTTTTCTTAATTGATTCAATCATGTTTTGTGAACCTAGCTTGATGATTGTTATGAATTTGATTATGCTAGGCTAAATTTGTGATACACTACCTAGGTCAAGATGATCACACTTGTTTGATTACGTTTCTTTCGGTTCTTGGACATGTTTGTGGATTTAATTATGAAGTAATAACTTTGGTTTTCATGATCTTATGTGTTTGCATGCTTAGACCTGTTCATTGATTGTTAATTACTCCACATGATCCTTGTTGAATGTCTTTCATAGGATAGGTTCATGTTGTAAGATATGGTAAAAGACTTGATTGACTCATTCATTCATTAACGATTACAGTATATAGAGATGCCACGAAACCCTAGCTACCTAAAGTGAGCCCGTGGGCTCATACAATATAGTCCAATACTCCCCCGCAGTCGGAGCGGTAGAGAATCGGACGTTCAGACTGGAATAAAAAACATAAACAAAACAATAACTAGTCTCGATCTCGGTTCTTGACTTGTAGTTCCACAATCCTCTCTTAAAAAATTAGCGAGCTGCTTTATTTTGCCAAAATATTAATCCATATTCTTCAAAGTAGTGATCCAGAAGTGTTGCAAAGGGTGCGGTGAAGGACCGTAGTCCTACAAAAGAACGGCGGCGTGACCGTGATCATGCGGCGGCTAAGCACGGTGACAAAACTATAGGATCCTTGAAACTGAGATTAGGATTTCTTGACTTAAGTTTGATTCACGGCGTCCCCCTATTTTGGTTCATTGTCCCCGGAATTATCTAACATGATTGCTATCCCAACCAAACAGAAGAAAGAAAGATAGAAGGGTGATGCGTAGTTGGTCTGATATATTTTTATGTATATTTTTAGCCTTTTTTTAACCACTTTAGTCAAGTTTTAAATTTATAAAACACGATATTTACTAACACTAAACACACATATGGGCAAGTGCACCCATCGTGAGCGTAGTATAGTGTTGGTAAGATACCGAGGTCGTCCAAGGACACAAGAGCTTTTAATACCGGTTTATCCTCAACGTCTAATCAAATCAAAAATTTAGAAAAAATATTTTAAACTAGAAAATAAAAACTAAAATGCTGAAAATAAAAATAAAAACAGATAGACAAGATGAATCACTTGGATTCGACTCGCCTTTAGTGTATTATTTCCGCACTTTTTAAGAGATTATCTTAGTTATTGTAGTAGGCCCCTCTTTTGAAAGTTGACGTTACCCTCAACCCAGTAGTTTGAGTCAGCAAGGATACAATCCTAAAGGGTCGGATTATTGAAAGATAATTAACAAAAGACAGAAACAAATCCACTATTTGTTTTACGTCCGGCCTCTTTACCATTATGTATAAATAGGCTATTCTATTTGTGGTAGGCCCCTCTTTTGAAGGTGATGTTACCCTCGGCTAAGTAGTCTGAGTTAGCAGGGATACAGTCCTAAGTAGCCGAGTTAAAGTTTTAATAGTAGCTTACATATGAGGGGATCAAAGAGTTTGAACCCCCGCCATCCAATACCATTGGGTATTGAAGGAGGTCCTACTAAATTTGACCCAGGTCCTTGCAAGATCTATACACTGAACAATGGCAAGATTCTTACCAAACCATTCCCTTAACCCCTGACCAGGTAGCCAACATATCTCCATATAAACCGTGGAGATATGAATGGTGAAAATCTTTTATTTTATATAGACAGTAAAATAATGCCAAGACACCACGGACAAATGATAAGGAAGAATCACCTTCAACATATGAAACTAGTTATTAAAGTCATTAATACATAACCAAATAAAAAGTGCAAAAAGATTAAAAATAAAAAGTATTACACTAAATGCTTGTCATCACCAAGTGATGTAAGAGACTTAGGCAAACATGGCCTTTGATTGTCAAGAACTCTTACGATCAATCTTGGATCCTGAGACTACTCACACACTCTATGATGGATGATGGATGATGGTGGTGGATGATGGTGTTGTGGTGGTGGTGGAGTGTGGGTGAAGTGTGAGAGAGGTGGTGTGCCAAGGGATGGTTTGCAAATGAGCCAAGCACCCCTATTTATAGCCTGAACAGCAGCTCGGGCACGGCCCCGTGTCCATTGGGCACGGCCCCGTGTCCATCCTCCTTCTCTTTCTTCATTAATTGCAGTTTGTCTGCATTAGTTGACCACGCCCCCGTGTCTGATGGGCACGACCCCGTGTGCAGAAGCGTATCTGTACTATCAAGATTTCCCTAGATTCTGCGAATCTTAGAGTTGACCATGGCCCCGTGTCCGCTGGGCACGCCCCCGTGGTGGGTGATAGAAGCTTCTACAACTTCATCTTTTCTGCTGATACTTGGGCACGCCCCCGTGCTCATTGAGCACGGGGCGTGTTCAGCCTTCTGTTCTCTTGTTTTTGCTTGGGAAGATGTTGTCGGGGGGTCGGGCATGTCACGTTTATTCCTTTTCTTGTATTTATGTTAGATTTAGCTGCCTTTTTGCTTCTTTTGTTCATTTGAGCTCATTTAATCCTGAAAATACAAAAGGAAGACAAAAACACACTTTTTCCAACATTAGTACTAAAAAGGGGTTAGTTTTATGCAACAATTGATGTAATTTATATGTTGCATTTTGTACACATCAAAGGGAAAATAAAAATAAAAAATAGACACCCAACGACCGTGGTGGCGGTGTGTCAAATCGAAGGCCAGTGACCGTAGCCAGGCGGCGATCTTCGGTGACAATAGATCGTGATCCGACAAGAACAAAAGAAAGAAAAGAAACAAATAGACACCAGACGACCAAGGTCGTGCGACGGTGTGTCAAACCAAAGGCCGGTGACCGTAGTCAAGCGGCAATCTCTGGTGGGAGCGAAGCATGGTCTGGTAATAACAAAAGAAAGGAAACAAACTAGGAGATGAGATAGCAGATCTGGAAGGAGAGACATAATCCGGGGATAAATTTTCATCGTAATGAAAGAGTAAGCTGGTTTACGGGAATTAGGTAGGACTGCCTTACTTTTCCCTAGTCTATAGTAGGAATACTCTGATACCAGATTGGTATCAGAGCCATAACTATAGGGAATTAGGAATGCCTTGCCTAGTCTATAGTTTAGGAGCTTTCTCACTATGTGTTGCTTAAAACAACTTCCTTGCTACCTCACTTGCTTCTCTCTATTCTTTTGGACTTCTAATGTACATGCCTTTCCTAAGGCTAACACAATACACACTTGGAGGCTATGAAGACACTCTTACAATACAATCGAAATGACTTATCAAGATAGGGGTGATTCCCACACTTGGTGATGATTTTCACTCAGCTATACTTTGATTTTTGCACGAAATCTACCCTCAAGTTAGGAGTGATATCCAAACCTTGATGGGAGTTTTCCATTTCATATTCCAGTGGACCCTTATCTTATGATAAATACCAACCACATTAGGGTACGATGTTATCAAGTTAGAGGTGAAACTCGCATCTTGTTCAACTAGTCCCACTCCTCGATTTTCATTCTCGCCAAAGTTTCGATTTTCCCAATCGATTAAGGACGTGTAGTAACTGGAAGGACAAATATCGTTAATCGCTTCTCGATGAGAGTATTTGTCTATTAGGCCAAAGCACGTTTTCTTAATTCGAAAAGGACTTCGATTTACTTTGGAATAGTCTTATGTTACGTTCCGTGACAATCCATGTTTTACGTTGAATCTCTTTTATGCTATGTCAATTTTCATGTGTTTTACATTTGTACGATATATCATTTCAATCTAATACATGCATGCTAGTATGTTATACTGGATTCGTGATTACTGGGTTATTCTTATGTGATGAACTTGTCTTTTAACCCACACCTTAACATGTATAGCACTATGCGTAGTGCTATAGGAGTAGCGCCCGCCCGTATTCTAGTGGTCATGTTAAATTAACAACATTACACCCTCTTCGTTGCGACGATGTTGGGTAGTCAACTTTGCGGTACACGATGGGTTGACATGTTTATTCACATGCCAGTGATACGTTAATCTTGTTAACTAAGTATGTCATGTAAATTGTTCTAAATTTTATGCTAATACTCATATTCCCAAGTTTATCATCAAGATAGGAGTGATTTCCTTACCTTGACGATTAGCTTCGCTCAATTTTCAACTTCACCAATGAGCTAGGGGTGATTTCCTTACCTCAGAGGTAGTTGCCAGCTCTTTTCTTCGTTTTCAATGAAACTTTATATTTGAACGTTACTTTCATTTCAAGTTTGGAGACACGTTACACACTACCTTCGCAATCTAAAACAAATAATAATAATAATAATCTCTTGTGCACAAAGTAAATTTACGATACTTTCATTATCTATGTTACACTACGTGAAATTTATGATTATGCTATGTAAAACTAATTGAACCTTTTGTATGCTATGTGAAACTATATGCTATGTGACACATTCATGAAAACAATTTTCCTTAAACAAAACGTTACGATCAAGTCTCATCTGTTCTCTCTTTTGAATCTTTAAGATGTCACCGCTTCAAAAGTCTTCTTCTTAGATTTCGAGGACGAAATCTCCTAAAGTAGGGGAGACTGTAACATCCGTCAAAAACGGATATCTAAAATCCGACCCGTTTTGAAATTCGGATCCTAACTTTTGAACCTCATAATTTTTTCACGAAATGAACAATCGTTGAAAGATTTTTATCCTAATTTAGTTTGTTATAAATATGGTTATTTACTTATTTATTTATTTATTTATTTATTTATTTATTTATTTATTTTAATCAATTAATTAACTTTACAATTAAAAGTTTTTATAAAAATAAACTAGTTAGTTTGTTTTTATAAAAACTTTTAATTGTAAAGTTAATTAATTGATTAAAATAAATAAATAAATAAATAAATAAATATGTAAATAACCATATTTATAACAAACTAAATTAGGATAAAAATCTTTCAACGATTGTTCATTTCGTGAAAAAATTATGAGGTTCAAAAGTTAGGATCCGAATTTCAAAACGGGTCGGATTTTAGATATCCGTTTTTGACGGATGTTACACAACTGAAACAGAACAAACAAATTCGGCGAAACGAAAATCCAATCGGATAGGAAGGTGCAACCTGAGATTCAGAGGAAACTAAAAAAACTTCGGCAACGGCAGCTCTACTCGCTCACAATCAGTTTCGCTTTGTGTGTGTAAGTCTTGTTCAACGATCATGATTGCAACTATGGCAACGGTGACAAAGAATGTTTGAAAGTTGCATTTTCAAACAAATATTAGATATCTATTAATCATTGATAATGATAATATCAATAATTCTTTCGGCCATTCTCAAATGTGATTATTAAATATTATTTGAAAACTTCATTCCAAACAATATTAAGTATTTATGAAGATGAACAAGTTGCAGCAAGATACGTTGAACGGCGAAACGAGAAAACCGAAAGAAAAGTGATCTGGCTAATGTAAGGGTTAGATTGGAATAAAAAATCTCTCGGGTGAGACCACTAAAATCTGGAACCGAAATCGTTACTTTATTTCAAATGGGAAATAAGAAAAATAAACCGGAAACGAAAACAAAAAAAAAAATTGCGGCCGGACAGGGCGGCGGCGGCAATGGCGGCATGCCGCCCTATCTAGGGTTTTTCTCAAGTGGTGACGGCTAGGGTTTGTATATTTGTGTGTGGCGTGGCAGAAACAGTATAGATCATAGGATGGCTCTGATACCATGTAAGATATGGTAAAAGACTTGATTGACTCATTCATTCATTAACGATTACAATATATAGGGATGCCACGAAACCCTAGCTACCTAAAGTGAGCCCGTGGGCTCACACAATATAGTCCAATACATATTAGATCAACTACTGTGTGTTTTTTATTAGTTTGTGGTTGATTGTGCACGATTACCATAGGAGTGATTATCAGGATTTGACTAGGTTTAAGTGTTCTACCAATTTCAATAGTCGTGAGGTGAGAGGTTGTCAGTTAGTCTCGAGTGATTAGGTTCACAGGTTAGATTCTTCGTGAGATGATCCCTTAGTTCACGGTCTCTGTTTTCTAGTTGATTTTTGTCACAACCCGAATTTCCAACACAATTCCCGGTGGGCCCGGGTGGGGAGTATCATGACGTAAGATTGGTATCATTATAGTCAAATAATCACAGATAGCACAGCGGAAGTCTTGGAGTAAAATTACTATTACAAACCAAATGTTCAAAGTTCGAAATAATAATACAAATGGCTTGTAAGAGTAAAGATCCACAGGCGGATCATAAAATGTACACAGGAGAGTTCATCAGACTAATAGGCTTATGCAAAGGAGTTGCAAATTCCACTTCTAGCATTACCGAGCAGCTTCCAGCCTATTTATGTATTTGTACATGTAGCTTAGTCTTTTGAAAATACGTCAGTTTTCAATGGTAAATATAATCAACCGAGACATTTTGAAAACATTTCAAAATTGATTTAAGTGCACAAGGCACATGAAAATCTTTTAATAACTTGGGATAATTCAAAATGATATTGTATATAGTTTTACATATCTGTCAATACAATTGGGGCCAGTACTAAACGCCAAGACATGATTAACCGACACACCACTTAAACCCACAAAAGGGTATCCCCTGATCAATGGGTAAGAAAAACATTTTTAATAAGTATTGGCATCAGACGGGTGTATGCCTACACCCCGTGCACAGTCGTGGCCATTAGTAACTTAAATGAGCCACATATATCCAGGACACGGTCGCGTTAACCCCCAATGTTTAAGTTATCAGATAAAACATATTAAAACGGGTTATGAAGATGTTGTAGCCACAATCCGTCATATGATCCCATACCCGACCAAGCGGTAATAATTTACCGTATTCCAAGCCCGTATAGGGAAAATAGGTTAAGAGTATTTACCTGAGCTAATACTTGATACAAATGCAAGGTTTATAATAACTCACCCGTATTCAATTAAATAAGTGTAGGTAACAATTTACTGGAAGGCTCTAATCTGGAATGATAGTATAAATAACCAATTAGAATGCTAACGGGTCTTATTTAAGTCGTAGACTTAGACCGACCAGCTTAAAGTATTATAAACAGTACGATACGCTTGATTAAGCGATGACCGGAATAGAATGTAGTTTGAACCCAACAAGTACTAAGACTTGTATAATATGGGTAAACAAATAACATTCTGGAAATTGAGATAAAAATGATAAGGTTAAACCCGTTTCAGTAAACTTATGTAAACTAGTTATATAAGTTTAACCGTACGCGTATAAGCGATAACGGGTAACCGGATGAGTCATGAACAAGTTCTATATGCCAATATACTTTAAACAAGTTATAATATCAGTAGTGTTTTGGTCAAAAATTACCTAAGTAATTAAGTGATCAAATTAGTTAAGTGAGGTAGTGTGCTAGAAGTATTTGAAAAATGTATGCTGATTAAGTTGCTAACAAAAACAGTTTACAGGATAAGGCTCAGGATATCGAGCTGTATCAACAATCAAACAATGAGCTGAAAGGTAAAGGGTGACACAGGATGTACGAA
The DNA here is from genome assembly GCF_002127325.2 of Helianthus annuus. Lineage (NCBI taxonomy): Eukaryota > Viridiplantae > Streptophyta > Magnoliopsida > Asterales > Asteraceae > Helianthus > Helianthus annuus. The sequence goes on from NC_035441.2 coordinate 129,011,677, forward strand.
GGAAAGCCCTTGATCAATCTAGATCACCGGCACAAAACCTCGGGAGCTGACATTCGCAGCTGCCTTGTTCTTCTTATTACTTCAAATATCACCGGCCTCAGTTATGCTCAGACCATGCCAATGGTTTGGCGAGTTTTAATGGTGTTAGACCAAATTAAATCTCGTCAAGTCCCTGATCTTTGTGTCGAAGATCTCCCTATAGCATATCGTCTAAGGTCCCATGGTAACAGTCGTTTTCTCCTCTTTTCCACTTCTAAGAACCCCCTGATCCTCAAAGCTACTAAGAACGAAGATCAGTGGCAAATAAAGTTCTTTTTTTGTAAAAATGGATTCTATCGTCAAGGGTTTTGACCTGCCAGTAGAGTGGTTGACTTCGGGTAGGATTTATGGTTTTAGGAATATCCCCAAATATATCTTAAAACCATATCCTAAACTGACATCTTCGTTTCTTATGCAGCAAACTTCAAAGAACTAGCCCCTCCGGGTGCAGAATCGGAGCTTAGGATCAAAGATATCTATCGGCTTCCTGATAGTGAGAGAACCTTTTCCCTGTCTCTCATAAGTTCGAGTCAAAAATCAAGTTCAGAAATGTCTGGTAAGTATGTTATTAAACTAATTACAGAATATGAGTATTAAGAGCTAAGTATTTCTCCCTTTTTTATAGTGTCGGTTATCAATCTCGAAGGCTTCCAGCTTGACGAGTTGGACAGTTATTCTGGCCTTATGCCAGTTAAGCAAGAAACCAACCCTAAACCAGTAGTCACGTCAAAGCCCACCGGTTCAAAAACTGCTACTGCACCCAAAGCTTCCACAACATCCAAGTCTCGAGCTTCCAGCTCTTGTAAGAGGAAAGAGGCTGACTCTCCTGCCTCATCCGACGTGTTCCCCTTTGAGAATCACGGGTTTACCGAGTCCAGCAAATTCATGACCGGCTTCCTTAATCAGGTTAGTATCCTCATTTTATATCCTGCCCACAATACTCGATATACATATCCATATATTGATACATGTCCCCTTTGATTATAGGGTCTAGAACGCCTGGTGTTCCTGTATGAAGACGCATGTGGTTTAAACAAGATGCTAGAGAGCAAGCTGAAAAAGGCTGAAACCACCATTGCGGACCAAACAGGAATAGCTGCTGCCAAATCGGAGCATTATGAAGCCAAGTATAAGGAAATGACCCAAGAGCATCAATATGCCATCAAGAAGATCACTCACGAGGCTCGAGCCAAGTCTGATGCTGCCAAGGTTCAACACGAGCAGGATATGGCTTCATATCGGGAAGGCCTCAAGAATTCTGTCGTTATCTCCCTCCTCCAGGCTAGATTGAAAATGGCCTATGAGGCTAAGGCCCTGGGCTTCGAATGCCCTTCATGGAACGTCGAGGCTTGGGAGGTGAAGTTGAAAGATCTTGGTGGTAACCCCGTGGGGCCTCCTGTGAAGTATGTTGCGGAGGAGCCTGCTAAGGTGGCCGAGAAGGTGGCTGATGCGGATGCTACAAAGGATGCTGGCTGGTGCTGATGAAGCCATGGTGGAAGAGGGTGCTGCCCCTTGAAAGCAGCAAAATGGGCGATGATGGATGTTGATGCCGAGGCCGGAGCCCATTTTTTAAATTTGGTGGTTGTAACTATTTGAACAATTTCGTTTCCTGTCCTTTAAACAATTTACTTTCCTGCATTAAGACAATATGATGGCCAAGGGTGGAGGGATCCTGAGTTTCAGGACGAAGCCCTTGGTCATTAGTTAGTATGGTTTGTTTTGAACAATATAGCAATCGAAGGTGGATGGGTCTCGGTTTGAGATGAAACCTTCAACTGTTACGTAAATATGGTTAGAAACTAGTTGTGCTTCTGGTGGATGGATCTCAGTTTGAGATGAAACCAGAAGCACAAACTTTTGCTATATTAATAATATAACTTTCTTTTGGCCTTATCCATAGTTGTTCATTTTTATTTTTGCAAAACTTGTTTTGATAACTGATGCTTAATTCAAGTATAGTTTCAGCTTTCAAAAAACTATCATACCTCAAACATTCTGAGCAAATACCCTAAAATATATCCTGAAATATATCCTGAGATTAAATCCTGACCAGGATACCTTCGATCCAAGTATTATACTCATAAATGTTTTAATCAAACCTTTGTTAAATACAGTTTCAGAAATTTAGACAATTTAGATAAGGCTTTTTAAAGGAACAAAAAGGAAAGATCATACCAGATACAGAGTACATCCCTATCCTTAGACTTCAATCCTTTTGCAACTTTTTCACCAAAGATGTCCCCAGTCCGGGACACTTAGTGAACTAAGCCCAAGCTTGATCCCCTGAGTTCTTTATAATGCCTTAGTAGGAATGTCCCCTGCGCATCATGTCTTTGAATACTTAGAAATTTTCTGGACATCAATTGCAACCGTTTGTATAATTTTTGTGTTATAAGGGATAAACCCTAAAATATCCTGGAGATAAATCCTTGGTGTTCTGGAGATAATCCCATAGGTATTCTGGGGAAAATCCCAAGTTTTCGTGCGCTACAGGCGGGAGTGTATAAACTCCAAGACTTAGAAAGGTGAAAACCTTTAAACCTTAGAGAGTATGAAAATACCCTTTCGCGAGAGAGGGTGATCAATCCTCATATACCTTTAGGATCCAGGATATAGCCAACAATAACGAAATTGTCAACCACTTTTACATGGACTGGTCCCGCTATCTTGAACTATCCCTGGATAACTTGCACTCCAGGCGGGGTGTTTAAACCCAATTCGAGAGAAAGGTGAATACCTTTAAACCTGTGAAGGGATCAGGATCCCTTAAACGTGAGAGAGGAGACCAATCCTCTAATCTTTCGAATTATCCTGAGTGTACATCCTGGAGTTATATCCCGAAGCATATTCTGCAAAACAACCTTAAACTAAGGTGGGTGTTAGCCTGGTTAACACACCTCCGATGCTTAAGTCAGTACTGGGTTCAAACAAAATAAAATAGAATTATATCTAAAAGAGATAGAATTCATACCATCCTGAGTTAGAAATTAAATTCTAAACTCACTTGAAATAGGCTTTGAGATGTATAGCATTCCAGGATCTTGGTAGTATATCCCCCTCCATATTCTTAAGACGGTATGCTCCTTTTCCGGATTTCGATTCAATCTCATAAGGTCCTTCCCACTTAGGAGCTAACTTTCCATCAGCAGGATTAGTAGTATTCTGAAAAGCCTTCCTTAATACCTAATCTCCAACTTGAAACCTTCTAGTCCTTGTATTCTTGTTATATGCTCTGGATATCCTCTGTTGATATGCTGCCATCCTTAGCTTTGCCGCATCTCTTGTCTCATCAATAGTATCCAGTTATTGGCATAGGGCTTCAGGATTCTACTCAGGATCCCAGAAGTTGGATCTTGCTGTAGGTATTACCATCTCTGTCGGGATTACTGCTTCTACTCCAAATACTAAGGAAAATGGGGTTTGCCCAGTTGCACTATTCACTGTTGTCCTATCGGCCCATAAAACAAAGGGTAATTCTTCTGCCCACCTTCCTTTCTTAGCTCCTAGTCTCTTCTTCAAATTGTTGACACTTATCTTGTTCGAGGATTCTGCTTGTCCGTTCGCTTGAGGATGCACTGGTGTGGATGTAATCATTTTAATTCCCCAACTCTTACAAAAATCGGTTGTCCTCTTACTGATTAACTGAGAGCCATTGTCACAAATTATCTCAGTTGGTACTCCAAATCTAGTCACGATATTCCTTTTTATGAAGGATACTACTTCTTGGTCTCTGACTTGAACAAATGCTTCAGCTTCAACCCATTTTGAGAAATAATCAGTCATTGCCAGCATACAGACTTTTCCACCTGGAGCTTTTGGCAATTTTCCTACTATGTCCATCCCCCACTTCATGAATGGCCAAGGGGAAGCAATAGGATACAGTGGTTTAGCAGGCTGATGTAATATATTACTGTGCCTTTGACATGCATCACACCTTCGGGCATATTCTGCAGCATCTTTCCTCATCGTCGACCAATAGTATCCTGTTCTTAATACCTTTGAGAATAACGATATGCCCCCAGTATGGTTACCACAATCCCCTTCGTATATATCCTGAAGCACTTCTTTAGTCTCGGGATCCTCCAAGCACCTCAGATATGGCCCTGCAAGAGATTTCTTATACAAAACATCATTTATAATAGTGAATCGTGATACCTTCATTCTAAAGGCCTTAGGATTCTCATCCTTTGGGATGTGTCATTTCTTGAGATATCTCATGATTGGAGCCGTCTAGGACTTAGGATCCTCCTCGGGATACTCATCATCAGGATCCTGGATACTTACTACTTCCTTATCCTGAGATTTGAGAAGATCAATTGCAGGATACAGGATATGTAGTATTGGTATTTGGGTTCCCTCCGGTATCCTGACTGATGATCCTAGATGTGCCAAGGCATCTGCTTCAGCATTATCCTCTCTTGGTACCTGTTCAAGTGTAATAACATCGAAATATCCTGCTAATTTTTTGAGAATTTTGAGATACTCGATTAACTTCTCACCTTTAACTGCATATGATCCATTAAAATGATTAGTAATTAATAAGGAATCGACAAACACTTGTAAGCTTTTAATATTCATATTCCTGGTCAACTCTAATCCTGCAATCAAAGCTTCATATTCTGCTTCATTATTAGTGGCAGGAAATTCACACCTAGTAGCTTGGGGTATTATGTCCCCCTGTGGCGATTTTAGCAATATACCCAATCCTACACCTCTCACATTAGATGCACCATCAATATATAATGTCCAGGATTCTAAATTTTCTCCTAGCTGTTGTACTTCTAGGTCTACTTCATTTTGAATATCACTACTGAAATCAGCCACAAAGTCAGCTAGAGCCTGAGATTTTATGGCATTTCTAGGTTCGTATACTAGATCATAGGCACTTAATTTTACTGACCACTTAGCCATCCTACCTGACATCTCGGGTTTCCTAAGTACATTTTTAATAGGATAAAGTTTTAACATGAATCATATGTGTCTCAAAATAATGTCTAAGCTTTGTCGATGCCATAACTAAGGCCAATATCAATTTTTCTAAATGAGATTGCAAGGTGAATAAAGCTTTACATATCTTGAAGGGAGGTTTGATAAAATTAATGCGTTACAAAAGTAAAAGAAAATTCTTTATTTAACAAATTTGTGTTTTAATATATTACTATTACTTTACTATTTTAATAATATATTATAATTATATTATAACAAACACAATTTTAGTGAGAAAATTACACTTGATCTATTTACTTTGATGCACTATTTAAGTGTTTGACTGTAGAGGTCTTGACAAATTTTTGTTGTCTTACTCGTAGATACAATCTTTCCTAAAGCACTTTGATTTTCTTACGAGCGACTATAATTCTAACAACTTGCAATCCCGCTTAAAAATTTACGTGAAACAACAATAGTATTTTTGGTAAGTTTTTTATATATTTGTCAACATATTTTGAAGGATGTTTATGGATTCTATTCAAATAATCCATTTCATCCAACATATCTTTCTATGTTATATATGAGCTTACAACATCAAAAGTTTCAATCTTAGCTTAATTTTTAAACACAACAAAAATTCATTATAATATAATATTATAATTATAATCAATATCAATATCATCAATATTAAATAATACACAAACATAAAGAAAAGAAGTATCTCAACAACCTAGATCAATGTGAAAACAAAAATATTTATTAAACACTCCATTTGATTTGAAGATCAATGTGAAAACAAAAATATTTATTAAACAACTCACTTGATTTGAAAATTCAAATGCCTTCAAAGTGGAGACAAAAAAGAAATTTGAATACTAGTACACATATATTTCATGTAGATTTGATGAATTCAATGCTTTTTAAGAGAAAACAAAACAATTATTTATTTAACAAATTTGTGTTTTAATACATTACTATATTGCACTACAAATATATAATAAATAAATTTAAATTATATTATAATATAATACAATAGGGTATAATTATCCTATAAAGTCTCATAATTTTAGAAAATGTACAAAGATAAAACGAATCGCAAAATATTAAAGAATGTCGAACAAAATATAACACAATACCGAAAAATATAACACAACATCAAGAAAAAAAAAACACAAAGTGAGTCGTAAAAAAGACACAATGACACAAATAAAGAAAATAAACAATGCTAATTAAATAGACACAATGATATAAATAAATATTCTAAAATCTACAAGCTAAAAATCTAAAAGCGAAAATCTAAAATCTCATATTGTAGAGTTCAACGAAACAATTCCAATACCACTTTGAATAAAATCAATACTTTTTATATTTAGAAGAGTATGTATTTTAACCTTACCCTAATATAAATAAAATAATAACAGTAACAATAAAATAACTATACTATGGATGTGTTGAACCATAAAATAACATATTATTGGTGTGATGAAAGATGCAAATTCAAAATTTGTTTATTGTCATGATCGAATAAAAACTCAAAAAAGGTAAAACAAGTTTATAGTAAAAACAACACCACCACCATCACCAACAGGTGACACAATCAGAACGCAATCAAATCGGGAGTTTGTGCTTTCACTCCTCTGCGGCCGACGACGACGACGACGATCACCTACACCGCCATAGCTCATTCCGATCAAATCTCCAGCATAACCAACTCCGATTGTAAGATTCTTCATCAGATCTTGATCTCAATTTCAAATCTCTCATCTTCAACTATACCCTCTATAGCTTAGATCGATACACCTCTTTCACCTTAGGGTTTTAATCCAATTTCGGCTCACTCTGTCACTGATTGTGTAATTGAAGTTGTTTCGAGAACCCTAGGGTTTTTAGATTACAGAAACGGTGTCGTTTTGTGAACTAGGTTTAGGAGTATGTTAAATTAATGTCATAATAATGGTGGTGAGGATTCTAGGGTTGACTCGTGGAGAGGACGAGTCGCCGAGGGAGATCACGCGCAACAATTTGTTGAGTGAGAGTGGAGGAGAGAGTGGCTGGTTGATTAGGTTTTTTGATTCGGCTTTCTTTTGTGAGTGGATTGCGGTTAGTTATTTGTATAAGCATGATCATCCAGGGGTTAGGGATTATTTGTGTAACCGGATGTATACTCTCCCGTTGTCCGGTATCGAGAGTTACTTGTTTCAGATATGTTATATGCTTGTTCACAAGCCCAGTCCATCGTTGGATAAGTTTGTTATTGATATTTGCTCTAAGTCGCTTAAGATTGCGTTGAAAGTGCAATGGTTTTTGATGGCCGAGCTTGAGGATTCGGATGATAACGAGGGGATTAGTAGGATTCAAGACAAGTGTCAGATTGCTGCTACGTTGATGGGAGAGTGGGCGCCTTTGATTAAACCGCAAAGTGAGCCTGCAACCAATGCTGGTAAGAACCAGGTTCTTACTAGGTTGTTATCTTCGAAACAACGGTTGTTGTCTTTAGCAACGTCGCCACCTCAGAAGTCGTTTTCGTTCTCTCCCTCTGTGACGAACCCTTTACAAGAGGAAGGTAGTAGCAAGGGGTCGCTGGATGACAACACGATATTTAAAAAATTTATTCCCAGTCCAAAGGTACGGAATGCGTTTCTTTTTAGGAAATCTGTTGATAAAGATGATGAGGAACCTGACAAGGAGCCTGATAAGGAAGGGTTCTTTAAGAGGCTGTTAAGAGATGGTAAGGAAGATGATGAACCGGATAAAGAGAGTTTTTTCAAACGACTGTTAAGAGATGGTAAGGATGATGATGAACAAGACAAGGATAATTTCTTTAAGAGGCTTTTAAGAGATTCTAAAGATGAAGACGTGCGGAAATCTGTTGAGAGAGACGATGAGGACAAAGAGAAGGATGGATTTTTCCGTAGGCTTCTTAAAGATAGTAAAGACGAAGATGATGTCACGTCCAGCTCAGATAATAAATTCTTTAAACGACTATTTCGTGATAATAAAGGGGATATGGAAGAAAAATCTGTTTCGAAATCTGTTGAAGGTGATGATAAGGATGGGTTCTTTAGGAAGCTTTTCAGGGATAAAGGTGAAGAAGAAGAGAAAGTGACGAGTTCCGCTGAAGATGATGAGAAAGAAGGCTTCTTTAGGAAAATTTTTAAAGAAAAAAATGAAGACAAGAAAGATGAAGCTGCTAATGAGGAAAGCAATGGGTATGCAAATGGTGTGGAAGAAGAATCTTCAGACTTCCCTTTGTTTCGCAGATTCTTTCGTTCGCAGTCTGATGATACGAAATCAGTACCAGCAAATGAAAGCATCAATGGTGGTGCACCTGAAAGCAGTCCAGGAACAGAAATTTTTTTCCGCAAGTTATTCAGAGACCGTGATCGTTCTGTGGAAGATTCAGAACTTTATGGATCGAAAAAGAACAAAGAGGTTAGTAAATATAATTGTGACTGCTTGTTTTTTGGTAGTCTTTTAGCTCTATTCATAATGTTCTGTGTTTCTGACCATTTTGGTTGATACTTGCAGCTACATTACATACTCTTAGCTAGTACAGTTGAGATGCATATATCCAAGTTCGTTTTCCTTTATTGAGAAATTGTTCAATATCCGCCGGCCTGTTCAAAAATTTGATTTAGTGGTGAATTAATTTGTTCATGATCTAAACAAAATAGATCTTTGGATTATGCCTTATTTATATATGATTTAGCATTTTGGTGATATTACTTGATAAAGTATTAATGGACTTAACAAAAATATTTAGGACCATATAAGAGGCTTTTTATTTGGTGAGTTGCTTATATGGAAGTTAAATCAGTCTCACAGCCCACGTTGGTGGCGACTCTTACATATGATCATCGCTTTATTCTTAACATATATTAGTGTCTTGAGAAATTTCGTATCACACTGATCACCTAAACATACTTAAACAGGTAATATATTAACTTGAAATCAAATGAATCTTAGTGTTCAAATAATATCAAAACCTCTAAGTGGAGTAATTACTATTATGTTTCCTATTCACTGTGCAAGTGCGTTAGTTGAGTATTATTTTCTTTGGAATACTTTTTAAGCTTATCTCGCTGTGTTGATTAACTCCCTACACAATCTTAACAGACAATAGTAGACATATTTTGGTAGTTTTGAATGCTTGTTCTGTTGTGGTGTGATGAAATGTTTGGCAAAAGTAGCCTGACTATCTCTGTGTTATTCTTATTAATAATCTCTCTTTTGGCAGAAGCAAAGAAATGAGAATTCCAGTCTTAAGCCACCATTACCAAATTCGACTGCATCACAGTTTCGTAAAGGGACATATCATGAGTCACTTGACTTTGTTCACTCATTATGTGAGACTTCATATGGCTTAGTTGATGTTTTTCCTGTTGAAGATCGCAAAAGTGCGCTTTGTGAGGTTGTGCTTGTCTTTTTTCTCCATATCAAGTTAAGTCTATATTGTCTGTGTGGGTGAACAAATTGTAATTTGTCTTTACTGAATCTGTGATTCATGTCTTTGTAGTCGCTCACCGAGATCAACGTGCATGTCGCTGCAGCCCAAAGTAGTGGAGGTCTCTCTCTCCCCCTCTATGCGTGTGTGCGTATATTTTACAGTAGTGTGCCTTCTTATATGCAGATGTAAATTGGTTTAGTATACTTTAGTTGGGTGTGGATTATCATGCTGTAAATATGTGTATTTGTTTTATACATGATATGCACATTATTATTTGAGTAAAGTACACAGATGGTCCTTGAGGTTTACCAAAATTTTGGATTTGGTCCCTAGCTTTCTAAAAGCTCTGTTGTTAAAAGCGATCGCCTGGTCCGCCTAGGCGACCTGGGCGACCAAACTGCACTTTTGTCTCCTAGATAAAAAAAGCAACGTGTTTTTTTTAAAAAAACCCTATCTTTTAAAAACAAGATTATATTTACAGCTAATTTAAAATCTTTTAGAATCATATCTCAGCAATTCCGTATATATATTTTTAAAAGATATTTTGAATTTCAAAAAGTTAGGAGATATATTATCTTTATATTCAATATTCATTCATGTTCTCTATATTCAGTTCTGCTTTTTTTTGCCGGCAAAAAATACTACAGGTATGTGTATCGATTCTGTTAAAGTATTTTAATCGGCAACTGCTGTGGATGACGACTAGTTGAAGAACATTTGGTTTTGAATTTTATTTACTTTTTGAAGTATTAACTTTATTGTTTTCAAGTCTTTAACAGTTTTGGTTTTGGGATATTTTGCTGATTCATAATTATGTTGGTTTTATTTTTAAGGTTTATGATATTTAAAAACTTTTGGAATTTGAGGATTTGGCTTTTTTCGGTTCATAACTTTGTTTTTTAATGTTTTTATTTGATTGCGCTTTTTTTTTCTCAGGCCCTCGCTTTTTTTGCGCTTCTCGCCTAGGCGACAGGCGAGCCCTATGCGCCTAGAGTGCGCCTAGCGCATTTGATAACTATGTCTAAAAGTACACGGATAGTCCCTGTGGTTTGCACTTTGTAACACATTTAGTCCCCTACCAACAAATCTAAAGGTTTTAGCAGGTCCCACTTAGGGACTAAATGCGTTACGAAGTGCAAACCACGGGGACCATCCGCGTACTTGTGGAAAGCTAGGGACCAAATCCAAAATTTTGGTAAACCACAAGGACTATCCGTGTACTTTACTCTTAATAATTTATAGCACGTTCATGATTGCGGACTATAACCCTCTGCAATTTCTTTATTGTCATTTGTTGAAGTGAGTTTACTTGGTTATCTGTGTTGTAATAGACTATTAGCTATATAGTGATACATTACCATATTCTGTTCAGCTGTTTCGTTTTGAGAATTTGTTTTGGTTACATGATAGGCGTGTGCTTTCCAATGGGGAAGGGAATGTATCGTGTGGTTCATATACCAGAAGACGAAGCTGTTCTTCTTAACTCCAGGGAGAAAGCACCTTATCTAATATGTGTTGAAGTATTGAAAAGTGAAACCGTGAGGTAATCACATATTTACATGAACTGCTGACGTGGACTACCTATGTATTAATTGTTTTCTCACTTTGTTACTATTTTTGTTCAATAGCACTGTGAAGGATGGTTCTACTTCTCAGAAACTTTCAAGGGGCGGAATCCCATTGGCTAATGGAGACGCGTTTTTACCGAAACCTCCTCCATGGGCCTATCCGTTGTCAAACGGGCAAGATCTTTACCATTCTGGTCACGATAGGATGTCGAGATCTGCTTCTGATGCAATTGATCAAGCAATGGGTCAGTTGTGGGACTCAAAAGCAAAGTTTGTTAACGTGCGTCTTGTTGTCGACAATTCATCTCCCTGCTGTTCGAACAATTTTGAAGGATCCCATTCAGGTTTTGATCCTCATCATTATCAAGGTAGAGAGTGTTCCACTTCCAGTTGTCGACCAGATGGCAGTGATTTAGAATGGGTGAGAGTAGTGTTGACTGCAGATTCGGGGGTTCGCATGGATGATATAGAGGTTCAGGAACCACCTCGAAGGAGGGAGCACCGTCGTGTTCCAAGTACTATAGCTTTCGAGGAAGTGAAGGTACGTTCCGTGTTTGACTGTTTTCTGACTATTAAGTACTGTTTCGCACATGTTGCAGTTTTTCTTACTTTCCAGCCTTGTAAATGAGTCATGAGCAAGCAGATTTATGCATGCATAATACATATATCACAAAAACTGTATACTTCTTAAAAATTAAGGACAAAGGCATCAAATCACAGTTGTCTGGACTATGTTGCTGTATTCATTAAATTATTGTTACATTATTATGGCTATAATTAGTTTATAGTTTAATGCTTTTGATCGCATCATGTGAGTGCTTATAGTTAAGTCTAACAAGATAGAGATAGATGATTAAGTTACGAGAAGCTGTATTTATTTTCCTTAGAGAAGTTCAATCGGAGTATGTGCAATAGGTGTTTATTCTTTGACCAAGTATTTGCTGACTGAATGGTGCTACCTAAACTATTGGTTTAATTCATTATGATTGTGGTAAAGGAGGATTTGGTGCTAGTATTCAGTGATAACACTAATCTTGTATGCTTATGCAGGCTGCTGCGTTAAAGGGAGAAGCACCTCCTGGACTTCCTGTAAAGGGGTCTGGTCAAGCTTCATCAGATGCACAACAGAAGGTGAACACTAGCAAAGCAATGAATATATTTTTATCTTTTCTAGGCATGTAACCTCTGAGACATGTTTCATTTGAAATAGGACATAGACGGTGCAACTCCAAAGGCAAGTGATGCATTATCTGGGGAACTTTGGCAAGCCAAAAAAGATAGAATACGCCAGGCTTCAGAGTTTGGAAAGCTTCCTGGTTGGGACCTGTGCTCTGTAAGTCTTGCATCTGCTTACCACCTTTCTTATTTATCAAACTGTTACCCCTTCATATTCTTTTTTTTCTGTTGTGTGGGATTTTTTATATAAGAACCAAGGAAAATGTGTAGTTAATTATTTTTTTGAGTAAATTACCACAATCGTCCCTGAGGTTTAGGTCTGTTTGCCAGTTTCATCCAAAATGACTTTTTTGTGCCAAATAGCCCTTCACCTTTGGCATTTTTTGCCATTTTCATCCAAACCACTAACTTAGTTTACTTTTTCTGTTAAGTTGAAGGATATTTGGATGAAAATGGCAAATATAAAATCTCAGGGACGATTTTGGCAATTTACTTAAATTCTTTTATTTAATTAATTTTGTCACATATATATAAAACAGAATATACATGCAGTTCTTATAAAGAAATTATTAGTTTTGTCACATAATTTTTTTATAAATTTTCATCCAACCACTAACTCAGTTATTTTTTTCTATTAAGGTGAAGGATATTTTAAATTTTATAAAGTAAGACAAAAATTAATTTCCAATTTTTTTATACACATCAGTATTATAAAAATAAATCTACTTCAACCTCTAAATTTTATAAAACTAAAATGCTAATGACCTTATAGAAAAAGGTTTTGTAATTCCTCTTCTACTCTTTTAAATTCGCTCCTAACAAAAAACAGAAGCCGCCCCCCCCCCCCCCCCCCCCAATCAAGCAACATATCGTTACCAAACCTTAAAATTACCCACCAGATAGGAAGTATAACGCCATGAACCAAAAGTTTCTTTACTCAAACCAGTCGGAATAAATATTAGTTAGTTACCCTCATAATCTTAATTAGATAAATATTTTATTTCTGCTAACATATTTCTTAGGTGCTCAACACATTTAAAAATATGTAAGGTTTTACAATTTTTTCTATCTCTACACTTGATTAAATACTAAAAGTTGTAATCGATTGTTATGTGCTGCACACCATTGATATATTTTATATATCGTTTTCTCTTTATAAAACTGATCTATATAAAAAAACTGGATATTAATTTCTGTCTTAATTTATAAAATTTAAAACATCCTTCACCATAACAGAAAAAAATAAACTGAGTTAGTGGTTTGGATGAAAATTTATAAAAGTTATGTGACAAAACTATTAATTTTATTTATAAAAACTGCATGTATATTCTGTTTTATATATATGTGACAAAATTAATTAAATAAAAGAAATTAAAAAGAGTTTGAGTAAATTGCCAAAATCGTCCCTGAGGTTTTATATTTGACAGTTTCATCCAAATATCCTTAAACTTAACATAAAAAGTAAACTAAGTTAGTGGTTTGGATGAAAATGGCAAAAAATGCCAAAGGTGAAGGGCTGTTTGGCACAAAAAGGTCATTTTGGATGAAACTGGCAAACAGGCCTAAACCTCAGGGACGATTTTGGCCGTTTACTCTATTTTTTTTATCAATTGAACTTGCTAAATAGGAATATACAGTCGAGCGACCACTTACCCTAAATAACCTGTTACTTACTGTTTTCCTGGTATTACAATTAAAGAAATGGCAATTAGAGTAATGCTATAAAGATACCCTCATGGACGAGAAGTTTTTATTAAGAATCAAAGTTTGTTAATGAAACAACCAATAGGTTCCTCTATGTGGTTGAGCGCTCAAGATGGTTCGTTTAGTGTGGTTAGTAAGTAGTCAATGCTAATAGTTTCAAGGCCATGAACAGATGCTTGTTGTCAAGCTACAACTGCTGATATGATGTTAAATTGTCATGTGAGAATTTTTTTAGTACAATGTTCTTACATATTTGTTGGTATTTGAGAGCTGTGACCCACTTAAAGATGAGGAAAGGTAACATTATTTTGATGCTACTTTTATGACTAGTTGATAGGATTATATAAAAGCACACTGCACACCTACCTATCTGTCACAGTTCAACTATTTTTGATGATGTTAAATTTTCTTTTTATTATAACTATCTTTTTCAGGTTATTGTGAAAAGTGGTGATGATTGTAGGCAGGAACATCTTGCAGTGCAACTTATCTCTCACTTTTACGGTATGATATTCTTTACTCATTAGATTGTCTACATGATGCTTATTGTTGAACACTCGAACATCATAAGGGCTTTGTTGTAAAAACATATTTAACTCTGTTTAAGGAAGTGTACTAACTCATCTTTGTTCGGTAAATATTACTTCCCATTACACGGTACAATGGCATTCACAGTTTTGAGTGTTTACAGCCTTCCTTTATATTTAAGACCAAAAAATGTTCTATTTTCCTAGATGAGTGTTTTTCAATCCATGCGGCACATGCTTTTACATTCACATATGCATTAACAAAAGTAATATAATTCTATTTCTGTCGATTTTTGTGCCATTGTCACACTTAAACGAACTTTTTGTGTCGAAGCTTGCAGAAAATGTCCACTCTTGCTTGATCTACAGTATGGGTCTAATTAAAAACAAATAACCAGGATATCAATGTGTAGTTTATATAGTAGGGCAAACCATGGATTATGATTCTGCTTGTCTACGTCTTTATTTTCTGGCAACATGTACGATACTAAATAGATTTTTTCATGTATAATTATTGGATTGTCACACCATTATATTGAAAACACTTTGTTTAAGAGACTATAAGATAAACCCACTTTTTCTTTAAAAAATAAGTTTTGAATCTTGTAAATTGCTTCTATTTCAATCAGTGTTATTAGTCCATACCACTGATGCATGCATAACCAAGTGTAGATTAAGTGATTAACAGTGGAAAACTTAAAACCACATAATTAATTTCATTATGTGAATAAGTGTAGCTTTAGTTTAATACAGATTTTCGATGTCAGTACTATTACATGGCAGATATAGGACATATACTCTTACAAGCTGGTACGGTCAATGATGATTATTTTTTTCTTATCATGGCAGATATATTCCAAGAAGCTGGACTACCTCTTTGGTTGCGCCCTTATGAAGTCCTTGTCACATCTTCTTACACAGCTCTAATTGAAACAATCCCAGATACAGTATGTTACTGCATCTTATCTTTTCCATCTCTCATGTATAATGAATGACCTCTATCTCTAATATATACACCGTTCTTGGGTTCCTTGTAGGCGTCACTTCATTCTATCAAAAGTAGATTCCCCAATGTCACGAGCTTGCGTGACTTTTTCATTGCCAAATATCAAGAAAATTCATCAACATATAAACTTGCACAGGTAAATGGCAGTTGAGAGGGAGTATCTTATGTGTTTCCCTTGTGCATACTTCTTCACGAGCTGTAATTCGAATATAGTTATCATTGACCCATATACAACATTTATACATCTTATCTGGGTCACGTTGTCTAGTTTTTTGCATGTGTCACAGCTATCTTTTTGTTAGATAACCACGGTATATGATCGCATCTGCATAACTAGTCCATGGGTCCACACATACATAGGACTCTTCACGTTGTTTCTTATTTATTACACAATATTTGTGAATTGACAATTGTTACGGACTTACAGTAGGTGACCTGAACTGCTTCCATATATGCATTTTATAATATAGAAAAAGAATGAACTTATGAAAATTAGAAACGCAGGCATGTTCTTTGATTTGTTCAATATGTAAATGCTCCAAACCTGAGATAAGTAGAAGTACAAGTTTTTTAAACTCTTAAATATTAAAATTTTATTGCCTGAATTAAACCCTTCTATATAGTTTTCTGTAACAAAACTTGTCTACAGACATTAATAAAAAGGAAACGGGACCTAAAATCAAAATCCTTCTACCTATACATTTCATCCTCAAGTGTCTCTGGATTCTAATACTGATTTTTTTGTTGCAGAGGAACTTTGTGGAAAGTATGGCTGGATACTCCCTTGTTTGCTATCTCTTACAGGTTTCTCTCTCCCTTTCATGTACAATGCACACAAATAGTCCCACAAAACTTTTCCCTTTCATGTACCATAGTTAGTTATCGATAGCACCCGCTATTTCGTGTTTAGCGATAAGGTAGTTAAAGCTTAGCTACTTATGAGTAATTTCTTAGTAGGTTGAAGGCTATCCAGTTGACCTGAAACACTCTTTTGTCATGATTTGTCTAAAGCTACTTCGTTCTTTTTTTGCCCAAGCTGTTTAGGAGGTTGTGTGCTTGGACAACTTTCAATCTGTTTGAGCATTCAACCTGTTCCTTTTCTAGGTGATTTTTTGTTTTGTTTTCGTGACTTGTTAGGATTAAAACATAACATAAGTCGACAGGTTTATCAGATAAATTGGCTGGTATCAGTGTATCACCACCATATTCATGTTACTTAATGCGGACTCAACCCCACAGACATCGCCCTAAGTTTGGCTACACGTAAAAATGGTTTGTGCTATTGTCTTAACATTTTTGACTTTATAAGCATAAAGAGACGTTAGAGCCGGTCCTGTGTCCAAGTGATTAGTTTTTGGTTAGATCTCATAAATCTGTCAGTTACTTTGGCAAAGCATTTTATTTGTACAATTGAAGTCAACACTCACAATAGCGGTTTTGACTTTTATATCCCGTGTGTGACATTCTGAATGGAATTTTTAGATTTACCTCTCTGTATGTATGACACTTCATGTCTAAAACTCAGTTCTGGTGCTGCACTTGTGAACCCAATTTAGTTTTTATTTTTTTTTTTATTTTGTTTGTGGAATGAATAGGAGTTAAACATAATGGTTGAGTTGTCATGTCTGCTTTATGTCTACTTCTTCAGAGTTCAGACGTAACTTTGATGAATCAGTAAAATATATGTATTAGTTAGACGCTTCATGTCTAAAATTTTGATGAATTTTGTGTAGGTGAAAGATAGACACAATGGCAACCTGTTACTAGATGAAGATGGGCATATCATACACATTGATTTTGGCTTCATGCTATCTAATTCTCCTGGGGGAGTTAATTTTGAGAGTGCACCGTTCAAGTTAACCCGTGAACTTCTTGAGGCAAGTAATACATTAATTGTACTTAGATTCATTTAACAAATACAGTTAACTGAAACATGTTTTTTGTTCTAGGTTATGGATTCTGATGCCGAGGGGGTTCCAAGCGAGTTCTTTGACTACTTCAAAGTATTTGTCATTCTTCGACTTTTAACATTCTTGGTTTTAAAAAAAGCGCGCCTCAGGGCGCTTAAGCGCGAGGCTCACACCCTGGGGCTTTTTCGCTCAGCGCCTAGAGTAATTACAAGAAGCCCTAAAAAGGCGCGCTTTTTTGGGATTTTTCTGGGCTTTTTTGGACTGAGGCGTGCGCCTCTTGTACCCGAGGCGATTTTATGCATCTAACTGTTGTACCTTGGGTTTTTTTTTGGCTTGCACATGCACAGCTAAAATCATACAAAAACCTTACTTATAGCTATATTTTGGGTAGAAAACTAAAAACCTATGGGATATATAGAAAATATATATAATAAGCTTGCGCCTTAGCCCTTAGGTACGAAAAGCCCACCGCTTTTGCGCTTTGCGCTTCGCGCCTCGGTTTTAGACCTCGTCGCTTTTGTGCGCCTCTCGCTTTTTAAAACCAAGTTAACATTTGGGTATGCATCTGCATGGTTTATTGCTCATCTTGTCTCGTGATTCAGGTTTTGTGCATTCAAGGCTTCCTAACATGTCGGAAGCATGCAGAGCGGATTATTCTACTTGTTGAGATGTTGCAGGTAAAGGAAACGTATTGTTTTTATGGTCACCTAATGTATGTTTTAATTTTTTTTTTTTTATCATCTTTCATCAGGACTCTGGTTTCCCATGTTTCAAAGGCGGTCCTCGGACAATACAGAACTTAAGAAAACGATTTCACTTAAGTTTGACCGAAGAGGTTAGTTGTTTATATTCACACAACATACTCTCAAGGTGTACTTTCCCTAAATCTATTATTCTTCTTTATTTTCTCAGCAATGCGTGTCCCTGGTGCTTTCTCTGATTAGTAGCAGCTTAGATGCATGGAGAACACGGCAATACGACTACTATCAGAGAGTTTTAAACGGCATATTGTAAAATGACCCATCATCCTTCACTCGCCAGCCATCTTGAGATATTGATCAGTTGTATCAGCGTGATGGGTAGATTGCATATTATCACGCCACTTGGAACAACATGATCCTGACTCATGGGGGTATAATTCTCTATATGCCGACATACAATACTAGTGTACAGGGCCATCTCATGGTGTTTGACCATGATTATGCCGTCAAGATGCTGTCCCCGTTACTTGTCAGAACTGTACATCAGTTTCGTTCTTGTTTTTAGATGAATTTTTGGGCCAGAGAACGGGCGGTTCTTGGTTTGGTTTTCATAGGTTGCGTATGCATATCATAAACCAAATGCTTCTGTTTACTTGAAACACTAGCATATGGTATTGTGTATAATTCTTGTTTTATTTGGTTGGTATTATTTGAATTAGTGTGTTTTTCTCTTCTTCCTGATTTACCATTTATGTAATTTGATAACCGCGATATAGCCTTTGTCATACTGCTCGTTTGAGCCAGGCTTTTGGTCAGTTTTGTATTTTGCAGTTGACTTTTTGATTAACCATTAACATATTATTTGTTTCTAAATTCGAGGGTTCTAGTCCTGCTAATTCTTATGTGGAGATGTGTATTGTTCAGTGATAAATAAGACTACATTCGAGTATCATATCCCATGCAGTAGAAAACAAACAAATGGCTATAAGCAATCTATGCATCATCACATTCCTTCACAATCTTTATACATGAACGAAAGCATTAACGCCTCGGCGATATGTTATTAGGTTTAGTTGAAAACCTGATAAGATGCGCTGTTATTATCACAAAAAAACGATGACGTTACACTTGTTTAGAGGGTGTGTTTGATGATATTACATGTATATAATTCTTGGACAATCTACATTACTAGTTTGATATGCCCTCACAAGCTAAGGATGACTTGTAAATAGTGAGATGTAGGAGTTAGAAGAGCATGTTATTTCAGGTAGGATTTGGCAGCAGTCCGCGATGGCAACTAGGTTTCCGATTTTTGTTGTGAGCGGTTAAGGTTTATAAGAATGTTGATCATGTTAGGATTAGTGCAAGGCTGTCGACGAGTTTTTCTCTTAGCCAAAACCGTCGCAAAGGACCTTTAGCAAGGGTTCACGTGACACACTTGCATAATCAAATACGACAAATGCTTATAGCTTGACTTCAACTTTTGATTTTATTTTCATGGTATATAATTTCAAATGATTTAAACCTATAAATCAATGTTTCTCTTTTCATGCTACTTCTAGACCACAATTCCCATGTTGATATATCACGAATAATAGAATGTGATCAAGAACAAATGGATATACCAAAAACAAAACGATACTAAACAAAGCGCGTGCAATATCTTTATGAATAATTATGTAGCACAGGAACAGGTACGCGACTGGGGTACGGGGAACGGCAAAACTCAAAAATGCAAGATGCAGGTACGGCAAAAAATATATTAAACAAAGTCCAAAATAGATATATATTGATGTAAAATGTAAAATCCAAATTTTAAAAAGAGTAAACTGCCATTTTGGTCCCTCTGGTTTGGTCAATTTTGCCACTTTAGTCCAAAACTCAAACTTTTTGCATCTGGGTCCCTGTGGTTTCAGTTTTATTGCCATTTTGGTCCAAAAATGAAATCAGGTCATATTTGTCTTATAAAATCCTGTTATTTTGTCATTTTCCGCAGGGGCAAAATGATCATTTCTTTTTTATAAATAAATACCATATTTTATAAGACAAATATGACCTGATTTGCCCCTGAGGAAAATGACAAAATTGCAGAATTTTATAAGACAATTATGACCTGATTTCATTTTTGGACCAAAATGGCAATAAAACTGAAACCACAGGGACCCAGATGCAAAATGTTTGAGTTTTGGACTAAAATGACAAAAGTAATCAAACCTCAAGGACCAAACTGGCAGTTTACTCTTTTAAAAATATCATTTATTATCAAGTTTATAAAATATAATATGTTTAATGTTTCAAGTAGTATTCAATTTTTCAATTAATAATATAATTTTATCTGCCCATGGCTTTATAGCCTAGTGGCATCTTGGTGGTGGGATAAGGATTTGGGACCAATAGGTCATGGGTTCGATTCCACAAGGGGGGTTTTCCCATGTTTATTGGGTTTCCTCCTGAATTGGTGTGACATTATGCCTAGTGGAGATGGATATGATCGGGTGGTTTCTCTGGTGACATGATGATACTCCAGCGGTCCGTCAGTGATCCAAATTTGCCATTCAAAAAAATAAAATAAAATAAAATAATTTTATCTGCTTAAGAGCATTCTCATCCAAACCAGAGCATTCTCATCCAAACCATCAAAATATGTGAGGGGTAGTTTTTATATTATAAAGGATATAAAAAAATGGTTGTGAGTGGAGGAGAGAAAAAATGTTACTGTTCATCTGTATATTTGGGGGGACACTGTTCACCCAGTATAATTTTTTTTAATATATATTGAAAGTGGTTGTGAGTGAAGGAGATGGAAAAATGTAATGATAATATTATTTAATTGAAAAGGAGAGAGAAAAAGTATTTGTTTTTAGTGAAAATATATTGATATAGAAGTTGTTTTTTAATGGAATGTATGTATAATTTGATAGATTGGATGAGAATGCTCTAACCGACCCAAATTAATAAAGTTATATGACTTACCATATTAACTAAAATATTACACACTTGCACAGCTGCACAAAGTAAACTTTCTAAGTTTAAAAGGATAGGTTTATAACTTTGTATTAGACTTTGATTTGGCCGGCCAACTAGACTAAACTTTAAAAGGCCCGGCTAATAAAAAATAGTAAATAGGACATGCACTTCAAAAGGCCCGGGTAATAAAATAGAATAGATAGGAAGTAGACTTCATCTCTTTCGTTCGCCTAACCTAAAACACCACCCTCCAGAGGAGCCATCGATGTTGGCCGGAGAAAAATGCGGTCACGTTACCTTAACTCTTCTATGTTTCTTTCAACTTGCTCAGGGCCGGCCCTGAAGGAAACGTCCCCGAAACATCGAACTGTCGTTCCCAATTTCCCAGAAGCATTTCGATGACGTCTCCATATTCCTGGAAACGTTTGGGGGACGTCCCCATTGCGTTTCCGTCCACAAACCGTCCCAAAAATGGGTACCCATGACTCTAAGCCGTCCCCGTGCTTCATAGATGAATAAAATAATAATAATAATAATAATGTTTTACGAGTTTATAAGAGTTTTAAATTGTTGAGACACAACTAGACTTAAAGTGTCTTAGGTTATATGTTGTGGGTTAACTAAATATCCGTTAATCAATTGCCACATCACTGTCACGTCACAACTTGACCATTAACTAAATACTCGTTAACAATGTGTTGTGGGTTAGGGCTGGCATATCGTGTCAACCCGACCTGTTAAGACCCGAACACGATAAGACACGAACCCGAAACAGGTAAACATGACACGAAATTTTATCATGTCAGATTTTCCAAACACGAACACAAACCTGATAATAAATAGGTTACACGAAACGACCTGTTAAGACACGGGAAATTGACCAGCGTATCATACAACCTGTTAAGACACGAACACGACATGCTAAGACATGAACACGACCTGTTACTACATGTTTGATATTTAGCCATTTACAGGTCTTAAAAGGTATTGTATAATGGTCTTAAGTCTTAACAGGTCATATTGTGTCTAACATGACCTGTTAAGACACGAACATGCCATGTTAAGATACGAACACGATAAGACACGAAAACGAAATAGGTAAACACGAACACGACCTGTTATAGACACGAAACATGTTAACTTCGTGTAAGTTCGTGTCGTGTTGTCGTGTTATCGTGTTCGTATCAGAATTGCCAGCCCTACGGTTAACTAAACACCCAATACCATTAACTAAAAAAAAAAGAAAAAAGAAAAAAGAAAATGAAGGTGCAATGTAATTGATCTCACATCCTGGGCCCCACCATCCTCTTTGAAACAAGTTTGCACTTGGTCAAACCTGACCGGAATCGGTCAAACCCAATCTTTTGACTTCCTTCAACCAACCTGAATCGGTTTTTGAGGTGTGGGTGAAAAAGAAAAACCGATTTGTGCACCTCTAAATTGAGTCTGCCATAGTAATGAACAATAATAAAGTACCATTATTTAAACTGGATGTTTTCCCATTTCAATGCTCAGGTGACTGGAGTTCGTATCTGAAACCCAAACAATACTTCAGAACTCAGAAGGGTTATGTTTATTGTGGGTTACTCAAGAGGGCGAGATGAGTTGAGCAAGCTAGTGAGCTACAGCCCGAGCACGAAATCAAACGAGCCAACTCAACTTGGCTCAAAATCACTTGAAGATCTAAAACTTGAGCTCGATCCAACTTGTTTGTTTTTGAAATTTTGAAGATTTTATACATCTTACACGTATGGATAGATATAACAAAAAAAAAAGTTGGATGAATTTTTCCTATAAAAGTTAGGCTTCTTAAATGGACTACTTAACTTGAGCAAGGTCACCTTGGCTTGAAATTCAAACGAGCCAACTCAACTCATTTATTTACTAGCAAATTTCGAGTGAGCTTCACGTCAAGAGCTATTTTATCAGCCACAATGTTTACATGGAAGTTAAAACGAGTGAATGTTGTAAGATAGGTATGGTAAAAAATGTAAACCGACTCAATGAAGGTGTTAAAAGTATCCCTCCACTCTTTTATGCTTTGGTTTATCACTGGAAACCTCTTAAGACCATGATCGCATGTGAGCTTTGAACAACAGCCCTACAACTAAGAGGTCGTGGGTTCGAGCCCCATTGGAGACAATTAGAATACCATATATGGTTGAGCACGCTTGTTTACTAGATGCATATCAAGCGACTGCAGATATTGTTGTTACTGTAATGTAAATCTATACAGTGAGATCCTAACTTTTATACGTATATGTATATAGGCGTTCATTGATTCTTTCACATGTACTTGCAGACATGTTTATAGCTAGCTATACACAACTTATCAAGTATGAGAGAATATTACATTTATGAATCATCGAGCAACCGGCAGCTGTAAGCTACTTTCTGATGATTTTGGCTTCACAACAAACGGAAGTTTGATTTCTTGTGGGGTATTTTCCGGAGATGCCTCTTTAAAAGGTACTTCAAAAACAAGAGACTGGTATAAACAAACCTCATCTTCTTTGCAGTAGTATATCTGCACGAGCACATATATATCCGTGTTACTCAATGAGATAAATATTAATATTCTTTTTTCATAAACTTAGGCCTATGTAGCAAACATTATCTTAAACTGTAACAAACAACTGTGATGCGAAAGATATTGTTTTCTAGGAGAGTGCATACCTTACAACTAACCCTACTCGTGATAGGTGAAGGAGATGATCTTTTAATACGTAGAATGGCAGTTCCGTCTGGACCGAGATTCCCATCCAAAGGCTCAACAACCGCTGCATTTTCAGGATCAATATCCACGCTAAATTTGGAGCGTGCTTCCTGCATATTAATTAAAAGTTAAATTGACTCACGCACTAAGAGTAAATATGATTTGTTATGCGTTATAGGAGCCACTAAAAGTTAATGTGATTTCTTATGAATGTCAATTTACTTATGAACCATTAAAAGAGAGAACCTTTGAGAAATGATAGCCTTCTGGTACGGATATTGTAAGATTTAAGTTAGCCTCGTTGGATGAACCGCCATCAACTACAACTGTTTCCGTGTCAGCTGAAGTTCGCTTTCTAAGGCGCCTTGGAGATCTAGATTTTGGTGCAGGAGGCTGAACTCCTTTTAACTCAAGTGTAACAACTTGCGAGTCTTTTTTGTTGAGATCCAAATATCTAATCAGACTGTTGTTTGTATCAGCTATATATAGTCTCCCTGAGAGTTGTAAAAAGAAGAAAAAAACGAAGGTTAACGGTTAACCTCTTGTTGTTGAAGTTGCATCTAAAATATTTCAACCACTATATCGAAGCATGAAACAAGAAATGACCAAGAACGACTGTATCATGTCTTTCATCTCAACATATCATGATCTAGTTACATTATATTCGGTTACGATTCACCAAAACATGACGCACTACCGGACATAAATACAATGTCATGCAAGTTTTTGGAGGAACATATCACCTGTGTCATCTTCCACAAGTCCAGCTGGTTCTGACAGCTACAAAATACAACAAACAAATAATTAATGTAAATATAAAAGCTTGCTTCAACTTAAAATTGGGTCATAAGTCACCGAAAATGTATTCAAATGCTAACAAACTCTTAAAAAGATCTACTAAAAAAGATAATTATTTTAATGGTATATTCTTGTAAACATACATGACACAATAATTATTAAACTTTTTTTAAAAGACAGCATCTGTTGGCGATCAACCCAACCTGGCCCATATAAGAAAATACATTTCGGGAAGCGTAAGCGTAACTGTGCCTTTCATTATAAACTTTATGCAATAATAATGCGTGAGGTTTATGTAAGCACTTGTTTACTAACCTGAGCTGATAAAGCTGCTCCGTCTTTAAAGCCAGCTTTCCCGGTGCCTGCTATTGTACTTACCTTTTTGGTAGCTGGATCTAGCTTTTTTATCTACAATCATGTGAACATTCGCAGCCTGAACTAAATCATTTGTTCATGGTGCCATTTGACAGATAAAAAATACAATAGTGAACTTCACAAGTTTCATTGATAGTGTTGGCAAAAGGACAATCGGATTCATGTAATGTATATGACAGCCAAAATCGTTATACGTAAATAAATACTGCCTTTATTACGAACAGCGTATACAGTATTGTTTTCCGGCTTAGCGTACCACTTCAACTTTCGTAAACAAATGATTTTGTATTATTGAAAGTAACTGCCGATGACAAAAGGCTTTTTATATACAAATTTACTCACCATTTGAAAACAGTAGCTCTCCAACTTGATAAAAATCAAGTCCAAACTAATTAGATGTTCATAAAAATATAATTTATTTGGCAGTATTTCTATCATATATTCAATTTTAAAGTTAAAATGTAGCTTCTTTGACTACAAAAGTCAAATGTGCAAGAGATGGAACAGCTGTAGTGGCAAATTTACCCTTTAAACAGTTTATCATGTCCTTTACGTACCTTGTGGTTATACGAATCTGCCACATAAATTTGACCATCTTTTCCACATAAGACTCCTAACGGGTGTTGAAGAAGCACTTCAGAACCAACTCCGTCATGATCTCCAAACTATAACAGAAATAAAGTTTATAATAATCAATATTCAATAGCAATGCATATGCAAGGGCCACATAATCTAGATGTACAGATGGATCAATTTGGAATACAAACCATTAATATTAAAAGTAAAATCAAATTAAAAAACATAACACGAAGAAAACAGGTCAAATAGGTTAAAAGGTCCACAGCATAAACAACTGCTATAACCTCTAAATAGTTTTCGTAATCATATTTGATATATTTGAAAAAGAGAGAAAAGTATTTCTGGTTTAATAAACCGGCCCGTTTCGACTGGGCCCTATACTGACCCGTCAACATGTGACACCCATAGTGCATTGAAGATATACCTTGAACAAATTGTCTGAAAATACTGGATCACCACCAACTAGTAGTCTTGATCCACCTGTTTGAAGATTGAGTGCCCGAATGGAGCTACTCTCACTGTCCGCAATATATGCCTCTTTCACATCTACAATAGAAACAGTCAACCCACAATTCAGGCTGAGAATCTTTGCAAAAACGTATAAATTGAATATATAGTAAATAATTACCCGGAGATAACGAAAGTCCAGATGGCTGTGCAAATGATGTTGTCGAAGAGCTGTCTCAATTGAAAGAAAAAAATAAAAAGAAAAACAGCTGGAAATAATAAGAGAATGAAGAGAAAAAACACAAAGAAAAAAATGTGGATAAGTTGAATAAGTGAAGCAGGTGAGGTGGCAATTTCAACGCATTAACTTATGAACGGGTCAAATTAGGTTACGTTTTATCGTGAATTATAAAAATTATCTTAAAAGGAAACCAGTCAACAAGGTCAAACTGGTGAAAGGAGGCCTAAAGTGTCTTTGATGCATAGAATCTCCTAATCATTTTGTTAAAAAGTTAGATCATTACTGGAATAATGATATATTTATGGAAGCATATTTGATGCACTATTTTTTTATAAACGAATTAAGAAGATATTGGACGAAATGTGTTTCAAAAGGCCCATCCATTTTGCCACCTCTAACAAATAGGTATGCCCAGATGATACATAACTGAGGACTATACAGTATACACCCCCATGTGTACTCTATATATTACCTTGACCCGTTTAAGTTTCTCTCATAACCGTCACCACTAAAAGCGCGTGTAACTCCATCTAGTGTACTATGCACCCAGATCTGATGTTGCCCAGCCATTGCAATGTACACAGTCTGGTTTGCAGGCTCAAAGCACACATCCCAAGGAGAGTTCAAGAGCTGAAAATCATCATCATATTTAGCTTAAGAGCATGCCTATATGTATCCACTAGTTATAATACTAGCGCTTTCACGTATTACAGATGACGTGTTACTGATAAGACCCCAAATTAATTATTATTATTACTATAACTTAATTATTAAAATGTGTGATTATGATAAGACTAATGCTCATTAATCTTGCCTGACTGGTTCCTTTTCCTCCCCCTTTATAATCTGAACCTTTGGTACCGTTTCCAGCCAGAGTCTGCACACTCTCGTTCACAAAATCAATCACCCTACAAAACCAAAAATATGTGGTATTCAGTAGCAACAAATATTTTGTCTTTAAATTAAAGTATGCAACATGATCCCTTAATGATGGTATCCATTTAATACACACGCACACACACACACACACACACACACACACACACACACACACATATATATATATATATATATATATATATATATATATATATAGGGGAGGGATCATGAGAAACTTCTCTTTGTGAGAAAACTTTATCTAACCATTATTAAATCCTAAACTCTAAACCCTAATCCCTAAGAAATAAACCCTAAACCCCAAAAAACTAAACCCTAAAGGCTAACGCCTAAAAGCTAAAGCCTAACCTCTAAAAATTAAACCCTAATAACTGAACCGCAGAAAAAATTCAACACAAATATCAATCGTTTGATAGAGTTTTCTCGAGTTTTCTAACAAAGATAGAGTTTTCAACACATATATAGTGATGACGCGCAGACAGAAAGCTTAAAGTAAGGGCAGACTAAGTTTCAAGGCACTCTTCCATGATATAGCAGATTCCAAACTGAAAGTTGACCAAAAAAGAATAGAAAAAATGAAGGTACAACTAGTTTATTATACTACCTCAAAGCATGGTTCTCCGTATCTGCAACATATAGTAGATTTTTAGTGGCGTTGTATGCCAGACCCTACAAAAACACGGAAACAAAAGCAATTACTCTTTTCGCATCAACAAAAACATGGTGGAATATGAAAGCCGAAATACATTGATTAAACCACAGCCAATTAAAGAAATTAAAAGAAAGTGTAATGTTGTGTCATGTGTGTGAGGTTGACCTGCGGGCGGTTGAACATTGCAGTGTCAAAGTTGCCATCACGTAGACCTTCTTCTCCGGTGCTCCCAACTTGAACTAGAAAATTCCCATCCAGATCAGTTACCACCTGGATTTCAGTCCAAATTACATTTGTTAATTTGAAGATATAGCACAGTCACTGGTATAGACCATGACTAGCATCCGATTAATTGCTAGTCGGAGGTTCACCGAGTAAATACTCGGCCAGTTAATCGCTAGACGGTCATCGGCGGCCCTAGACGGTCCTAATCGGCCAAAAACCGGCGGTTCCGGACAAATTCCGGCCATTTTCCGGTCAAATCTTGTAAATCTCGGTGATTAATCTTGTTTACTTAAAAAAATAAGCTAATGAGGGGTTAAAACTTGTCTTGCTAAAAAAATTACACATAAAAATGTGTGCTTAGAGCATTCACATCCATTCCATCAAATGTTGTGAGTGGAGTGTTTATAATATAAAGAGTATAAAAAGTGGTTGTGAGTGGAGGAGAGAGAAAACGTTACTGTTCATCTGTGTATTTGAGGGGACACTGTTCACCCCCTATAATTTTTTAATATATTTTGAAAGTGATTGTGAGTGGAGGAGAGAGAAAAGGTAATGATAAAAGTATAAAAAATATTATTTAATTGAAAAGGAGAGAGAAAATGTAGTGTTTTTTAGTGTAATTTAGAGTGAAAATATGGTGGAATGGATGTGAATGCTCTTATATATATTAAATTGAAGATTACCTATATAAATCTCAATCCGGTTAATCTGATTAATCTCGATTGATCCCAATTAATCACTAGTCTGTACCCCACAGGCCGACTAGCGCCTAGCGATTCTTACAACAATGGTATAGACAGAGAAAGGTAACCTACTATTCGGTTATGGTTACTGTCTGAAATGAAGAGGCGTTTGTTGAATACGTCAACCGCCAGCTTGCCGGGAAACTTTAGTGGTGACTTTAACAACCTAGGATCATTGTCCTTTTCCAAGTTCAGAGGAATTGGTGTGCTGTCCAATAACTTCCGTTTGCCGTAATATAATAGAGCTGCCTCCACTAAATCATCAAGATCCTTTTGGGGTCGGATCATGTAAACATAATGAAAGATAAAATTACCACTTCAAAGTTCAAAAACATATCTTATTTGTTCATGTTATGGAAGCTAATCTATGTAAATATCTAACTTTAGAGTTTTTTAATCTATGTAAATATCTAACAAGAAGTCAATACCTTGCGTCGGCCTTCACCTGCCAGCTGTGCAAGGAGTTTACCAGTTGGCCCAATAATAGCAAATGTCGGCCATGAATTTATACCTAATTCTCTCCACATATACATGTCTCCGTCATTAACAACCTGGTTCAATACGATAGTCGCAGATTTACTTGCAATAATGATTACTGAAAATGATGTACTGCATTACCAAGTTCAATCTAATAGCTTACTGGATGAGTTATTCCATATCGTAGTACAGCATTCCGGATTGCTTCCAAGTCTTTCTCATTGTCAAACTTGGCAGAATGCACTCCAACGACAGTAAACTAAAAAAAACAAAAAAAAGAAAATGTTAATAATTATGTAACTATATACATATATAGAAAAAGTGTATCGTACAAAATGCCTTAACGTACATTGCGTACGCGATTAGAAATCGCATGTTATACACAAACCCGGACATGTCTTAATCGCATGATTTACAAACTCGGACATATCATAATTGCACGTTATATATCAAAATCGCATGGCTGACAAACCCGGACATGTGTATAAACTCGCATGGCTCTTAAACTCGGACTCCGCAAAAAATGGTTGTTCGCATGTTATATACAAATCGCGTACGCAATGTACATTAAGGGATATTGTACAATAACCGGCCTCTATATATATATATATTACTTTTCTCACACTAAAAGGAATTTGACATAACTTACTGGCATGTCTTTGTACTTCTTTTCCAAAAACTCTAGATCGGGGAGCACGTGCATACAATTTATACAACAATAGGTCCAAAAGTCCAGCAGAACCACCTTTCCTTTCAAATCCTGTTAAAAAACAACACACCTTTAACATTTGTACATAACACTTGTGCTTCTACTATTGTGACTACACGGAAAAGTAACTAATCATGCTTTTTCACTTTAAGCATAAAATTGCATCTTGAATATTATATTCAAGAACAAAGAAGCAAAGGTTTCGCATTTAGCAAACAGCTTTGTCGAAAGATTCTTAGTACTTATATGTTTTAATATACTTATCAAATACATAAAAACGGAATCGATCCATGTGAAATGTATTACCCTACGTAGCTGAAGAGGAGCTGTGTTTAGCCAATCAAGTTTCGATGGAAACTCTGGGACTTGTGTCGTGTTTCCCCTTTCAAGTTTCACAACACAAAAAAGCTCAGCATTTGGAAAATTTAGAATGTGGAAGCTCTAATAATTAATGAAAAGCATCCAAGCAAGCAAAAGGCATTCTTATTTACTTGCTTTCTACATCTGCTATATAATTGATAAATTGCTGGATTCTTGAGGAACGAGTTCCGTCTGCATACCAACATAAACCAACTCGGAAATTAACGCAATATGCATTTCTGCATTATGTTTTATCAGATTGTGAATGCACTAATATCACAACATTAAATATAACCAAAAAACGATCCATACGATCACAGATTCAAACCTCCGCTCTGTCCAAAGGGTGGGCTACTGCTCCCAAATAACAAGTTCCATATAGCCTTCGGAGATGCATATTGCATAGCCTGCGATAACCCAAAGTTATAAAACAGTTCTGGAGATTGTGAACCTCCGAAATAGTAGTGGCAAAATGGGCAGATTGGTAAAAGGTCATTTTTAGTTAAAATAAAAAAACAGGTCAGCGTGGGTTGGAACGATCCCACAAACACATGTTTTCTATAAAAATTATACTTAAATAATTAATGTGTTAAATACGATTAGCAAAAAATATATTCTTCTAATAACCATCTAGCTTTTTTAGTAAAGCAATTTTAGGAGGTTTTATGTAGGGGCCAGGGGTGAGCAATAACCGAATTGTTCACCAAAACCGAACCGAAATTAACCAAATATCGGTTATGAGTTTTCTTTGTACCCTCGGTAAACCGAACCGAACCATTCACATTTTCATATATTTTTGGCTTTTATACCTCCATTTCATGTTTTGTACCTACATTTAATGTATTTATACTTCCATTTCATTTATTTATACCTCCATTTTATGTATTTATACATCTATTTCATGTACTCATACCTCCATTACATGTAGTTCTAAGCAAAAAAATTAGCCCAAGTTTGGTTTCGGTTATTAACCAAAATAACCGAATCAAACCAAAAACCGAAAAAATAACCGAATAAACCCGATTAACCGGAAACTGAATGGTTAATAAAATAGATTAACCGATGACTTTGGTTTTAGTTTCAGTTTCGGTTAATGCTAATAACCAAACCGAACCGTGCACACTAGGGGTGTTCATCGAATCGAATAACGAATTTTCGAATTAATCGAGTCGAATTTTTCGAATTTTTATTGCCTGAATTCTTATTCGATTCGATTTGTATTCGAAACTCGAATTCTAATAAATTCGATTTAATGCAAATTCACCCTAAACAATAAATTATTTTACTTTAATTTTTTAAAACTACTCCAAACTAATTATATTTAACATAAAATATACTAATCTGCAAAATTAATTAACTATCAATATGTCAAAACACCAAAATTTAGAAGATAGGTTGGTTACTGGTAGCGATTTGAGTTAGGTAAAAAATTAGAAAGAAGTAGCATGGGCTATTTGTCGTTAGGTTTGGTAATGTTACAAATAATAAACTTATCACTTATGGATGTCATTCATACTTTGGCCCAAATTTAGAAGTTATATGTGTGTGTGTATATATATATGTGTGTGTGTATATATATATGTGTGTGTGTCTATATATATATATTAAAAATTATATATAAACTGAATTCGAATTTCAAATCGAATTGAAAATCATAAATTCGTATTCGATTCCAATTCGATTACTGGACTCGAATATGAATCAACTCGACGTCGAACCTTGATTATCGAATTCGAATTTAGTCGAATTTCGAATTTTTCGAATCCGAATCCGAATCGAATTCTGAACACCCCTATTTTTATGCATTGATTTACACTTTGGATGACTTTCAGCTTGTTGACCCATTTCGTTCATAGTTAATCTTTTAGGTTAACCAGTTTCCGGTTAGAGATAAAACACAAGCTAAATTGACTCATTCATGTGTCAAAACCGCCACATGAATTGACTCATAAATTGATTCACTTCTAGGTTTGGTTTCTCCCTTCGTAACTCCTACCTTCATGTTTGTAGCTGTAAAATAGAGACAAGATAGTGCGATTCCCAGGCTTCCATATCTTATAATTTGCCGCCGAGAACCCTGCAACCTGTTTATGGATTAGTTCTGCAGCCGCTATATTGAATAGCCTTTAGCATAAATCAAACAACTAACAGAAGCAACACAACTTCCATAACTAAAGCCGCTTGTCAGAATCGCTGGCTTAATATACGCACTTCAATAAAAATTTAAAAAAGAAGTGAAGATAATAGATCTTTTTATCCGAAATGAACGCATGTTCATTTAAAAGCATCATAAATTGACCCATTAGAGTTTTACATTGAGTAAAATGCCATTTTTCGTCCCTGAGGTTTGGCCAGTTTTGTGACTTTCGTCCAAAGGTTTGTTTTTCCGCATCTGGATCCAAAAGGTTTGAAATCTTGCCATTTTCATCCAGCTCGTTAACTCCATCCATTTTTCTCCGTTAAGTCAGGGGTATTTTCATCTTTTAAGTTAACTTAAAGGGCAATTCAGTATTTTAAATACTTGTACATTATGCTAAATGCTTGTACATAATATGAAAAAGACCGAATTGCCCTTTAAGTTAACAAAAAGGCAAAAATACCCCTGAATTAACGGAGAAAAATGGATGAAGTTAACGAGCTGGGCGAAAATGGCAAGATTTCAAACCTTTTGGATCCAGATGCGGAAAAATAAACCTTTGGATGAAAGTCACAAAACTGGTCAAACCTCAGGGACCAAAATAGCATTTTACTCGTTTTATTTTTTATGGAACCGTCTTACCTGCCAACATTGGAAACCGTATCATTGGTAGAATATGCATCTTGAAATGAGCCACCCTCTGTATTTGTCTTGAGCACAGATGACGTTTCTGCAATGTACAGTCATCAGGGACCACATAAGGCCAAATAATTAATCAAACGATTGATTGTATATCAAATAACTAGAAAATAAAATCATTAAATCACAGAGCAAACATACAAATAACTGATCATGCAATCCTCAGGTTAGTTCAGCAGAAAAGAAGAAAACATCAAATGTAAGGAACATCCATTACAAAACATAAACAAGTCTTGTTTACTGAATGAAAAGTAGCATCAACATTGAAAAAGTAGCATTAATGATTTGAATGAAAAATGAAGTTACAATATCATTTTCAGAACTACATACTACTGTAACTAGAGCCACCATCAAGAATATCTTCAAGTGAAATATTTCCTATGTTCTTTCTGATTAGTGATGGTTTAGCTTCCTTTAAGGTATCTTCAGACAATGTTGTTGTCACAGCTATGCATCTGCAATAAGAATAAGCCCTCAAGGTTATGCTTAATATACAAGAGACATAGATGGGAATATGGGTGGGTTAGATAGATAATTCTAGAAACGCGGTTCGGATCGAGAACCTAAGATTAGTGTTTGATCTAGTTCAAAGACGGAAGTTTCGAGATAAGCAACTCAAATTGATAGAATAAACGTGATACGCACGAACCGGCACCGATCATATTCATACCGAAAGAGTTTACATCGTTTAGACCGAGAGAAATCAAGTGTGATTTCTCCTCTCTCTCAATACTTAATGACTCATACGATTGAACATGTATTTATAGGCCTTACCATTTGTTTGAACCTTTCAAACGAATAGGATACATTCGATTGGCCCTTTCAAACGATTGTCACATTCGTTTGACCTCAGTCAAAAGAATGTCTCATACGTTTGAACCATGTTCAATCGATTACACACACATATTCATTACAGACTCAATCTAGCCTATTCGTATAGTAACCGACACACAAATATGCATTAACAATAATGGGTCAGAACAGGAAAATTATACACAGTGTGGCTTGGTTCATCAACACTTTTTTTTTTCTTCTTTTAGTTTCCAAGAGTAATAATATATTAAATATAATAGCAAAAACTATACTATCAAAATTAAAGTTTAATTTTTGAGGTTAAAGCATTCAAATACACTTGACTCATTCAACCTGTTTAACCGATTGCTGAGAAAATAGAACATAAATCGATCAATATTAGATAAACGGGTCATTCCATGCATCTAGGAGACAACGTAAACTAAGAGTATTTAAGTAGAAATTATGTGGTCATTCCAAATCAAATTAAGTGCATGTTAAGTGAATATGTGCGGGCAATCAACTAAATAACTTGAAATGAAAAACGATCACACTTTACCTCATTTGTGCAGCTTGGGCAGCTTGCACTCCAGCTAGTGCATCTTCAATTACAAGACACTGAAATAATAAGTGAGAATAGTAAAAAGATTGAAGAAAGCAAACCTTTATTTGAGCAAGGGTAAAAATATCAATGTGCTTAAATGATGAACTTCAACTCAATTTTCTAGGCAAGAAATTTAACCCTACATTGAAGCTTACGTGGGAAAAGAATATGTAAAATACTGGAAATTTTCAAGTCAAAGCATGTAATTACGAAGATATATCATAGTTATCAATAGCGAATAGCAGACGATAGCGACAACTACCTATACGCTACGTAACAATAGCGATGAAATAGTAGGCGCTATTTCTTGTTTAGCGATACACTAGAAAACAAAATTAGAAATATTTTACAAGTATATTTTATAAAAAATCCGGTAAATATGGAAGAGAATACGCTTCTTTTTTCAATCCTGAAACAAAAACCCTAAATACGCTTCTTTTTTCAATAGCTATCTATATTTATCAAAAAAACCTAAATCCGCTATTTAGTTGCTAACCATCATATAGCGACATACTCCCGCTTCGCTACACTATTCGCTATAGGGAGCACTATGCTCACTATTAACAACTATGAGATATTATTAGATATATGACCATCATATATATCAATCCAAACTTTCGAACTTAAGTAAGGGAATAGAATATTATAACCTGAATTGATACCATGAAGAAATAAAAAAGATAAATTGCCTATAACAACAAGTTTACCTCACTTGGGGGGACATTCAAAATCTTCGAGGCAGCTATGAATATGTCAGGAGCAGGTTTCAAGTTTTCAAAAGCATCAGCAGACACAATCGCATCAAACCTGAAATGGTGAAACTAAGATGAGCTGGTAAAAGTAAAACTTAAGTCAAAAGGGTCAGTTTTAATGACGAAAACTTACATTGACAATGATAAGCCAGCAGCAGCTAAGTTTGCGTCAACTTTGATCCTGTCAGCACTAGATGCTACCGCTACTTTGAGGCCACTTTTTTTACACTGTAAATATCATAATAAGAAGATATATCACTGAAGTAAAAAGTAAAAAATATCAAACTTGTATTTGTTGGTCCAAGAATACCTCAGTAATAAGTTCAAGTGCACCAGGAAAACCTATTCCAGAATTTGGTTTTGCATACTGCATTATATATCAAAATTCGACATTAGCTAAACAGCATGCAAAACGAAAACATTTACTTTTGGACGAGAAAGTACAAAATCTTCTCAAGCAAACTAACATATACGAATTGATGGTCTTATTTAGATATATCCATCTTAAAAGAGGGGAAAATGCTGCAGTTGAATCACCTTATCGAGATATATCTCAAAAAACCGCTTCTTAGCCGCCTCAGGATTAAAATCTGCAACACCCTTTACTTTAGCAACTCCACCAAGAAAGTTTGCTTCACCTGCTCCGAAATTTAAAATACTCAAATATGGACCAAAAGTGTGGGATTGTAAAAGACAAGTTAAGGATTAATGGATCTACTCTGAGTACAAGAAAATACATAATTATCGCAAAGCAAAAAACTTTAAAGCTAGTGCTTTCCATTTCAAATAAATATATCCTATCAGGCTATCACATTTTTCAGTACACATACTTTTTTCTACTGTGCAATACTTGTACATTTTAATCCAGCTACTGTCTTGTTGACCTTTGTTATTTCTAAAGCCAAAAGAAGCATGCTTGATGTCTTAAGTCATAGGCTCATAGCCACCTAAGTGTCAGTTAGGAAAATTATACCAAAAAGAAAGCATCACCCCTTACATCCCGGTATAATGTAGGTGCTAGAATCCTTGATTGTTTTTCAGGCTGTCAGCCAATATAGATATTACGCTTCTTCATAATAGAATTAACAAAGAACTTGACTGCCCATACAACTTTGTATAAGGGTTTGGCTGGTTATTACAAAATGTTTGGATCAAAAAGTTAATAAATTCTGATTATTCCAATGAACAAAAAATTAATCTTAACTCCAGATTTTGTCAAATGAGGAGCAAAGAGAAAATGCTTCTAAATAGCAACATATTTTCACTCCATTAACTTAACTTTTAATAATTTAACCAGTGTACTCTTCAATATTAATTTCAGCTAACTAGACAAAAAGAAAACCAGTGATGTGTTGGAAAAGCTGACAGTTCTGATACGGTACATAGAGGATAACCATCTAAATCTAGGGGTGTGAATTTCTGCCGAAAACACGACACGAACCTAACACGAAATTCGTGGGTTTAGGTTTAGTCTAAACGGGTTCGGGTCAGTTTCAGGTTGAACCCGCGAACCCGTTTAGCTAAACGGGTCGGGTTCGGGTCAACCTGGTCAGGTTGGCGGGTTGACCCGTTTAACCCCTTTATATTATATAATATTTTTTTACAATATGTTTTATGTTATAAATTAAATTGGGTATGTATTTTATGCTATAATTATAACACAGAAAAAGAAATTCATATAAGATTTTATAATTTAAATGTAATTGTATTATATATATTTGTGTTTTTTAAGTAAACTTTAAATTTCATACATTAATTTCTGTAAAAAAATTAAAAACTAAAAGTTTTCGGGTTAAACGGGTCGTGTTCGGGTCAACCTATGAATATTCAGGTCGGGTTCGGGTTCATTGGTATGACACAATTTTCGGGTTCGGGTCGGGTTCGGGTTCGTATACAATTTTCGGGTTCGGGTCGGGTTGAACCCGCCAACCCGCGAACACGACCCGTTTAGCACCCCTATCTAAATCCATATAGAGACAGCAAAAAAAACTCAATGGAAAACCCGAAACCAGTAATGGGACGGGTATTCAGTACGAGACTAGTTTCAAAAAATTTCACAGGTATAGTACATGTATGGTATTAGTAAAAATGAGACCAATTACCCGAAACATACATACATAGTACATAAGGATGGCAAACAAACCCAAAACCAGAAACTATTAGGACCGGTAATGGGACGGGTATTCAGCATGGAACTAGTTTCAAAAAATTTCACAGGTATAGACTGTATAACAATGACTTAAAAACCGGTTTATACCGGCCGGTTGAACCAGTTAAACCGGATGTCGGAAGCTTGGCCGGCACGAATCATAACGGTAAACTGAGGGAACGACAAAGAAGTTGTACCACCGGTAAATTAGGTTTAAACCGGTATACAGGTACCGGGTCAAAGATTAAAATTTGGACTTTTAATCTTTTATAGGCCCAAAAAGGTGACGGTTTACTTTCCTAGTAAACCTAACGCCCAAAAAGGTACCAATAGTGAATTTTTGGATTATTTTTTATTATGGATTAACTTTTGGAATATTTTTTTCTCATGAAATGATGTAGTTTTGAATTATTTTTTGAGTAAAAATTGTATTTATGGATTTATAGGGTTAATTAGTCAACCCATTTGAACCGCCCCATACAACCCGGTTCAACCGGTTAAACCATTTCTGAGCCTAACCCGGTACGCTTTAAAAACCGGTTTTTAAAACATTGCTGTGTAGTACAGGTATGGTATTAGTGATTGCCACACTTACCCAAACCATATTTGTAAACATTTTCTTTTCATTTATAGTTTCATTTGTCATTAACTAATAGATTTTTTTTTTCAAAAAATAATATCATTTTCATTAAAATGCCAAAGTAACAAATTACAAACAAGTGGCAGGTAAACGGGCAACAAGCTGCGCCCCAACCCCCTTTTGAATTGCAAAACCAATCCTACTAAAGACAAAACGACCCTTAAAGGTTGAGAGATTACTATTCACAACCCGTTGGACCTGTTTAGGAATTCCACTGGCCTATGGGGCTAGGGAACCAAATGTATATTTCTAATAGAATAATCAGTTAATTTCTAATTTATATTTCTATTTTCATTAAAAATAAACCTAAAATAGTAAGAATCCTAACTAAAAATCCCAATGCTA
Organism: Helianthus annuus; assembly: GCF_002127325.2. NCBI lineage: Eukaryota > Viridiplantae > Streptophyta > Magnoliopsida > Asterales > Asteraceae > Helianthus > Helianthus annuus. The sequence continues at coordinate 129,049,988 of NC_035441.2, forward strand.
AGTTTTAACAAACTAACCGTTATACCAACAGATGAAGTAATTATTATACATACAAACATATAAAAAAAAGCATACCAGTGCCCATAAAGGGAACAAAATCTTCAACAGTAACCTGAACCCCCATTTCCGCAAACACATCGACGCCAGCCAGCCTTGAAGCCTCTTCACTGTTGCACAACACGCCATCCATATCGAACAAAACCGCAGACACCTTCGCCCACTCACTTCTCACTTTCGCCTCCACATCCATATCTTCCTTCACACTAGCCCTAACCGTCAATCCGGACCTGCCGGTTCCACTACGCGAGAGTACAATCAATTTAGAGTGACATCGGAGATTAATATTAGCTTTACTGAAGCTTCTTGATGTCGATAACAATGTCGTGATTTTAGATGATGAAGATGAATGAAGCGGATTTGCTAACAGCTTCAAGGACATTGTGTATGTGTGTGTGTGTGTGTGGCGGGGAGGGAGAGTGTGAGTTTTTGTGGATCAAGTGTTTGGTGAAGTTATGGTTTAAAAAGTTTGTGGGGATTGCTAATTGATTGCTAGACTATTGGTGGTGTGGCAAAACTAGTCCTTTAAGCTAATCCAAACACTTTTTTTAAAAAACTCCTTTTCAAAAAGTCCTTTTCCCAAAAGTCCTTTTCCAAAAGTCTTTTTTAACTATAATAAGCTTAGCCAAACATGCCCTAAAAGTGTGTATGGAGTAATTAGAGGAGAACAGTATGATAGAATAGGTGAACAATTTGATATAAATCAAGAATATGATAGAATAGATGAACAATTTCATATCCTCGAAATCACTGTTCAAAGGCTCCAATTGTTGTAGTGATTCGTTGACGTGTTCCTTGTAGGTGTCGAGTTCAGCTTTTAGTGCTTCAACATTGGTGGTGTATTGAGCTATTGATGTTTCAACATCTTCAATACGTTTGTCCATACTTGCAACCAGGTCTTTGGACATTTCTCTGGACATTTCTCGAGTCTTTCTTCCACCTTTACGAGTGTCGTCACGTCCCCGGGTTTCATCTCCAGCGCCCTTGGTTGTGTGTTGCATCTTTTCTAATTCAGACATCTCCACCGGATCGAACGTAGCTCTGATACCACTTGTCACGGAGTGATTCTTTAACTCTCGTGCGACACTTAAAATACTTCGTAGTTAAGCCTTTGAGTTGGGTTTGATAAAGTATGGCAGCAGAAGTCTTTGGTTGTGTGATCACAAGAGTTTTCCTTCTTGTATTGGTTTGGCCTCTAGAGTTGCGATGTGTACCTAAGGTGCTCCACATGATCTTGTTGTATACCTTTTTCAACTGCATAATGTTAGCGAAGAATCAACGACTTACCTTTCCGAAAGTACCAGTACACTTCTACTAAGCAAGTTATCAAACCACAAGCGAGTCAATCCATTCAGTATATGAACAAACATATGACATCATACCGACATCAAAAACATGTTTTACCTCCACATATATGGTCAAATGGAAGTGATAATCCGGATCACATAGCCCGTCTTGAAGATATTTTCATATTCGAAGATCAAACTAAGCTATCATGGTAAAAATTTAGTATGAGTGTTGGGTTTATATAGAAGGTATATGTCATTTTATTGGTTATAACGTGACTATAATAGGCTGTTTTATTGACCATAATTCACCAAAGTGTAACAAGGATCTCATGTCGCCCCAACCGGTACATATAATAGTGAACATGGACAACATAATCATCGCTTCCATAAAAAAAGGTGCATACAAGGGTGTAAATATGACCTCAGGTTTGTCTTCCTAAGCAAGTTGTACCCTCACAACCTTCGATGGCTCCTTTTGAATGTCCGCGTTCATGAGCTCTCTAAGTTGTAGGAAGTTTTGCCTTACAAATCTCTACGCTAAAGTATATGTGGGAGAAGGTTGACTTGGTAGAGGGTGACTAGGTGTGGGATGTATGGGTCATGATATAGGGGAATCCTTATCTTGTGAAACATTCTCTCAATCATGAATTCACTTTCTGTACAACATGGTCTAAATGGGAGTGTATGATCATACCTGAGGTGGCTAATCAAAACACCATTTCACGAATTGTTGCGTATATGACACTATAACAAACGTGTGGTAGATGATTCTAGGTAGCAATTTAAAGCTCATACACGATAGTTGAAGTTTAGACATAGCAATTGCTAAGATTAAAACACAGTTAGTCTCACTATAGGAAAGGGTTATCGTGAATTCTTTAATATGAGACTAAGCATATGGTTTATAGGAGATAATAAGTAAATGAGAGTGAAAAAATGAATGAATGCACTTGGTTTGAGCAATGATGTACTTGTGTTACCTTTGTGCTACACAGGTACGAGGCTTAGAGATCTCGAGTATCCCAATATTTTATTTTGGGAACCCTAATCTTACCTAGTCAATTCTTACTTGTCTTGTGAGTAGAGGTGGCAAAATCAACCCATACATTCAACTTTGGGTTAGGATGGGTATTATTTTTGTAGTAGATGGGTTAAGTTGGGTTAACAAAAAATGTTAAATGGGTCAAGATGGGTAACTTTAAAAAATAACAAAATAACATATGGGTCAGGATGGGTTTTCTAGCAGGGTTGAGATCCTATACAAACAGTGCTAATTATAAGAACCGTAAGAACAGATCTGAACCATTAATAATTTAAATCAAGGGTTGATATTGATTATAAATAAAACCCTTATAATTAAAAATTACTATTAACAAATTAGGGGTAATTTTGTAAAATTGCTATTCATTTGACCATTTTCCATTAAATACAAATTTCACCAAGGTTTTTAAAACTAAAATAACTTTTATATGCTTCATTATTTAAAAAAAAATATATATATCATAAAATCAAGTATTTTTTTATCTTTAATATGAGTACCATATTGCTATACTTTTTTTGTATTTATGAAAGTGATTTTTAAAAAAAGTTAACAAAAGGTGTTTTAAATTGTGCTGATAACGTGCTGATTATGTGTTAATTACAAAATAATACAAACAAACACCAAAAGTAGATATAATCAGCACATCTGGTGTGCTGATAATGGAGAACGATTGAGGATGTTGTGCTAATGTCGTTTATGTTGATAATGGAGAACGATTGAGGACGATGTGCTGATAATGAAGAACAATTAAGGATGTTATGCTAATTATATAGTGTTGTGCTGATTATATTTTTTGTAATTATTTTTAATTAGTTATAAATATATATGATCAAAAGGTCTAAATTACCCCTAAACTATTTTTTTATTGATGGACACTTGTCAATTATATGTTGATTCTTATAATTCTTACAAATTTAAGTGTTTGTATTTGATCCCACTCCTTTTCTAGCATTCGTTTCATTACTACTCTGCTTTCCATTTGAATCTACCTCATTGCTTGCGTTCTCTCTCTCTCTCTCTCTCTCTTAATTTCCCCCAAATCTCGTCAAAATGGGAGTTGAGAAACCAAAGGCAATCGGCGGTGTGTGGCCGACGATCAAGCCGTTCGTTAATGGCGGAGCTTCTGGTATGCTTGCTACATGTGTCACCCAGCCTATTGATATGATCAAGGTGTGTCGTCTATCACTTTATCCACTGTAATTTTCGCATTTCTAGTTCTTAATATGAGTTTAGATCTGTTTGTAAGATGTAGATCGGACTCTCGTAGGTGTATTGTTCGATTTGTTCAGCTCATTTGTGATAGAGTTGTAGAAACTTGTAGGTGTTAGATCTTATATTAGGTTTTCACTGAACATGGAGTTGAAAAGCGCTGTAGCTCTTATAAAAGGGTTCTGCATGAAAGGCTTGATGAATGAAGCAGATAAGGTGTTTGATAAAATGCTTCAAAGAAAACAAGCACCCACTGAAGTTGTTTATAATGTTCTTGTACATGGCCATTGTAAAGGCGGGCCGCGGGAACTTGAGGAAATCTTTTAAGTTATATAAAGAGGTGGTGAGTCATGGATATATGCCGCACACTGCAACTATTATCGCATTAGTAAAAGAGCTTGTGAAAGGTGAAATGACTGTTGAGTCGAGTGAAGTTACGAACAAACAATTGTGTGTTGAGAAGTTGTAAGGTTACGGATGCTGAGGTGGCAAAGGCTCTTGTTGAGATAAACCAAAACAAGGGAACATGGATGCAGTGTTTAAGATTCTTTCTGAAAAGGCTAAGGATGGACTTCTTCCAAATAGTGGGAGAACTGCTTATCTCAATGATCATCATTATTTTGCCATTTTTTGTCATAATTTTTTTGTATTTTAGGGGATTCATCTTGCTTATGTGTGTACATATTACATGTAATGCATTCTAATGTTATAACATATAAATTTTGACTATATAACCATTTGCATGGATGTCCATGATATATATATGTGTGTTGTGTACTTGTGTGTTTGCCACTCAAGTTTTAGTTGTCTTGGTCACTTTCATCTGGTATTGCATTATGTGTGTGTAATTGAATGATCATATTGAGTAGGGTTGATCAACAAGCAATTTTAGTCGAATTGTAGAAACTTGTAGGTGTTAGATCTTATATTAGGTTTTCACTAAAAATTTGATGGTACAAGTACGGTTCGGTACCGGTACCCTTGGTTTAAAAAAGCGCGAAGCGCTCCGAAGCGTTTTGGTTCCAAAAGCTTTAAGCGAAGCTTCAAGCGCGAAGCGAGAGCTTCACGTATACGAAGCGCTCCATATTATATATAATTATATATAATGTTAATTATATATATATGTATAAAAAATAGCTATCCATATTATATATATGTATTTTATAATGTTAATTTTGTACTTTTATGCATAAATTAAAAAGTTTAAGGACCAAATGTAAACTACTGAAGATAGAGGGGGTTAAATGTTTAAATAGACAAACTATCTTTACACTTTTTAAGTAAAAAGTTAGAAGTTTTAGGGACTGAATGTAAACTAATGAAAGATAAGAGGGGTTAAATGTTTAAAAACCTTAACTTATAAAAACCCTAAAAACCTAAAATACATATACGCAGCCGTCACCGTCAGCATCTCTCTTCTTCTTCCCCCTTCTTCCTGGTTTCCGGCTGAAAGCAACTCCGTCGCCGGAATTTGTAGCCGGATTTCACATAGGAAGTCGCTATACCGTCGCTATAAGGTCGATATGTACCTTGTAAAGACTGTTGGGCTTAAAAAATGGCCCAAATGGTGACCTGATTGGCTGGAGCGTCGCTTCACAGCTTCAACGCTTCACCGCTTAAAGCTCGCTTCAGGTCGCTTCATGTAATGCATCGCTTCAGAGCCAAAAAAGCGTTTTTCCGATCGCTTCATCGCTTCATCGCCTCAAGCGCGCTTCAAGCGCGCTTTTTTAAACCAAGCCGGTACCCGGTACCAAATGAAGTTTATCGTGACGTACAATCTTCAAAAAGCACGGAACCTTTTTTTTTAACTTTTTTTATTTTTTTATTTTTTTTTTATTTTTTTTATTTTTTTTAAATCTTTTGATTTTTTTTATTTTTTTAGTCTTTTTTCAATATTTTTGATTTATTAATTTTTTTTTAATTTTTTGATTTTTTTATTTTTTTTTAATTTTTATTTATATTTTTAGCCTATCATGCCCAAATCCATCTTGACAAAAACCCATCTTGACCTAAACCCATCCTAACCCATTTCTTAATAAACCCATTCTAACCCAAACCCATTCCAACCCATACCCATCCTAACCCATTACCCAAACCTACCCAACCCACCCATTTTGCCACCCCTACTTGTGAGCAGTGGTGAAGCTTGAATTTTTCGGCCGGGGGAGGGGGGGGGCGAATAAAACTACTGAGCGAAAAATTCGGGGGGCGGGCGCCCCTCCCCGCCCCTCTTATCCTTCGCCCCTGCTTGTGAGAAAGAAACTGCCTTCTTCCATGCAATAGTCTGACTTAGCTTTGGGTGTGGTGGCATGGAACCATGGACGTGCTCCATCTAACTGAACTTCTCTCTTCTATGTAATCACCTTTTTTGTTGTTAGGGCTAACTTGCTTTATTAAGCTTTGTTTTATATTGCCATTATCAAAAAGTTCTTACGAAGCAACTTTTTCCAAGTAAGATTAAACAATCTTACCTTAGGTGTGACGAACTTATCTAATCTCAATTAACTAGCTTAGCTAAAGCTATCTTTAACATGACAAACTTAGTTACTCTTACTTATCTTGCATAAGATTAAGTAACGCTTCTTCGTTCATGTCACTCGTCAACACGCGCTACCTAATTTTACCTAATTTTTATTTTTGTGGGGAATATTATTTGGTGACGTGGATATAGTCAATGTTTTAAAAACCAGTTCAAACTCGCCGGTAGTACCGGTTGAACCATCCAGTAGAACCGGTTAAACCACCCAGTACACCCGGTTAAACCATACGATTCCTCCCGATTAAACCGTTTCTAAGCCCAATTTAGTGGGTGTTTGGCTTAGCTTATTTTGGAGCAACTTATGACTTATTGACTTATAAAAGTTAATAAGTTGTTTTTGAAGTGTTTGGATCAACTTATTTAAGAAGATTTTGTGTGTTGAGAAGTTATTTTTGAGAAGTTAGAATTTCTAACTTCTCACTTATGACTTATATAAGTCAATAAGTCCTTATTGAGAAGGAATCCCAAACACCTCCTTAGTACGGTATAAAAACAAAACAGGATTTTAAAACATTGGATATAGTTGGAAAAGTCTAAACAAAAAGCATCTATAATAATCCTGGCAAATAACACGGCACGTCACACTTTCAACATTTTGGTTATTCCGTCGCTTAATCCGCCTCAAACTCATTACACACCAAAGATAAGATTGATTCCGACCGTCGCTAATTCATATTCCCCAAATTCCATTATCTTCATTCTTTCAGTTCGTCCATGATATTCTCGTCGCTAAAACTGCATCAATCTACAACTTCAGCTGCATGAATAGTCATCTCATTCAACTGCCAACGGAAACTACGAGCTGCTTCAAGGCCAAAGCAGTGTTTTACAGGTCAAATCAGTCATGGCATCGGTGTTTGTTACTTCGACGACGACAAGTGTATCTTCAATTAGGTCGTTTTCTTCTTTGTCTCCTCGTCAATCCGATTGTTATAGTTGTTCGTCTACTTCGTTACGTTCTTCTCGTCGGCGATTCATCCAACGCTGCCCTAATTTGAGGTAGTTTTCTTTGTTTTTTGATTTTATGTTGACTCTAGATGCGTTTTGTTCTCGAGTTAGGTTAGGTTAGGTTATCTGTTTGTGTTAATAGGCTAAGTTTATATCATGATATGTGTAGGAAGCATTTCGTAAAATTAAAATAAAACACTTTAGAATAAAGTAGAATGCATAAAGGAAATGATTACAATGCTTGTTATAAGTTGAAATTAATAACAAGGACAAAGGGTATGTTTGGCAAAAGTAGATGTTGGCTGGTAGCTGGTAGCTGGTAGCTGGACGCTGGTGGCTGGAAGCTGGTAGCTAGTAGCTGTAGTTTTTTAGATATATTTGGGGCATGGCTAAAAAGGACTTTTGGAAAAGGACTTTTGGGAAAAGGACTTTTTGAAAAAGAGTTTTTAAAAAAAGTGTTTGGATTAGCTTATTGATGTAAAATGACTAAAATGGGCATTCTTTTAGATATAGGGGGTAAAGAAGGGGTATATTGGTAATTTGTAGTTTGAAAAGTTAAAAGCTGGCAAAAAAGTCACAATATTGTGACTTCTTGAAACCTCCTTTTTCTTCTTTGCAAAAAGTCATTTCTAAAAGGACTTTTGACTTAGCCAAACACAAAAACAACTTATTGGCTTTTTGATAAGTCAATAAGCCAACAAGTTGTTTTGAAAAGCTTAGCCAAACATGCCCTTGGTGTTTGGTAGAGTAGTTGGAGCTTTTAATAAAATGTATAAAATGACCAAAATGGACATAACTAAAAATTTAGAAAGTTGGTGCATTAAAAAGTTTCTTATTTTTAGTGGTTAAAATAGTCATTTTATCCCTAAAAGCTTGTAGCTCCTTCTAAACGCTACTAGTAGTAGCGTTCAACCAAAAGCTTCAAGCTCCTAACTTAAAAGCTTAAAACTCCTTCAACCAAACAAGAGTTTTTATTGAGTAGAAGCTTTTTCTTAAAAGCTTAAAGCTAGAAGCTCCTAAAAGCTCTTAAAAGCTCCATGCCAAACATACCCAAAGAAGAAATAGATTGTGTGTCTCCCCTTAGAAAGCAAACAAGCAAACAAAAGTATTTAAGTATTGGAAGTGTTAATTAATCGCGACTAGGAGGTAGAAATATAATGAAACTAGAAATATGGAATTCTTAGTTATTACGTGTACTTCGAATGTACAATTTGTATAATTCATCAACTTTCTTCTACAGGCTGAACAAATTGTATACAAGATGTTCTTTGACAAATATTGAAGTCTTGAATAACATTGTGACTGAAGAAGTTGATCATGATGCTTCATCAGAAGCATCAAGTTGTTCAGTTCCCGTTGTCCATCTTGATTCGGAAATCCATGATACTGAATCAACAAACTTACTGGTGGAAGGCACTTTTGTAGACATGATTTTGACAACATTGCCGGTAACATCATATTTATTGCCTTCGTGCTTTCTGTCTGTTTTCCTTATAATTTATGTATTTCAGAGTTCACTTTCCTCTTCAGATTCTTTCAGAGGAAGAACAGGATGTCATTGCTGCAACACCTGCTCATCCAGCAGGGCTATATGGTAAGCTAATCATTATGTATTATAAACTGGTTTAAGTGAGTATTTATTGAAGATCTTTTATTTAGATTGCTTTGATAAATAAGCTTATGTACATAGGCTTATATTTATATCAGATCATCTTTTCCTGACATGATGTTGATATATGATTATCAGCATTATATGCTAGTTGTCTAGCTGGGAACTTGGTGGAACAGCTATGGAATTTTGCTTGGCCTGCTGCTATTGCTTTGCTTCATCCAAGCCTTCTTCCAGTTGCAGTCATGGGTTTCTGCACCAAGGTTTCTTTAACTCATATGAGCTGCAACACACACACATACACCCACACATATTTGGGGGGGGGGGGGGGGGGGGGGTCATTTTAGAATCATAGATATGTTAAGAATTGCAGTAACCGCTTCAACCATTGTATCATTTTCTATATAAATTGACTATAATGCATGTATATTTCAATATGTTAAAGATTTATTTTGAAAAAATATATGGTATTGATAGTCTTTTGTCTTAACGCACATGTATATGCATATGTGCGCATTTTTATATATATTTTTTAAATAAAATTCCAGCCAGGGGATAAAATCAAAGGAGCGAGGAGAGATAGATAAACCATTTTTCTTTTCATTTAAATGCTATGCGACACATTTGCTTATGCGGTTCTCGTGGTGCTCACATAGTATTGGTTCTAAGATGAACACACCCCTATACATGTATGTGTGTTGTGTGTATACATGTTAATTGTTATGTATATGTATGCTTCTTTTTATCAATTCCAAATAAAAAGACCTCTCTCCTAATCTTCTTCTATATGTTGTTTACAACTTTGCAACAGGTTGCTGTTATTGCTGGAGGCCCGTTAGTTGGCAGACTTATGGATCTATATCCCCGTGTACCTGCATATAATTTTTTGACTACTGTGCAGGTTATTCCATAATTCGAACATATATAGTCATATTTGGCATAAAACTTCTTTGAAATTAATAATAAACTGTTTGGGGGTATATCAGGCATCTGCTCAACTGTTATCAGCTGTGATGATAATGCAAGCACATATGGCACATGCCTCACTTGAAACCTCTGTACTCATGCGTCCCTGGTTCATCGTATTAGTTTTAGCAGGGGCTGTTGAGAGGCTATCTGGACTCGCTCTTGGGGTTGCAGTTGAACGTGATTGGGTTGTTCTGTTAGCAGGAACCAACAGGCCAATTGCTCTTGCTCAAGCGAATGCTATTCTGAGTCGTATTGATCTCCTCTGTGAGATTGCTGGAGCATCACTGTTTGGCATTCTTCTATCCAAATATGAAACAGTAACATGCTTGAAGCTTGCTGCTGCTTTAATGATGTGGGCATTGCCTGTTGTGGTAATGAAGTATGCTTTTTCTGTTTATAGTAGTCATATATTGTATATTTGTATTCAAATAATGGGCTTTATTATTCTGAATATTTTTAGATTGGTCTCACGTGGTTAACCAACAAGCTTTCGTATGGTGTTCTTGACCGTACTAAATGTCCACAAACATGCTGCAGAACTTCCTCCGGAGAATCTGATCCACATGTCGATAATTTAGGTGAATATGATACTAATATAGTAATATCTATAACGTCATGTTTTTCTTACTTATCTTGTACTCTGCGGTGATCAGTGGATATCAGTATGGCTTCTATTAAACACGGGTTGGATGAATACATGAAGCAGCCTGTTCTTCCAGCTAGCCTAGCTTATGTACTTCTTTGCTTTAATGCTGTACTTGCCCCAGGTGGTCTAATGACAGCTTTCCTCACACAGCATGGTATGTTATGTTCTCTCTTTTTTTTTTTTTTTTTTTTTTTTTTAACACAGCCCTTTAAGGGGGGTGTTTGGATGTACGATTACTGTGACATGAAGAATTAACGTTTCGATAGATAGATAATATTATCTTTATTTAAGATTCAGTTTTATTGCAGATACCTTGCAGGCTTGCACCACTAGAATTTAAAAATTTTTGTTCTTTTTAAATTCTGCTTTCAGTTTGATATTCATTAATCAACAAGAAGCTTATTATTCCGTGCCCATTGGCATATGACGGTTTTAAAAGTTAAAACAATATGTTTTTTTAATCCTTTTCAGGTTTAAGTCCGTCTCTTATTGGAGGCTTTAGTTGCTTATGTGCTTTTATGGGTGTTGGAGCAACATTCATGTCTGCTCAAATGGTCAAGCACCTTGGTATTTTAAAGGTAAGCTTCTTTTTTTACTTATCATGTAATTAAAATCTGACGTTCGGGTCGGGACCGCGCGTCCATGTGGTTCAACCATAACCGTATCAAACGAGGTCGGAACGGCACCAAACTTCATGTGAGCCATCGGGACAACTTGACGGTGGTCTTGGGGAAGAATAATCTGGATTCGGGCCCACGGGCCTGGTACGTCCGTTTTCTCGGGATTCTTCGTAACACCACCAAACGACGTCGGATCGTCACGAAAGCTGACACGGTTGTTCAGTGATTAGGAGGTTTTATGAATCTGAATAAGCTTTGGTGACTTTTGACCCGTTTTTCTTTCTAGTTGGGTCTTTTAGATTCACCCATTTAACCCTTTAGAGATAAAAAAAACATAACTAAGATTGATCCATTTATTGCGTCGTTTCCTAAAAAAATATATAACTGCGAAAGACGAAAATACTACGAAGTTGTAATGGATTTCTTGTTGTAGGCTGGAGCAGCTGGACTCATATTGCAAGCTTCAGTTCTTACAATGGCGGTTGGTGTCTATTGGAGTGGAGCTCTTACAAATCAGACTGCACTTCTGTTTTTTCTTGGTTTTATAGTAAGTCTTTTTTTCTTATATCTAAAAACACACAAACATATGGAATTTGTTTGCATAAAAGACAAGTTGGGACGTGTTGGGTAATGGGTCAAAACAAATTGGATTGACCTACCACTTTTCTATCCGCTATCGACCCATTTGACCTGTATTAGTAATTTAAACATAGGAGATTGTAAACACTTTTCTATCCGCTATCGACCCATTTGACCTGTTATTAGTAATTTACATCCCTGGCCAATTTCATATTAAAATCTTCAAATTGCCATCTCTAATGGAAGCTGTGATCTTTTTCAGATTAGAAAAAAGGCCCATTAATCAGGCTACCACTTTGTGTGACATTGGCATTTTAATAAAGTACCATTAGTCAAATCTCTAATCTCTAAAATGGTTATATATAAAATAACGACTCAATATTCAGGTGTTATCAAGATTGGGGCACATGTCATACGAAGTAATCGGGTCACAGATTTTACAAACCGGGATCCCACCTTCTAAAGCAAATCTTGTCGGGGCAACCGAGGTTTCCATTGCCAGCTTAGCAGAGTCGATAATATTGGGTGTTGTTATAATTGCAAACGACGTATCACATTTTGGATTTTTGGCCACGCTTTCCCTTATATCGGTGGTGGGTGCAGCATGGTTGTTCTGTCGGTGGTTAACCAATCCTTCGGATGTACAAACAAGCCTTTTCTCTTTGTGACCTGAAATTCGTTAGTTCACTGTAGATATAGCCATTGGGTTTTCTAATTATAGCTCAAATTCATGTTTTAATTTTAGTTTTAGTTTTGTTGTTTTTAGAGTAATAAGATCGTGGTATATGTTACATTGACATTCAATTTAGTTGTTAGAACTTAGAAGTGCTACAATGGATCTACTAACAGGTCAGTTTCAAAACATGCAACTTTCAGGAGTTTTTTCCTAAACTAGTGTAGGTGGAAAAAATATTTATCATTTTGGTGTTTCTAAAAAACTATTTACTAAAATGGTGTTTTCCTTATATTTTGTATTTACTTTTTTATTTTCTAACCAAGATACTATACTTTATATTGTTTTTTTCTTGTTTAAACAATCAGTTATCGTTGTTTTATTTTTTATATTTTTAAAATACTCTTTTTTAACCAATTTAATACTTTTTTTTCAATCTAACTCTTTGTAGGCTCTCTAGTGGTTTTCTTTTTCAAATAAGGTGTAGAACTCTATAAAATAATACATTTAGGACCATCAAAATTTATTAATTAAAAGAGTTATTAATTAATCGATAAATTAATAATTATTAATTTATATATTAATTAATATTTTATTAATTTATAGTAGAATACTTAGTTTACAAGCACCTTTCAAGCTTCCACTTAATTATTGTATACAATGCATGTATATCAACAAATGAACGGCCCAATTTGAAAGAAACATTCAATCTCCCACCTTATTTTCTTCTAGGTGAGTCGAAGATGTTCTGACTCACCCAGAAGAAAATGTAGTTGCACAGTTGTTGACTGATGAAGAAATTATTGAAAGCGTTATTGGAATTAATAAAGATGATATCGATGAAGAAGATGATGAAAGTTCTACAATGGAGCCCCCTTCGCGAAACGAAGCTATTAAAGCGGCAATCACATTGAACAATTTCTTGTTGAGCTATGAGAAAACAACACCAGAAGTTCTTACCATGCTAAGGAAAATTAGAGACGAGATTCAAGGGGAAATTGATTTCAACAAAAAACAAAAGACAATTTAGTCATTTTTCAAGAAACCTTCATAAATCATTCATGTAATATGCTATATATAAGGAATTATTAATTTATATTTTATATGGGGTCTAAAGAAATTATCAAAAATGTATTATCTTATAATTTTAGTGAATTATTAATTTAGCATCCTATCCCCGAGTCGGGACCGGCAAAAAATATTATCTTAGAGAGTTTATTAAATAATCGAGTATTAATTTATCGAGTTTCTACTGTAGTTTATTTTTTATGTTGTGTTTTTTAATTTAAAAAGTTAAAAGGATAAATTACACTTTTCGTCCTTTATGTTTGTACCAGATTGCAACGGATAGCCTTTAACTTCAACAATTACAGTCATAATCGTTTATTTACAAAACCTGTTACACTCTACGTCCTTTAGCACTAACCAGGTTATATTTTTTTGTTAAGTATGACATGTGACTTTTACATGAGGGTAGATTTGTAATTTTACTTTACTATTTATTTAAATTTACTATTTATTTAAAGACTTTCAGCCTCAGCCTTAGTATCCTGGCCAGCAACCACCAAGTTCCACCATCATCATCATCGCCATAAACTCAATTTCTAACCAGATACCAAGATCAACCACAAAACCAAGAAATAATTTCAAACGCTAACGAATAATTATTATAAAAACAAAAAACACAACAAATTAACATAATATTCAGTAGTTAACAAATTAATTGTCAGATAACCGTCATAAACTAAAAAAAATAGTAATTTATACAAAGTTTATCTAGTTTCAATGGAATTAAACTAAAAACCCTAATCAGGGTATTGAATGCAAGCTTTTAGGTAAAAAAAAATAGATCAAATAAGAGAATTGAGAGATGAATCTGAGTTAATGATGGTTATCAGGGGAGATTAATGGCGAGAAAAAAGTGGCCGGAGGTGTTACCGGAGAAAACAGAGCCGCAGAGGAGAGAACAAAAATGAATTCCAACATAAACTTAATGTGGTGGCCGGAAACCACCACCCTAGTCTCCGGCAACCATGAGTGCCATCGCATCTTTGCAACCAACCTAGCAGAAACCACAACGCCGGAATCCCTCGACCACCACCGAATTCTAGGGTTTGGGTATGCACTGAAGATCTGCTTACAGTGAAGATTTCAGACGAAGATGAAACGGGTGTGGCGATGATGGTGATTTGTACTTTCTATGCTACCATCAATAACTTGCCGACGCCGTCGCCGCCTGATGAAGATGGGTTTTGTTTGGGGTTTTCCAACAGTGTTTGGGTAACAAATATGATGTAATCAGACCTCTATGGCGGTGATGGAGATGAAGCCAGTGTCTACAGCAACAAATCTCCGGTCTATGGCGGCGCTTGATTTTCCGGCAGAGGATATGGTGGCTGTGATTGTGTGCCAGTGCAATGGTTGGGTAAAGTTAGGGTTTTTGTAAGAGAGAGATAAGAGAAACATGTGATTATGTATTTTATAAATAATTCTTTAATTGTTTTAATATATTTAGTCTTATTAATAAAGAAATTAAAAAGAATCAGTAAAATTACAAACTTACCCTCATGTGCCTTGCACATGATGAGGTTTGACTAATAATTTTAACTAGGTTAAGACTAAAGGACGTATGGTGTAACGGATTTTACAAATAAAGGATTGTAACTGTAATTATTGAAGGTAAAGGTTATCCGTTGCAATCTGGTACAAACATAAAGGACGAAAACTGTAATTTACCCAAGTTAAAAAAGATTTGATAAACCATCTCCCCTGCGGTTTCAGATTCTGTCTTCCTTTTTTTTTCATTAATAATTTTGAGGATTTCATGATTTTTAAAATGAGAGCTTTGAGTCATTATCGATTCACGTTTTATATGGAATTGAAATTTGTTTTTTAGGAGTTCCACATATATAAATTATGATAAGTACTTATAACAGGGAGAATAAAGTATATTAAAGATTTTGAACATCAAAGTTTTATAGTTATATATGGATTTTGATTTTATATATTTCATAACAAAAAATACAAGTTAACGCGATATAACATATAATTCAAAACGAGAAAAAAATGACCGTCCTTGCTCAATAAAACTACGAAATGGAATGAATATGATTTTCATTTGTATTAGATATTAAGACCACTTCTGGTGAATTTTAATGTCTGATCAAAAAAATTATGCTTCTAATTTGATTGTACAAATTTATATAACATGATTCTTATTGTTGTATTTGAAAAAAAAAACCATTAGAAAGCCTGTACGTATAAAGAGTTAATTGCTAAATATTATTAAACTGGTTAAATAAAAAAATAAAAAAAGAGTATTATAAAAAATTAAAAAAGATAATGAAGTGTTGAAAGAAAAAAAAACAATAAAAAAGTATAATATCTTGGTTAGAAAATAAAAAGTAAACACAAATTATAAGGAAAACACTATTTTAGTAATTAGTTTTCAAAGAACACTAAAATGGTAAATATTTTTTCCACCAACACTAGTTTAGGAAAAAACTCTTATGGGTTGAGTTGACCCATTAATACTTTTTGTGTTATTTATTTATTTATTTATTTCTGTGTATTTTGTTCAGTTTTATAGATATTTATATATCATAGAAGCTGCACTAGTGAAATGATAGATTTTTTTATATAATTAAGAGAAAAATTGCTCGAATAGTCCCTGTGGTTTCGCCTATTTTCACCTTTAGTTCCTAACTTTCTAAAATTACTTGATTAGTCCCCAACTTTTCATTTTTTGTTCCCGGATAGTCCCTAGGTCTAACTTCAGTTTGTTTTCTCTGTTAAGAGAGTGTGAAATGACAAAAATACCCTTTCCTTAAAAAGGCCAAACCACAGGGACTATCCGGGCATCTTCTTCATTTTTATTTATAAAACCCCACCACCACACTTCATCTTCAACCTCCACCCACCATCACCCTCCTCCACCCTCCACCATCACCGCCACAGTCACTCTCCACCAAATCGTAATTACACCTACAATTAATTTCAAGTTAAAACCATTCATTCAAGTGCCCAAGAGAGTAAACAACACGATCAGAGAGCCCAAATTGGTTGGGCTTTCCGAGCATTTTTCTCATTATCTCTTATTTCTATCCATACCTCACTTCTTTAACGGCCCTTATTTCTATAAATATCATATCATGGATAACGAAACTCAGATCAAGAAACAAAAGCTTGAATCACCAACAACAATGGAATCTTCCAGCGAGATTCTCGTACTCCCATTTTTCGGCACCGGCCATATCAACCCATCAATGGAGCTCTGCAGAAACATATCTTCACATAACTTGAATGTCACACTCATTATTCCTACACATCTTTCTTCATCCATCCCTTCAACTTTCTCCGATCAGTCATCGTTTATTCATGTCGCCGAGATCCCGTTCTCAACGCCGGAGACAGGATCCGGCCCGCCTAGAGGGAACCCACTTGACCAACAGAATAAGCAGATGGGTGAAGGGATCAAGTCGTTTTTGTCAACTAGATCCGAGACCCGACTCGTTTGTGCGGTGGTTGATGTGGAGGGTGGAGGAGGGTGATGGTGGGTGGAAGTTGAAGATGAAGTGTGGTGGTGGGGTTTTATAAATAAAAATGAAGAAGATGCCCAGATAGTCCCTGTGGTTTGGCCTTTTTAAGGAAAGGGTATTTTTGTCATTTCACACCCTCTTAACAGAGAAAATAAACTGAAGTTAGACCCAGGGACTATCTGGGAACAAAAAATGAAAAGTTGGGGACTATTCAAGTAATTTTAGAAAGTTAGGGACTAAAGGTGAAAATAGGCGAAACCACAGGGACTATCCGAGCATTTTTTCTCTATAATTAATAAATATTGAATACTATAATTAAGGATGGGGTTTGGCTACAAAGTTCATTTTTCCTACAAAGTGTACAAAGTCATAAAACACCACAATTTCAACCATAAAACATACTCAAAACCCACAAATAACATAGTGAAGATCACTAAAATACAATATCCAAACCCTAACAGTCCTTAAAAACTTCAAACATACCATCGTACAACTACGAATATAAAACACAACATGATAATCAATATAAAACACACAAATATTAATCATTCGATAATTAAAGCCTTATAATCCAAAACACAACACAAAACCTACAAATATGGTGTTTTAGTAATCTCCACTATGTTATTTGTGGGTTTTGAGTGTGTTTTATGGTTGACATTATGGTGTTTTATGACTTTTTATACTTCGTAGGAAAAATGTACTTTGTAGCCAACTCCCACCCCTATAATTAAATATTAAATACTATAAATAAGCAACAACTTTAAGCTTAGGTGGTTGTACCCTTGACTTTGGGTGCTTTTCAAAAAAAAAATTGGATATGTGGTTCTGGTTCATACACGTGCCAAACACTGCAACATCTCTCCTTCCCCAAAACATCACATCATCTCTTCTTCCTCCTTAAAACCCTTTCTATTCTCTCTGTCAACACAAAGAAGCTATAGAAGCTTCCATCGTTGCCGACGAACACGACGAGGAATCAAAGGGATGATGGTTGTGTCTTCGTTTTTGCGACAATCATTTGTTTATATGGTGATTCGGTGGCTGATTTTGCATTACAGGATCGTCAATCGATGGTCGTTTGTTCAGTTCCTCTTCACCAGAGAACGACGATGATTGTATGGGATTGTCAGGTGTTTCTTTTTCATTGAATCGAATGTCAGTGAATTAGTAAGAAACCATAATTTTTATGAGTTGTTTTTATCTCATCGCAGGTGGTTTAATCCATTAGGGTTTTCTCTTCAGCAAAGGATGTTGCGTATGAGCAGAGGTGAGAAACATGGCCGGTTTTTAACTTTCATCTACTTTAATATCTGCAGTTGCTTCAATGTTTTTAAAATTTAGGGCATAATTTTTGGGCTAAGTGTAAATACATGTGGAAGTGTAGGCTGTTTGGAATTTTAACTACCTTTATATGAAAACAATGGAATATGGAGAGAGATCTCATGGGTTTAATTCTAAGGAAAAAAAAAGCCAATTAAGCAGGTATGTATGTTTTAAATATACTAGCATAATGCCCGCACGATACGGCGGGAGTGACACATCACATTGCGATACTCGTTTTTTGTAGGTTTTTTATTCATATAATATTTATTGTAGCATCATTGTGATAGATATACATCAAAAGCGAAGTAATCGGGTAATCTGTTTCATTGTGTTGTGCATGGTTCGGTTATTATCCTCGACCGAAGCCAAAACCATAGTCATCGGTTAGTCTATTTTATTAACCAATCGGTTTTCGGTTAATCACTTTGTTTTATTCGGTTAGATTGACGGTTTTTGGTTTGGTTAATTAATTTAATTTCATTTCATTTAATAGCAAAAACCAAACTTTGGCTAAAACTTTTGCTTAGAAATATATGAAATTGAGGTATATATATACATGAAATTAAATATAAATATATAAAAGGAGATATAAAATATGAAATGGATGTATAAAAGCTAGAAATATACGAAATATGAATTATTCGCTTCAATTCAGCTAATTTAGGTTAAACGAGAGTACAAAAAAACTGATAACCGGTTTTTGGTTAATTTGGTTTTCATTTTCCAGTTACTTTAGTTTTTGGTTGATTTCAGTTCGATTTTGTCTGTTTTTGGTTTGATTTAGGTTAACGATCCGGATAGTGATCCATCCATTTAAAATTATTTGGATATGAATCGGATCACGATCCATTTGTTGGATCATGGATCGAAACATGATCCATTTAATTTGGATCATCAATGGATCAGAAAATGTTCCAATCCATATCCATCCATTGATAGGCCTATCTTAAAACTCATCCTACTACTTAATTAAGTGATTTTAACCCATCCTGGTCCACTTGAGCTTTATCTCGTACCCATCCTGACCTACTCACTTTTTTTATCCAGCACTTCACAACCTATCCTAACTTAGTGACTAATTTTGTTTGGCCCATCTTAACCCATCTTAAAATTTAAAATACCCATATCAACCCAAAATGGAATGGATGACCTTGTTACATTAACAATAAGGATGTCCATGGTTCAGGAGTTCTAGGCGAAAACCGGGTTGGCTGGGTCAACCAAACCGGCGAAAAGGGGTAAATGAAAAAAAGTGAAAAGAAACTTGGAGCACAATTAGTTAAAATTAAAAGTTTTATGTCTAGTCATCTCATTGACAGGCGGTTTTCGTGTGGGTGTGTGTTTGAGAGAGAGAGAGAGAAACCCTAACACCGATGGGTAGTGGTTCTGATCTGCTCAGAGGGGGTCGTTCATGATTTTCCGATTGTTGTATTTTATAGCGGTGTGTTTTTTCCGGTGGTGGGTTGCTGGAAGCGACCTCCATGGGAGAATTAAAAATATGGGTGATGTTGGGGGAAATGTTAGGATGAAGAAGAAGGTGAGAGTGAGGTCATTTGTGTCCGAGGATTAAATATGTGACTTTTTTTAACACATTGGTTTAAAGGTGTAATTTTTATTAACATGTATCATTTTCAAAAAAAAAAAAGGTAAATCACATGGACCATTGGTGTACTTAATTACAATCCGATAAATATGTATAATTTTCAAAAAATAAGTAAACCACATGGACCATTCGTGTACTTAATTACAAATAATGTCACACAAGTAAAGGAGCACACAGGTGGTTTTGGATGCTATATGAACCAAAAAGAAAATTTTGATTGTTGGGAAAATGATAATAGATTGATTTTTGGTTAAATCAGTTTCAGTCAATTGACTTTGGACATTAGTTTGATTCAGTTATACCGGTTAATCATATATTATTGATTTTGTACTTAAAAGTTTTAGACTGGCAAAATAACTCAACATAATAACCGCGTTTAATCGATTTTGAGTAATTAGGCAGAGTTGATGAAAGTCGTCTCGACATCTTACCTTAGAGCGATTACTCGGAAGGTACTCAGACTTGGAAACGTTGTTTTACAACCATGCTTAATACCATTATAGACATATGTTGTTTAGAAGGGTATCTAGGGCCTTATGGCCTAAGAACCTAAACCATCCACTCAAGACCCAAGCAATCATGTCACACACCACTCCACTCTCACCCCACCCACCACCATTCCACCACACCACCAATTTAAACAACACTTAAACTCTCTCACGGAATCCAAGTAATCTCTCAACATTCTCTCTAGAAAACCCTAGTGTTCATGTCTTCTATAAATCATTTTTCAACCTTTCAAGCAATGAAAGATCTTGATCATGCTTCAAGCAACAAACAAAACCCTAGTGTTCATGTCACACCCTGATTTCCCGGTGGGCCCGGACTTGGGGTTTATGCGTGACAAATTGATATAGATATTCACATTAACGCAACAGAAGTCTTGGGAGTATAAAATAATTATTACAAAGTACAAATGTCCAAAGTTCAAAATAATATACAGTCGAGAGTGTACTAAAAGATCCACATGCGGATCGAATATCAAATGATTACATAAGAGACTACTAGGCTTCTTGCATGGAGTTGCAAATTCCACTAAGCAATTACCGGGTAGCTTCCCGCCTATTACGTATTCTGCAAACCTGCGCCTAGTCTTTTGAAAATACGTCAGTTTTCACTGGTAAATACAAATAACCGACAAATTTTGAAAATATTTCAAAATCGTTTTATATACCATTTGGTATATACTAATTTTCATAAATAACTTGGGACAAACTATATCTCTTGTTATCAGTATTACATGTTTGTCAATACATATGGGGCCCGGAACTAAACTCCGAGACATGATTAACCGACACACCACTTTAATCCCCATATTGGGTAAAAAATATTTTATCAAAGCATTAGCATATGTCGGGTGTATGCCTACACCCCGTGCTTAGGTCGTGGCCATTTTCAATTAAATGAGCCAAGGATATCCAGGACACGGTCGCATTAACCCCCAATGTTTAAGTTATCAAGCAATACGAATTAAAATGGGTTATTTGGATTTTGGACACATAGGTCATTGATCTCATACCCGACTAAGCGGTAATAATTTACAGTATCCCAAGCCCGTATAGGGAAAATAGGTTAAGAGTATTTACCTGAGCTTAAATCTTTACAATCCAAAGATAATTGTAAGCACAACCGTTTAAACAAAACAACTAACACGGTTGCAATTTACTGGACGCTCTTAGTCTGGAATGAATGGAATAATGATCCATTAGAATGTTAACCGGTCTTTATTCAAGTCATATGAATTGGACTGATTAACTAATAATAAAATCGGTACGGTTCGCTAGATTAAGCGGAGACCGGATAGAATGTGGCTTGTACCCTCACTAGTACCATGGCTTGTATAATATGGGTCAAACAATAACACATTATGAAGGAATTTGGCCCAATTCGGTTGTCTTATATAAACTAAGCTATATAAGTCAACCGTACGCGCATAGGCGGCATCGGGTGATCGGATGAGTCAATGTCAAGTTCTTTATGCCAAAACATGTGTATTATATTACCACATCAGTAGGTATTTCAATTTATATGTTCAATATGTTTCCAAAACCATTTTATGCTCAAAAGGGCATAATCGATGTTTTTAAGGCATATTATAAGAACTTGCATAAAACCCAACAAATGATTATGATCAAATGGTATAACCTCAGAGGATTATTCCATACATTAATATTATCATAACACAACTTCAAATCAGTAGCTATCTTAGCTTAAACGGGTCAGAATAGAAAGTCAAAGAAGAAGTCAAACTGCTTGACTTTCGGTTGCGAACCGAGCTATAAGCAGGAAATGACGGGTTGGGCATGATCTAACATGTCCTAATAAGTTATACCAGCTCATATAATGTCAAAAATTGGTGTTTAGATGTTTATAAGTTCATTTTATACATTTTTCAGAAAATCTGCGTTTTGACTTTTATTTTAATATAACTTTAACCCGTCATTTGACCAACTTAACGTGATCTTCAGGAGGCGCCCTCATAGAGGATTATCACCTACCTTATTACGATCATGTATCCATGTTCGATTCAAACATTGGCTTGACCATAATGGTCATAACCGAAAGTCAAAGCAAAAGTCAATTTGCTTGACTTTTGGCTAATAACTTAGCCTAAGAATGAAAAAGAACTATGAAAGAACACTTACAAGTGTTCTAGGAGAATATTGAACTCAGTAGGAGGCCTCTATAGATCAGAAGCAACTCCAAGAGTGATAGAGAGAGAATTGATGAGGTGCAAGGGAAAATGGTGAAACCATGGAGCTATTTACAGTTGCAAATTGATCATAGGATCATGCCAAGTGTTGGCATTGATTCTCAGATGTTAACATGTGCTTAGTGATGTGTTTGAAGTAGAAGAAGAGTGGCATTTCGTGAAATAGGTGTCAAGAGATGCATACTGCCATGGTAGTCTGCTAAAACTGCCAGCTGCACCCCTTACGGACAGTAAAGGGTGGTGGCTTACGGCCCATAAGGACCTAGCGCGCTGATGTGTGTCGGTGTAAATATATTTGTAGTTATATTTTAAGCCCTTTTTAACACTTTAGTCAAGTTTTAAATTTACAAAACACGATATTTTACTAATACTAAACACACATATGGGCAAGTGCACCCATCGTGAGCGTAGTATAGCGTTGGTAAGATACCGAGGTCATCCAAGGACACATGAGCTTTTAGTACCGGTTTATCCTCAACGTCTAATCAAATCAAAGGTTTATAAAAAGTTTTAAATATGAAAATAAAAACTAAAAATGCTGAAAAATAAAATAAAAATAAAAACAGATAGATAAGATGAATCACTTGGATCCGACTCGCCTTTAGTGTAACCTTTGATGATTTCTGCACTTTTGCTCTTTTTAAGAGATTATCTTAGTTATAGCAGTAGGCCCCTCTTTTGAAGGTGACGTTACCATCAACCCAGTAGTTTGAGTCAGCAAGGATACAATCCTAAAGGGTCAGAATATTGAAAGATAATTAATTAAGTTATTAATGCGTAATGTGGTAGGCCCCTCTTTTGAAGGTGACGTTACCCTCGGCTAAGTGGTTTGGGTCAGCAGGGATACAATCCCAAGTAGCCGGGTTAATGTATTAATAGTAGTTTACATATGAGGGGATCAAGCCATTCTCACCCCCGCCATCCAATACTAGTGGGTATTAAAGGAGGTCCTAGTAAACTTGATCCAGGTCCTTGCAGGATCTATACACTGAACAAGGCAAGAACCTTACCAAACCATTCCCTTAACCCCCGACCAGGTAGCCAACATATCTCTATATAAACCGTAGAGATATGAATGGTGTAAATCTTTTATTTTATATAGACAGTAAAATAACGCCAAGACACCACAGACAAATGATAAGGAAGTTTCACCTTCAACATAAGTAACTAGTTATTAAAGTCATTAATACAAAACCAAATAAAAAGTGCGAAAAGATTAAAAATCAAAAGTATTACATTAAATGCTTGTCTTCACCAAGTGATGTAAGAGACTTAGGCAAACATGGCCTTTGATTGTTGATGAAACAATGGTTAACCGGGCAGGGTTAACTCACTGATCTTGTCAAGAAGGGTTAATCCCTTCCTCTCGAGGATCGCTGGCTGGATCACCGGTGGGTTGATCTCCTGCACAAGGAAACAAACCGTGACTCGTAACAAGGAGGATGGGGTGGGGGATGCTCCTTGTTACCACTCTCCGGCGTGAGAATCAGTAATCTGCTTGGGAAGCAAAGTATGATAGTAGTAGTAGTGAGAGAGTTGTGAAGAGATACCTCAAACCTGGTTTGGGGTTGGTATTTATAGCCGAGGAGTGTAGGAGGGGGATGATGGACAGACTGACGACGTGCTGCACCTTTGCAGGTGTGTCAGGCTTGTCGGGTGTGGAGGTTACGCCACGTCAGTCTGTTACTTACGTAGCCCTGACAGATGACTGTCATTGGTGCTACTTGCACTGTGGTGTCAGTCCCACTTGTTGGGCGTATAGGATGCGGTGCGAGCTGCATCGCTGCCTGCGGTAACATCTGATGTTACCGCGTCCCTTGCTTGTGATCAAGAAATACGCGAGACGCGGTGCCAGCCGCATCGTCGCCTGTGGTGACTGTTGCTGTTGTCCAGCTTCCTTGTATTGATAGAAGTGTTCACTGGACGCGGTGCCAGGCCGCATCGCTGTGAATACTTCCGTTTTCATACACCAGATGTGATGCTATGCTGCATCACTCTACCGTTCTCATATTCCAGGTAAGTCCTCCTCCATCACTGGACAGATTGGATTCAACCACTGTGTCGATGCGTTCCCGCACGGACATAAGTAGGTTGTTAGCTAATGGGGGTTTTGATAAGGGTAATGGTCACTCGCGGTCGATGCTGACGCGAGATCTGGGACCATACCCCTTCAAGTCCCCCCAGTCTAGTGGTGCTGCCATATGCAAGTTGCATATGGGAGGAGTACTGGACTATGGTGTTTAGAAGGTAGTTTGGAGTCTGGAGAAGATCCTAAGCCATGTGGATGGTCTTTGCTCTTTGTAAATCAAGATGGAGGTCTGGAAGGGTCATTTGATGCCTCTTCCGTACCGGTGAGAATGTTTCGTCTGATGCGAAATTCTCAGCCTCGGGTTGGGTGCCACCTGTTGGTGTGTCGAACCAACCTTGAGACCTTGCTGGGCGTATGCACAAACTTCGAACCAATCTCTGAGATGGTGGTTGAAGGTGTGCACAAACTTCGAACCAATCTTTGAGGTGGTGAATGAAGAAGAGAGTTTTCTGATGTCATGATTGGACATCAAATGATGATCCCTTTTGTGGGGTGTTCATGTTCTTCCAATTAGCTCTCTAGTAACCGCACGTCCTTTGCGGTTACCTTGTTGCTTGACATTGTTGGCCACGGTTGTGGGAACAACGTTGAGTACTTGCGTCATTGTTGGCCATGTTTGGTCGAACAATGTGATTCTGGATAATGGTCAAATAAACATGGTCATAGGCATGGTAATGCCCACCATTGTTTATTCTACCCGTCTTACAAGTAGGGTAACAAAGTCATAAGCAGACTTGTTACCGCTTGTTCGATCGCTTGTTGTTCGACGAGATCTTGTATGATCATTGGGGATCTCGTCCGCATCTCTTCCTTAGCCACCTTCCTTCACGCTCCAATACCGAGGAGTTTTCCTTGAAGTAGTTTCGTTCCTCGATGTGAAGACTTAGTTGTGGCTCTTCCGTAGCAACCGTTTGCGGAAGCTATGGTTGTGTCCGCAACGACTCATGAGTGTCTGCGGTTTTGTCACCCCATATTCACTTGAAACGGGTGTGTTGCTCGGATATGGCTCTTGAAGGATCAGGAGTCAGGGTTGTTGATGTGCGTACGCGTACATTCCCTTCATTCTTCTCGTTAAAGAAGTTGTTTATGCACCCTCTGTGGTTGTGAACCGGACAGGAGGGATTTGAAGCTTGAAGAGAATGAAGGCAATGCGGTTTACCTGTTTCTGAGATGCGGTTCAGACCAAAGAACAACGCTGGTTCTGAGTATCTGACACACCTGTACGGGCTCGTGTGTGTCATCTCCGCATATTCCACGTGTGCTCGTGGGTATGTGCGGATATGTTTATACCCCCTTAACCATGGAAAGATATAATTTTTGGCTATTTTATGGGGTATGTAAAAAAGACATGCGGTATGGGTTATGGTGCGGTATACCAGAAAAACCGCATGCCGCTTATAATTTGGATAATGTAGTCGCTTTTTGTTGCATACGTGGCTGATCACACGTGTGAGTTGGTGGAAGTTGGTGAGATCCTTCTGGCATGTGCTGAAATGAAAGGACATTTGCACTGCCCGAGGCATTAAATGCACTGTAGCAAGGAGTGTAAACGTCTCTCTTGTCAGGCGTGTGGGCGGCCACGCGCGCGTGATAACCGTCAGCGGAACTGTGGGTGTACACGTGTTGCCGCATAATTGGTTCTTTTCGAACGTGATGATTCGCTTTCTCCCTCCGCATTAATTGCGATGGGTATATAAGGGGAAACCGTTCATGGTTTCCCCTCACTTGTTTGAAATTTCAAAAATTTTCCGGTAAGAGAAACATTTCCTTTGTCTTCTCCGAAGAGATTTCCTGAACTTCCGGTGAGGTTATTTTGAGTTTTTAGTGCTCATCTTCTATACTTCTGATGGCTGAACCATCGAATCCACACAATGTGGAGGGTGAGAACCCTGAACAGCCGGTAGTGGCGGCTGATGAAGACGAAGATGATGACGTTGATGCTTCCGGTGGTGGGTTACCGGTGTTGAAGTGGTCAAAGGGTGGTTTTCAGAACTTAATGACCACTGTACAAATGGCTGATGATTGGAAAGCCACTTACCCACAAGAGGGGGACACCGGTGCCGATGCTCCGGCCAGTTATATTACCATGTGGGCAGATTTTTTCACCGAAGGCAACCTTCGGTTGCCGGTGACGGTGTTTGTTGCGGAGGTGTTGGAGTACTATCATCTCCATATCTCCCAACTTAGTCCATTTGGGATGTTCCGAATCAGGAACTTTAAGTATACCTTTCGTGCTCATGGCTTGCCCAGTACTGTTGAGAATTTCCGGCGGTTTTACCAGTTGACGGTGAACAACGGTTTTTTTTTCGTTTACTCAACGTCATGGGAGTTTGAAGTTGATGACACCTCCGAAGGGTGTGACCCATTGGAAGATGAAGTTCTTCTACGTTAAAGCCTGTGCGGTATATGCCAATATGACTTTTCGGGATGTCAATATTGGTGTCACTGATGAGGATATTCCAGTTGCCACCGCGAAGACTGTGGAATAGTTCTCTAGGCTGCGGCCTATTGAACTCAAGAAGTTAGACAACAACCAGCTGTGGGTGTTGCGGATGATGCTTACTAGGCCGGACAGGAAGGCAAGGCCCGTTCTGCGGGAAAAAAGTGGTGGTAAGCCTGTTACTCTTTATTGTTTTCCTTGCTTCATTATCCTTGTAGTAATATGCATGCATGTGTTGTATCAGAGACTGCGGTTGGTCTGTGGAGGATGTTTGAGCCCGATTTCAAGGGCAAAGTTGAGCTGATTCCGGTTGAGCTACGGGAAGGTTTTAATCTAGAAATTGTTGGCAACTTCCGCGTACCCAAACGTGATGTGTTGAAGGCACCTGTACCAGAAGGCGAAAAAGGTATTTTCTAAGTTGTATTTGTTTTCCAAGTTCACGCTTGTAATTTGTTTGCTTGATTTCTCCAATGCAGCTATCCTTGCGGACTTGGGGAAGTTTGAAAAGCGCATCCCCAAGAAACATGTGGAGAGGAAGCAGGTGAAGAAAACCACGCGGGGTCGTGGTAAGGAGAAGACTGAGGGTTCAGTTGCCCCTCCTCTGGGGTCTCAGGCCGCAGGTACCTATCGATCTTGTTATCGCAGATATACCGATTACGTGGTAGTATCTGATACCCTTGAGGGTTTGGGTGTTCTAGGTAGTGGTGCGGCTGCGGGTGGAACCGCTGCGGGCCCCCCGTTGTTGGTAAGAAGAGAGAACTAGAGCAAAAGGCTGCTGGTGGTGGTGAATTGAAGCGTCGGAAGCTGCAGTCTAAAAGGGCTGCTCTGGCGCAAAAGAAACCTGCGGTTGCAGCTGGTGAGTATAACTTTTTTCAGTGGTTTGCATGCACAACTTGTTGATTAATAGTTATTGCTTTCTTTGTATTGCAGAACCACAAGATGCGGGATTTTCTTTCTTTGATTTTCCTTTGTCTCCCTCGCATACCGCACCTGTGGATGCGGGAGTGCCAAAGGAGCCTGCGGCACCTTTTGTTGAGGTGATTTCTGATCCCACTGTGCAGGTGGAGAAGACGGTCGAGAAGACTGCTTCCCAGATTTTTGATACTGTGGATTCCTCCAACAATCTGATCAGCCCAAATGATGGCGATGGATTGGACTTGAGGTTTTCGGATGCTGGGAAGCAGAAGTCGGATGCTGAGCCGCAGAAATCTTCAACTGCGGAGAAGGTTCCTAGTTCCGTATCTGGGGGTGCGGGTTATGAAGGACCTCCAATTCAGCCTGGAGAGTCTGAACTGGAGTACTATTACCGCACGTACACCCCGGATCGGATCACTAGCTATCATCGACCCCCCTGGCTTGTTATGCAGGGGGATGATATTTCTAATGATCCTTCTGCGTGTAAGGAAATTCTGGGGGGTCTGGGCACCCCATTTGAAACTGAACGTGCCCGCTCTGCACCTCGTGAACTGCGCATCAACCAACTTTCCACCATGTTAGTGGGAAGTTCCATTGTGGCGAATGCCATTTTGGAAGATTACAAGGTGCTAGGCCGCAGGGAAGAGGAAGCTGCTCGTTTGCGGGCCGAAGCGGAAGAGTTGGTGAAGGCTGCTCGTGCGGGTGCGGAGCAGCTTGAAAGGGACCGGGCTGCTTTTGAGAAGCAGAAACAGACTGCAGAGTGGGCTGCCACTGCTGAGCTAAAACAGGTTCGTACTCTTGCCAAGCTTCTTTCTGATGAACGCAAGAGTTGGAACGAAAAGTTTTCCAATGAGCGCAAGAAGTGGAACGAATCTTGGGCTAAGCAGAATGACAATCTGTTTCATGCTCGTCAGGAGTTGACGAATGCCAAGGCAGCGAACGCTGCTTTGGGCAAAGAGAAGGCTGCAGCTGAGGTGGTTGCGGTTAAAGCCCAACAGGCGGAGGCCCGGGCTGTAAAGGCGCTTGAAGAGGCCAAAGAAGCGGGGGCTCGTGCTGCAAAGGCCCTTGAGGAGGCCAACAAGAGGGAGAGTCGTGCTTCTAAGGCTCTTGAAGAGGCGAATGCTGAGCGCACCCGTTTGAATCAAGTTGTTGTCAGCCTTCAGGTATGATTTGTTATTCCTGTTGTATTTTTCTTTCCGTCTTTTGAGAGTGTTTACTAATTTTGTGTAAACTGTTTCTTGTTCTTTGACAGGCTGAGGTTCAGACCCGGGAGGTCGCGGTTACAGACCTCACAGCCCGCGTGACTGTAGCGGAAGAGCGGGCTAATGCTGCTGTTGAGGCCAGGGAGGCTCTGACTTCTTCGTTCCACCAACTGGAGGCTGACCGTGAGTGGATGCGGAGTCATGGCATTGCACATGTAAGTGTTTCGTGACTTTGTATCGAAAGTTGGCCATATGATGACCTTATTATTTTTTTGTTGCAGATTGTTCAGGCCATCATGGATGCTCCGGAAACCGCAACTGGCATAGATCTGATCAAGCAGCGTGCTCGTGACGCTGGGTTTAAAGCTGGTTATAACCGCTGCATTGGTCACATGAACGTTATGTCTAAGGGCGGCTATACTGATCAACGGTCCGGGTTCCATGGTGTGGATACCGAAGCGCTTCTTAATGCGGCTGTTGCATCTTTTTATGATACGTCTCTCTCTTGCGTGGAGAAGCTGGACGAATTTTTAGAGGCCGCCGATTATGTAGACTGGTTGCGGATGCTCTATGCCGATGCGGAAGAGGAAGATCCTGCTGGTGGTGCTTGAGATGATGCGGGAACCAGCGGTACAAAATAGGGTTTAGGTTGGCTAGTGTGCCCCTTTTTTGTTTTCCTCGTGTATGTTGGAAACTTCATGTAACCCATTGAGCACCGCGTGGGTGCTTGAATTTTTTGAATATAAAGTTTGTTGTTCAGTTTGTACAAGTGTTTTAATTTCTTGCATGTTTGAACGTGTATATGCGGGACTCTACCCATTGTGAATGGGGTCGAGTATACTCCATACTGCTGTCGTATGAGTATGCGTCAATTCCATTGTTTACCTTATCAAGGTTTAGGAATTGTGTTAAGGTTCATAAAAACTTGTCTGTCCGGCCGGATAGACGCTTAACATTCTGCCTTTTGCTGGCCTATTACAATATTTGTGTGTGGTTATCACTTTATGTGGGTATCGCGAATGAAGGTTTTGCCAATCTGTTTTTGCGGATACCGCAAAGTGGAACACGCATTTGTAATAGTAGTAACAAACAATGTTGTATTAAACTGCTCATTTATTTATTTGCAAATGGCCTGCGGCCCGATAGGTTACATAGAAAATGTAAGAACATGGCTTACATATAGCAGCGTCGAAGCTGTTGTGCATTCCATGTTCGTGCGATAGGTTCGCCTTCTAACGTTTGTAATTTATACGCGCCTTTCCCCAAGACCTCTTTGATGAGGTAGGGTCCTTCCCACTTGGGGGCAAGTTTTCCTGGGCGCTCAGCATTAGATGCTTCATTGTCGCGTAGGACGTAGTCTCCTGGATTGAAAGTACATACGCGGACGCGTGAGTTGTAGTACTTTTCAAGTTTGGATTTGTATTTGGCCTCGTTGATGGCAGCGTTTTCGCGCCTTTCTTCCAAGAGGTCCAAGTCAATCCTGCGTTCCGTATCGTTGTCCATTTTTTCAATAGACAACATTCTGGGTGAGGGGAGGCCTACTTCCGCGGGGATCACCGCTTCTGAACCATAGACTAGGCTGAAGGGTGTTTCCCCATTGCTCGTTTTTGGGCTTGTACGGTGAGCCCATAAGATACTTGGGAGTTCATCGACCCAACCACGTCTGGCTGTTCCCAACCGTGCTTTGATGCCTTCGACTAGACTTTTATTGATACTCTCGACTTGGCCATTCCCTTGCGGGTGTGCCACTGATGAGAATATGTGCTCAATATGCAGTTCTTCTAGCCATTTTTTGAATTCGTCGGCAACAAAGTTGGAGCCGTTATCGGTGACGATGCACATTGGTAGACCAAAACAGCAGATGATGTGTTCCCATATGAATTTTCTTGTTATCATAGCAGTGGTCGAGGCGAGCGGTTTTGCCTCTACCCATTTTGTGAAGTAATCAACCGCTACTATGATAAATTTGACCGCACCTGGTGCGTCAGGGAAAGGTCCCACAACGTCGATTGCCCATTTCTGAAAGGGCCATGCGGTGGTGACCGGGACCAGGTTGTTCTTGGGGCGCAAAGTTTTTGGAGCATGTCGTTGACAGTTGATACATTTGCGCAACTCTTTGACGGCGTCCAGGTGCATGCCGGGCCAGTAATACCCAACATTCATGATTTTGGCCACTACCATGCGTGGTCCTGCGTGTATGCCGCACATACCCTCGTGTATCTCTCTGATGAGGTATGTGGCATCCTGGGGGTTGACGCATCGTAGGAGTGGCCCTAGGTATTATTTGCGGTATAAGATACCGTCTCCCATTTGATAATGGCACGCTTTGTATTGCAACTTGCGTGCTTCTGACTTGCTTTCGGGAGTCACACCTGATTGCAAATATGCAATAATTGGTGTCATCCAAGATGTTATGCCGTATTGGATGACATTGACCTGGCGCAGGGGTACCGAAGGGTTCTGCAGGATTTCGATGCGTATCTCCTTTGCCAGGTGTTGGAAGCTGGTGGATGCAAGTTTTGATAGTGCATCTGCGGATTTGTTTTCACTTCTGTTGATATGTCGGATATTAAATGAAGTGAATTTTGATGTTAGTTGCAGGGCTTGCTCGAGGTAGAGGATCATAATATCCCCCTTTGCGGCATAGTCGCCGCGTATTTATCCCGCAACTAACAAAGAGTCGACGTGTGCTTCCAGATGTTGCACGCCGAGCTTAACTGCTAAACATAGCCCTGCCAACAGAGCTTCATATTCTGCCTCGTTGTTTGTGCTTTTAAAATCGAGGCGGATTGCATATGTAAGTTCTTGACCATCGGGGCTGACGAGTCGCAGACCTGCGCCTGCACCTTCTTCGTTGGAGGCACCATCGGTAAATAGTGCCCATGTTTCTGAGGAAGATGGTGTTGGTGCAGGGTTTTGTGCTTCTTCGCATTCTTGGATGCGATTCACCGGTACTTCGGCGGCGAAATCAGCTAAGATTTGGCCTTTAATCGCGGGGCGCGGTTTATAGTTCAACGTGTGCGCACCCAGCTCTATTGCCCATTTTGCTAATCTCCCAGAGATGTCAGGTTTGGATAGGATCGGGCCGATCCTGTAATTGGTTAGCACTGTGATGACATGATTTGCGAAGTAGCGTCGCAACCGTCTTGAAGCGTGCACCAATGCTAATACCAACTTCTCCATTATTGAATATCTTGTCTCTGGGTCGTTGAGCATCTTGCTGATGTAATAGATGGGTGTTTGAACCCCCTCCCGCTCCACTATCAACACCGCACCTACCGCGTTGTCCGCGACAGATAGGTACAATATGAGTGGTTCATCCTTGCATGGTGCGGTTAAAGTTGAGAGTTGTATCAAACACTCCTTCATTTCTGGGAAAGCGTTCTCAGCCTCTGCGGTCCACTGGAATTGTTCCTTCTTTAAACAGTTCTGCAGGGACATGATGAAAGGGTAAGACTTAGCTGCATGGTTGGCTAAGAATTTGTTGAGTGCGGCTAGCCTGCCGGCCATTCGCTGCATATCTTTCATCGTTGAAGGCGATGGCATGCGCTTGATCGCCTGAACTTTCTCCGGGTTTACCTTGAATCCATCTTTAGTCACGATGAACCCAAGGAATTTGCCTTCTTCCATTCCAAACGAGCATTTCCCTGGATTGAGCTTTATGTTAACGCTTCGCAGAGTCTGGAATGTTCTTTCAATATCTGTGAGCATGGTATCTTCCTCCATGCTCATGACGACTAGGTCGTCCATGTAGATTTCGACACTTTTGCTTATTTGCCCGCGGAAAGTGTCGTTCATCAGTTTTTGGTAGGTTGCGCCCGCGTTGCGCAACCCAAACGGCATTTTTGTATAACAGTAATTCCCGGTAGGAGTGCGGAATGCCGTTTTGTCTTCATCCTCGATTGCCATTTGTACCTGGTGGTAACCTTTGTAGCAATCGAGGAAACACTTCCATCTGAATGGTGCGAGATTATCGACTTTTTCGTCGATTTCTGGAAGTGCGTAACAATCCTTGGGACAGGCTTTGTTGAGGTCCTTGTAATCGACGCACATGCGCCAGCCCCCGGATGGTTTCTCTACCATGACTGGGTTAGATAACCAAGTCTGGTATTTAACTTCCCGCAGGATGCCTGCGGAGAGCAGTTCTTCCACCTGCTCTTGCATCGCCTGGTTTTTAGCGGATCCACGGTGGTGTTGGCCTTGGATCACCGGCTTGATACCTGGCAAGGTATTCAAGTGATGTTGCGCGATATCACGTGGGACCCTTGTCATGTCTGCGGGTGTCCACGCGAAAATGTCTTGGTTCCTGAAGAGAAGCTACTTCAGGTGCGCTTTGGTGGTCGGGGACAAGGCGTGACCCAATGTAACCTTTTGTTCTGGGTATCTCGCGTTGAGAACCCATTTTTCTGGTTGGTTGCTGGAGGTGGGCCTTGCGACCTTGGTCGGACGTATTTCGTCCGACATCATGACGTCTCTGCGTGCGTAGATTATCGCGATCCCCGATTCGGTTAGGAAACCGACAGCAGAGTTGGGGACGGACGTAATCATATTGAAATCGCCTTGGGATTCCCTCCCAAGGAGTACGTCATATCTGGAGGTGTGAGGTAAAACCATAAAGTTTACCTCTTCTGTTCTGGTGTGCCTTCCGCTGGTAAGACGCACAGGAAAAGTTATCTGGCCCAGGGGAAAGACAGTTTCCCCTGCGAACCCGGCCAACGGGTAATCTACTGCTTGCAACCGATCTTTGTCCTCCTGGTCGAACTGGTTGAAGCATTGTTCGTAGATTATATCAGAAGTACTGCCCGGGTCGATGAATAGACGCTCGGTGCAGTAATGCGCCAGTTGGCCTGTAATAACGACGGCGCGCCTGTCGCGCGGTCCGCCTCGGACTTTTGGAAAGACGACTTGCTCGTCTTTCCAGTCATTGTCCGGCCTTCTCGCCGCTTTGTGCGGCCTACCTTTACCTCCGTTGATCATGTGGGTGGAGGCCACGTGCATGGTCTTCTTCCCTGAGGAGGTGCCTTCGCCATGAGGGGTGATGTGCTTGGTGGGTTTTTGTCCACCTGGCAAAAGATGTTGCAGTTTCCCCTCTTTTAAGGCTCGCTCAATCTCCAGCCGGAGACTGATGCAGTTGTTTGTGGTGTGGCCCGAGTCCTTGTGGTACTCACAATAGAGTGTGAGATCTTGAGTTTTCTTGGACTTCATTGGTTGGGCCGGTCGCAAGAGCTGTGCGTCCGTAAGAAGGACTTCGTTTGGCGACACAGTGATCTCGGTCCAGTTGCGGTCCCGAGAATCCTTCTTTGGTGCCCGGTTGTCCCGTTGGGGGTTGTAGTTCCTTGGGTCAAACGGGTTGGTCCGCGGGAAATATGGTTTGAAAATATCGCGATTTCCAACGTCCTGGTTGCGTTTATTGTTACGCTTGGACCCTTGGTGGGAGGTTTCGGCTTGGGGCTGTGCCTTTGCCATATGCGGTTCGAGTGACCGCTGCGTCTGGGCGTATGTCTTGACCGCGGCCATGACATCTTCCCATTTTTTAGGCAAGCCCTCCTTGCGAGAGATGGTCATAACCATCTGCCTGTCCCTGACGGCCTTGATGAAATGGTTCCGTGCCATTTGGTCTTGCACGTCACCTATCTCTAGGCACTCTTTATTGTACCGGACGACGAATGCTTCCAGAGATTCGTCGTCCCTGCGCCAGATATTCATAACGTCCAACGAATCACGTACGTGACGTCGTTGCTGGCTGAAATGAGCGAGGAACTTTGCATGCAAGTCCTCGAATGAGGCTAGTGATCCCACTGGCAAAGAATCGAACCATGCCCTGGCCAGGCCCGCCAGGGTCTGGGGAAAAAAATTACACCAGGTGGGTTCGTCCCACAGGTCGTTGCATCCTGCACCCATAAAAATGTTCATGTGGTCGTCTGGGTCGGTCGATCCACTGTACTTCCCCACATTGAATGGGAATTTTGTTGTGGTGACATGGGCTTGTGCAATCCGCGGGGCGAATTTGGAATTTTTCGGTCGCAGCCTTTGGCCTGTAGGGTTGATTCTCAGGGCGCTTTGCAGCCCTAAGGTATGTATTGCGGGGGTGAGTGGGAGGGACATAGTTGCGTCCTCCCGGTCTGCTGCTGGTGTCATGCGAATCCCCGCAATATGTATGGTCGTCCGGGTCGGTACGACCATACCCTTCGGTGTATGGCTGTGGGCCCAATCGGCTCTGAATTCTTGAGCCGTGTCGGGATGCGGACCTTCGCCTGTCCTCGCTGTAAGGACCTAGGCGGGTATGCACTGGTCCCCTGGTGTGGGACCCGTACGAGGAATTGTCCTCGTTTATTGTGCGGACCTCACGGTAAGATGATCTGCGGTCTTCACGTCTGCTTCTCGAAGCTGGACGTGAATGTACCCTGCCTTCGTATTGTAGAATACGATCGGCAGGGGTGTGCGGTGCTGGGGTAGGCCCAGCTTGTATTTGCGCTTCCGCACAAGCGCGGTTGTATGTTGCAGTCAGCAGGGCTGCCTGCTGGTCATACCAGGTATGAAGGTTCATGCCTGGTGGGATCACAGATGCGTACTGTGATAAGTCATGTCCAAATGTAAGGGATGGGCCCTTTGCGTCGACGTGCCAATGTGTCCGGGTTGCGAGGTTGAGGGATTGACCCCTACCGGACCTAGGTTTGTGGGATTTTGGTTATCCCCAGTGTTGTTTTGGTGATCAGTCATGATCTTGTGAGAGGGAAAAGGATGGTTGAAAAAGTGCTAAGAGTAGCGGTGGGCGCCAATGATGAAACAATGGTTAACCGGGCAGGGTTAACTCACTGATCTCGTCAAGAAGGGTTAATCCCTTCCTCTCGAGGATCGCTGGCTAGATCACCGGTGGGTTGATCTCCTGCACAAGGAAACAAACCGTGACTCGTAACAAGGAGGATGGGGTGGGGGGGTGCTCCTTGTTACCACTCTCCGGTGTGAGAATCAGTAATCTGCTTGGGAAGCAAAGTATGATAGTAGTAGTAGTGAGAGTGTTGTGAAGAGATACCTCAAACCTGGTTTGGGGTTGGTATTTATAGCCGAGGAGTGAAGGAGGAGGATGATGGACAGACTGACGGCGTGCTGCACCTTTGCAGGTGTGTCAGGCTTGTCGGGTTTGGAGGTTACGCCACGTCAGTCTGTTACTTACGTAGCCCTGACAGATGACTGTCATTGGTGCTACTTGCACTGTGGTGTCAGTCCCACTTGTTGGGCGTATAGGATGCGGTGCGAGCCGCATCGCTGCCTGCGGTAACATCTGATGTTACCGTGTCCCTTGCTTGTGATCAAGAAATACGCGAGACGCGGTGCCAGCCGCATCGTCGCCTGTGGTGACTATTGCTGTTGTCCAGCTTCCTTGTATTGATAGAAGTGTTCACTGGACGCGGTGCCAGGCCGCATCGCTGTGAATACTTCCGTTTTCATACACCAGATGTGATGCTATGCTGCATCACTCTACCGTTCTCATGTTCCAGGTAAGTCCTCCTCCATCACTGGACAGGTTGGATTCAACCACTGTGTCGATGCGTTCCCGCACGGACATAAGTAGGTTGTTAGCTAATGGGGGTTTTGATAAGGGTAATGGTCACTCGCGGTCGATGCTGACGCGAGATCTGGGACCATACCCCTTCAATTGTCAAGAACTCTTACTATCAATCTTGGATCCCGAGGCTACTACACACACTCTATGATGGATGATGGATGATGGTGGTGGATGTGGGTTGTAGTGGTGGTGGAGTGTGGGTGAAGTGGGAGAGAGGTGGTTTGCCAAGGGATACCTTTGAAGTGAACCAAACACCTCTATTTATAGCCTGCACAGAAGCCCGGACACGGCCCCGTGTCCATCCACTTTCTCTTTCTTCATTAATTGCAATTTGTCTGCATTAGCTCCACACGCCCCCGTGTCCGCTGGGCACGGCCCCGTGTGTAGAAACATATCTGTACTATCAAGATTTGCTTGGATTCTGTGAATCTTAGCATTGACCATGGCCCATGTCGAGTTGGGCACGCCCCCGTGTCGGGAATAGAAGCTTCTATAGCTTTGTCCTTTCTGCGGACAACTGGCCACGCCCCCGTGTCCGCTGGGCACGGGGCCGTGGTCAGCCTTATGTTCTCTTGTTTTTGCTTGTGAAGATGCTGTCGAGGGGTCGGGCATGCCACGTTTATTCCTTTTCTTGTAATTATGTTAGATTTTGCTGCTTATTTGCTCCTTTTGTTCATTTACGCTCATTTATTCCTGAAAATACAAAAGGAAGAGAAAAGCACACTTTTTCCAACATTGGTACTAAAAAGGGTTAGTTTTATGCCTCATTTGATGTAATTTATATGTTGTATTTTACACACATCACGTGCCCATAGTTTCAAATATCCTTACGGTCCGTAAGACATAGGTCTTGCGGTCCGTAAGGGACTGTCAGGGATAATGTTAATAAATGCCTTACGTTCCGTAAGGCATAAGCCTTGCGGTCCGTAAGGATCACTCAGAAGCCATAAATTTGGCATTTTATCATAATTGGTCCCTCCACATCTAATCTTCCACAATTTTACATATTTAGTCCCTCTCGTCCAAACAATTTGGCATATTTAAGAGTTGATTGGACACGTGTTGCCATACGATTCGATACAAATTTCCGAGGTGTTACAGTTCATGTCTTCTATGAAGCATTTTTTAAGCTTTCAAGCAATGATAGATCTTGATCTTGATCATGCTTCAAGACAACAAACAAATCACACTTGGAAGGCACAATGTTGTGTATGGATTCAAGTAGGTAAGTTTGTTGGACAATGTTAGGTTTTAGTGAACAAATATATGATCTTCATGTGGTGATAGAGGATCATCCGTCATACTTATGTATGTGCAAGGATTTTGCTCAATGATTCACCCAAAACATGAAAATACATTCAACACATTAAAACTAATATGTTCTATGTATCACATCTTGTGTTAAGATTAACAATTTTGTAAGATTTTTGAACTAATATCACCGATAAGTTGTTAATATCATAAACATTAAACATATGATTATTTATGAAAATGGACTTCAGAAAGTTGGAAAATAATATACGGAAACAAAAGGTGTTAAACATAAGCTTGAAATAAGCACAAGGCTACAAGATATGTTCTAAAGGGCTTAGATCCACCAAGTTTTGATGGATCTACAATTTTCATACCTAAACTAGGTTAGGGTAAGTGTTTAATGAGGAAAAAGTGGTGACAAATTTGCTACAAGTAGTGGATAGAAAATCAAGACCGAAAAACCAAAAAGAAAACCCCACATGTAGAAACCATACCTACGGACCTCAAAATTTCCAAACTT
Source organism: Helianthus annuus (assembly GCF_002127325.2). Classification (NCBI taxonomy): domain Eukaryota; kingdom Viridiplantae; phylum Streptophyta; class Magnoliopsida; order Asterales; family Asteraceae; genus Helianthus; species Helianthus annuus. Next base: position 129,088,335 of record NC_035441.2, read on the forward strand.
TTTACAGTAGTCTTATGATATTTAAAGAAGGTGACCATCTAAAAATCATGGATCTTTGAGTGTCTAGCTATTTTTAGTAATTTTTTGGCAAAAATAACCACCATAAATAAATAAAATACTTAGGGTGTCCAGAAAATTCTAAACTTTTTACAGAAATGTTTATGAGTCATATGAAGCTCATAAACCAAATTTCAAAATATTTGGAGTTGTGGAACTATGATTTTGAATATCGGATTTAAAATAAAATTTAAAGGCTTTTATTTAGATTTTCACAAAAAATTAATGATAAATATGAAAAATAATATTTTCCAGAAACCTAGAGGGTCATACTTGGTTTAGATAATTTTGTGAAATTATATGGTTATTTGTGTGAATTATAGGCAACTTAGTTGATAAACAGGCTTTAAAATCAACACTTTTAAAAATAGGGGTAAAATCCTACAGATAATTTCAAATTAACTTACTTTGATGTTTTCAAATCTGCTTAAAAATAATATTAGAGTTTTGGGACCATTTTGGCTAAAATCAGTAATAAATGGTAGGTTATGTGAAAACCAACACGCGTCAGGAACGTAACCAACAAGCCCCGAAGCTTGTCATGATTTTATAAATACTTTTCCACATTCTAGATCTGACTTGGTATAAAATATTAGGTATCACAGCTCTTTGAAAGTCATTAAGTGTGAAAAAAAGTAAAACCCTAGTTTTGGAAATAATCGATAAACCATTTCCGTTTTCAAGACTTACACCAACCACTAGTCTCATCAACAATATATATATATATATATATATATACACTTGGTTTAGGGGGAATTCCGAGTCATGTATCATTTGGATTAGATCTAGGGTCTTATAATGCATATCCCCTTGTAGGGGACAAGTAGCACACACACACCGTACCGAAGTCTTCAAGTAGAAGCATAAACTGAACAATGAGTCTTGCGGCCTCTATTTTATTGTTTTATACTTTTAGGACAAAACATGCAAAACAATACATTTTGATACTTGCTTTCCATAACATATGATATTACATGAGTTGTTGCTTTGCCATGACACATAAGTCCCCGCATTTAAAAATGACCATTAACTTTGATAAGCATTGGATTAATGTTGATAACACTATTTGGGTTGACACCCCCTTTCGTGGTTTGTAACGCTAACCTCGATTGCGACCAAACGACTGTATGTTATCTACAAACATACAATGTCCCGGTGGAACATTGTTGGGGCAAGACAATCACTCGGGTTGGTTATGTTGCTCATGGTAATTCATTACAATCATGGTATTGATGTATCAACTATACAAATCAAAATATAATACCTACAAACTCACTCATCCTGTTTGATTGACACTTTTTAAGCATGTTTTTCAGGTGACACAAACAATTAAGCATCGGGCTTTACAAACCTTTTGGATGCATGCATGATAGGAGTAATTTTGGAAGATTTTGTAGTATAGCCTTTGTTGTTAGGCCGTATTCATGAATCTTGGTTTTGTACTTCAAACAATTATCATGTAGTTACATTGTCAAACAATTAGGATGTGTTTCTTACATATAAGTGTTCATGTAAACAATTGCTATGAAAACCATGATCATTACACTTTGTGTTTTCGCCTTGGCGGGGTGTAACACCTACTTTCGTCCCTCGACGATTTTGGCATTTTGCATTTTAAAAAACTGTACCCTATCGCAAATCGACTACCATCCTATGAACATGTGTTCAAGCGATCTCATGAGTACTGTTTTCTATGGGTCTTCAGTTTTAAATGTGTTCCACATCTTCGTTCGTACAATCATAATAAGATGGATTTTTGATACAGTCCATGTGCCTTTCTTGGCTATAGCCCTATCCATTACGGTTATCGATGACTTGGCATGACTAGTGATCATCTTTATATTACTCGACATATTCATTTTAACGAGGACCATTTTCATTTTTCCATCCACACTACAGAATCTTCATATCCTACTTATCCCACACCTTTTATCCCTAATCCCACTTTCACACCACCTACTTCCCCTCAATTGTTGCCACACTCAACGCCATCATTCACATCCTCGTCGCCACGTCCCACGCCACCCTCCTCATCAGCGTCGCCATAACCGATGCCACACTCAATTCCACCACCTCCTCCACCGCCTTTATCACCACCTCATGCACGTCCTTCACACTAGGGTCCCAAAGCACGGGTTCCCTACAATCCTTCCTCCTACCATGTCACCAAGCCAACCTCCTTTCCATTGCAAATAAACATCTGGAGTGGCATCAAGCCATTACCAAAGAACTTTCAGCACTTGTTTAAAATGATACTTGGTCTTAAGTTCCAAACATACCAAATGCTAATGTCATTGATTGCAAGCAAGTTTACAGGTTAAAGAATATTAGAATGGTGTTATCACTTACTACAAGGCCTGACTTGTAGCAAAAGGTTTTCAGCAACAACTGGGTGTTGACTTTCACGAGAATTTTAATCCAGTCATCAAGTCCACTACCATTCAGGTATGTATTTTTGTATCTTGCTATCATAAACCAATGGCCACTACACTACACTAGTTAGATGTTGAAAACGCATTTTTTGCATGATGATCCAACAAAAACAATTTACATTCAACAACCACCTTACTTTGTTGATCCCAATTATCCGAATCATGTTTGTTCGCTTCACAAAGCTATCTATAGCCTAAAGTAGTTCCCTTGAGCATGGTTTCATCACCTGTCACATGCTTTCCATGTGTTGGGTTTCACAGGTTCAAACACACAGATCCTTCTCCATTCATTTATGAATCAGGGACGACCATCGTATACATTTTAGTTTACGTGGATGACATCATTATCACTAGAAACAACACCAAAGTTGTCAAGAAGATCATTAAGCAACTTGGTACAAAATTTTCCTTAAAGGATCTTGGCTTCCTGATTATTTATTTGGGCATTGAAATTGTCTCACAGGTGTGCAACATTCTTTTATAACAAATTTATATTTCAAAGTTCTTCAAAGAGTCAGGTTCTCATATTCAAAGCTGTTTTCTTCATCAATGAGAACTTTGCATACTTTATCTCTTCGTGACAACAATCTATTTTCTGAACCTTTCAAATATTGACAAGTTGTTGGTACCCTTCGATATGTAATATAAAGTGTGTTAGTTCATGCATCCCCCAACAGGAAATCATTGGTTTACAGTTAAATGACTTTTACAAAATTCAAAAAGGCAATGTTAATCATAGTCTATTCATTTGATGTGCTTCAGGATCCAATCTTCGAGTGTTCACTGCCAAGGCACCTTCTCACGGGTCGATTGCTCTCCTCGAGCCTTCTTTGATGCCGATTGGGTAGGCTAGGTTCCTGGATGACCATCGGTCCACAGGAGGATATGCCTTTTATTTGGGTATCTAACCTTCTTTCACGAACCGCTAGAAAACAACACAAAGTTTACCGATCATCCGCTCTATTGAGTCCGTATACAAAGCTTTCCTCGATGCTATTGGTGAATTAAATTGGTTAGAAGCTCTCCTTCGAGCACTTGGTGTAGATACAACATGTGTTCCTACTTATTCTCTGGTGTAATAATCTAGGTGCAACTTATCTCTCAGTTAACTCTATATTTCATGCTCACACAAAGCATGTTGAAGTTGATTTTCATTTTATTAGAGAGAAGGGGTGCAAGGGAAACTTCACGAGGTGATCAGATTGCAAAGTTCACAAAACCATTTCTAATCAAATATTTATATTTTTTACGTTCCAAGCTACATGTTGGTCCCCGTCCTTAGCTTGCGGAGGAATTTTAGATCATCATTGTATTTGAAGATATATATATATATATATGTGGTACTCATGTGTAATAATGTACTCTATATAAATCATTCAATATAATAAACAGATAACCATTATAGAGTGTTTATCTTCCACCAATGCATCAACCTTGAGTAAAAGAACTTATTTGAGTTTCCACGGTGTCCGGATCTTGGTGGAATAAAGCACAAATCAAAAGGAACGTGTCAAACTAGAGAAATCAGGCTCAGTTCAGTTAATTCGGTTACAATAGATCATAACCAAAACTGACCTACAATAATTGGTTACTTGAAAATGATTAACCGAACCATCGATTTTGACCTGACTTCCTTTACTAGGTTTTCATGCTTTCCCCTACTTAAAATAATAATGATAATAATCTATACTATATAACAAAAGAAACCATGTTAGGGACACATGACGTTCTATTAGACAGTCTTAATTATTTTTCTAAATATTTATTATGTAAAATCAGTTATTGATAATATTAAATTTAAATTTGTAGAAGAGATTTTAATGATAAAGACAAAGATAACATAACTGATAATAATATATTAATTATTATAATCATATATTAATTATTTAAATCTAAAAAAATATATTAGCGTTTTATATATATATATTTTTATACATTGGGTATATTTAGAATCCTACTTCCAATAAAGGATTCCATTATCCTATTTTACACCCCAATAAAATAATAATATTAAATCATAATATCTAGCTTATCTTTTATATATTTAATACTTTTTACTAAAATATTTCTTTTCCTTTTTTCCTGCTAATTATCCAACATCAGGTAATACGTAAATTTCTAACCTAATAATAAATAAAAAAACAAAGTAAAATGTTATAAACAATGTAATACACAACTCTTTAACCAAATAAAAAATAAAGTAAGATGTGACAATAAGTAAATAATACCTCAAAGTTCATTTTGTTAGAAAACACATCTTGATTACTAAATGTGTTAACAGATTAAATTATTCGTGTAAGACATATGTTTATTCAAATTGTGCAATACACGAGTTTTTAAAAGATGTAACTATTTTATTACTTAATATATAAAATTATATTTATTCAACCCGTGTAATACACGGGGTTTTAACCTAGTAATAAGATAAAAAAACAATGAGAAGGATTACCACTTTGAGTTGTTTAAAGAGGATTGTGAGGGTGCTTATGCTGCTAAGCGCCAAGAATTTTCGATGCTCGATTTTGCTGTTGTTCGAGCCGCTGGGAAGTTGGCTCATAAAGCGGATGGAGTAGCTTTACTGAAGAAAGCTTTGGGAGATGATGGCGATGGTGGTGCGGGAGGTGCTGGTTCTAGCCATCCTTGATTGGAAGTTTCCGGCCTGAGTGCTGTGTATAGCCCTGAATGGGTTTGTAATGGTTGCTTTTGAGACAATTTGAAATTTCTTACCTGTCGTGCTATGTATTTGACAAACATTTTACTGCTTTGTTTTTTGGTTATGCAAATTTTGAAATCGTCATAATATGTGCATGTTTAATTACTTTGATTAGGTGTCACGAATGAATGATGGCGCTGACAGGTGATGTTGTGTTATTACAACGTTTTTATTCTGTCGTTTAAGTATGCGCGCTTGTATGTGACATACGAAGTGATCGAGTTGCAGGTTATTGTGTGAGCTCAGCTGGGGTTACAGCCTTGGGAGCATTACAATGTTTAATTTACCTTGCTATCGATATTTTCGTGTTTATGTGGGCACGAAGTTATGTTTTTTGGCGTTTTGTAGGCTTTGGTTGTGTTTCTGACCCGGCTGTTCACTTGGTTGTGACGAGCCTTGGAGGTCTACAACGTTTCCTATGGTCGAGCCATTGATGTTTTCGTGTACGCCCGAAGTAATAAATGCAGTTGTGACAAAAAATTTGCATGAAATAAAGATAGCCAAACACTTCTTGTATTAGGTAAATGTGTCGGCGATTCGCCCTATACGATTACATGTTTGTATTATATGTAGCATTTTCGTAACTGTTGGGCATTCCAGGTTCGTGGAACCTCTTTGTCGTTCATGGTGCGTAGCTTGTATGCCCCCTTGCCAAGGACCTCATCAATGATGTACGGGCCTTCCCATTTGGGAGCCAGTTTCCCTGGTTTTTCTGCATTGGACGCTTCATTGTCCCTTAAGACATAATCGCCTGGGTTGAAGGTGCAGATCCGGACTCGGGAGTTGTAATACTTTTCAAGCTTTGATTTGTATTTGGCTTCATTGATTGCTGCCATCTCCCTCCGTTCTTCTAGGAGGTCCAGGTCGATCCTCCTTTCTTCTTCGTTATTGATCAGATTCATGGAGAGCATTCTCGGAGATGGAAGCCCAATTTCTGCTGGGATCACAGCCTCGGACCCATAGACCAAGCTGAAAGGTGTTTCTCCATTGCTTGTTTTGGGCATTGTTCTATGGGCCCATAATATGCTTGGTAGCTCATCGACCCACCCTCGTCTTTTTTCACCGAGCCTCGCTTTGATGCCATCGACGATGCTCTTGTTGACCGCTTCAACTTGACCATTCCCTTGCGGATGTGCGACCGACGAGAAGGTATGTTCAATGTTTAGTTCCTTGAACCATCGTTCGAGATCATCTGCTGCAAAGTTTGTACCATTGTCGATGATGATTCGGAGTGGTAGGCCGAACCGGCATATAATTTGTTCCCAGATGAATCGTTTAACGACTGCCGATGTGGTTGACGCAAGTGCTTTTGCTTCCACCCACTTCGTGAAGTAATCGACCGCAACGATGATGAACTTGACTGCCCCCGGAGCTTCTGGGAAAGGGCCCACCATGTCTATGCCCCATTGTTGAAAGGGCCATGCGGTTGTTACTGGTACCAATTCGTTTTTTGGACGCATGGTTTTTGGCGCGTGCCGTTGGCAGCCGCTGCACTTCCTTAATTCCTTCACGGCATCGAGGTGCATTCCGGGCCAGTAGTAACCGGCGTTCATTACTTTTGCCACTACCATGCGCGGCCCGGCGTGGATACCGCAGATGCCTTCATGTACTTCCCGGATCAGATAATTTGCGTCGTCGGCGTCAACACATCGTAGCAGCGGGCCGAGATATGACTTTCGGTACAATATCCCGTCTGTCATCTGATAATGCTCTGATTTATACTGGATTTTCCGCGCCTCAGCTTTATTTTCTGGAAGTATCCCGGACTGTAAGTACATGATTATGGGTGTCATCCAGGACGTGGTTCCTGTTTGGATGACGCTGACTTCTCTGAGTGGAACAGACGGGTTGCTTAAAACTTCTATGTGCACGTCTTTGGCTAGGTGCTGGAAACTTGTTGACGCAAGCTTGCTTAAGGCATCTGCCGGCTTGTTTTCGCTGCGGTTTATGTGGTGCACCTTGTAAGAATAGAAGGTTTGCAGCAACGTCTTTGCTTGGTTGAGATAGAGTGCCATTATGTCGCCCTTGGCTTCGTATTAACCATTGATTTGGCCTGCTACTAACATGGAGTCCACATGTGCTTCAATGTGTCGGACTCCCATTTTGATTGCCAAACGCAAGCCGGCCAGAAAGGCTTCGTACTCTGCTTCGTTATTTGTGCTCTTGAAGTCTAGACGTATGGCGTAAGTGAACTCGTGTTTGTCAGGGCTTACTAGCCGTAGCCCCGCGCCTGCCCCATCTTCGTTGGATGCATCGTCTGTATACAGCAGCCATGGCTCTTCGGTTTGTTTTTTCTCAGCTTTCTCCATCGCCTTACACTCTCTGTCTTTGTCATCCGGGACTTCCGTCATGAAGTCTGCCAAAACTTGGCCTTTGATCGACGGTCGTGGTCTGAAGACTACGTTGTGTCCCCCTAGCTCTATTGCCCATTTGGCCAACCTTCCTGATACTTCTGGCCTTGCTAGGATATTCCCAATATTGTAATTTGTTAACACGTGGATGACGTGATTGGCGAAATATCGGCGCAGCCTTCTTGACGCGTGAATCAGTGCAAGGACAAGCTTTTCCATGATTGCGTATCTGGTTTCTGGATCGGTTAAGGTTCTGGACACATAATACACAGGTGTTTGGACACCTTGTCGATCAACCAGCAATACAGCTCCGACGGCCCTGTCGGAAGCTGAGAGGTACAAGACCAAAGGCTCTCCTTTGTTTGGTGCGGTTAGAGTTGGCAGCTTGATGAGACAGTCTTTCATCTCGCGGAACGCATTTTCTGCTTCCGGAGTCCATTGGAATTGGTTTTTCTTCATGCAGTTGCGCAAGGTCTTGATGAATGGGAAGGATTTTGCTGCGTGGTTAGCTAGGAACCGATTGAGTACTGCCAATCGTCCTGCGAGCTTTTGCATGTCTTTGACGTTTGCTGGTGAAGGCTTCCTTTCTATGGCCTGGACCTTTTCTGGGTTCACCTTAAAACCATCTTTAGTGACTATGAAGCCCAAAAACTTTCCTTCCTCCATTCCGAATGAGCACTTTGCTGGATTCAGTTTGATGCTTACGCTGCGCAGCGTGTTGAAGGTCTTCTGAATATTTGCCAGCATCGCGCTCTCCTCCTTGCTCATGATTACCAGATCGTCCATGTATACTTCTATGTATTTACCGATGGCGTCACTGAATGTTTCGTTCATCAACCGTTGGTACGTAGCACCTGCATTCTTTAAGCCGAACGGCATCTTGGTGTAGCAGTATAACCCCGTTGGCGTGCGGAATGCGGTTTTATCTTCGTCTTGAACAGCCATCTGGACCTGGTGGTATCCTTTGTAGCAATCCAGAAAACATTTCCACCGAAACGTTGCCAAAGAATCTATTTTCTCGTCTATGTCTGGTAAAGCATAGCAGTCACGAGGACATGCTTTGTTCAGATCTTTGTAGTCGACGCACATTCTCCAACTACCATTCGGTTTCTTTACCATTGCTGGGCTTGCTACCCACGTTTGGTACCGGACTTCCCTGATGATTCCTGCGTTTAGCAGTTCCAACACTTGTTCTTTCATTGCATCATGTTTGATATCGCCTAGGTGGCGCTTGGCATGCACCACTGGCTTGGCGTCTTCGGAGACGTTTAGACGGTGTTCTGCTATATGCCGTGGAACACCAACCATATCAGCCGGTGTCCAGGCGAACACGTCCATGTTGTCATGCAGTAATTTCTTTAACGCCGCGCGCGTTAGATCAGACATTGCGGGTCCCAGAGTGACTGTTTGTTCTGGGTATGCGCTGTTCAATACCCATTTCTCTGCTTCTATGCGCGGTGCCTGTTTGCTTGCTTTTGCCGGCCTGATTTCATCTGTTGTTAGCACTTCTTTGCTTGCGTATATCAACGCAATGCCTGTTTCAGTTGGAAAGCCTATGGCAGAATGTGGTGCGGAACAGATCATGCTGAAATCTCCTTGGGATTCTCTTCCTAAGAGGATGTCATGTTTTGAATGTGCCGGTAGTACCATGAACGTGACTTCTTCGGTTCTCGAATTTCTCCCATCAGAAAGCAACACTGGGAATGATATTTGTCCTAGGGGAAAGACGGCCTCGTTGCAGAAACCAGTTAGTGGGTAATCGACTGGTTCTAGGCGCGCCTTATCCTCTTGGTCGAATTGATTGAAGCACTGTTCATATATGATGTCTGCGGTGCTCCCGGGATCGATAAAGATGTAATCTGTTTGGTAGTGGCCGATCACCCCTGGGATGACTATTGGCCGCTTTTCTCTTGGACCTCCCCTGACAACTGGGAACACCACTTGCTTCTCGCGCCATGAATCGTCCTGCGCGCGCTTGTTGTAGTTTTTTCTTGGTCGCCGTGGACCTCCTTGCACCATATGAGTTTCTAGCTTTCTGAGCTTCTTGTTGTCTGGACCCTCATCTCTTCGTTGTATCTGGCGGTAATCGCGCTTTCCTCCTTTGACTAAGTGACCGAGCTTTCCGTCTCTTAGAGCTCTTTCGATTTCTTGCTTTAAGCTAAAGCAGTCATCGGTCAAGTGGCCCGTATCTTTGTGGAATTCACAGAAGAGATTTGGGTCTTGACCCCTTCTGTTGCGCATCTGCAAGGGTGGTTTGAACTGATGGTTCTCTGTGGCTAAAACTTCAGAAGGTGTTTTGGTTAGTGGAGTCCACTGCTTTTCTCTATTTTCGCGCTTTACTTCTTTTCGATGGGCTATCTGATTGATCGTATGGCGTGCGTCGTCCCGTGGGGGGCTTCTTTCTCTGTTCCCAGAAGCCCTCCAGGGTTGATTTCTGCCCCTTCTGTTGTTTCGATCGTTATGGTTGTGTGCGCGCTGACGGTGATCGTCACCGGTCAGTTGCCTATCTGTCTGCGCAATGGTCTTGGCCGCTTCGATGAAGGTTTCCCAGTCTTTGGGTCCTCCATCTCGCCCTTTGATTCTTTTAACCAGATCGTCGCACTTGACTGCTCGCATGAAGTGTGCACGCATCATTTTCTCTGGTATGTCTCCGATCTCTAGACATTCTTTGTTATACCTTGTAATGAAATCTTCTACGCTTTCATAGTCTTTTATCCATATGTTCAGACAATCACCCGGATCTCTGGCTTGTCTTCGTTGCTGAGAGAAGTGTGCCAGGAACTTCTCTCGGAAATCGACCCATGATTTGATTTTGCCAGCCGGTAAATTGTCGAACCAAATGCGCGCCGCGCCAACGAATGTTTGAGCAAACAGGTGGCACCATGTTGGTAAGTTCCATCCGCCTGTTGCTCCTGCACCTTTAAACACCTGGAGGTGATCGTCTGGGTCCGTCAACCCGTTGTATTTACCCACATTGTGTGGTAACTTCGTTTTGTCGATGGCCGCGCACGCGATCTCTGGAATGAATTTTGAATTTTCAGCCATGTCCTCAGGACGATAGCTCAAGGTGTAATCATGCTCTGCTTTGGGGTTGTACCCCGCGCGCTTGGTAGGTTTGTATGCTTCGTGTTCTGGAGGAAGTCTGCTGAATACTGTGGGCTCCCCCTTGTAAGTTGGGTCGTCTTCCTCTTCTTCCCATTCTGTATTCATGTTGCGCGCGCCCAAACGGGTTTGGATCGGCCTTCGTTGTAGATTGGAGGTTTGAACGAAGTTGCTCTCTGTTTCAGCATAAGTATCGCGCGTGTCTTGTACGCTGGGTCTTCTTATGTTTTGCACTGGTCCTCTTTCTGGTCGTAAGTTCCACGCGTTTGTCTGCTGAGCCGTGTGTGTACTCAGAGACCTCGGTTGTGGAGTTACAAATGTTGATTGGTTAGCCTGTGCTTGGAGCAAGGCTTGCTGTGCGCTGAGCTGCGTATAAACTAGGTTTATGGACGCCATTTGTTCGGCATACCAGGAAGCCAGAGTTTTTCCCTCGGGTAGCCCTAAGAGTGCAGAGTAGTTGAGTTGTGCTTGTTCTGATGGAACAGAAGGGCCTGGTCCATGGCTTACAGTCTGCATCGGCGGAGGTGTTTGGTGTAACATCCCCGTTGGAGATTGGAGAGCAGCTCCGTTTGTGGTTTGAGTGATGATTCTTGCCGGTGTTTGGAAGATGGGTCCAGTTGTGGTTTGGCTAACAGCCCTGGACGCACTTCCAAAAATGGATGGAAACTCGTTGTTCAGCTGACCTTCTTGGATGGTCTCGTTCCTTTGACCTCGTTGGACGTGTGCTGTGTCCGAAACGAGTTCAAAGGAAGAGACTTCTCCGTCAGCTGGGTGTGAATGATTCTGGTCTGCCATTTTCACGAGTGTTTTTTAGAAGAGAAAAAGAGGTGAGAGTGGTCTTGCAAAAAAGCGGATGGCGCCAATGTTGAAACAATGGTTAACACAAGGATAACCAAGAGGGTTGTTTCACTTATGGGGTTCAACCTCTTCTCTTGCTCGTATCGGTGGCCTGAGATCTGCAAAACAGTAAACACCGTTAGTCTCGTTAAGAGGGGGGAAGGGGATTTTCCCTCTTAACCAGGCTCCGGCGTGAGAATAAGTACTGCTCTGAGAAGAATAAGACAGTGTGTGTATAGAGTGAGTAAAGAGAGCCAAGATCCTCAACCTGAACGATGAAGGGTCCTATTTATAGCCGGATGGTGAAGAAGGAGGAAGCAGCTGTGCCAGCTGTGGGTGCGCGCCAGCTGTCCGACCAAGGGGAATATCCTCTTGGTCTGCTCTGTCGTGAAGGGTGTAGTGGTACACGTGGCGTCCTTGTATTCGCTTGCGCTGGGTACCTCGTACTGGTCGCGTCAGCCCTGCTCCCTGGATTGTCGCAGGCCTATGTGGCCTTCTCTCAATGGTGACACGTGTTGTCCTTTATGTTGGGCAAAGCATCTTTGATGCCAGCTGTGAACCGCGTAGGTGTCTTCTTGAAGTTTCTAGAAGGTTCTGGTTGTGTGCACAAAAGTGGTGTGGTCCCTGCCATGTAGGCAGGGAATTGGGACCATACCTCTTCAGGTACTCATGTGTAATAATGTACTCTATATAAATCATTCAATATAATAAACAGATAACCATTATAGAGTGTTTATCTTCCACCAATGCATCAACCTTGAGTAAAAGAACTTATTTGAGTTTCCACGGTGTCCGGATCTTGGTGGAATAAAGCACAAATCAAAAGGAACGTGTCAAACTAGAGAAATCAGGCTCAGTTCAGTTAATTCGGTTACAATAGATCATAACCAAAACTGACCTACAATAATCGGTTACTTGAAAATGATTAACCGAACCATCGATTTTGACCTGACTTCCTTTACTAGGTTTTCATGCTTTCCCCTACTTAAAATAATAATGATAATAATCTATACTATATAACAAAAGAAACCATGTTAGGGACACATGACGTTCTATTAGACAGTCTTAATTATTTTTCTAAATATTTATTATGTAAAATCAGTTATTGATAATATTAAATTTAAATTTGTAGAAGAGATTTTAATGATAAAGACAAAGATAACATAACTGATAATAATATATTAATTATTATAATCATATATTAATTATTTAAATCTAAAAAATATATTAGCGTTTTATATATATATATTTTTATACATTGGGTATATTTAGAATCCTACTTCCAATAAAGGATTCCATTATCCCATTTTACACCCCAATAAAATAATAATATTAAATCATAATATCTAGCTTATCTTTTATATATTTAATACTTTTTACTAAAATATTTCTTTTCCTTTTTTCCTGCTAATTATCCAACATCAGGTAATACGTAAATTTCTAACCTAATAATAAATAAAAAAACAAAGTAAAATGTTATAAACAATGTAATACACAACTCTTTAACCAAATAAAAAATAAAGTAAGATGTGACAATAAGTAAATAATACATCAAAGTTCATTTTGTTAGAAAACACATCTTGATTACTAAATGTGTTAACAGATTAAATTATTCGTGTAAGACATATGTTTATTCAAATTGTGCAATACACGAGTTTTTAAAAGATGTAACTATTTTATTACTTAATATATAAAATTATATTTATTCAACCCGTGTAATACACGGGGTTTTAACCTAGTAATAAGATAAAAAAACATTTGTTTATTTAAAACTTAACATATTGCTTTTTTTTTTCAACGGCAAAGAACGACGTGTCAACCACCATGACACCTGACGTCGTGACCAAGGTCGACTACTCGGCCGCCGTCAGCCTCTTGGCTCTCCAAGATGCGCGGAAACCCGACCTCCACCCGCCCGAAAGCACGACAGTGGAATAATCGGTAAAACCTCGCCTCCCATCCAAGACGAGCCGGCGCCACCCGTATTCGCCCTTCACCTGTATGCCGCAGAAAATAATGGGAAGAGTAGGAGTTAGGGTTGTTCAAATTGCTCGGCGCTCAACGCTCGTTCGGTGCTCGCTTGAAAAATGCTCAGAATTTGCTGGTTTGATTCAGCTCGATTGAAAAAACGCTCAGTTCAAATCGGTTCGGTTTGTAAACGAATCGAGCACGAGCAAAGGTCCGCTATCCAAGATCCAAATAGAGCTCATTTAAGTAATTAGAACTGAAGTTCAATACCAATAGTCGATTGTCCAATACTTAAATGTCTATTTGAGTATTGAGTCAAAATTTCGAATACTTAAATGTGAAGCGCCGATCAATACTCAAGTCTCAACCCGCCATTCAATTTAGATGTACAAGATCTGAATCAAAACCCCCCATTGACCATCGTTGTTCGGTTTCTCCATCGTCACTTGCTAAAATGCCAACTCGCCAGGGTTTCTGCTACAATCGGTTCCTTCAATTTCAAATTTCCGATAGAACCAGGGTATGCTTCAATCGGTCGACGATTTATCTTCCCAATCATTTAATCTCGATAGAACTAGTTGAGTGTTTTCGTATACCTTTTTATTTATTAAAATTTTTTACTTGTGTTCTAATTGGATGAAGACTTCACTTTATTTTGATAACTAGCGCCCCGTCATCACTTTCCTTTTTTGTTCTGCGACGCTTGTTCGAAAAATGCTCGGATCAAAAGACGCTCGCTCGACTCTGGCTCAGTTGAAGAAATGCTCGGTTCAGTTTATAAACAAACCAAGCACGAGCAAAGGTCTGATCGGTTAAGTTCGACTCGTGTCGGTTGAAGAAATGCTCGGTTCAGTTTATAAACGAACCAAGCACGAGCAAAGGTCTGATTGGTTCAGTTCGACTCGTGAACAGCACACCGATGGAAGTCAACTCTAGATCACTCCTAGGGCTGTTCATCAGCCGAGCCGAGCTAGGGCAAGCTCGGGCTCGGCTCGATTATAAACCGAGCTGGCTTGGCTCGGCTCGGCTCGGATTTGAAACCGAGCTGAAAATCTAAGCTCGAGCTCGGCTTGGTTTTAAATCGAGCTGGCTCAGTTCGGCTTGGTTTGGCTCGATTTTAAAAAGAAAAATTAATACATAGCTCTCAAAATTCAGTGTTCTAAAATATTATTCAATACTTCAAAATAACATATTCAAAATAAGTTCAACCTAATGCATTACAAGCCAAAATCACGTTTAACAACTTAAAATATGTTTTATATTTCAAGTAAATACAATATTTGTTTATTAGCACGGCAATCAACCTTTAAATATGTAATAGATATCAAACTACAAGCGTAAATACATGTAAACAATAATTACTTTTTTGTAATATATTATATGTATATAAAAGTAAAATATGTTATAAGTAAAATAATTCGAGCTAAGCCGAGCCGAGCTAAACCGAGCCAATTTGGCTCGTCACAAGCCGAGCCGAGCTAGGCTCACTTTCTAACCGAGCCGAGCCAGCTCGGCTCACTTTCAAATTGAGCCATATCGAACGAACTTTTTCCAAGCTAAATCCAAGCGAGCTTCGAGCGAGCTACGAATCGCAAACTTTTTGAACAGCGATAATCACTCCACCGCTAAAAGCTACATATAAGAAATTGCTTGCTAAATAAAAAGCTAGATAGAAGAAATTACTTGGAAATAACCATGTAATTATAATAAATAAATATCCCCTCCACAGTGTTGAGTTTTCCCTCGCTGGTACCAAACTCACCAAGAACGACAATGGAGAAGAAGAAAGGCATGAAGAACATCTTCAAGAAGCTTCACATAGGCACCAATCACGATCCAAATCGATCATCAAACGAACCACCACAATCATCAACTACCGCATCATCATCATCTTACGCCACCGCCGACCACCGTACACCGTCAACCGCCACCGGTCAACCCTCCCTTCAGTCGCCGTCTGCTGCCGCAAGTCCTCCGCAGGCGTCTCCTACCGTCAGTGTTACTACTCGTCAACCGCAGGATTATTATTCCTCCGAAGAGGAGTATCAGGTCCAGCTAGCCCTAGCTTTGAGCGTGTCGAATTCGGAGTCCAGAGGTGATTATTCGGATAGTGATCAGATCCGTGCGGCGAAGTTGTTGAGTTTAGGGCAGCATAATAGTGGTGGTCATGTGGTTGATAGAGGTGATGGTGCTGCTGATAAGTTGTCTCGGCAGTATTGGGTGAGTTGAGTGTTGTTAATTGATGCAATCGTTGTTCGGTAGTCGATTAACTCTTTTTGATTATGATTGTTTAATGATGATGATTATGTTTCTAGGTTAAATACATTTACACACTGAATTTGAGGTTTTATGCTTATTAATATAGGGACTAACTGCTTATTAGCATTAGAGAGTTTTACATAGCCTAATTTAAAGGATTTAGATAGGTTAATGGAACACATGTGTTACTGAGATGATATAATTTCGGTTAATGAGGTGTCATTTATCTGATTATTACCTTGAGTAGTTTTGTGTAATATTGTCTTACACCATCAATGTATCTGAGTTGAGTAATCAAGTTAGTTGAAATTTGAATGAAGCTAAAGTATTCATTAAAACCGTAGAGTAACACGAGAGCAGTTTTAATTTGATGAATAAATTATCATCGTTGTGTCGTTGAATATTAGGCAGTAAATTGCTGACATCTGTGCTGTTTCTATTCAAAATGTTTAGCACTGTTACTATGTAAAACTGTATGTCTGTATCATTTTTTCCATAGTGTTTAGAACTTTAGATTGATTATTCTATTCCTATTTTAAACATTTGGTTACATTGGTGTGATGCCACTACCATCCCTTTAGTACACCAATCAGTAATCACTAGTGGTATTATGAGGCTTCGTCGTCTGAACTATTCTATGTCAATGCACATTAAAGAACAAGAACTGTTCAGGGAAAAATAACAAATAAGAAGCATGTTCACCATGGTTGTATAAAGTCACAGTTAAGCATGTTCACCATGGTTGTCCTATATAATAAAAGAACACTCTTCATATATTTTGTGATCAAGAGTTGCACGCTTGACAGTTTGAATTAGTATATAAGCTGAGGAAGACACAAATATGTTTTGCATTTGTATGAGTTAATCTTAATCTGTTATGATTCATTTTAAATTTTTTTTTACATGTTTTGACTTGTGTTTTTCTGTCAACTAGGATTACGGCCTCCTTGATTATGAGGAGAAAGTAGTGGATGGTTTCTATGATGTATATGGGCATTCAACAGAAACAGGGAAAATGCCATCATTGTTGGATCTTGAAACAGACGCTGGTAGTTCAGGTTTCGAAGTAATCGTAGTTAACAAAACAGTTGATCCGGCCTTAGAAGAGCTGTTGCAGGTAGCTCACTGTATTGCATTAGACTGCCCTCCTGCTGAGGTAAATCTTTTAGTGCAGAGGCTTGCTGAACTTGTGACAGAACACATGGGTGGGCCAGTGCGAGATGCTAATATCATTTTGGCAAGATGGATTGAAAGAAGCACAGAGTTGAGGACGTCTCTTCATACCAGTATATACCCTATTGGATCCTTAAGAGTTGGCTTGTCACGTCATCGCGCTTTGCTTTTTAAGGTGAGCTGTCATTTTCATTCTTTTGTCTTTGATCCAGCCATTATATGGTTTCAGTTACTTACATATAAGTTGGCCGTTTTATCTTAATCTTTATAGGCACGGGGGTAGCATTTACTTTTATCTTATCCTTTTATTCCTGTGAGTTGCAGGTACTGGCTGAAAGTGTTGGAATAACCTGTAGGCTTGTCAAGGGTAGTCACTATACTGGTGTTGAGGATGACGCAGTCAACATTATCAAGTTGGATAATGAAAGGTAACATGCGGTCCTTTCACATTTCCTTTTTGTCTCCAGTAATTTACCTTTTTCAGGATTACTTTTACTTTCTACCTTTATCTTCACATCGATGCCATAACAGTCAGCACTAAGTTTAGCTCATTTTCCTCTATTCCATTTCAGAAATTTATTAGTGGTCCATGATAGAACTTTTGCTTTTAGCAATGAAACTCGCAGTAACTTATCTTAGATGTGTCAGACCGTTGTAAAACAGTTTTCTTGAAGTTCTGTTATATTTCCTCTACAAGATTATCATCATTTTTATATCATTTTCAACTGTTCTCATACATCCTTTTATAATTTTACTTGCTATTTTCTTTCACTTTTTACTGCCATGTAACCATATGTGTCTATCACTTAAAATTGTCATGCACCTAATCCAACTTGACATTTTCTGAGAATATTAACATTCTACACCATAGCTCAATGAATTAGTGATCGTGTTGTACTGCATGAATGCATGATTATTATGCCTATATGTTATGAACTTATTGTACACCTTTCCTGCTTCTAAATAAAGGTCTTCTCTTACCTTCAGGGAATTTCTGGTTGATCTGATGGCAGCCCCTGGAACACTTATACCTGCAGATATATTCAGTGCCTCTAAGGATTCTTCCTTGAAATCATACATGCCAAAATCCAACAAACTTCCAGATTTTGGGCTTACTTCAAACCATTTTAAAAATGGTCAAAACATTGAGATGCAAAATGGTGCTGTTGAAGAACCTTTGATATCATTGACAAGCACTAGCGACACCGTTGTTGGTGCGTCTCCAGCAGCAGGGAAAAGAGTGTCGCCTTCTAGTCAGTTGGATCATATTCCCTCATCAGCAATTGGCAGTTCTCTGTATAAAGGCGGCCGTGGGCCGAATGCAGTTGGTGGTGGCTTAAGAATGAATGTTAATATCGTCCCATATAATAATAATACTCAGAGCAGTGTGGAGGATAATAAAAACCTTTTCACAGAGCTTAATCCGTTCCAGATTAAAGGTTCCGGGAAGGCTTCGATGCAGAATAATTCTGCTGAAAATAAAAACGAGAGGACAAAAAACAATCAAGTCTCTGGTCGACCTCCTGTACCATTAATGTGGAAGAACCGTCATGCTATTAACGAAGCACCAAGGAAAAAGGAGCATGAAGAATACAAACGTGTAACTAATGATTTTACCATGCCGGCCTCCACCAGTGAAAATAATGAGAGTGTTTCTTCAAATGCATCTGAGTCTGAAGCTGCATGGGCTGAGTGGAAAAACTATAGATTGTCTTTAGAGGTGGTAGGTAATAATAGCAATGCGTTCCCCAGGAATAAGAGGTTGGACCAGGAGAAAGTGCATGTGATCAGCGGGCAAGACGTTAAAAAGACCTCGGAATATCTAAACAACCAAACGTTGGCAATACCTGAAAGCTCAACCTCATCGGTTCCACCTCAGATTGATCCTGTTATAGATGATGTTGGAGACTGTGAAATTCCATGGGAAGATCTGGTTATTGGTGAAAGAATTGGACTAGGTAACATTATAAAACAGTATGACTATTATATTATATTATATTAGTTTTATTCCTTGCTTCGTACGATAAGTTTATTGGTTTAGGAGTTTCTACATTCAAACCTGCAAATGTTCGCCTTTTACAATCCTGATATAGTTACCTGTCAGATTCAGGATGTATTGGGCTGTAGTCGAGCTCAAGCCAGGTTAAGCTCGAGCTAGAGCTCAAACTTAAAGGAGCCAGCTTGGCTCGGCTCGTTTATTTAATCGAGCTGCAAAGTCGAGCGCAAGCTCAGCTCGTAAAATGTTCGAGCCAAATCGAGCCGACTCGTTAATTTTGTGAACTTTTTATTTTTATTTTTTTTTCACAGATTGATAACATAAAAAACATATAAAAATTACACATATATCTCTATGTATTATTTTTTTCCTAATATTTTAAAGACCGAAAGACATCTTAAAATGTTAACACTTCAACCACCTGCCACATTTTTTTATTTTAATACATTTAAAATTAAAGTAATTATTAATTAATCTATATAAATAAAATAATTTGATCTGGCTCACGAGCCAAGCCTAGCTTGAGCTTGGTTCGTTTACAAATCGAGCCAAGCCAAGCCGGCTCGTTTACAACCGAGCTTTTTTCAAGCGAGCCGCGAGCTCTTTGAACACCCCTAATTTCTTCCGAGTTTTAGTTTCCCTTTTTGTACACTTTTACATTAATTTCTCTACGCAGGCTCATATGGTGAGGTTTATCATGCTGATTGGAATGGCACTGTAAGTTTTGGTTATTTTTTTACTAAAAATGAATTTGTGGTAGTGGGAGAAGTTTTTCAAACATCTAGAACACGTTTAATGCTGAATGAAACTACTGTGGTGCGTAATTAATTGATATTGCTGTAAACAGGAAGTGGCAGTGAAGAAGTTCCTTGATCAGGATTTTTCAGGTGCGGCTTTAGCGGAGTTCAGGAGAGAAGTAAGTAAAGTGCCTTAATAAGTAAAGTATGAAATGTCCGTGTAGGGTATACTTTTGATTTAAGCGTGTGTACTTCCATCACAGGTCCGCATTATGCAGAGGTTACGCCATCCGAATGTTGTGCTTTTTATGGGCGCTGTTACTCGCCCTCCAAATCTTTCAATTATCACTGAGTTTTTGCCCAGGTAGGTTTTATTTTTTGAGTTTTTTTATACTTGTTTTTGAGAGAATATCCGTGTCTCTTTTCTGGAGTGTGACTTAATATAGGTTCTACTCGAGATCTGAAATTTGAATATAATCTTTACATATAAATGACCATGGCAAAGCCTAAGATTGACAATTTGGAAATACTAAATCATTGTTTACGGATTATGATATTCTTTTGCTAATATGAAGCAAACCTGTACAATGTTCTAACCAGGCATTACACAGACCACATAATCTAAATCTATAATCTGTGTGTAGTCAACATATTAATACCTTCGTTTACTACTTGTCATACATACACCATGCATATGTGGACACACACTCATAGACGCATTTGGATGTATTATGGATAATGCACTTATGCCAACACAGTTAAAATACACAACCTTTTTCTTTCTTTTTAGAGGAAGCTTATACCGGATCATTCATCGCCCACAGTGCCAAATTGATGAAAAGCGTAGAATCAAAATGGCTCTTGATGTGGTAAGAAGCTTACATACCTGTTTAGCTTATATATCTTTGTGCTTTGTCATTGTTTGAAATGCTCCTTCTGTAGGCAAAAGGGATGAATTGCTTGCATACAAGCGTTCCAACTATAGTTCACCGTGACTTGAAATCACCAAATTTGTTGGTTGATGAGGATTGGAATGTCAAGGTAATACATGTCCCTCTTCTTCTTCTTCTTCTTCTTCTTCTTTATACCAAACACTATATCACCACTTTCTATTATAGACAAATTCTACGTAACGAATTAGTAAGTGTTTTAAATTCTTTTGAAAAAAGTTGTTAGCGAGATCTGTTCTTAGTTGGGTTATAACAATAAGTAATAATATATCTGTCTCTTCAGACATGATGTATGGTTTCTGACAGTAGTGTTCAAATTACTAGATGAGGGATATACTTTGTTGATATTTGTAAGATGTGTTTGTATCTATAGTTTCGTTTGTCTTGTTCGTATTAGTAAGAAACAAGAGTTTAACTGTTGCAGGTATGCGATTTCGGGTTGTCACGCTTGAAGCATAACACATTTTTATCATCCAAGTCAACAGCGGGAACGGTGAGAAGCTTGATTATTTTTAGTCAGTTTCCGGTTTAATTTGCTTTCTTCATCATTTTTCCCTTATCTTTGATGTTATTATAGCCTGAGTGGATGGCACCTGAAGTTCTACGGAATGAAAATTCAAATGAAAAGTAAGTTTGATCACTTTTAGACTAAAATACCCTTCAATATAGTATTCCTAGTTTTTGACAGGCAAACATGTTACCAAAAATGAAAGCTTTTGGTTTTTATTAAGAAATGCAAAGAACATATTTATATATGAATACATACATGCATGTGGACACAGGTGTGATGTGTATAGCTTTGGCGTTATACTGTGGGAACTTGCAACCCTAAGACTGCCTTGGAGCGGAATGAACCCAATGCAGGTTGTGGGTGCTGTTGGCTTCCAAAATCGCCGCTTGGACATCCCCAAGGATGTCGACCCATTGGTCGGAAGAATAATCTGGGAGTGCTGGCAAACGTATGTCCCCTTCTTTTTTCAACATCTCAGTAGAACCACCTAAACTCTTATGTCTAAATATTAACTCATCGTTTTGATAACATGCTACCAAACCTACTCGTTTTGCCACCTCTAGGTCCGACTTTGCTTTACTGACTCCTCTTTGTTTTACTCACAGGGACCCGAATTTAAGGCCTTCTTTTGCGCAACTAACAGTAGCTCTGAAGCCATTGCAGCGGCTGGCGGCTTCTTCACAAATTGATCAGCCAGGAAATATTTAAGTCAGTTGTTCAACCATCTCCCATGTTTATAAAATGAGTATATAATAGGAAAAAAGGGAGTGAAACAATAATTTGTATACATATATATTTTTTGGGTGTTATGTAAATACGGTTTGTGATTACCATATCGTGTTGTGTTCTCCATGCTTTGTAATTTTTTATGTCCGAGGGTGATCGTTAACTTTTGAAGTCGTATCTTTTCTATTTTAAATAAGAACTGTTAAATCCTATATCTGTCCGAAGCCTATTAAAACTGGACCAACCGGATTTGCCCGGTTGAGTCTATCTGTACCGCCTTCATTTGGACCGACCAACTAACTCCTTCAAGGCAATTTTTAATTTGAATCTTTTCCTTTTTTTACAACTTGTTAACTAAGAGCTTTATGTTTTTATTAATATTGCAAATCGGCAAATCTACACAAAAAGATAAATTAGTTACTTTTATATTTTACCTTTAAATTTAGAGTAAAATGCCAAAATGTTACTTGAGGTTACAAAAAATAGTTTAAAACAAGGCAAATTTAAATGCTCACTCTTTTTCTTCAATTAAACGAGCCAAATTCAAGGTTAGTTGAGCTATAACTCGACCCAATTAGCCCTAGAAATTTATATGTTTATTATGTTCATTATTATTTTCACATATTGTATTTTGCCTTACCATAGAAAACAAAAGCCGAACTTTAAATAAGACTATATAATTTATTATAATTATCGTAATACAATACAATCCCAATCCTTCACAATTTATTTTCCATGAGCCATCAACCATTTATTTGCATAGAACCCACTTTCAGAATAGACTTCAATGGCTTTCTCTCATCCCCTTCAATCTCCATTGAAGGCCATTGCTCCAACACCTTCTTTCTCTTCTTGTTGCTTGAATAGTCCTCTATATACTCGACTTCGTGGTTGATACTAACCGTTTTTCGTGCCTTCTTCGGTTTAGCCACCTCCCCTGTCCCCTTTTCGCCTTCCTCGCCCCAAGACAATGGTTTAGCCACACCATGCGCCTTGGCTTGAACCATGGGTCCATAAGTGTCGTGTTTATCTTCTATGACCGGGATCGAGCGTGCACCCAAAACAACAGTCTTTGTAGCATGGCCTCTAAACAGTTGTACCAATGACTCATACACCAAATGACTAGTAGTCGCAAGATAACAAAATGGGCATCTTTTGTTTGTGCTGAAATAGCGGTATAGGAACAAGTTGTTGCACACAAGACATCCCGAAACCATGATGTTTTAGAAATATGTTTTTTTTTCCTATTTTGGGAGTTTTAAGATTGTTTGCAGAATAACATTTGTTTATGGACAAAACGAGATGGGTCGGTGTAAGTTTCATGTTACCAACCTAAAAAGATATCTTTGAACTTGAAGCTCAGGTTATTCCTGCCATGTGAGTTGAAGGTTGCTTTCACTTTGACGACTCGCTAGTGTTAAAGATGTACAAGGATGAATAAGGGTTGCTTCAGAAACACTCTTCCTTTGCTTTGCTTGGAAGATAAGTAACCATTTCTTAGAAGCAAAAGAAAGGCATATAAATGAACAAAATTGTCGAAAAATTGTCCTATTGTGTTGATCACCCAATGGTGTTCGCAGGCTGGATGCATTAGAAAAAGTAATCTTATATCTTATACAAATTAATTACACATCAAACGGCTCGTATATAAAATCACCATGCTACACCGTTAGGCCAAACATCAAAATTCAAGTAATAAACAAAAACACATGGTTTCACACATTATAAGATTAAATCAAAATAAAATGAATATATATAAAAGCCTAAAAATAAGGAAAAATGAATATATATCCAAGGTTTTGGCATTAAAGTATTGTATTTTTATTTATTGTCGAGGATACAAAAATCATGATGGTTTAAACTACGTTTTGGATCATAAAGATCCATTCATGTAAAAGCCTGTACCTCGTACAAAACTTCTTAAACTCAGAATGTTTTACATGTTTGACAGAAAATGTCCGGTGCCTAAAGCACGTATTACATAGGACTTGGGGTCTGGCAGAAAACGATTAAAGTTTAGCTATTTATCACCTGGTTTTACAGGAATTCTGCCACAGAGACGCCAATAAGCACCCGGGTGAAACTGAGACTTTTCAAAAACCCATATATCACGAACGAGAACCTAACCAAACAACCCGTCAGTATATATAATATGTATTAGATTGTAATGACAGTTATAAAATATTAATTCAAAGTGCATCAATCTAATACCTCCTTATCTTTGTTTCCAGCAACCACCGCCCCTTTTGCATCATAGGCCTCGAACTTCTGTATCAAGTGATACAATGTAATGAAAAAATTTCAACATCAGAGAAGAAAAATACATATGACAAATGAAACGTAACAAAAACATATGGATAATCTACGTTTTTTCCAGAAGGAAAAATGTAAATGCCAATTTCAAGTGTTTTCATGTTGATCATTCGCTATGCAGTTAAAGCGGTCCAAAATCGAATAGCGGTCAAGGTCCGCTATATGATATATAGGTTATAGCGGTGATATAGCGATAATTTTATACCATGCATAATTTATGTATTTATATATATATATATATATATAAATATATCTTTGAAAAATATTAATAGTAATATCAAAATTCATAGTAATAGCATTCCATTATCAAAAACCTGTTGCAAACAAAATACTAATAGTAACTTTGAAGTATTTAATTTAAGAATTAACACAATCAAACACCGTTACTGGCTTACTGCTATAACCGCTATAGGCCACCGCTATAGCACCGCTGTAGTACCGCTATAGCACCGCTATAGCGGTATTTAGCGCCGCTAATAGCGGAACCGCTATAGGTCACCGCTATTTGGACCGCTACACACCCTGAGGTCCGCTAACCGCTATAGCACCGCTATTGACTGCTTAGATCATTCGCATAAATTGAAGTTTGAATGTTGCTGAACTAAAACTTTAATGTTACAAATATGACTTAATACTATAGCAAACCAACATACTTTTTCAATTTATTAAGTTAACTTACAAATAAAATTAAGCTGTAGTTAGTGTACCTGTTTAGAGAGAAACTCAAGCGTGAGCTGTATGAATACTTTACTCAGGTCATCTTTGTCAACTCCAATCTAAAGAAGAAAAAACAATGAAAAAATTAACAATAATTTTGGTTTTCAAAATGAATGCTCTTATCAAACTGCAGTTAGGGCTGTAAACGAACCGAACGAACACGAACAAGGCTATGTTCGTGTTCGTTCGTTAAGGAAATTTGGATGTTCGTGAACTGTTCGCGAACATATGACGAACAAAAGTTTGTGTTCGTGTTCGTTCATTAAGGAATTTTGGTTGTTCGCGAACAGTTCGTGAACACTAACCACGAACGCAAACAAACACAAGTGAACTTTAATTTTGAAAATTAAAAAAGGCACCGTTAATCTTAAACATTGTTCACAACGAAAGTAGTTAAATATAACCATTTAAAGATTGAAGGGATGGATAATATTGGGTTCAATCGATTGGAGATAAGCTGAATGAAGGAGCGTGATATCAAAAGAAGGAGAGGGCCAGAGAGAGGGAAATAATACATATGGGGAAAGTAAAAAATTAATAAAACATTAAAAACTTTTAGAAAAATAAACATAAAAAACCGAACACGAACGGACATAAACGAACGAACACGAACGAACATATTACCGAACGTTCACGAACACAGTTGAACGAACGAGACCTTTGTTCGTGTTCGTTCGTTAAGCTTATCGAACGAAATTTTATGTTCGTGTTCGTTCATTAAGCTTATCGAACGAACATAAACGAACTTCCCGCCGAACGGTTCACAAACTGTTTGCTGAACGTTCGGTTCGTTTACAGCCCTAACTGCAGTGTTATATGAAAGGCTTATGGATCTTTAAAACGCCTAAATACATATGTAGCATTTGTGTCCCATACATTTTTGAAGTAACATAAGCAAAAGAACAAACATGTGTCATATGAAATGATACTTGCCATTCGAGCGCGTAGAGTTCGAATTTTAATGACTGGCTCTATCAGTTCCCAGTAAACACTACTCCATCTAGATTCTCTTAGCTTAATTTCACTTTTGAGTGCCTGTGTGGCAGAAAAAGCACATGAAAAACATTATAAACATAATATATATATTCCTATTCCACCATGGTCCCATGAATGAAAATAAACGGATATAATGACATACAGAGTACATTTGCTCGGTAACCATTTTTCGCAGCGACGTTTTGTCACCAAGAGCCATTAACATGTTTATCTGTAAAAGAGATCACTAATTACATAGACTTTTCATATAACTTTTAAAAAAAAATACAAAATTACATGCATTATTATATTACAGATAAAAGGCATCCAAAGATGATTAACTTTCACAGTGATTTAAAATAAAAAGTGTACCTCTTTATATAAGTTTACAGCCTCGGTGTAGAATTTTGCTTTTGAGTAACCAGATTTTCGCAATTTGGCAATAGCATAGGCATTCTTTAGCTGCACGTAAACCCAAAGAAAGTAGGGATCATCGAACAGATCAAAATAAATATGCATATTACTCATGAATTTGGTAGTAAAGAACAAGGTGCAACCTCTAGAAAGATGTCATCTTTTGTTCTTCTCCATCCATTTCTTGTAAACCACCTACATATGATACATTGATACCACAAGTTCGTGAGTCCAAAACAATTTTAAGACTATCATTCAGAGTTCAATGTTGAAACAAGATTTTAAAGAATTAAAAGAGTTAATTACTGTTTTCGTCCCTGTGGTTTGTCAAAAATTACTATTTCAGTCCATTAATTTAAAAATTGCGATTTCAATCCCTGCGGTTTCACTTTCGTAACCATTTCAGTCCTTGTGGTTTCACTTTCGTAACCATTTCAATCCATTTATTCTGTTAGTACAGGGACTGAAATGGTTACGAGGTGGACTGAAATGGTTACGAAAGTGAAACCACAGGGACTGAAATCGCAATTTTTAAACTAATGGACTGAAATAGTAATTTTTGACAAACCACAGGGACGAAAACAGTAATTAACTCGGATTAAAATCTAACCTTCGCAAAAAAGAGATGGGCTCACGGGGACCATATGGCTCATATATGATTCCAGGACTAAGCATGGCAACTTTCAAAGCCCCCTGCAGATATAAAAGAGCATCCCAATTAGGGGTGTTAGTTTGGTCGGATCGGTTTAAAGTAACTAACCCAATTAGAAGAAACAAATCGTTCTCCGTTTGCAAAAAAAGAAGAGCCATCCAAACTATCTCAAAAGCCGAACCGAACCAAATTACACTTCAGTTCATTCGATTTCACACTTAATATAAATGCTCATTGAAAAATGTATAAAATATTAAATATATTAAAATTTCGGTTGTGCATTTTCATAAACTACACACTACTCTATCTATAAACTGAAAAAAGAAAGAAAAAAAAAAGAGCTTGATCCATATAGTTATAGCATTTCTTGAATCTTGACCTAACAAAAAAAAAAATAATAGTTTGTGATATTCCAATCATATGTCCAAAACCATTGGCATCTTCCTCATAAAAAAATGATAAATACATAAAGCAGAAAAGAAATCTAAATACATAAATTGTAATCTTCAATAAAAAATGAAATTAAAAAAAAACAAACTCATGCTGTGTTGTCAACTGAAACATTTCTAAAGTACAAATCAAAATAAATACAATAAAAAAAGCTAAATATGTAAATAAGTAGATAAATTATGTAATGTGTGTATATACACAAACACTTATATATAGTAAGGAAAAAAAAAGCATATCACTATTTGGTTTATATGAATTATTCAGTTCATATGATGATAATAACCAGATCCAAACCAAAAACAAAAATAGTAATTATGTTTACGTTACATCAGAATAGTGAACACTAATAATCTAAATAATTAACTATTAAATTAAATTAGCATACGCTTAAAGCCTCTGCCAGTTTCAAAATAGCATACAGATGGCTCACTTCATACTTTGTTCAAAAGAAAAAAATATGTAATATTAATAATTTAATATTAATGGAAAATATAACGAAAGGATAACAAACTAAGGCCTTTTAAATAAGAGTAAAAATGAAATTTGTGACTAAACAAGAAACCTTTTCAGGTATGAGCATGTGTATAACTCTATAAAGAAGAGAAATATTGATGAATAGAAGCATATGACTTTGTATGTGCCAGATCCATTTAACTGTTGTTTCTACGAAAAGGCGTATTTTTATATAGTTATGTTATTTTACAATTAAAAGAGCTATACAAAACTTTAAACTATCAGTGACAACTTTCATAAATGATTTGGTACCCTAACTTCTATATAACTTAAACAACTATACACACAACAGTGGTAAGGAGAACAAACTATACATATAGT
This sequence comes from Helianthus annuus, assembly GCF_002127325.2. Taxonomy (NCBI): domain Eukaryota; kingdom Viridiplantae; phylum Streptophyta; class Magnoliopsida; order Asterales; family Asteraceae; genus Helianthus; species Helianthus annuus. The sequence goes on from NC_035441.2 coordinate 129,116,502, forward strand.
GATATAGCTCTGGAGTTGACCAAGTCAAACAGCAAAAACGGTCATACCATTTGCCGTGCCTGGGCAGGGGCTTTAACTTGTGTAGATAAGCTTCGTGACCCATTTAGAAAACTTGATAATTCAGCAACCTACACACAAAATAATGGCAAGAGAAGCAATCAGAATTGAGTTATCAAAAAAGATATATAAACTTTCTGTTGGTGTTTCAATATAGGTGGTTGTTACCGCTGCAGTACGAAGTATTTTATTATCACCACGAGTGAAAGGATGACAATCGGAGCCCTTGTAGAAGCAATAGCAGTTTCTTCCGCTAACCACCTTGTGACCTAATTACATAGAATGAAAAATACTTATGCGTTAGTCATTTAATCTTAAATAGAATCTTAGAATTAAACTTCTCTAGATAAAGCTTCCTAGCATTATTTACAAAATGCATTTTAAACTTGGAAGCTAAGTACGGAAAAGCAATGTTACTGTAACCCATTTTATGAAGATGGATTATTCTGGGAAAATTTTACTAATAAAGGGTCAAAAGGGGAAATTTTAGAAACAAAAATTATTAAACAGAAAACAGGGTTAAAAATTTCTCAAGTATAATCAAGTGTCTAGTACCATTGCTCAAAACTGGATCACTGATCTTTGTGATCATATCTAGAAAATTGATTACTAAAATAATCCTCAAAAATACAAACAGACAAAAGATTGTTGGCAAACCAAACCAACCCAACCCAACCGAATCCAATTTAACATGGTAGCCAATCAGCCCATTTTGGCATCCTATACCCAGAACATGTACATAGAATGGCTGAGACAGTTGTTATCTATTGGTGTCATATTCATAAATTTTTCCAGACAGACACTAAAACCCCTAACTTCATTTCATTGCAAGGCTATCACTAGAGTAGAATCGAATCATGAATCATCCATATCTGCAAATAAAAAATAGTAACAACAATAGTTCAAGTAGTTAATGCGGTAAAATATCGAATATCGGTCAAGGACCGATATCGGATATCCCGGTAGGATATCGGTAATTTTAATATCATATGCTAAATTTATATATATAGCAATTTAACACTAACAATTCAGTATACTCTCCTACCATTAACAAATTAACCTTTTGCAACTTGCAAAACATTAACAATTGTAGTAAGTAGGAACTTACTAAGACTTAAAACGCTAACATTTAACAATAGCAACTAACAATTAAGACTTAAAACACTAATAGCAACAATAAGAAAAAAAAAAACAGATAGTAGAAGTAAGAAGAAAGGTACTGATATCGGAAAATCGGTGATATATTGGTCAAATCTTGGTCCAATATCGGTCAATATAGCTGATATTATCGGTAACGATATTCTGACCGATATCTCGGCAGGGGACCGATAACCGATATATCACTGATATATCAGTTGATATATCGGGATATTAACTACACAGCTCAAAAGTTTCCTAGCAAACGTGTTTAAATCCATCCCATTTCACATATCTAGTATCCTTCATCTTCATCAATGTGCATATACAGTTCTCCATGCTTACAAAATCTAGCAGTAGTTCCAATCCAAATAAGAAGAAACCTAAATTCATTACATTTGGTTTGGCTATGTTCCTTCCAAAGTTGGCATTTACAGTGCCCACAACCATTGTTTAACTATCATGTCACCACCATCGTAATCGTCAACATGTTTTTTTTTTAATCAAAACTAAGCCCTATCTATATCCCATAACCACCATTTCCTCTAAATGCAATACAACTAGAAGAAAAAAACGCAGCAGCAGCAGCATTAGCTAAGGAATTACCTTCCTCTGCAACATTCGAGTAGGTCCTCCAGTTTCCAAACCTGAAAACACAATCATTATATTATACAACAATAAGATGGTAACCTTCGTTCGTGTGACCTAAAACTAGAACAAAATCGGAAGCGATTAATAAGATAGAATGAATACTACTGACGGTTTTCGAATCTCCAGTGTTTGATAAAGATTTCGAGCGTTTTGTAGACGTCTCAATGCCATCATCGACCGATCTCACGAACGAAGCTGTCTGTCTGTAAACAAGGAAGGGTTTAAGGAGGAGGTTTTGTTCTCAATTTTGTTCAGGGGAAAATAATAACAGAGTAAATTACTTTTTTCTTTGAGCTTAAAATCAAAATGTTTAACAAGTCCCTACAAGCTTTTTCTATAATCATTTGAGGCTTTTCGAATCCAAATTTTAACCTTTTGAGTCTAATTTTTTTTTTTATAAATTGAACTCAAAACGTTAAAAACGAATAAAATTAGACTCAAAACGTTATAAAATGAACGATTAGGGACTCAGGACGTTAAACTTTTTGATTTTAGACTCAAGTGGTTAAAATCACTAAAACACATGGACTCAAAAAATAAAATGAACGATTAGGGACTCAGGACGTTAAAATTCTTTCCTGTTAACTGTAACACCGGCCTATGTTACACAGGGAACACAATGATTACCTTCTTTCATGATGGACGCCCAGATGCAGGGTATAGCGCTAACATCTGGGTTCGATTTAGAATGAAGTGTTAACTCATTAAGGGTAGCATAAAACATCAATTTAAATTTGGGATTTATTTTATATTTACCAAAAATATTTTGAATAACTTGTAGCATGAGGCGAGTTACACAATAGTTTATAAAATCCGATTTTATATAATTCGTGATAATAGAAACTCCTTTTCCACGCTCGCACAATATAGTTTTAAATACTCTATTAAACTATGTCGGTCGTTTTATCGCGAATGATCTTGTTTTAAATAGGGTTAACTTTGTACAATAGTAACCAAGTTTCGAGAGTGTTCTAATTAGGTCACTCATAATTTTTTTTGTTCCAATTAGGTCATTCATGTTTCATTTGATGTTTCAATCCTAGATATTTTACCTAAGTAGAAGGTCATCCATCCTACATGGCATTTATTTAGGTTTTTTATTTTAAAAAAAATTGTTGACATGGCACATTAATGGCAAATGGATTAGAAAAAAATGCCGAATAGGTTTAATTTTTTTTTAATTGTAGAAAAGTTAAAAAAAATGCGAAAAAAAATTAAAAAATGTGATTTTTTTTTCAAAATATCTAAAAAAGTTATAAATGAAGATAAACAACTAAGGATATAATTTCAACGATTTGTAATATTTGATCCTTTTGGGTTTTGATTTTGTTTTGATTTATTATATTTCTTTTTTTTATTCCATGTCATCATGTTTTTTTTTAAAAAGTTAAATAAGTGTCAAGTAGGACTATGACCTGCTATTCAGGTAAAATCTCTAGCATTAGAACACCAAAATAAAGTAGAATGATCTAATTGGAACAATAAATTTTATCAGTGACCTAATTGGAACACTCCTAAAACTTCATTACTATTCTGTGACATATTCCCTTTTAAATATTAATAAAAACCTTTTTATTAAGTATACTTTTCAGTTTTATAAAACTTGTTTTAATAAAACCGTTGTCTTGATTGTGAAAATTTTATTTATTTTTGGTTATCTAGATTATTTACAATAAATAAAACACAATAATAAAAATCGAATCGAGCCCCTGATAGGTTGGCCGTTTCGTTTTAGCCAAAAACGAAACAAACTAGTCAAAAGGGTTTCAAAAGCTAATTTTTGAAAACTCCCACTTGACCCGCGATCTCTAGCTTCATGGTACCTGTTCGCCATTTATCTTGATCTTGATCTTGTACTCGAGGGATTACAATAATAAATTTGAAAATACAATAAAACCAAATCTATTCTAATCCTATCTATTGCATCGGATCCAATATCCGCAACAAAATACAAATCAAAAATACTATTATATCGGATCCAACATCCGGTAAAAAAAAACAAATCAAAATAAAACCATAACCAACACAACCATGACAAAGGTCATAACCTAGGGCTCGATTCACATCACAATCCATAGACAACCAAAAGCTTTTGATCTTTTGTGAAAACAAATAATTTTTGACAAATAAAACATAGATCAAAAGTATAACTTTACCATCTATACACGTGTAACCGTGGCTCTGATACCACTGTTGGGAATCAGTGTATCAAATAACAGTGGAAGCAGTTTATATAATTTACCAAAATCCGATTATATAAATTTGATTTATTAATCCGATTAATAAATATTCCCAATCAGGATCAAGGTTATACGCGTATAAACAAATAAAATGAATAAACAACCATAGAGGGTTTTAGTAATCAACCTTTGACGACTACACCGGAATTGTAACACGCGGGTTACAACGAATCCTCGCTAGTAGAAAGTTCACAACCGAGCACAAGATACCGAGAGTAGAACCGGCCAAGAAGAAGGCGGCGGCGATGCTTGGTCGACGGCAAGTGGATGGCGGCCAAGCTTAGGAGGGTGGCTAGGGTTTTGTGTTTTTATAAAAGTGTGTCTAGGGTTTCCACCTTAATCATCCTTTTATAAAACCCAATCTTACTGTCACACCCCAACCGATGGCGGAATCATCGGGGCGCGGCACTGAGCGAAACAGATTGTCCAGAAGTTTCCATAAAAACTATATTTACTAATTATTTAAAGCAACATGTCCCATACCATGTCATAAAAGATAATACAATTATTACATAAAAGATCTAGTCAAATTGTTCTGTTCTGACAACTCAGATTTTTATACAGATAATTGTTTATTGATCTAGGTCTTTTCTAGCCTCGATTTCATAGCAAGCTAAGCAAATAAGCATCCTAAGCACCTGTCACATACGTTAAAGTAAAAGTCAATACATATAGTGTAAGGGTGAGCATACAAGTTTAATAGATATAATAGAGTTCGAAATCGTTACGCATAACCAGCACGTACACAGTGTAAAATGAGGCATGTTAGTTATCGACATGAACCTATCGATACCAATGACTGCGAGTTGACTGCCCAAGGCAGTTCGTAATACACACTCACCACTGTGAGCCATGTAACAAACTGTCCTTAACAACCCCTAAGTGAACAGGTGCTGAGTCCAAACAAATAGTACTATCGTTGCTAAGGCAGGTAGACAGCATTCCATGTGTAAACATAACAAACAAGCATTCATTAAGTCACGTATAACATGCGGTAATTGGTTAGCTATTAAAGTATTGCGTAGTGTGTTGGTGTGATTTAGAATAAGTAACGTATGTAACACCCAAAAGTGCAAAAAGCAAAAAGGGATCGAGTATACTCACAGCGATTGGTGGATTGAAGGGAGCGCTAGAGAGTAAGGTTAACCTGATCAGAACGATAGCATAACGATAAGCGACGCGTAAAACGATGCAGAGTGTAGGTGAGTCGGACAACAGTTCGATCGAATGGTAGTCCGATCGGGTAGCCGGTCGTTCGGGTGACAGTCCGATCGGATGGTCATCCGATCGGGTGACCTTTCGAGTGGATTGTTTCTTCCTTTGGGAAGGATGTGTTTGTGTATGATGGCTTGTCTTTTAAAGTTTTCGTTGTTGCATTTTGAAAGCGCAGAAGTATTTCTACCTTTTAGGTCGGTCGATCGGACGGACGTTCGATCGGACGACAACCCGATCGGTTGGACACTTTTAGTGAGAACAAGTTCACAGCAGTTTGTCACTCGATCGAATTGTAGTCCGATCGGGTGGGAGTCTGCTGGTATTGAACATGTTGAAAATTGTTTAAGTATTGAAGTCTGAACATTACATAGTCGAGTGGTAGTCCGATCGGGTGGTGATCCGATCGGTCAGCATTTCGTTCAATGTTCATCCCTCAAAGTTTTGAAAGTAGAAGTTGAGTGTGGGGCCAAGGTGCAAGTCGATCGGGTGACAACCCGATCGGGTGGCATTTCGATCGGATAGCAGTCCGATCGGGCGGCACTTCGTTCTGGTGTCCGGTCGTCTTCTTCCTTGGTCATTTTGATAGTTTGTCATTTTATTGAGACGGTGTGACAACGTGTTAATCAACAGAACCCCATCTTAACCCCAGTGACCCGATTGAACAGGAATCACCCAAGTTCAACCAGTTAACCGGTTCAAGATGGTTGTTCCTGGTTAACCCGAAATCGGTGGTCTCATGGATAGAATCCAGATCTTGAACCAACACATCAACAAGAAAGAGTAGAAGGTTAGAACAAGTTCCGATTCTATAGGTTTTTGAGTGCACTGAGTGTAAAAGAGTAATCCTTTTCACCATGAATATGTTCAGATCTATGAAAGATCTTTGTTTATTTGTGTGGAGATCGCTCAGATCTAAGTTGTTCTTGGTGGATTGAAGCCAAAACATGAAGTTCTCAAGAAAACCATGATGACATCATCCTAGAATACTTCAAATCTAGTGATTTCACGATTAAAAGTTAAGATTCAAAAGATAGAAAGGTGTAGGAGTGCGTGTAGATGAAGAAAGTACAAGATTTAGGACGAGATCTTACCGGAATCGCGAGAAATTGGAGAAAAGGTAAGGTTAGAGCGCTGGTCGGACAGGAGAGTGCAAAAGTGGTAAGTTGTGATGTTGACAGGGGTATTTATAGGCTTACCAAAAGTGGAAAGGGTGGAATGTGGCTGGTCGATCGAGTTGGTAGCCCGGTCGACTGGCTACTTGGTTGGTTAGCAACTTGATTCGAGTGTTCGGTGTGATGATTTTTGCCGTTTCGATTGCGATTGTGAGCGTTGCGACGCGATAGAGTTTCCTATTCAAATTACTTTTAATCCCAACTACTATATCTAACATACAATCATCGAGTAACTTAGGATGATTACTGTTGCGTTTAGCGTCTGCGATTCAATTGCGATTGAGTTTCGATTAATCACCACAACATAACGTAAATAAACATGAACAAGTAACACATAAGGCACACACACACGAAAAACACGCGTAATTCGAGTTGCGAGAGCGATTGCGATAAGTGATAAAGCGATAAATATCGAACAATCCTCGATTATTAATAGGTATTCCACATAATACAACTAACATAAAGCGTAAAATAGACTATCTACAAGTCAAAGAAGTCAAAACAGAATTTGAGCGAGGAGTGACAGATCGCAATTTAGAAATCTTGTCTCCCTTTGACTTCAATCTTGACTTTGACTTTGACTTTCGAAACACGGGGTGTTACAGCCTCCCCCTCTTAAGGGAATTTCGTCCCAAAATTAGGCTTCAGCCGTAACAAACAACTGCGGGTACTTCGCCCTCATGTCGCTTTCGAGTTCCCAAGTGAACTCTGCGCCTCGTTTGCCTTCCCGTTGGACTTTCACAATAGGAACGCGCGAGCGTCTGAGCTGCTTGGTTTGGCGATCCATGATCTCGACAGGCTTCTCCACGAAGTGTAGTGTTTCGTTTATTTGGAGATCATCAAGAGGTACAATTAAATCATGCTCAGCCAGGCACTTTCGGAGGTTCGAAACATGGAAAGTCGGGTGGACATTACTAAGTTCCTCCGGCAGTTCGAGTCTGTAGGCGACTTTTACGATCCTTTCCAGAATCTTAAAAGGTCCAACATATTGAGGCGCTAGTTTCCCTTTCTTACCGAATCTGACCACACCCTTCCAAGGTGATACCTTTAGGAGTATGTAGTCGCCAACGTCAAATTCAAGGGGCTTGCGTCGTCTATCGGCGTAACTTTTCTGACGACTCCAAGCTTTCAACAAATTGTCTCGAATTTGGAGGACTTTGTCAGTCGTTTCTTGCAATAGCTCAGGACCGGTTAATTGCGAGTGTCCGATCTCGTGCCATACAATAGGCGATCAACATCTTCTTCCGTATAAAGCCTCAAACGGTGCCATTTGAATGTTGGAATGATAACTGTTATTATACGAGAATTCGACTTACGGCAGGTAAGCGTCCCAATTACCACCGAAATCTGTGACATGCGAACGGGGCATGTCTTCAAGAGTACGGATCATTCTCTCAGTCTGACTGTCGGTTTGAGGATGGAATGCGGTACTCAGATTAAGCTTAGTACCGAGAACCGCTTGAAACGTTTCCCACAGTCGCGAGGTAAACCGAGCATCACGGTCAGAGATGATGTCGCGAGGCGTCCCATGACGACAAATGATCTCATCGGTGTAGATTCGGGCTAATCGTTCTACCTTGTAGTCTTCCCGTATTGGTAGAAAATGAGCAGATTTGGTCAAACGGTCAATGACAACCCAGATGCTGTCGTGACCTGATGACATGCGCGGGAGCTTGGTTATGAAGTCCATGGCTATACTCTCCCACTTCCATATAGGGATCGGGGGTTGTTCGAGCAAGCCAGAGGGCCTTTGGTGTTTAGCCTTAACCTTCGAGCAAGTCAGGCATCTTCCGACGTAGAGAGCGATATCCCTTTTCATGCCCGGCCACCAGTACTTGTAGCTAAGGTTCTAGTACATCCTATCGGCACCGGGATGAATAGAATACCGGGATTTGTGGGCTTCGTCCATTAAAATCTGTCGCAAATCGTTCCGCTTAGGGATCCAAATTCGGTCCAGGTAATGGAATATCCCATTCGACTTGTTAACAAGATGGGCTCCATCGTGATGGATTCTTTCTTTCTTCAAAGTGCGTTCAGTAAAACACGCATGCTGGGCTTCGCGGATGAGGGTTTCGAGATGATGCTGGGCTGGAACATTAGGAATGCTATGTAGATAGCTTCGTCGGCTTAGAGCGTCGGCAACGACATTTGCTTTGCCTGGATTGTAACGAATCTCACAGTCGTAATCGTTGAGAAGTTCTACCCATCGGCATTGACGCATATTAAGTTCTCTCTAATCAAAGATGTGTTGTTGGCTCCTATGATCGGTGAAGATCGTACACTTGGTACCATAAAGGTAGTGTTGCCAAATCTTTAACACAAAAACAACTGCGCCTAGCTCGAGGTCGTGGGTTGTATAGTTCTTCTCGTGGATCTTGAGCTGACAAGATGCGTAGGCGATAACCTTGTCTTGTTGCATAAGAACACAACCAAGACCAAGGTTCGAGGCATCGCAATAGATGATAAAGTCGTCGTTTCCGTCGGGTAAGGTGAGGATAGGAGCATTGCAAAGCATGTGCTTGAGAGTTTGGAAAGCAGACTCTTGTTCAGTTCCCCAACAAAAGGCTTGTCTTTATGCGTGAGAGCGGTAAGCGGCACAGCGATTTTAGAGAATTCTTCGATAAATCGACGATAATAGCCCGCTAGTCCGAGAAAAGAACGGACTTCAGACGGATTCTTCGGCATAATCCAACTCTTAACTGCTTCAATCTTCGCGGGATCGACATGAATACCTTGACTATTGACAATGTGACCGAGGAATTGAACCTCCTCCAGCCAAAATTCGCACTTGTAGAACTTGGCATAGAGTTTATTCCTTTGGAGTAGCTCGAGAACCATACGTAGATGTTGCGCGTGTTCGGCTTTCGACTTGGAATAGATCAGGATATCATCGATGAACACGATCACGAAGCGGTTAAAAAAAGGTTTACACACGCGATTCATCAGATCCATGAAAACCGCGGGTGCGTTGGTTAAACCAAAAGGCATAACAACGAACTCATAGTGGCCGTATCGGGTGCGAAAAGCGGTTTTGGGTATATCCTCCTCTTGAATGCGTAGTTGGTGATAGCCTGAGTGTAGATCGATCTTCGAGAAACACATAGCACCTTGTAGCTGGTCAAACAAATCATCAATTTGAGGCAGGGGATAGCGATTCTTGATTGTCAGCTTGTTCAATTCCCGATAGTCGATGCACATCCTGAACGACCCATCCTTCTTTTTGACGAAGAGGACTGGTGCGCCCCATGGAGAGGTGCTTGGGCGAATGAAGCCTTTATCAAGCAGTTCCTGGAGCTGACTCGGGAGCTCACGCATTTCGGACGGAGCGAGTTGATAAGGAGCTCTAGCAATAGGGTTTGCTCCAGGAATGAGGTCGATACGAAAGTCGATATCACGACTTGGCGGAAGGCCAGGTAATTCGTCGGGAAACACATTAGGAAATTCACGAACCACAGGAACATTTTTCACTCCTGTCTTTCCTTTCTTTACCTCCTCCGCTACTACAATGTTAGCCAAGAAAGCTCTGTATTTCTAGCGGAGATACTTGCTAGCTTGGGTACACGACATGAGCTTATGACCTTTCGAGGGAGTTTCACCATAAACACACAATATATCACCGTTGGCGAGCGCGAATCGAATCATCTTATCAAAGCACACAACTTCAGCATGGTTTTCGCAAAGGAAGTCAATGCCTACTATGATGTCAAAACTTCCGAGCTGCATTGGGATAAGGTCAATCGGATAAGGTCAATCGGAAAGAAGTGGTTGGGATCACCACACGCGAAGCAGACTCTGATGTTGACCGCGGGTGCCTGAGCCGCTTATTGGCCTTGAGGGGTTGGGAGAAGAGCTTGATGAGCAGTGGCTTGAGCTGGTGCTTGACGGGGACCAGTACGGCAGTTAGCAGTGAAGTGGTCATACATATTACAGTTTGTCAGGCGATACCCACCGGGTGATGATAAGTACAGCTTGGGCAAGCAGGGTGAGGGCCGGTGTATGCACGCTTTGCAGGCGGTGCATAGGTAACTGGTGCTGGTGCTGATCGGTGCTGGGGTTGCTGCTGAGCCGGTACGGCTTGGAGTGGAGCGGTAGTGGTTGTGACAACACAGTTCTTGTTGCTGGAGCTGCTGTTGTTGTTCTTCCTCTTGCGGCGAGATGACTTTGATGACGCGATGCGGTGGCGGTGTCAGCGGTTGGTGCGGCGGTAGCTTAGTGCAGGTTCTTTGAAACTTTATCCCAGAAACCAGCTTTTACTCGCTTGTCGTTGATTTCAGCGGCAAGCAAGTAAGTTTCTTCGATTGTTGCTGGCTTTGAAGCTTGCACAAAATCTGCAACACAATCCGGCAGAGCGCGGATGTACTTCTTGATTGTTATGTCGGTAGTCTTCACCTGGTCGGGACAGATGATGCTGAGTTGCTTAAAGCGAGCAGTTAGGGCAGCGTTGTCACCATCTTTTTGCTTGATGTGCCATAATTCATCCTCCAGCTTTTAGCGCTCATAGGGAGGGCAGAACTCTTCGAGCATAACGTTCTTCAACTCGTCCCATGACAGACCATAGGCTGCATCATTTCCGCGCTTGTTCCTCTCGACCGTCTACCAGTCTAGTGCGCGGGACTGGAAAACACCGGTAGCATTCAGAGTGCGGAGATTGTCAGGACATCCACTCTGACGCAAAGTGACTTCGGTCGAGTCGAACCATTGAAACAAAGTCGTAGGGCCTTCTTCACCAGTGAACTCTTTCAGTCCGCATGCCTTGAACTGTTTGAAACTGAAAGCAGCTGCAGGAGTAGCTTTGGGAGTCTCGGTCCTGGATTCTTCAGACGATTTGCTCACAGTCTCGTATAGCTCGCTCACGATCTTAGGGACAACTGTGACAACCCTCACAAATCCAGGTATCCGTACAAATTAATTAATATTTAATTAGTGCTTAATTACTGTGCTTGATTACAATTATGAATAAACTGCTTTCTGTTTTCTGATACACACATACTCATGCATCATACTTTATTACTGTCACTCCATTTGTTACACACAAACAATAGTGACAAACTTGATGCACAAAAGCACAGTTAGCACAGTGAGCGGATAACCCAGTAAACATGCTGACATTGCCAGCACTAGACAGACATTGTTTCTGAGGCCAGTATGAGCCGAGAATAGATTACTACACTAGTAGGGAGTGTAGAGAGGTGAGGATCATAAAACTGCATCACTAGGTGATTGATAGTTATAGTGACCGGAAGTGCCTAAAACATACATTAATTACAAAATTCAGCACTAAACACAAAAATTCAGCTTTTAACAAAGCTAGTAAAGTGCAAAAACTTGGTAAAATAGTCCTAGACACTTTCCAAAGTGTTGGAAATTTAATGTGTCACTAAAACAATATAAAAGACACTTAAAAGCTTTATTTAGCACTTTAACGGATCAACATCCAACCGAACAACCGGACTTTACCCGGAACATAAAAATTTGCCAAACACATAGTTTTTACTTTTCTGAGCTAGTTAGGGTCCCCGAACATCCTAACACCCTTTATATTAATAAACACACTTAACATACTAACTAGAACCTTTAGATTCCAACTAATTTGTAACTAGTTCATTACACCCCAACCCATACCCCCCCCCCTCAAAATGATGGTCACAAGGGTGGGACACACCCTTATGTTTCCTTGATTATTTAATATATGTTGTTGGATATCTAGAGAGCATAATATATGTTGGTTAAAACTTGAAATTGGATTACAAGTATACACTTTAGTCCACCAATCTCTTTCATCTAAACATCAACAACAAAACTCTCTCTTTCCCTCTTGCTTGATCTCGTCCGAACACCATCAACCACCATACACCCACCATCAAGTTCCTTACAACCATTTCTCATACATACATAGAAGCAAGGAGTCCTACAAACAAGCCCGGTGCTCTCGAAAGTTCAAGAACCGCTCTAGATTTCTTTTATCCACCACATTTACACCTTGTTTCTTCCCTAGCCTTGTGCTAGTAGTAAGTGTTTCTAATCATCATCTTGATCTTGTTTATGGAGGTTAATAGTTGATTTAATGGTTAAAAATTTAGAAAAACTAAAGAACTTACATTAAAGTCTTGAACATAAGTGATTAAAGGTGGATAAAGAGAAGATATATGTGTAAATCATGTGAATCTTGTGTAGTTGTGATTATTTGATGTTGTTTGTTACTAAAAGTAGGATGGATCATCATCTAGACATACTAGATCATGTTCAAGAACATGAACTAGTAGGATGTTAGTGTTAGAAATAAGAAAGATGATCAAACCATCCACCATGAATTTGAAACTTGAATAAACATAATTTTTCTTGTAAAATGAAGTTGTAAACTTGTAGATCTAAAGATCTACAAGTGGTTTTTCGGAAAAACCAAGCGGAAAATACTAGTTTTGTTAAAACCCGGATATTTTATGAACTAGAAGCATTTATAGCAACTAAACAAGTGTGTAAACACTTGTGTAACAATGAAATTGCATAAAGAAATACTTTTGTGAATCTTGACTAGAAGTTGTGTAACTTCAAGTTCTTTAAAAATAAAGTTTACAAGAAACTAATCATGTTTTTAAAGTTAACAAGACCCACTAAATATGATGGTAATTTACTACATATTTTTACAAAATTCTCAAGTTCATGAGTTATGGTTTAGTCTTATTTTTGTCAAGTTTTATGAAGAAATATTGTATGACGTTGATTGGTAAATTGTTTGGTTGATTTTAATAAAAAGAAAATGATATGCTAAAAGCATGGACACCTCCATTTACAGAGGAAACTCTGACTAAATTTTTCCAGAAATGTAAAACTTAGAAATATTTTTCTAACATAATTTTTAACTAGATTTCCAAAATAAATTTCGCCATGATTTTTATTACAAAAATTACAAAGTATCGGATGTGGATTTTCGTAAATAAAACTTGTTAAATATATATTTAGAATATATATTTTAAAATATGACCTTGTGTGATTATGTGATTATTTTGTGAACTAGATATATTATTTTTAGGTTAAAAATAATATAACTTGGAAATACCGTGAAAATAATACTCCAAAATAATACCAACGCGCTCACAAAATAAATATTTAAGTTATAGAAGTATCGTAATACAACGCGAACTTTAAAAATGTAACTTATGTATTTTTCAGAAAAATACTCTTATTAGTATATTTTTGGTGAAATATTATTTTGGAAAAACTTATGAAATAAAATATAATATTTTTGGGAAAAATATATATATGTTTTGGAAATTAAAACATTTTAGACAAAGTGATTAAATATATTTTCACATGAGACTTAAAAATATATTTTCGGAATTATAAAACACACATGTATTATTACCCCCATCCTTGGGAAGGAATATACTTATTAAATAATTAAGAAGTGTGAATACGAAATAGTTGTCTAACTATTTCCCAAAAACGTTAAACCTTATGCCAAGGCACGACCCATCCGTCTAATAGGAATTAGTACGTGTAGGTCGTCACACAACAGTTTGAGTTGGAGACTGACGTTTCTAGAGACGCACTTCTTTGAGTTCATGTCCCCCTTTTCTCTTAACTGTTTTCAGTTTTATAACTTCGGGGGTGAAATACATGTTACAATTATTTAGAACATTTTTATACATGGTATGGTTAGCTTAAGGAGGGTTAGGACGTACAGATCATGTGAGTGGTGGGTACAACACTTAAAGCCAATAATCCTCGTTGTTAGGACCGAGGGACACAAGAGTGATAGATCTATTTGGGTGTAGCAAGCCCACACCCGTGAGGCCGAGGAGGCCCATAGAGGTGACTGTGTCTTACAGCCGAGGCCCGGTTCAAATTTGCTAGGTTTGAGTTTTCCTGCATCACTTCACACATACTAGTGGCTTTGCAACCCAGTGGTGATCTCTTTTTCCTTAATTGCTACATACCAGGAACATTTTTACATTGGGACGTACTTTAACGATTTATAAACATACTCACTTTTACATGAACTCGCTCAACTTTTTGTTGATTTTTCAAATTACATGTATTTCAGGAAATTAGGGATCTGGCAAGGTATGCTATGTCGTCAAGCTGCGTAGGAGAAATGATGTCATCCGAGTTTAGGGATTGTGACTTTTGCCTGGACGAGTCACAAGTCTTAAACTGTGTTTTTTTTTAAATTCATGTCCTATGGTTGTGTCGTATGAACAAGATTTTATTATGTCGTGTTGTAATTTCGTTGCATGTGTCGACTTTGAAAACAATGTTGTCGCATTTTATTTTTAAAACTTGAATTAATGATGATCATCATGGTTTTACTTTCATATAGCTTTGTTGTGATTAAGCTATGGTATTAAGAAGTCACACCAAATAAACCCACGTTTCCGCAAAGCCATGGTGTGACAACTTGGTATCAGAGCATTGATCATAGCGAACTAGGATTCTTTCTCGAGTCTAGACTATGATCACTAGGGCTCTCACGAAAACATTTTTACATTGCATACATTACGTCCAGATCCAAGACACAAAACATTTTTACAAACAAAAAGTATGAGCACTTTTTTCAAAATTTATGGTTCAGTCCAGGAGACTGAGGGAGTTCAGCCCTAAAGGCTGGGGAGGTTCAATCATGTAGACTGAGGGGCCAATCTTGAGATTGGGGAGGTTTTGGTCTGTGAGGCCAGGGAGTTAGTCTGAGAGAATAGGAGGTTCAGTCTGAGAGGCTGGGAGGTTAGTCTAGTGAGACTAGGAGAATTACTTGTTTACTTATTGGTAACTAACATGTTTATTTGATTATATGTTGATTGTTTATGCATATATGTGGTTGTGTTACTGTCACACCCCGATTTCCACGTGTCTCACCGGTGGGCCCGGTGGGGGATTACCGTGACGATGTTGGCAACAATATAGTCAAACCACACAATTATATAATGCACAGCGGAAGCATAAGATAAATATATAATTTCAACCTCTGATTGTAATATCAAAATGTATTACAGAAGTCGAATATCCACAGTGGATCGTAAATAGTCATAAATTATTGTTCCATCAGATACTGCAATCAAGCTTGCGAGGCTTATCCCGACGCTAGGGAGCTAATACCAGCCAATTACGTTTAGGTACCTGCACTTAATCTTTTTGGGGAAAATACGTCAGTTTACACTGGTAAATACATTCAACTGACACATTTGAAAATGTTTATTTAAAATTGATTTGAATGCACAAGGCACAAACTCTTTTATAACTTGGGAAAATTCATAATGATCTTGTGAACGTTTTACATGTTCTTTTATGCGTTCAGTAGCCCGGGTCGTGCCGGGTTAAAGATTTATAGACACACCACGTTTGCGTAAAACCGTAGTATGAAAACCAACGGCTACGTCTTTTAATTTTAATGTCGACACTTTATACCGGGTGTACGCCTACACCGGGATGTCGATGGTCGTGGCCATTTCGTAAAATGATGCCAAGGATATCCGGGACAACGGTCATTAAACCCCCCAAAGGCTTATAAGCAACAAAACTGTTTAAATGAGCCGATCATATTTAATCAATTAACCACCTCAGCGATGGAATTATATAATGCTCAATCAAGCGGTATTAATATACCGTAACCCAAGCCCATATAGGGGAAATAAGTTAAAGTATTTACCTTTGCAAGTATTAATCCTTAATTTAGATCAAGTCACCGATAGCTTTTACTGGGGCTCCTAATCTGGAACGAAGGTTTTAATTAACCTCTTAGAATCCTAACGGTCCTTATATTAGCCGTAGCTTAAACCGGTTGATTCCGATATATGGATATGGTTAATTCGCACGAAAAGGCGAAAACCGAGAATGGAGTATGATTTGGACCCAACAAGTTCAGTGACTTGTTTTATATGAGTTTATAGTTCATACTCTGGATTTTGGGGTTCAAATAATATAATTTGACCCATATCGGCTATTGCACGAAAACTAGTTCCATGAGCCGTACCGTGTGCGCAAATAGGCGAAACGGTTAATCATAAGAGTCGTACGCTTATTTCCTAAGTCAATATGCCTTAAAAGTATTTTGGTATCAGTAGGATACCTTCCGTAATGCCCGTAACGAGTTTAAGTTTATATTATGCCCCGTAGGGGCTTTTCGGTCATTTTAAAGGCTTTTAAAGAGCTTTTCGGGTTCTACAGGAAATCTGAGTTTCCCGAACAGTTTATAAAGTTTAAAATACTTTATTTATTATTTAAAATCAGTGGCAACCGGAATCGGGTCAAAAGACCTTGTAGAACTCCCGTTTTGGCCAAAAAGGGCATATTCGGTATTTACCGAACCGTAGCCATAACCGCAGGTTATGAGCAAGGTAAAAATTATTAAAAATCTTTAAAATTCCCAAAATATTATTTTACCACAGTGGGTAAATGTTTTGGTGACGAAAACTTGGGTTAGATGGGCGTTATGCTAATTGCGCCGTTAATTACAAAACTTTCTTAAAAGTGCGCCTTTTAGCATAACTCTCATTCTAGACCTCGGATTGACGTGAAACTTTAAGGACATGCTCATAATTTAATAAGCAAAGTTTTGGTCCGTTCACGTGTCCGAAATACTCGTTTTAATTTTAAAAGGCCGTTACGGTCAACTTTTAGGCGAATGACGGAATTGCGCAAAAGACTCGGATAACTCATGAACCGACCACAGAGGCGTGTACCAACATGTGACCTGGTCCTAAGAGAGTCCTAAGGTATATTTATACCTCACTAAAACGGGTCAGAACTGAAGTCAAAGCAAAAGTCAAACTTTTGCGACTTTCGGCTCCGAACCGGTTCTATATAGTAAATGGTCGATTCAAACGAGCGCAAACAAGTTTATATACTTAATATCATATTTTATGAGTGTCAAAACAGGTTCCATAACATATACTTTACAGATTATGCATAAATCGCTAAAATAGCTTTCTGTTGACTTTTTAACCGCACGTTTGACTCGACAATTGACATAGTTAGAGTGGTGATCAGGGGGAACCTTTTTAGAGGTTTATTACCCACATAAATACCAACTTATAACCATTTTTGATTCGTCATAAGACTGAACCATTTGCAAGATATTGTAATGACAACCGTTAGTTACGACGATTGCGTTTATGAGCTATAACTATGGAAATGTGAAACCAAAATGGTTATGAACGACTTACAGAAGTTGTTTCTTGATTATAGAGCAGAAGAGAATGCTTGGGAGCTCCTTAGAATGATCAGAGGTGTATGTTTGAGTTGTGTGAATGTTATGTGCCAAACTTGGCTATTTATAGCCAATGTCAAGCAAGCATGATCATTACAAGCACTACAACAGGTCAAGGGTGATGGGTAGGTGTCCCCTGAAGTTATGGGTCAAGTGTAGGGTGCCCATGCCTCATACATTGGTGTTTGATCATTCAAAGGCTCCAAAAGTCAAGAAAACTACAACTTTCTGCATCTGGGCACTTTACGCGGCCCGCATGGGAGTTCCCATGCATTTTAACGCGGGTCGCCTAAAGTTCATATAACAGACGTGTTATTTAAGAGGCTCGCGGCCCGC
This sequence comes from Helianthus annuus, assembly GCF_002127325.2. Lineage (NCBI taxonomy): Eukaryota > Viridiplantae > Streptophyta > Magnoliopsida > Asterales > Asteraceae > Helianthus > Helianthus annuus. Next base: position 129,134,513 of record NC_035441.2, read on the forward strand.
CTCAACTAATCCTTAACCTTTACGCGGGCCGCCTAAGGTTAAGATTTCAGGATTTTTAAATCTTTTTGTAATGATTACAGAATCCGGCCATTAATAACGAAATCTTTCGTAATGATTCGCCCGACCTTTCGGTTTTGAAGGGGTAACTTTGCGGTTTAGCCCTCGGTTATTTACCGATAGGGGCCTCGTGTTATTTACCCGCTTTATTAAGTCCCCGGTTTATTTATTAATTATTTGGAAAGCCTTAACTTTCACTGTTGACGCTTTTAACCCTTCTTCTACGAATTCGATCGTAACTTTCTCGTTTCATATCGAAACTTCGCGAAATTCATATATATTATTTTAGTGAGGGTATAATACCGTTACAAAGTCTTTGGAACGTTAAAGGGTCACTCAGAGGTATTATTAAACATGTTGACACAGTTAACCCCTGTAGTTTGTAATCTCTCACTTTCTTCCGCGTTTTGTTTTTGTACGATCTATAATTTATTCGTTTGAAGGTTTAAGCATTATTTAGGGATACTATTCAGTATATTTACCCTTGTTGACATTTATAACCCTCGAATTTATATACTTTCAAGGTTTGTCAAAATTGGTCCTTTATTTATTATAGATGCCACGTGTAGACAAATGACACGTGTTAACACATCATTGGACACAAAAATTCGAGGTGTTACAGTTACAGACATCATGCCTTCTTCATCAGACACTGGAGTTTCAGACACTCTAGATCTTATGGCGATCGTATCAGATGACAGAGTTTCGTCAGAGCGAGAGGTCTACACTTCCGACACCACCAGTACCGATGATGACGATTTCCAGCCCTTTGCGCTGCCTGACGTCGGAGCTGAGCCTGCTGATGGCCTTCCTGTCGGGGACTTACCACTTGCGGTGATCCCTGCTCCTATACCGCTTACTGCTTATCCAGTTGTAGATATGCCCCTCGATGTCGTTTCTGACGACGATGTCGATCTGTTTGAGGAGGACCCACCTGAGGCTGACTTTGAGGGCGGGGCCCCTATTGCTGCTGATGTTATCCTACCCATTGCTGGTGCTCCTGCAGAGGAGGCTCCTGCTGATTCACCTGTCCCAGATTCCTTTGAGTCTGTGGCGTCTGCATCTTTGCACACTCAGGGAGTGCAGCATCACTCTCACGACGCCGACCCTGACATGGCGTCATCAGCTGCACCTGCTCCCGCACACGATCTTTAGTTTGATCACGAGGTTGACGATGATTTTGATCCTGTCTTTCCCCCTGGTTTTGATCCTGACCAGGATATCGAGTTCATTCACTTAGACCAGCCCCTAGAGGAGCCTGTAGCCCCTATCGATCCTTTGTTTGATGATCCAGCTGATTTTGATATGGATTTTGTTGACCCGGAGCCTGTTGTGGCCCCTGAGCCAGTCGTTGCTCCTGACCCCGCATTAGAGCATGACCCTATTCATGATGATGCGCCAGCCATTGCACCCTTTGTTGCTGATCATCCTTTTGTTGCTCCACCGTTGGTGGATGATCATATTGTTGACGCTCCTGTTGACGCTCCACTCTTGATAGAGGATCCTGTTGTTGCACCATTTCCTGATCATGTGCCGGTGTTGTTCGACCGTGCACCTTTTGCTACTCATGTAGATCCATGTTACGTCGACACCCGTAACGGTTGGATTGATGACGACGATGATTACCCACCATTTGTGTTACCTGTTACACTTCCAGCAGCCCCCGTTTTAGCACCCACTGATATCCCACTATTTCCCCCACACACCACAGATGCTCACCGCACTGATCTCCCTGTTACGTTCCTTCAGGACATACCGGCACCGCGTCCTGGTGAGGGGTCATCTAGACAGCCGCATGTTCCTGTTCCACCCATGCTATCATCACCTTTTCCATTTGTATCACAGTTTCCCCATGTTGCACCATCTACTGCACCATCTTTCACTCCGTCGAGCGAGCCATTTCTATGGACTATGCCTCCTATCATGCCACTGTCTGATCCGTATCACCCATACCATGTTGGGTAATCTACGGAGGACATCCTTACTTCTCTGATGAGACAGCAGGAGGCATTGACACATCGTATTCAGGATTTGGAGAGAGCTCCACGTCCACCCTGTCATTGCCAGACCCCGTTTGCAGCATCGCACCCTCCGTGTCCACTTTCACCCGACTCAGGCGTCCGTTTCTTGACATCTGAGCAGCAGATAGCATATTTGCTGCGCGTCTGTCGCGCTTTAGAGCAGGATTGGTTACATATGCATCGCCTGTATTACTCTCATTTTCCTCCTCCTCCTCCTCCGCCATCAGCATATGCATTTTGATTCGACGCAGGTAGACTTTTGGTGAGAGGACCGCGATTGTGCAGATTATACAGCTTTTGAAGACCGCATTTTGATATTGTGATTTTTGATGTTTAGTTTTGATGGTTGTTGTAGTTGATTAGACAGTTCAGACGAGGGCGATGTGGCCCTTAGTCACTTTTGATGTATGATACAGTCACAAAACTTGTAAGCATTGTACTGTGGTCTTGATTTATGATAGCGCAATCACAGTATTCTCATTATATGTGATGTTGGATTGATTGTTTATATTCTATAACATGTGATGTTATGTGCTTGATTAATTTGTAACATGAGATGTTATGTGCTTGATATTGTTGTTGCATACGTATACCATTTACTTACTATGACCTGACCAACGTGAAACATCTTTTAGAAGATGCCACCAAGACGTGATCCGCGCATGCCCACTAATGAGGCAGAACTTCAAGGAATCATTGCTGCCGCTATCGCGCAGTATGCTGCTTCTCATGCAGAAACGAGTGGAAATATCTCGCATAACCACGACAATAACAATCCACCCAATGGTAATGTTAAGTCGTTTGAGATATATTATGATATATTTGGATATTTTTAGCACGTTCACTAATACCATTTGTAAATTCAAACGTATGTGCAGGATGCACTTACAAGCAATTTCTCGATTGCAAGCCCGTGAATTTCGACGGCACAGGAGGTGCTGTTGCGTTTGTAAGATGGGCTGAGAAGACTGAGTCTGTTCTTAGAATGAGCAAGTGTGCTTCCGAGCAACAAGTGACCTACATCTCAGGGCTATTTCTGGATGGAGCCCTATCTTGGTGGAATTTGCAAGTGCAAACTCTTGGTGAAGCTGCTGCTTATGCGATGTCATGGAATGAGCTGAAGGAGCTCATGAGAAGAAAGTGCTGCTCGCGTGCCGAAATTCAGAAGCTAGAGACTGAGTTTTGGCATCTAAAAATGGAAGGTCCCAAGATTGCGGAGTATGTTCAGAGATTCCATGATTTGTCCCATGTAGTGCCGTACATGGTCACACCGGAGTTCAAACGTATTGAGCGCTTTATCTGGGGATTGGCACCTCAGATCATGAGTATGGTTACCACGTCCAAGCCTGCAACAATCACAGAAGCTGTTGATCTTAGTGTTGCTCTTACTGAGGAAGCTATTCGATTGAACAAGTTTTCAGTTACTGAGCAGAAGAAGAAAGAGACTCATGTGGAGTCGTCTGGTGAGAATAAAAGGAAATTTTCAAACTTCAAGCAGGGTACAAGCAATGTGAACAAGAAGGGTGAATCAAGCACACCGGCCAGAGCTGCAACCGGTGTTGAGAATAAAGGAAAGGGTTTCATGGGTACTCTGCCCAAGTGTGGATTATGCCAGTATCATCATGCTGGTCAGTGCAGAAATAGAAAATGTGAAACTTGTGGGAGAATTGGCCACTTGAAGGATACTTGCTGGGTTGGTTCAGGCCAGGGTGGCCGAAGGGGTTTCGGTAACAACAACCGCGGTGGTAATGGAAACCGGCAGCAAGGGAATAATGGAGGAAATGGAAATCGTGGAAACAATGCGAATCAAACTGGGAATGTGAATCGCAACCAAAACAACGCTCAAGCAGAGATCTAAAATCTCCGAAATCTCCCCTCTGTCTCAGAGGACTAGCTTTTTGGGGATAAGATCGAAGAGAATGAAACGCACGTAGTGGTCATTATAGCGGTTCCTTCTGATAGACTCGCTTCTTCAAGCTCCGCCGGGAACGGAGGTGGTAATCGTCACGGACCAGGATGTTTTAACTGTGGAGAAGTTGGGCACTTTAAGAAGGAATGCCTAAAGCTGAGTCAAGCCCGTGGAAGAGTGTTTAACATCGGAGCGAGGGAAGCGTGCCATGATCCCAACGTTGTCACTGGTACGTTCCCTATAAATCAACGCTTTGCATCTGTTCTATTTGATACTGGTGCCGACTATAGCTTTGTGTCGTTAGAATTTAAGAGTATGCATGGGTTAGCTACTAGTAAGTTAGATATTCCGTACTCAATTGAACTGGCTAATGGAAAGCTAGTTGAGGCGAATGAAGTTGTCAGAGGTTGTGTAATTGAGCTGGGAGAACGCGAGTTCACTTTGGATCTACTACCAGTTGAGTTGGGAAGCTTCGACGTTGTAGTAGGGATGGATTGGTTGTCAAGCAACAAAGCCGAGATTGTTTGTCGCAAAAAGACCATTCGCATCCCAATAGAAGATGGAGAAACGATCGTGGTTCATGGAGAGAAGCGCGATACGCCTCTGAGAATCATCAGCTGTCTGAAAGCTCGAAAGTGTTTACAGAAGGGATGTGTTGCCTTTTTGGCACACATCGTGGATAAAGAAGCGGCTGAGCCGAAGATCGAAGACATTCCAGTGGTAAAGGAATATCCTGAAGTCTTTCCAGAAGACTTGCCAAGATTGCCACCTCAAAGGAAAGTTGAGTTCCATATTAACTTAGTTCCAGGCGCCGCGTCTGTGGCTAAGGCACCTTATCGACTTGCACCCTCAGAGATGCAGGAGTTGTCGACACAACTTTAAGAGTTGCTAGACAAGGGATTCATCCGACCAAGCTTCTCACCTTAGGGAGCTCCACTTTTGTTTGTTAAGAAAAAGGATGGTAGTTTTCGTATGTGTATCGACTACCGGGAATTGAACAAGTTGACAATCAAGAATAGATATCCCCTGCCAAGGATTGATGACCTATTCGATCAACTTCAAGGTTCAAGCTACTACTCGAAGATCGATTTGCGATCAGGGTATCATCAACTGAGAATTCAAGAGGAAAGTATTCCCAAGACTGCTTTTAGAAATCGATATGGACATTACGAGTTTCTGGTGATGCCGTTTGGATTGACAAACGCGCCAGCTATTTTTCATGGATTTGATGAACAGAGTTTGTAAACCGTATCTTGACAAGTTCGTGATTGTGTTTATAGACGATATTTTGATCTATTCGAAGACGAAGGATGAGCACGAACAGCATTTACGAGCTATCTTGGAGCTACTTAAAAAGGAAAAGTTGTATGCCAAGTTCTCGAAGTGCGAGTTTTGGCTACGCGAAGTCCTATTTCTTGGACATGTGGTTAATGGAGATGGAATCCATGTGGATCCCACCAAGATCGAAGCAATAAAGAATTGGGAGACTCCAAAGACGCTAACCGAAATTCGGCAATTATTAGGTTTGGCTGGCTACTATCGAAGGTTCATTGAGGATTTTTCAAAGATCGCTGTCACAGCCCCCGATCCCTAGTTCCCGGGAACGGGCGGCCGTGAGCCAGTTTTGGTGGTATCACGTTTATTTATTCAATTTGGCAACGGAAATTTTCATCAGGACCGTAGTTAGGAAATGTTAAATCAGAGTAAACCACCTCGTTTGATAATATTAAACATATGGGTTAAACCCAAGTTTCCAATACACACATTTTATAGGAATAAATCCTATTTATTTAATAAAAACATCCATTTTATTCTTAGGTAACTTTATTACCACTTTTCCAAGCCTTCAGTGCTGTCCAGCTGGCTTCTATTTGGCTTTCACATTTTGTTACCTGAAACACGTTTTAAAAACATTTTTGTCAGTGGGAAATACTGGTGAGTGAATCCCATTTTAATGAAATTTAAATAAAACCATTTTCACAAGGTACAGTTTTGAGGGCGCATCCGCAATTACATTTGTTTACAGGTAATACCAATTAACATCCATGGTACTGTCATCTGACTTATGGTCATGTTACTCCTCTCCCCAGGTGGTAACAAATTTTGTATACAAAACCCCAAATATACCATCATAATTGTACCCTTACAAATACTCAATAACTGTCTTTCACATGAAGAAATATTTAAGGTTTTGTAAAAACAGTTTGCAAAAAGGAGATTACTCACAAAAATGAGTACATAAAAAGAAGGATCACTCACATTGCTGTCTTAGGTTATTCTTTAGGGTTTCCTGGTGAATATCTATAAATTACACAAATGCACGTGTGTTAGTATAATAACCCATTTTAACATTAGTAATACCCTCCCCGAGACGGCATTCCAACGACTACGTCGGGCAGAACCACGACAGCCGTTACGGAACCCTAGATCAATCGGGCAGCGTATCTAATACGTCTCCAGGGGTTACAATACTTACATCGTAGCAGAACCTCGCTATTTTAGGGGGTATAACGCCCGGGTATAATAACGCCACTACAGAAAATTTGAGAAAGAAAGAAAGAAATAAGCGAGACGGACTGAAGGCTGATGGCCTCTATTTATAGGGCTGTAATCGCGTCTTCACGCGGCCCGCGTTAAGTAAGGCTAACCCTTACGCGGCCCGCGTCAATCTCCGGTCAACGTATAGCTTGGCCCGGTCACCCTCTAGACTTGACACGGTGATGACACGTGTCATCACCGGGCTGCGCCACATTCTAGGTCGCTTGCGGCCCGCATGGACTTAAGCGAGATCATACGCGGCCTGCATGAACTTAAGGTTTTGGCGAAGTCTGGTTATATCCTGATGCGGCCCGCGTTAAGTTGAGGTGAGGTCTATGCGGCCCGCCTCAACTTAATAATTATTGTTTTTAATTTATTTTATATGTTATATTGTATATTGGGCTCGGTTTTCAGATACATGGTGCATATAAAGACATGTTGAGACATTTAAAGATATATTAGGGTGTCAGAACTATTATGAGGGTGTCGGTTTTACCGAGGGTTGTTATATCCTCCCCACCTTGTTTTAGAGCTCGTCCTCGAGATCTACTGGAACAAGTGTGGATATTTCTTTTGCATTTCTGATTCAAGCTCCCATGTGTATTCAGGTCCTCTTTTGGAGTCCCACTTTACTTTGACTAGAACTAATCTCTTATGCTTGAGATTCTTAATCTTCCTATCTTCAATCTGTAGAGGCCTCTCTACAAATTTGAGTTGTTCATTAACCTCTATATCCTTGAGAGGTACTACGAGTGATTCATCAGCTAGACACTTTTTGAGATTAGATACATGAAATACATCATGTATTCCTGCCATTTCCTCTGGCAGTTGTAGCTGATAGGCTACAAGTCCTATTCTTTTAAGAATTTTGAAAGGTCTAATATACCTGGGACTAAGCTTTCCTCTCTTGATGAATCTTACCACTCCTTTCCAAGGAGAGACTTTTAATAATACTCTATCTCCTACTTGAAATTCTAATGGTTTGCGTCTGTTATCAGCGTAGCTCTTTTGTCGATCACGTGCTGCTTTCAGTCGTTCCTTGACTTGAATGATTTTGTCAGTTGTTTCTTGTACTATCTCAGGTCCAGATAATTGTTTTTCCCCAATTTCTGCCCAACAGACTGGGGTTCTGCACTTTCGTCCATAAAGTGCTTCGAATGGTGCAGCATTGATACTTGTGTGATAACTATTATTATAAGAAAATTCTATCAAAGGTAAGTGTTCGTCCCAATTACCTCCGAAATCAATTACACAAGCTCTAAGCATGTCTTCCATTGTCTGGATTGTCCTTTCACTTTGCCCGTCTGTTTGAGGATGATAAGCTGTGCTTAGATTTAACCTGGTTCCCATTGCTTTTTGGAAACTTGACCAAAAATGAGAGGTAAATCGGCTATCTCTATCAGAAACAATTGATAAAGGAATGCCATGTAAAGAAACGATTTCTTTTACATACAATTTGGCTAATCGTTCCATACTAAAGGTTTCCTTCATTGGTAAGAAATGAGCTGATTTGGTTAGCCTATCTACAACCACCCAGATTGTATCATTACCTTTTCTTGTTTTGGGTAATTTGGTAACAAAATCCATTGTTATCAATTCCCATTTCCAAACTGGCATTTCTAATTGTTGTAACAATCCTGAGGGTTTCTGATGTTCAGCTTTAACTTGTGAGCAAGTTAAACATTTAGAAACATAGGCTGCTACATCCTTTTTCATTCCTATCCACCAGAAATTTTTCCTTAAATCCTGGTACATTTTATCACTTCCTGGATGCATTGTATATTTAGACTTATGGGCTTCTTCTAATATCCGGTGACGTAAATTTCCTATTTTAGGTATCCACATTCTCTTTTTATGGAACCTCCAAATTCCATCGTTCCTTGTTCTAATTCTTTAATCATTCCTTTTAATTTTTCAGTATCTTCCTTGATTACTGATTCTTGAACTTTCCTAATCTGATCATTTAAATCTACTTGAAGATTTAATTTAAGAGAACATACCCTTTTTGGCTTTTCATGATACTTTCGACTTAAAGCATCTGCCACTACATTTGCTTTTCCTGCATGATACTGGATATCACAATCATAATCACTAAGTAATTCTATCCAGCGTCTTTGTCTCATATTCAACTCTTTTTGCCCAAAAACATACCTTAAACTCTTATGATCTGTGAATATGGTAAACTTACTACCATAAAGATAATGTCTCCAAATTTTAAGGGCAAAACTTATAGCTCCTAAGTCCAAATCATGGTTGAATAATTTTCTTCATGACTCTTAAGTTGTCTGGAGGCATAAGCTATAACCTTTTGACGTTGCATTAATACACATCCATATCCTAACTTAGAAGCGTCACAAAATACTACAAAGTCTTCAGTTCCTTCTGGTAACGCTAGTATGGGTGTATGGGTTAATCTTTGCTTAAGAATTCTAAAGGCTTCTTCTTGTTTTGGTCCCCATTCAAACTTAATTATAGGTTAACTTAGTTAAAGGAATGGCTATTCTAGAAAAATCTCGAATAAATCTTCTATAATAACCGGCCAATCCTAAGAAACTTCTAACCTCAGTTGGTGACTCTGGGGTTTTCCATTGGGTAATTGCCTCGATCTTTGTTGGATCTACATGAATTCCTTCATGGTTAACTAAATGTCCGAGGAATTGCACCTGTTCTAACCAAAATTCGCACTTTGAAAACTTAGCATAAAGCTTTTCTTTTCTCAATAAACTTAAAAGTAATTGCAAATGCTTTGCATGCTCCTCTTTACTTTTAGAGTAAATTAGAATATCATCTATGAAGACAATTATGAATTTATCCAAATATGGCTTACATATTCGGTTCATCATGTCCATAAATGCGGCTGGGGCATTGGTTAAACCAAATGGCATGACAGTAAATTCATAATGACCATACCTCGTTCCGAATGCGGTTTTAGGAATGTCCTCTTCCTGTACCTTTAATTGATGATACCCTGATCTTAAATCGATTTTAGAGAAAAATCGAGCTCCGTGAAGTTGATCGAACAAATCATCGATCCTCGGTAATGGATACCGATTCTTAATCGTGACTTTGTTTAATTCACGGTAGTCAATGCACATACGCATTGATCCGTCCTTCTTTTTAACGAATAAAATCGGCGCTCCCCATGGCGATGAGCTTGGCTGTATGAATCCTTTCTCCAACAATTCATCTAGCTGGTTCTTCAGTTCTTGCATTTCCGCGGGTGCCAAACGGTACGGTGCTTTGGCAATCGGTGCTGTCCCTAGTAACAGGTGAATTCTGAATTCAACTTCCCTGTCTGGCGGTAGTCCTAGCAATTCTTCAGGAAAGACATCTGAAAACTGGGACACTACTGGAATGTCTTGTAACTCTTTTCCTTTAGTGTTAGTGATTATAGAAATCATATATACTATAGATCCTTTCCTTATATAACTTGCAGTTTTCATCACAGAGATGAATTTAGTGGATCTAGATGGTTTATCTCCTTTAATTGTGATATTTTCACCTCTTAGTGATTTTACTTGAATTGACTTTTGATCACATAAGATATTGGCTTTATTGGCTATTAACCAATCCATTCCTAACACGACATCAAATCCTACCAGATTCATTGGGTAAAGGTTTGCAATAAATTTTTGATTAAAAATTTATATTCTTGCTCCTTGCAAGATTTCAGAAATCTTAACGGTTTCTCCATTTGCTGTCTCTACTAGACATTCTTGTGGTAGTTTAGTTAATGATTGATTTAGGAGTTTGCAAAGTGAAGTATTAATAAAAATTTGGTTTGCACCAGAGTCAAATAATACTTTAGCAAATATATCATTAACTAAAAACGTACCAGCAATGACGTCCGGAATTAGTCTAGCTTCGTCTGCAGTTAGAACGAATGCTCTAGCATTTTTAGTGTTCTTGTTGTTTGCAGCTGGGGCTAACTTTGGACAGTTTGTCTTAATATGACCTTTTTCTCCACAGTTGTAGCAGAATCCATTACTGGATTTCTTCTTGCAATTCTCTTCCTTGTGTCCTGGGGCCTTGCAAAAATTACAATAAATAGAGCATCTTCCAGAATGCTTTTTCTTGCAGTTTCTGCAGTATGGTGCAGAGGTAGAACCTATATTCCTACGGTTGGAATTCCCCGAACGGAATTCTTGAGTAAGCCTTTGGGTTAGGTTTCTCCTCTTGTCTTCTTCTCTAGTTCTCACTAGTTCATCAGTCAAGGTATTGGCTAGTTCTACAGTTTCCTCTATGGTTTGGGGTCTAGCTGCCTTGACTACATGTCTAATCTCTCCAATTAATCCCCAGATGTAACGGGAGATTAACACTGGTTCAGGTGATGCAAGGGTTGGTACTATCCTAGCATATTCAAAGAATGTGGTAGTGTAACCCTTACTATCTACCCCGGTCATTTCTAAGATTCAGAAACTTATTTGCTATCTGTTCCTTTTCATTAGGAGGGCAGAATTTCCTTTCTACCATGTTCTTAAATTCCTCCCATTCCATGTTATAAATCTTATCACTTCCTCTTGACTGGAGGATAGTGTTCCACCATTCTAAGGCTGCGTTTTTAAACAGATTTGAAGCAAACATTATCTTATCTTCTTCAGCACATTTGCTTATTTTCAGAACAGCCTCAGTTTTCTCTATCCAGCGTAAGGCTGCAATGGGTCCTTCATTGCCCGAGAATTCTATTGGTTTACAGGAGCAGAATTCTATGTAAGAACAACCGTATGACATGGTTCTTCTTCTTTTGGGAATGGGCGCTTGAAGTACGGGTCCATTGTTCACGTTGTTTTCCAGTTCACTTGGTCGTTTACTACTATGCTTACTTTTATTATTCGCTTCTTGAACCGTTTGAATAATAAATGGCATTGCATCTATAATTCCTTGTGCCACTATGTGTTGAACGACACTATTATCCATTTGGTTTCCATTGTTATTGTTGTCCGGATTCTCATTAACCACGTTAATGTTACTCTGGTTATCGTTATTCAGATTATCCTGATTTTCCTCGTCGGCCATCTGAATTTTACACAATTACCAAATATTAATATCACAAATAATATTTGAATATAGCCAATCACATGACACGCACTTTTAACCAAAAGCGTCGAGCATTGCGACTTTTACTCTATTTATATAGTATGCATCATTACACACTAGTACTGAAATTTAAATTACAATATCGACTGAAATGTAAAGCTACAATACTAATAGTAGGCATCCGTAGTTTTTTTTTTCATACACACATATATATTATTATATTATATTATATTATTATTACTACTACCGTTCCTGCCATCGCATTCACTGATATGGATTCATCCAAAAATCCATATTACGCTCATCGTATTTCCATACGAGGTGTTCTCCCACCTGTCGCATTCTCTCACTGCTTTCTAAAATTTCCTCCCCAAAAGTCCTAAGTTCTTGGACATTTTCTGCACTCATTGGGGGTGCAGGTTCTAGGACTGGGTTTGGAAACTGGGGTACGGGTTCCTGATACGGAGGCATAGGGGCCTGGTACGGGTATGGATTCTCTAAAATTTCCCTAACATATGCATCACTAATGTTGTAGGGATCTTGAGGATCTAACCCTGGGTAAGCTCCTAAGTTGGGCATTGGCACATTTTCCTGTATTGGGTTCTGTTGCACGTAGTCCCTAACATCGTCCCACCATGGGTCGTAGTTGTTTGGGTCTAGGGGATCTGGTGCAGGTACCCTAGGTATCTCCTCCGGGTTGTAATCAGGCATTTCTATCTGGTTTTCTACTTCCATGGGGTGGTCAGGATTTTGTGGTTGGGGTGCTAGCATTTGTTCCAGGTTTGGGTCAGCAGCAGTGGTTGCTAAAATATGGATATTAGCGATACCCTATTGAGCATATCCTGATTATAAGCATCAGTCTCTCTTTTTGCTGCGGCTAACACTCGCTGCTCCTGCAACTTTTTCATTCTTTTCCTACGCTCGTGCGCTCCCCTACTGAACCATCCCCTCTTTTTCTGAGGAAATGGCTCTTCAGACTGAGCCTTAAACACAAAGATTCCTTCTTCCGTGTCAGCAGAATACCCTGAGAGGGCAGGCTGAGAAGAGGAGGTGCCTTCGCTCCTAGGCGAACCAGACAGTTGACGACAGGCGTCAGAAGGTCCTTGGTCGCTCATACTGTAAACTAACAAATAGTCAGATAACACATAGCAAGAAATACAATTATACACGTATTTCCATAATTTATTTCCTAACACTTTGAATTTTGATGTCAGCAGAACACTTCTGTGGCTGAATCAGTGGCATAGCTCTGATACCACCTTCTGTCACAGCCCCCGATCCCTAGTTCCCGGGAACGGGCGGCCGTGAGCCAGTTTTGGTGGTATCACGTTTATTTATTCAATTTGGCAGCGGAAATTTTCATCAGGACCGTAGTTAGGAAATGTTAAATCAGAGTAAACCACCTCGTTTGATAATATTAAACATATGGGTAAAACCCAAGTTTCCAGTACACACATTTTATAGGAATAAATCCTATTTATTTAATAAAAACATCCATTTTATTCTTAGGTAACTTTATTGCCACTTTTTAAGCCTTCAGTGCTGTCCAGCTGGATTCTATTTGGCTTTCACATTTTGTTACCTGAAACGCGTTTTAAAAACATTTTTGTCAGTGGGAAATACTGGTGAGTGAATCCCATTTTAATGAAATTTAAATAAAACCATTTTCACAGTGTACAGTTTTGAGGGCGCATCCGCAATTACATTTGTTTACAGGTAATACCAATTAACATCCATGGTACTGTCATCTGACTTATGGTCATGTTACTCCTCTCCCCAGGTGGTAACAAATTTTGTATACAAAACCCCAAATATACCATCATAATTGTACCCTTACAAATACTCAATAACTGTCTTTCACATGAAGAAATATTTAAGGTTTTGTAAAAACAGTTTGCAAAAAGGAGATTACTCACAAAAATGAGTACATAAAAAGAAGGATCACTCACATTGCTGTCTTAGGTTATTCTTTAGGGTTTCCTGGTGAATATCTATAAATTACACAAATGCACGTGTGTTAGTATAATAACCCATTTTAACATTAGTAATACCCTCCCCGAGACGGCATTCCAACGACTACGTCGGGCAGAACCACGACAGCCGTTACGGAACCCTAGATCAATCGGGCAGCGTATCTAATACGTCTCCAGGGGTTACAATACTTACATCGTAGCAGAACCTCGCTATTTTAGGGGGTATAACGCCCGGGTATAATAACGCCACTACAGAAAATTTGAGAAAGAAAGAAAGAAATGAGCGAGACGGACTGAAGGCTGATGGCCTCTATTTATAGGGCTGTAATCGCGTCTTCACGCGGCCCGCGTTAAGTAAGGCTAACCCTTACGCGGCCCGCGTCAATCTTCGGTCAACGTATAGCTTGGCCCGGTCACCCTCTAGACTTGACACGGTGATGACACGTGTCATCACCGGGCTGCGCCACATTCTAGGTCGCTCGCGGCCCGCATGGACTTAAGCGAGATCATACGCGGCCCGCTTGAACTTAAGGTTTTGGCGAAGTCTGGTTATATCCTGATGCGGCCCGCGTTAAGTTGAGGTGAGGTCTATGCGGCCCGCCTCAACTTAATAATTATTGTTTTTAATTTATTTTATATGTTATATTGTATATTGGGCTCGGTTTTCACATACGGGGTGCATATAAAGACATGTTGAGACATTTAAAGATATATTAGGGTGTCAGAACTATTATGAGGGTGTCGGTTTTACCGAGGGTTGTTATAATCGCTCAACCTTTAACTTCCCTCACCCAGAAGGACAAAAAGTTTGATTGGGGAATCAAACAAGAAGAAGCGTTTCAGTTGCTGAAGGACAAGCTTTGTAATGCATCGATTTTATCGCTACCAGAGGGAACAGATGATTTTGTGGTATATTGTGACGCCTCGCGTCAAGGTTTGGGTTGTGTGTTAATGCAGCGCCAGAAGGTTATGGCCTACGCGTCACGCCAGTTGAAGGTTCGCGAAAAGAATTATACCACACACAATTTGGAGCTAGGCGCAGTGGTATTCGCGTTGAAAATTTGGAGACATTATTTATATGGTACGAAGTGTACAATCTTCACGGATCATAAGAGTCTGCAACACATATTCGACCAGAAGGAGCTTAACATGAGACAAAGACGCTGGGTCGAATTGTTGAACGACTACGACTGCGAGATCAAGTATCATCCAGGGAAGGCAAATGTGGTCGCTGATGCCCTAAGTCATAAGGAAAGGATCAAGCCCATAAGGGTTTGGGCTTTGGAGATGATTATCCAGACAGACCTTTCATTGCGCATCCGTGCCACACAGAAAGAAGCCCTTAAAGAGAGGAACATTGAAGAGGAATATCTCCGTGGGATGGAGAAGCAATTGGTACCAAACGAGGAAGGAACGTTATGTTTCATGAAGCGAGTTTGGGTTCCTCTGTTTGGTGGTTTGAGAAAGGTTATTTTCGATGAAGCTCACAAGTCATGGTACTCTATCCACCCAGGAGCGGATAAGATGTACCAAGATCTTAAGGATTATTATTGGTGGCCTAGGATGAAAGGTGTAACACCCCGTGTTTTTTAATGTCAAAGTCAAAGTCAAAGTCCAAGTCAAGTTTGACTTTTTTTACTGTAAATAGTCTATCTTATGTTTTGTATTATGTGGAGTAAGTGTTGTTTATCAAAGGAATCGAAGTAATCGAATGTTTAACCAATGCAAAACGATTTACGACTGTGAATAGTAGAAAGTAACAATGCGATAAAGTTAATCAATCAATAATCAAGCTAATCGAATCATCAATCGAACTCGAAACTCGAATTATGCGAATTGGTGTTATATTACGTGTGTGTGTGCCTTATGTGTTACCTGTGCGTGCTTACTTGTAACACCTCGAATTTTTTTGTCCAATGATGTGTTAACACGTGTCATTTGTTTACACGTGGCATCTATAATAAATAAAGGACAAATTTTGACAAACCTTGAAAGTATATAAATTCGAGGGTTATAAATGTCAACAAGGGTAAATATACTGTATAGTAACCCTAAATAAATGCTTGTACCTTCAAACGAATAAATCATAATTTGAACGGAAGCGAAACGCGGAAGAAAGTGAGAGATTACGAACTACAGGGGTTAACTGTGTCAACATGTTTAAAATTACCTCTGAGTGACCCTTTAACGTTCCCAAGGCTTCGTAACAGTATTATACGCTCACTAGAATATACTGTATAAATTCCGCAAAGTTCCGTTCTACAATAAAAGAGTTATACTCAAATTCGTACGAGAAGGGTTAAAAGCGTCAATTATGAAAGTTAAGGCTTTCTGAATAATTAATAAATAAACCGGGGACTTATTAATGCGGGTGAATAACACGAGGCCCCTATCGGTAAATAACCGAGGGCTAAACCGCAAAGTTACCCCTTCAAACCCGAAAGGTCAGGTAAATCATTACGAAAGATTTCGTTATTAATGGCCAGATTCTGTAATCATAACAAAAGATTTAAAGTTTCTGAAATTATAACCTCTCGCGACCCGCGTGAAGGTTAGGGGTAAGTTGAGGCGGGCCGCGAGCCACCTCAATTACGCATCTGATTTATTAAACTCAGGCGACCCGCGTTATAGTGCATGGGAACTCCCATGCGGGCCGCGTAAAGTGCCCAGATGCAGAATGTTGATGTTTTCTTGACTTTTGGAAGCTTGAACGATCAATAACCAACAAATGGGGCATGGGCACCCTACACTTGACCCATAACACTTAGGGGACACCTACCATCACCTCTGGTCTGATTGTAAGTGTTGTAATGATCATGTTTGCTTGGCATTGGCTATAAATAGCATGCCTTAAGCTCATAACAATTCACACAACTCAAACTCACATCTTTGATCATCCTAAGTGCTCTCAAGTCCTCATCTCTGCTCCATAAGCAAGAACACAACCTCTGTAAGTGATCTAACCCTTTGTGGTTCCACATTTCCTTAGTAAATGGCTAAGAACCAAACCGTCGTAACTACGGTTTGACTTTACAATAAATCAGTAATGGTTCAGTCTTATGACGAATCAAAAGTGGTTATGAGTTGGTATTTATGTGGGTAATAAACCTCTAAAAAGGTTCCCCCTGATCACCACTCTAACTATGTCAAATGTCGAGTCAAACGTGCGGTTAAAAAGTCAACAGAAAGCTATTTTAGCGATTTATGCATAATCTGTAATGTATATGTTATGGAACCTGTTTTGACAATCATAAAACATGATAATAAGTATATAAACCTGTTTGCGCTCGTTTGAATCGATCATTTACTATATTGAACCGGTTCGGAGCCAAAAGTCGCAAAAGTTTGACTTTTGCTTTGACTTCAGTTCTGACCCGTTTTAGTGAGGTATAAATATACCTTAGGACTCTCTTAGGACCAGGTCACATGTTGGTATAAACCTCTGTGGTCGGTTCATGAGTTATCCGAGTCTTTTGCGCAATTCCGTCATTTGCCTAAAAGTTGACCGTAACGGCCTTTTAAAATTTAAAACGAGTATTTCGGACACGTGAACGGACCAAAACCTTGCTTATTAAATTATAAGCATGTCCGTAAAGTTTCACGTCAATCCGAGGTCTAGAATGAGAGTTATGCTAAAAGGCGCACTTTTAAGAAAGTTTTGTAATTAACGGCGCAATTAGCATAACGCCCATCTAACCCAAGTTTTCGTCACCAAAACTTTTACCCACTGTGGTAAAATAATATTTTGGGAATTTTAAAGATTTTTAATAATTTTTACCTTGCTCATAACCTGCGGTTATGGCTACGGTTCGGTAAATACCGAATATGCCCTTTTTGGCCAAAACGGGAGTTCTACAAGGTCTTTTGACCCGATTCCAGTTGCCACTGATTTTAAATAATAAATAAAGTATTTTAAGCTTTATAAGCTGGTCGGGAAACTCAGATTTCCTGTAGAACTCGAAAAGCCCTTTTAAAGTCTTTAAAATGACCGAAAAGCCCCTACGGGGCATAATATAAACATAAACTCGTTACGGGCATTACGGAAGGTATCCTACTGATACCAAAATACTTTTAAGGCATATTGACTTAGGAAATAAGCGTAGGACACATATGGTTAACCGTTTCGCCTATTTGCGCACACGGTACGGCTCATGGAACTAGTTTTCGTGCAATAGCCGATATGGGTCAAATTATATTTGAACCCCAAAATCCAGAGTATGAACTATAAACCCATATAAAACAAGTCACTGAACTTGTTGGGTCCAAATCATACTCCATTCTCGGTTTTCGCCTTTTCGAGCGAATTAACCATATCTATGTATCGGAATCAACCGGTTTAAGCTACGGCTAATATAAGGACCGTTAGGATTCTAAGAGGTTAATTAAAACCTTCGTTCCAGATTAGGACCCCCAGTAAAAGCTATCGGTGACTTGATCTAAATTAAGGATTTATACTTGCAAAGGTAAATACTTTAACTTATTTCCCCTATATGGGCTTGGGTTACGGTATATTAATACCGCTTGATTGAGCATTATATAATTCCATCGCTTAGGTGGTTAATTGATTAAATATGATCGGCTCATTTAAACAGTTTTGTTGCTTAAAAGCCTTTGGGGGGTTTAATGACCGTTGTCCCGGATATCCTTGGCATCATTTTACGAAATGGCCACGACCATCGACATCCCGGTGTAGGCGTACACCCGGTATAAAGTGTCGACATTAAAATTAAAAGACGTAGCCGTTGGTTTTTATACTACGGTTTTACGCAAACGTGGTGTGTCTATAAATCTTTAACCCGGCACGACCCGGGCTACTGAACGCATAAAAGAACATGTAAAACGTTCACAAGATCATTATGAATTTTCCCAAGTTATAAAAGAGTTTGTGCCTTGTGCATTCAAATCAATTTTAATAAACATTTTCAAATGTGTCAGTTGAATGTATTTACCAGTGTAAACTGACGTATTTTCCCCAAAAAAAGATTAAGTGCAGGTACCTAAACGTAAATTGGCTGGTATTAGCTCCCTAGCGTCGGGATAAGTCTCGCAAGCTTGATTGCAGTATCTGATGGAACAATACTTTATGTTTATTTACGATCCACTGTGGATATATTCAACCCCTGTAATACATTTTGATATTACAACCAGAGGTTGAAGTTTTTATATATTTATCTTATGCTTCCGCTGTGCATTATATAATTGTGTGGTTTGACTATATTGTTGCCAACATCGTCACGGTAATCCCCCACCGGGCCCACCGGTGAGACACGTGGAAATCGGGGTGTGACATTACTTTATGTTATGTGTGGTGATCAATCGAATCGAAACTCGAAACTCAATCGAACTCAATCGAAATCGAAATCGAATATGGAATGTAGATGCTTGTATGTAGATATAGTGGTTGGGACTAAAAGTAATTTGAATAGGAAACTCTATCATGTTCGTATCGTCTTCAATTGAAATCGAAATATCAGAAATCGTCGCACCGAACGCTCAAAACAGGCTGTGGATCGATCAGGCTCCTAGCCGATCGAACAGCCCAGCCGATCGGACAGACTGTCCGATCGAGCAGGCTGTCCGATCGGGATGCCTGGCCGATCGGCCAGCCCTTCCCCTTTTGTAAGCCTATAAATAGGCCTATCAGTTTCATTCTTTCCACTTTTGGAAACCCTCTGACCGACCAGCTCTTGCTCCCCTTCTTTTCTCAGATTTCTTACGATTTCGGTAAGTTTTCATCCTAAATCTTTTACTTTCTTGATCAATACACACTCCTACACCTTTCTATCTTTCAAATCTTGATTTCTAACCGTGAAATCATCAAGATCTAAGCATTCTAGGATGATGTCATCATGGTGTTCTTCAAGAACTTCATGTTTTGGCCTCAAGCCACCAAGAATCACTTGGATCTAGCCAATTTCCACATAAAAACACTAAGATCTACCACAGATCCGAACATTTACATGGTGTGAAGGATTGAAAGATGGATTTTCCAACTTTCTTTCAACTCTTTTACACTCAATGCCTTCAAACCGGTAGAAACGGAGCTTGAGCCAACTCACCAATCATTCTAATGGTCAAGTGGTTCAAGATTCGGATTCTATCTACGAGATTCACCGGTTTCGGGTTAAACTATAAACTCCGTTCCGAGCCGTTCACCGGCCGGATTTGGGTGATTCCTGTCCGAGAAGAGGAAACAAGTAGGAACGAAGGTGCCATGGTTCAACTCGTTGTCAAAATATCTCAATATAACGTCAAACAATCAGAACAGTCGAGTGTTAGACGAACAGGCCGACCAGGTCAGGATGCTGACCGATTGAACAGGCTGTTCGAACGAACAGCCCAACCGATCGGACACGACAGCCGATCGACCAGGCCAGCCGATCGGCTAGCACATGGCCCCGCACTTTGACAATTTTATGATGTATAGTATTGAACGAAGTGATGTTCGATCGAACGAGCTGTTCGATAACATTACTCATCGGATCATGAGATACTATGCTTCAACCCTTAATCGATTTTTCAACTCGTTCGACGTATTGGAGTGCCACCCGATCGAACATGTTGTTCGATCAGGTGACATCCTGCTGAGGACTGCTACTGAAGTGTCTAACCGATCGGTTAAGCCGGCCGATCGAACGACCATTCAATCGATCGACCTGAAAGGTAAGAACACTTCAATGTTCTCAAATACTACAACGAAAACTTCAAAAGGACAAGCCATCATACACAAACACATCCTACTCAAAGGAAGAAACAATCCACTCGAACAGTCCAACCGATCGAGCCTACCGGCCGATCGAATAAGCTGTCCAAACGGACTGTCTAACCGAACGAACAACCCGTTCGATCGAACCTACAGTTCGATCGACCAGGTTGTTCGACCCATCATCACTTGTTGCCATTTCACGCGTTACTCATCGTTATGCTATCGAACTATTCAGGTTGACCCTACTCTCAAGCACTCCCTTCAATCCATCAATCAATCGCTGTGAGTATACTCGAACCCTTTTTTTTTGGGTGTTACAGACGTTACTTATCAAAAATCACAATCTAACACACTACTCAATTATTTAAACGCTAACCATTCTGCATGTATTACGTGACTAAATGAATGCTTGTTGTTATGTTTACACATGGAATGTTGTCTACCTGCCTTAACGACGTAGTACTATAGTTTGGACTCAGCACCCGTTCACACGGGGGTTGTTAAGGACAATTACTTGCATGGATTACGGTGGTAATCATGTATTGCGAACTGTCTCGGACAGTCAACCTGCAGTCATTGGTATCGATAGATCCATGTCGATAATTAACATGCTTCGTTTTCCTCTTGTACGTGCTGGTTATGCGTAAACTATTTCGAACTCTATATGCTATAACAAACTTGTATGCTCACCTTTACATTTTATGTATTGACTTTATTTTAACGTATGTGACAGGCAATTAGGATGCTTATCTGCTAGGGAGGCGAGCTAGGAATAAGCGTCTAGAGCATAGTTGTCTGTAGATCTTGCAGATCGAGTCTCTAGAGGCATTTGAACAATATCTATATTTTTATTTAAATCTGAGTTGTTGGAACAGTATATTTGACTAGATGTTTATCTGTAATAACGTGTTTTATTATTTGGGATACGGTATGGGACGTATTATTTAACTAAATAGTAATGATAGTTGTTGTGGAAACTTCTGGACGATCTGTTTCGCTCAGTGCCATGCCCCGATGATTCCGCCATCGGTTGGGGTGTGACAAAAGGCGATGTTGTAGTTTATGTTAGCAAATGTTTAACGTGCACCAAGGTAAAGGACGAATACCAGAAGCCTTCAGGACTACTGCAACAACCCGAGATACCCAAATGGAAATGGGAACAGATTTCAATGGACTTTATAACAAAGTTGCCAAGAACGCCCAAAGGTCATGACACTATTTGGGTAATAGTGGATCGGTTAACGAAATCTGCGCATTTCTTGCCAATCAGAGAGAAAGACAACACGAGCAAACTAGCTGAGATATATATGAGAGAAATCATTGCACGTCATGGAGTGCCTCTCTCGATCATCTCTGATAGAGACGGAAGGTCAGTGTCAAGGATTTGGCAATCCTTCCAAGAAGCATTCAGATCTCAGTTGAACCTGAGTACAGCTTTTCACCCACAAACAGATGGACAAAGTGAACGAACGATCCAGACTCTAGAAGATATGCTGCGAGCTTGCGTTATGGATTCAGGTGGAAGTTGGGATACTCACCTACCATTGGTCGAATTTTCATACAACAACAGTTATCACGCAAGTATTCAAGCCGCACCATTCGAATCTCTTTATGGACGCAAGTGTCGATCACCGATTTGTTGGTCTGATGCGGGTGATAGACAATTAGTTAGTCTAGAAGTGGTCCAGGAAACTACGGACAAGATTGAACAGATCCGAGAGCGCATCAAGGCGGCTCGCGATCGTCAAAAGTGTTATGCGGACAGAAGAAGGAAACCTCTGGAGTTTAAGGTAGGAGACATGGTATTGTTGAAGGTATCACCCTGGAAGGGTGTGGCACGCTTTGGAAAGCCTGGAAAGTTAAATCCGCGATATATTGGTCCATTCAAGATTCTGGAGAGAATTGGATTAGTAGCATACAAGCTGGACTTACCTACCGAACTTAATGGTGTTCACGATACATTCCATGTATCAAACTTGAAGAAGAGTCCGACACAAGAAACTGTTGTCATTCCTGCTGACGAAATTCATATCGACGACACGCTCCACTTTGTGGAAGAACCCGTTGAGGTTACGGATTGGAAGATAAACAAAACACGCAGGAGCAGTGTCAAACTCATCAAAGTTCGTTGGAATGCATGACATGGTCCAGAATACACATGGGAACGTGAGGACCGTATGAAAGAAACGTACCCCCACCTATTTCCTAAGACCCCTGCAACCAGAAGCAGAACTTAAAATTTCGGGACGAAATTTTCTTAACGGGGGGAGAATGTGACAACCCTCACAAATCCAGGTATCCGTACAAATTAATTAATATTTAATTAGTGCTTAATTACTGTGCTTGATTACAATTATGAATAAACTGCTTTCTGTTTTCTGATACATACATACTCATGCATCATACTTTATTACTGTCACTCCATTTATTACACACAAACAATAGTGACAAACTTGATGCACAAAAGCACAGTTAGCACAGTGAGTGGATAACCCAGTAAACATGCTGACATTGCCAGCACTAGACAGACATTGTTTCTGAGGCCAGTATGAGCCGGGAATAGATTACTACACTAGTAGGGAGGGTAGAGAGGTGAGGATCATAAAACTGCATCACTAGGTGATAGTTATAGTGACCGGAAGTGCCTAAAACATACATTAATTACAAAATTCTGCACTAAACACAAAAATTCAGCTTTTAACAAAGCTAGTAAAGTGCAAAAACTTGGTAAAATAGTCCTAGACACTTTCCAAAGTGTTGGGAAATTTAATGTGTCACTAAAACAATATAAAAGACACTTAAAAGCTTTATTTAGCACTTTAACGGATCAACATCCAACCGAACAACCGGACTTTACCCGGAACATAAAAATATTGCCAAACACATAGTTTTTACTTTTCTGAGCTAGTTAGGGTCCCCGAACATCCTAACACCCTTTATATTAATAAACACACTTAACATACTAACTAGAACCTTTAGATTCCAACTAATTTGTAACTATATCATTACACCCCAACCCATACCCCCCCCCCTCAAAATGACGGTCATAAGGGTGGGACACACCCTTGTGTTTCCTTGATCATTTAATATATGTTGTTGGATATCTAGAGAGCATAATATATGTTGGTTAAAACTTGAAATTGGATTATAAGTATACACTTTAGTCCACCAATCTCTTTCATCTAAACATCAACAACAAAACTCTCTCTTTCCCTCTTGCTTGATCTCGGCCGAACACCATCAACCACCATACACCCACCATCAAGTTCCTTACAACCATTTCTCATACATACATAGAAGCAAGGAGTCCTACAAACAAGCCCGGTGCTCTCGAAAGTTCAAGAACCGCTCTAGATTTCTTTTATCCACCACATTTACACCTTGTTTCTTCCCTAGCCTTGTGCTAGTAGTAAGTGTTTCTAATCATCATCTTGATCTTGTTTATGGTGGTTAATAGTTGATTTAATGGTTAAAAATTAAGAAACACTAAAGAACTTACATTAAAGTCTTGAACATAAGTGATTAAAGGTGGATAAAGAGAAGATATGTGTGTAAATCATGTGAATCTTGTGTAGTTGTGATTATTTGATGTTGTTTGTTACTAAAAGTAGGATGGATCATCATCTAGACATACTAGGTCATGTTCAAGAACATGAACTAGTAGGATGTTAGTGTTAGAAATAAGAAAGATGATGAAACCATCCACCATGAACTTGAAACTTGAATAAACATAAATTTTCTTGTAAAATGAAGTTGTAAACTTGTAGATCTAAAGATCTACAAGTGTGTTTTTGAAAAAACCAAGCGGAAGATACTAGTTTTGTTAAAACCTGGATATTTTATGAACTAGAAGCATTTATAGCAACTAAACAAGTGTGTAAACACTTGTGTAACAATGAAATTGCATAAAGAAATACTTTTGTGAATCTTGACTAGAAGTTGTGTAACTTCAAGTTCTTTAAAAATAAAGTTTACAAGAAACTAATCATGTTTTTAAAATTAACAAGACCCACTAAATATGATGGTAATTTACTACATATTTTTACAAAACTCTCAAGTTCATGAGTTATGGTTTAGTCTTATTTTTGTCAAGTTTTATGAAGAAATATTGTATGACGTTGATTGGTAAATTGTTTGGTTGATTTTAACAAAAAGAAAATGATATGCTAAAAGCATGGACACCTCCATTTACAGAGGAAACTCTGACTAAATTTTTCCAGAAATATAACACTTAGAAATATTTTTCTAACAAATATTTACAGATATAATTTTTAGCTAGATTTCCAAAATAAACTTCGCCATGATTTTTATTAAAAAAATTACAAAGTATCGGAGGTGGATTTTCGTAAATAAAACTTGTTAAATATATATTTAGAATATATATTTTAAAATATGACCTTGTGTGATTATGTGATTATTTTGTGAACTAGATATATTATTTTTAGGGTAAAAATAATATAACTTGGAAATACCGTGAAAATACTACTTCAAAATAATACCAACGCGCTCACAAAATAAATATTTAAGTTATAGAAGTATCGTAATACAACGCGAACTTTATAAATGTAACTTATGTATTTTTCAGAAAAATACTCTTATTAGTATATTTTTGGTGAAATATTATTTTGGAAAAACTTATGAAATAAAAGCTAATATTTTTGGGAAAAATATATATATATATTTTGGAAATTAAAACATTTTAGACAAAGTGATTAAATATATTTTCAAGTGAGACTTAAAAATATATTTTTGGAATTATAAAACACACATGTATTATTACCCCCATCCTTGGGAAGGAATATACTTATTAAATAATTAAGAAGTGTGAATACGAAATAGTTGTTGTAATACCTCGAAATTTTGTGTCCAATAATGTGTTAACACGTGTCATAAGTTTACACGTGGCATTAAATATTAAATAAAGGACTAAAGTTGACAAACCGTAAAAGTATGTAAATTCGAGGGTTATAAATGTCAACGAAGGGTAAATATACTGTATAGTAACCCTAAATGATGCTAGTACCTTCAAACGAATAAATCATGGATCGTACGGAGCAAAACGCGGAGAAAGTGAGAGATTACAAGCTACAGGGGTTAATTGTGTCAACATGTTTAATTTATACCTCTGAGTGACCCTTTGACGAACCCAAGGCTTTGTAACAGTAAAATACACTCACTAGAATATACTATATAAATCTCGCGAAGTTCCGTTTTAAAACGAGAAAATTATGATCAAGTTCGTACGAGAGGGGTTAAAAGCGTCAACAATTAAAGTTAAGGCTTTTCGGATAGTAATTAAACTAACCGGGGACTTAACAGTGCGGGTAAAAGGCACGAGGCCCTTAATGGTAAATAATCGAGGGCCAAATCGCAAAGTTACCCCTTCGAAACCGAAAGGTCAGGTTAATCATTACAAAAGATTTGAAAATCTTTGAAAACAGACCTCAGGCGGGCCGCGTGGACGAGATAAGCAAGCCAATGCGGGCCGCGCGCCAGAGGAAGATACGTTTTCTGACATTAGGATCCATGCGGCCCGCGTGCAAGTTGCTGAATCCTAATGCGGGCCGCGTACGAGTCCCAGATGTAGAAACTTTGGACAGATTCAATGATTTAGCCTGTGAACGATCTTGTGAGCAATTAATGAAGCATGGGCGCCCTCTACATGACCCCTAGCACCCAGGGCCACTTGCTGAACATCCATGATGCCTTGTAGGTTGAGTTGTAATGATCCTATGCCAAGTTTTTCACTATAAAAGGACATACATTGTGCATAAATGAAACACACCTCAAAACATGCCTTCTGATCATTTATTGAGCTCTCAAGCATTCCTCTATCATTCTTAGTCGTGCACCAAGCTTCTGTAAGTTGCCTAACCCTTTGTGGTTTCGTTTTTCCATAGTTTTAGCCTAAAAGTCAATCCGTCCTAATTAACGATTGACTTTGCGATAAATCACGAATGGTCCAGTGATTTGTCGAATCAAAGATAGTTATATGATGGTAATCATGTGGGCATTAAACCCCTAAAAGGGCACCCTCTGATTCCCACTCTAACTAGTCCGAATGTCGAGTCAAACGTGCTTAGAAAAAGTCAACAGAAATGCCATTTTGCGATTTCTTGCATAATCTGTAATGTAGATGATATGTAACCTGTTTGAACACTCATAAAACATGATAATAAGTATACTTACTAGTCTAAGGTTGTTTGATCCGACCATTTTCTGTTTTGACCCGGTTCGGAGCCGAATGTCGCAAAAGTTTGACTTTTGCTTTGACTTCAGTTCTGACCCGTTAAAGTTTGATTTAGATATGCCTTAGGACTCTCTTAGGACCAGGTTACATGATGGTATAACCCTCTATGACCGGTTCGTTGTTTGTCCGAGTCTTTTACACATTTCCGTTAAATGCTTAAAAGTTGACCGTAACGCCCTTTTTGATTTAAAATGAGAATTTCGGACATGTGAAAGAATCATAACCTTAGTTACTGATTTCTAAGCATGTCCCTAAAATTTCATGTCAATCCGAGGTCCAGGATAGGAGATATGCTAAATAGCGCAAATTGCGAAACTTTAGTAATTAAATAGCGCAATTAGCATAACGCCTATCTAAACCCGGATTTCGACACCAAACCTTTTGCTCACTGATGTAAAATAATATTTTGGGATTTTTAAAGATTTTTAATTATTTTTAACCTGCTCATAACCTGCGGTTATGGCAACGGTTCGGTAAATACCGAATATACCCTTTTCGGCCATAACTTGAGTTCTACAAGGTCTTTTGACCAGATTCCAGTTGCTACTGATTTTAATAATAAATAAAGTATTTTAGACTTTATAAACTGTTCGGGAAACTCAGATTTCCTGTAGAACTCTGAAACCTCTTTTATAATCTTTAAAAAGACCGAAATATCCGTACGGGGCATAATATGAACTTAAACTCGTTACGGGCATTATGGAAGGTATCCTACTGATACCACAACCTATTTAAAGCATGTTGACTTAGGAAAACAGTGTAGGACTCTTACGATTACCCGTTGCGCCTTTTGCGCGCACGGTTCGGCTTATGTAACTAGTTTACATAAATTAGCCGAAACGGGTCAAACCATGTTGTTTTGACCCCAAAATCAAGAGTATGATTATTATACCCATATAAAACAAGTCTTCAAACTTGTTGGGTCAAAATCACATTCCATTCCCGGTTTTCGCCTTTCACGCGATTAAATCGTATCAATCCTTTGAAACTGACCGGTCTAAGCTACGGCTAGATTAAAGACCCGTTAGGATTCTAATAGGTTAATTTAAACCTTCGTTCCAGATTAGGGGACCAGTAAAAGCTATCTGCAATTTATTTCAATTAAGGAATTATACTTGCCAAGGTAAATACTTTTAACTTATTTTCCGTTATACGGGCTTGGGTTACGGTATTTAAAATACCGCTTGGTCGGGCAATTGACCCTAACTCATTAGTAGTTGGGTATTATCAATGTGACCCGTTTAAAAACTTGTTTTGTTGGCTTTACGCCTTTGGGGGCTTAATGACCATGTCCCGGATATCCTTGGCAGCATTTTACGAAATGGCCACGACCTTGACATCCGGGTGTAGGCGTACACCCGGCATTGTGTCCATAACTATAAAAGTGTAGCCGTTGGTTACCCGCCACGGTTTTATGCTATGTGGCGTGTCTATTAAACTTTAACCCGGCACGACCCGGGCGACCAAACGCATAGTAACATGTAATTCTTTACAAGATTTAATCATAAATTATCCCAAGTTATAAAGAGTTTGTGCCTTGAGCATTTAAACCAATTTTATTAAACGTTTTACAAAAGTGTCAGTTGAATGTATTTACCAGTGTAAACTGACGTATTTTCCCAAAAAGACTAAATGCACGTACTATGCGTAATTGGCTGGGATTTCTCCTTAGCATCAGTAGAAGTCTCGCAAGCTTAAGATGCCTGAAGTCTGTTGAACAATACTTTGTTATTATTATTGATCCCCTGTGGATTTTATTTCAACAATGGTGATACTTTGATATTACGCTTAACGTTGGAATATATTATCTTTTTGCTTCCGCTGTGCATTCATTTATATTGTGTGGTTTGACTATATTGTTGCCAACTACGTCACGGTAATCCCCCACCGGGCCCACCGGTGAGACACGTGGAAATCGGGGTGTGACAGTTGTCTAACTATTTCCCAAAACGTAAAACCTTAAGCCAAGGCACGGCCCATCCGTCTAATAGGAATTAGTACGTGTAGGTCGTCACACAACAGTTTGAGTTGGAGACTGACGTTTCTGGAGACGCACTTCTGTGAGTTCATGTCCCCCTTTTCTCTTAACTGTTTTCAGTTTTATAACTTCGAGGGTGAAATACATGTTACAATTATTTAGAACATTTTTATACATGGTATGGTTAGCTTAAGGAGGGTTAGGACGTACAGATCATGTGAGTGGTGGGTACAACACTTAAAGCCATTAATCCTTGTTGTTAGGATCGAGGGACACAAGAGTGATAGATCTATTTGGGTGTAGCGAGCCCACACCCGTGAGGCCGAGGAGGCCCATAGAGGCGACTGTGTCTTACAGCCGAGGCCCGGTACAAATTTGCTAGGTTTGAGTTTTCCTGCATCACTTCACACATACTAGTGGCTTTGCAACCCAATAGTGATCTCTTTTTCCTTAATTGCTACATACCAGGGACATTTTTACATTGGGACATACTTTAACGATTTATAAACATACTCACTTTTACATGAACTCGCTCAACTTTTTGTTGATTTTTCAAATTACATGTATTTCAGGAAATTAGGAATCTGGCAAGGTATGCTATGTCGTCAAGCTGCGTAGGAGAAATGATGTCATCCGAGTTTAGGGATTGTGACTTTTTCCTGGACGAGTCACAAGTCTTAAACTGTGTTTTTTTTAAATTCATGTCCTATGGTTGTGTCGTATGAACAAGATTTTATTATGTCGTGTTGTAATTTCGTTGCATGTGTCGACTTTTGAAAACAATGTTGTCGCATTTTATTTTTAAAACTTGAATTAATGGATGATCATCATGGTTTTACTTTCATATAGCTTTGTTGTGATTAAGCTATGGTATTAAGAAGTCACACCAAATAAACCCACGCTTCCGCAAAGCCAGGGTGTGACAACAACCTTTGTTACTTGCTTAGCGACGAGAGTAGCAAGGCGTTTGTCTCTCTGTTCTTGACGAGTAACTCATGGGTGACGGGGTCCAGATGATGACATTGTCTACAACAGACATCGTCATAGGTCTCAGATACAACATAGTCGAATCTCTCCTCACACGTCTAATATCACTAAAGCTTAGGAACACGCATAATAACGTAACCACATAGGCACATAATCACAGATTCACATAAGCACAGAAGCACAGAAGCACATAAGCATGTAAGGCATAGAAACACAGAAGCACATACGCATGAAATCACAAGATGAAGTCAGAATACAGAAACCTATCATTCAAAGTCCGCGAATGTTCGAGGTTAGCGATCGCGAAAAAACATAGCGAATAGTATATATAGTATAATCAAATAGCATGGCAAACAACATGGCGTAAGGTCGTTCCACGAATGGCAGCGATTTGTTAACGTTTTGAGATAGAGGTGCAGTGCGAGTCGTGTGTGTTGATCAAAGCGAAAAGCGAAAGCGAATAAATCACCAAAAACCGTAACATATACATAGATAAATCACATAAAACACATAAAATCCATAAAAATGGCAAATATCAGAGTCAGCAGTAGCGAGCTCAGAATCGAAACACATAAAAATCAAGCATTAGATTGTCTGCGGCTATATAGACATCGACTAACCAAAGTGATTCGGCTGTTCGCAACGACTTTTCATACACACTTTGGCCTTCAGGACTGTGCTCTCGCCTCGAATCTGGGCGATCGGCACACATCCTTCCAGTCATATCGTGACTTCAAGTCGTTGGAGTCCATCGAGACTTTGGTGAGAGTTTTGTAAAACGAAAATTAGGGCAGAATAAGTCGTCAAGGTTCGGGTTTCACCCCTAACTTAACAACTTCGTTCCTGTTTTTGATAAAATAAAGAAGAATCATGCACCAAAGTATGGATTTCACTCCTGATTCAACGCAAATTCTCCTGTTTATAGATAAAAATGCGGGTCGAACAAGCAACCTAGCCGAGAGTTTGCGGTTTTCACACCTAATCTCGACCTAATCACTTGTTCATTTTAAGGTAATAGAGTGCTGATAGTGTAGCGTAGGTGAGGATAGCGAGAAATAGCAGCAAGCTTGTACGTTTCCCTACTGGGTATGCACAAGTCGGTCTGTTGGTACCTAACTATAGACTAGGTCGTTTCTAAGACATTGACCCGGACTAGGTCGAGTCTTGCTTAATTCCCTATAGTTATGGCTCTGATACCAATCTGTCACACCCCAACCGATGGTGGAATCATCGGGGCGCGGCACTGAGCGAAACAGATTGTACAGAAGTTTCCATAACAAGTATATTTACCAATTATTTAAAGCAACATGTCCCATACCATGTCATAAAAGATAATACAATTATTATAGAAAAGATCTAGTCAAATTGTTCGGTTCCGACAACTCAGATTTTTATTACAGACAATTGTTTATTGATCTAGGTCTTTCCTAGCCTCGATTTCACAGCAAGCTAAGCAAATAAGCATCCTAAGCACCTGTCACATACGTTAAAGTAAAAGTTAATACACATAGTGTAAGGGTGAGCATACACGTTTAATAGATATAATAGAGTTCGAAATCGTTATGCATAACTAGCACGTACACAGTGTAAAATGAGGCATGTTAGTTATCGAGATGAACCTATCGATACCAATGACTGCGAGTTGACTGCCCAAGGCAGTTCGTAATACACACTCACCACTGTGAGCCATGTAACAAATTGTCCTTAACAACCCCTGAGTGAACAGGTGTTGAGTCCAAACAAATAGTACTATCATTGCTAAGGCAGGTAGACAACCTTCCATGTGTAAACATAACAAACAAGCATTCATTAAGTTACATATAACATGCGGTAATTGGTTAGTGATTAAAGTATTGCGTAGTGTGTTGATGTGATTTAGAATAAGTAACGTATGTAACACCCAAAAGTGCATAAAGCGAAAAGGGATCGAGTATACTCACAGCGATTGGTGGATTGAAGGGAGCGCTAGAGAGTAAGGTTAGCCTGATCAGAACGATAACATAACGATAAGCGACGCGTAAAACGATGCAGAGTGTAGGTGGGTCGGACAACAGTTCGATCGGATGGTAGTCCGATCGGGTAGCCGGTCGTTCGGGTGACAGTCCGCTCGGATAGTCATCCGATCGGGTGACCTTTCGAGTGGATTGTTTCTTCCTTTGGGAAGGATGTGTTTGTGTATGATGGCTTGTCTTTTGAAGTTTTCGTTGTAGCATTTTGAAAGCACAGAAGTATTTCTACCTTTTAGACCGGTCGATCGGACGGACGTTTGATCGGATGACAACCCGATCGGTTGGACACTTTTAGTGAGAACAAGTTCACAGCAGTTTGTCACACGATCAGATTGTAGTCCGATCGGGTGGCAGTCTGCTGGTATTGAACATGTTGAAAATTGTTTAAGTATTGAAGTCTGAACATTACATAGTCGAGTGGTAGTCCGATCGGGTGGTGATCCGATCGGTCAGCATTTCGTTCAATGTTCATCCCTCAAAGTTTTGAAAGTAGAAGTTGAGTGTGGGGCCAAGGTGCAAGTCGATCGGGTGACAACCCGATCGGGAGGCATTCCGATCGGATAGCAGTCCGATCGGGCGGCACTCCGTTCTGGTGTCCCGGTCGTCTTCTTCCTTGGTCATTTTGATAGTTTGTCGTTTTATCGAGACGGTGTGACAACGTGTTAATCAACAGAACCCCATCTTGACCCAGTGACCCGATTGAACAGGAATCACCCGAGTTCAACCAGTTAACCTGTCACGGCCCCCGACCCGGTTTGACCCGTTTCAGGAGCCACGGGACAGAAATCCCGTGATATTTATTTATGTGATTTTAGCAGCGGAAATTTTTAACATCAGGATCGTTATAAAGCTAAAAACTTTTCCCGATTATTTTATTTCACAACTCGGGATAAAACCCCGATAATTTACAATAATAAGATTTTTCTGATAAATCTTTATTTCAAAACATATTTCTTTATTTTATACTGAGCCACTATCTTAAGCTTGAAATGCTTCCCCGGCACTTTTCCTGAATTACAGTAGATCACCTGAAACATGTTTGAAAAAGGTTTTGTCAGCGGGGAAATACTGAGTGAATCATTCTATTTACTAAAACGACACATTTGTTATAATTCACAGTATTAAGAGTTTTTACATATGTTTATTATCAACCAACTACCCACAGTATTTGTCACTCGACCGGATCTGTGACTGTGGTCATATCACCATTGGCTGCCCCAATGAATGACGTATATCACTTAATTTTAGGTTCGCCCACCTAATGTGATTAAAACTGTAGTAATGTGCACAATACCCCACATACTGGCTGTAATTTGGTGATTACATAAACTTAATCACTGTAATTATAATTCTGAAAATAATATGGAGTATTGTAAAACAGTTGATAAAAAGAGAATGACTCACATTGCAGATTTAACACGGGCAGAATATGATTTAGCCTTGTTTAACCTAATTAAATAATAATGCACACAAAACTGGGTTAGTGATCAATACAGCAGTCACGATAACTCACGAAATCAAATTCTCACAATGAACGACAAAGTGCAATACTTAAACATTCATCGATTTAACGACGAACGACAAAGTATAACCCAATGTGGGCGGCACTTAAACATTCTTTGGATATATTGATCTCGGAAAATGAATCGTAATAGCGATCGAGTAATTACCCTGTTTTGCGGCAGCGATTCGAGTGCAGTGTGTGTTTAATTGTAGTATTTATGTGCTAATTCGACGTATACAGAAAGTTGGGACGTCGTTTCAACTTCTAAAAGCTACTGCCAAGGTCTGCTATTTATAGTGAATTTTGGGACACTCTTACGGACCGTATGGCATTTCCCCTTACGGTCCGTAAGGGGTGCAGTCTATTTATGTAGACTTGCTGGCTACGGGACTAGCTTAGCTGATTCACTCAAAAATCGAATTTCATCTGTACAACGAAATTTTAAAGATAATTATCACTAGGGTTTAACCCCCCTTGAGTTTTAGGGGCCCTGATCCTAATTCCGATTGTTCCGAAAATTTTAGGGTTAGTGCAGAATTACTTGGGTGTCTCAATTAGGGTTTCCTTATTGACTAATTATCATTCTAATTATAAATTTTAATGAGAGTTGTTACATCCTCCCCACCTTAAGAAAAATCTCGTCCTCGAGATTCATTGAAATAGATGAGGGTATTTCCGCTTCATTTCTGACTCCAGTTCCCAAGTATATTCTGGTCCTCTCTTTGAATTCCATTTGACTTTCACCAGTACTAGTCGCTTGTGTTTGAGAAACTTGATTTTCTTATCTTCTATTTGTAAGGGTTTCTCTATGAATTTCAGCTTTTCATTTACCTCCACATCTTGAAGAGGTACTACCAGGGATTCGTCTGATAGGCATTTCTTGAGATTGGATATATGAAATACATCATGTACTCCAGCTAGTTCTTCTGGTAGTTGTAAGCGATAAGCAACTGGTCCGATTCGTTGAATCACTAGGAATGGTCCAACATATCTTGGACTCAGTTTTCCTTTCTTACCGAATCGTACTACTCATTTCCAAGGAGATACTTTCAACAGTACTTTGTCTCCTATCTGGAATTCTAGTGGCTTGCGGCGATTGTCTGCATAGCTTTTCTGGCGATCTCTGGCTGTTTTCAATCTTTCCTTGATTTGAGTTATCTTGTCTGTGGTTTCTTGCACGATTTCTAGACCTGATAATTGATTTTCTCCTATTTCCGCCCAACATACGGGAGTTCTGCACTTGCGTCCATACAGTGCTTCGAATGGAGCGGCTTCGATACTTGAGTGATAACTATTATTATAGGAGAATTCGATTAATGGTAAATGGTTATCCCAATTACCTCCAAAATCAATTACACATGCTCGGAGCATGTCTTCTAGGGTTTGGATTGTCCTTTCACTTTGTCCGTCTGTTTGTGGATGATATGCAGTACTTAGATTGAGTCGGGTTCCCATTGCTTCTTGGAAACTTGTCCAGAAACGGGAAGTGAAACGACTATCTCTATCCGATACAATGGAGAGTGGAACTCCATGTAAAGATACTATTTCATCTACGTACAATTTGGCTAACCTTTCCATGCTAAAGGTTTCCTTTATTGGTAGAAAATGAGCGGATTTGGTTAATCGGTCCACGATCACCCAAATGGCATCATTACCTTTTCTGGTTTTGGGTAACTTAATAACAAAATCCATTGTTATAAGTTCCCATTTCCATACAGGCATTTCTAACTGTTGTAGTAGTCCTGAAGGTTTCTGATGTTCGGCTTTAACTTGTGAACAAGTTAGACACTTAGATACGTATTCGGCTATATCCTTCTTCATTCCTATCCACCAGAAATTCTTTCTTAAATCTTGGTACATCTTATTGTTTCCTGGATGTACAGTATACCTAGATTTATGAGCTTCGTCTAAAATCTTTGACCTTAAATTTCCCTGTTTAGGTACCCAAATTCTGCTTTTGTGGAATTTCCAAATTCCATCGTTTCCTTGTTCCAATTCTTTTAGGTAACCTTTCATTCCTTCGGCATCGTCCTTGATTGCCGTTTCTTGAATTTCCTTCAATTGTTCCATTAAATCTACTTGTAGATTTATTCTAAGAGCACGGACTCGTCTTTGCTTTTCATGGTACTTACGACTTAAGGCGTCTGCGACTACGTTTGTCTTTCCTTCGTGATATTGAATATCACAGTCGTAATCACTCAGGATTTCCATCCATCTTCTTTGCCTCATGTTTAACTCTTTTTGCCCAAATATATACCTTAAACTCTTATGATCTGTATAAACAGTAAACTTACTTCCATACAGATAATGTCTCCATATCTTAAGGGCAAAAACTATAGCTCCTAATTCTAAATCATGAGTCGTATAGTTTTCTTCGTGCTTTTTCAATTGTCTGGAAGCATACGCAATTACCTTCTTGCATTGCATCAACACACATCCGTATCCAAATTTTGAAGCATCACAATATACCTCAAAATCTTCTGTTCCTTCTGGTAAGGCTAAGATTGGAGCATTGGTTAATTTCTGCTTTAAGATTCTGAAGGCTTCTTCTTGTTTAGGTCCCCACTCAAACTTAGTGGCTTTACAGGTTAGCTTAGTTAATGGTATAGCTATCTTGGAAAAATCCTTAATAAACCGTCTATAATACCCAGCTAAACCTATAAAACTTCTAATTTCTATTGCAGTTTGCGGAACCTTCCAATTGGTAATTGCTTCTATCTTAGCAGGATCTACGTGAATACCTTCGTGATTCACCATGTGTCCTAAGAATTGCACTTCTTGTAGCCAAAATTCACACTTCGAGAATTTGGCATACAACTTTTCTTTTCTTAACAAAGTTAAGAGTGCATGCAAGTGCTGACGATGTTCGACCTGACTTTTTGAATAAATAAGTATATCGTCTATGAAAACAATTACAAATTTATCCAAATATGGTTTAAAGATCCTGTTCATCATGTCCATAAATGCTGCAGGTGCATTAGTTAACCCAAAGGGCATGACTGTAAACTCATAATGTCCATACCTAGTTCTAAAAGCAGTTTTAGGTATGTCTTCTTCTTGAACCTTTAATTGATGATATCCGGAGCGCAAATCTATCTTAGAAAAATATTTAGCGCCTTGTAATTGATCGAAAAGATCATCAATCCTAGGTAATGGGTATCGATTCTTAATTGTAACCTTATTTAACTCTCTATAATCGATACACATTCTCATTGATCCATCTTTCTTTTTCACAAACAACACTGGTGCACCCCAAGGGGATGAACTAGGTTGTATAAATCCTTTGCTTAGTAATTCATCTAATTGCTTCTTTAATTCTAGCATTTCGGTAGGAGCTAATCGATAGGGTGCCTTGGCTATCGGTGTAGTTCCTGGAATTAGATGAATCCTAAATTCTACCTCCCTATCTGGTGGTAACCCAGGTAAATCTTCCGGAAATACCTCTGGGTATTCTGAGACTACAGGAATTTCCTTAAGTTCTTTTCCTTTAGTACAAATGATTACTGAAATCATATATACTATTCCTTGTTTGCGTTCATAATTAGCAACTTTCATTACTGATATGAACTTTAGCGGCTTTCGGGGTTTATCTCCTGTAATCATGATTACTTTCCCAGTAGGTGATTGAATTTCTATAGAGTTTCTATCACAAATGATTTGAGCATGGTTGGCTATTAACCAATCCATTCCTAACACAACATCAAATTCAGCTAATTTCATAGGTAATAGGTTTGCAGCAAATTTATGACCTGAGAGTTTTATTTCTACTTTTTGCAAAACCTGATTGATTTTTACTGAATTCCCATCTGCAGTTTCGACTGTAAAAATTTGCCTAACGGTAGTTAAGGGTAACTTAAGAGCTCGACAGAATGAAGTATTTATAAAACTTTGGTTTGCACCAGAGTCAAATAATACTTTTGCATAAACGTTGTGAACTAAAAACGTACCGGCTATGACATCCGGAATGAGCTCTGCTTCTTGAGTGGTTAAATGGAATGCTCTGGCATTCTTCTTAGTAGCTCCTTCGGCTGCCTTGGGTTTATTGTCTACTGGGTTAGCTAACTTAGGACATTCTGTTTTGAAATGTCCGGTTTCTCCACAATTGTAACAAATTATGGATTTCTTCCTGCAGTTTTCTTCACGATGTCCTATCGTTTTGCAAAAACTACAAAGTTTGTTACATTTTCCAAAATGTTTCTTTTTGCAAATTTTGCAGAATGGTTGTGCTGAAGTGTAACAACTGCCACTAAAATCCATAATTAGGATGGTAATTAGGTAATAAGGAAACCCTAATTGAGAAACCCAAGTAATTCTGCACTAACCCTAAAATTTCCAGAATAATCAGAATCAGGATCAGGGCCCCTAAAACTCAGGGGGGGCAAAACCCTAGTTACGATTATCATCATAACTCTCTGTCGAAATAGAATTTTAAAAATCTAACGACTCAGCAAGCCTACACACGCAAAAACCTAGTCTATGAAAGTAGGGTGGTCACTCGCGTAGCGCGACGCCTAAAGGGGTACCCCCTCGCGCTACGCGACGGTGACAAATTTTCAGTATAAATAGCAGGGGTTGGGACTTGAAATCTGGCACTTGAACGACGTTAAAATTCATAATATACGTCGAGTTATAAGTAAAACAGTCCAACACACACACAATTATCGAAACGCTGCCGCAATCAGGGTAATAACTCGATCGCTATTACGATTCAACGTCCGATCGATTATAACTATCCAACGATAGTCCGGGTGCTGCTCAATTGAGCTTGTACTTTGATTATTCGTCGTGATTTCGACTTGAATATTAGAGTGCTGTTCGAATTCGGACTATGCTCTGTTATTCGTTGTGAATCCGATTGAATTATCGAGTATTGCACTGATTAATCGTTGTGAAGGTTAATCTCGTGAATTGATGTAATTGCTGTATTAGTTACTAACCTGTGTGTGTGCATTGTGTTAAATTAGGTTTAAGCAAGGCTAATCAGTAGGCTTATATCTATTGCTCGTTAATCTGCAATGTGAGTCATTCTTCTTTTTAAACTGTTTTCTCACAGTTTGTGAGTAAGTATTACAATACCTCAAATTATTTTCAAAGGTTATAATTACAGGGATTAAGTCTTTGTAATCACCAAATTACAGCTGGTATGTGGGGTATTGTGCACAGTACTGTTATTATCACTCTATGTGAGTGAATATTACTCTATGTGAGTTATTTCTACTCTGTGTGAGTACACCGTCACTATTTGGGCAACGGGACCCAATAGTGGTATGACCACAGTCACAGAAATGAATCGAGTGACAAATACCCATTCTTGATAATTGGTTGATAGAAACATTGTAATCGCTCTTAATACTGTAAATTATAACTAACGGGTCGTTTTAGAAAAACAGAATGATTCACTCAGTATTTCCCCGCTGACAAAACCTTTTTCAAACATGTTTCAGGTGATCTGTGTGATCCAGGAAAAGTGCAGTAAAGCACTATCAAGCTCAGAGAAGTGGCTCAGTGTAAATAAATGAATAAAACGTGTTTTGAAAAATAAAGATTTCTATGTGAAATCAACTTATTGTAAATTATGGGATGTATCCCTTAAACTTGGTGTAATATATTAAACGAGCATATTTCACGGATAAAAGATCCTGTTATAAAAAGACTTCCGCTGCCGCATTAATTAAATACCACGGGAACTGTCTCGCGGTCCCCCGACTCCGTCCAGGGTGGGTCGGGGAGCCGTGACAGCGAAGGTGGTATCAGAGCTAATAATTAAATTGAGCCACTGATCGAGCCACTGATTAAGCCTAAATTAAAGCATTTTGGACCACGATACTTAATTTTACTAATTGTTATTTTGTGATTATTTGTTTTATTAACTGATTATTTGATAGTTACAGTATGGGTAAACAAAAGTTGTCTGCTATCTACCACAAACTAGATGTGGCATCTTCTTCTAGAAATCCGGTAAATCTAGAAGAAGGAATCTTTGTCCGCAAGGCAAACTATGAGAATCCACTTTCCCCAGAGAAAAGGGATTCGATACTTAAAAAGAGTCAGGAGACAAAGAAACCCCGAACCAAGAGAGTTAGGTTTAACCCCGAAGTCCAAGAATTGGGTAATAGTACACCTTGGGAAGATAAAATAGACGGGAAATGGGCAAATCTCTATATGCTAGCTACTGTAGCAGAAAATGCTAATCTTTAAGTTGGG
This sequence comes from Helianthus annuus, assembly GCF_002127325.2. Taxonomy (NCBI): domain Eukaryota; kingdom Viridiplantae; phylum Streptophyta; class Magnoliopsida; order Asterales; family Asteraceae; genus Helianthus; species Helianthus annuus. Next base: position 129,173,686 of record NC_035441.2, read on the forward strand.
TCTAGTAAGAGAAATCACAATCCCGTAAATAAATAAAGTCCTAAGTGTGTTTATTTCTGTTGTTCTTTGTATAAATTAGTATGCAATAAAACTTCAGTATTTTGTTTGTTAGACTTTGTTCCAAAGTTTTAACATTGCATTTTACATATATGCTATGCAGCATGAATGAGATGTCGGAAACATTCCAGAATCTCAACTTATATCCAGTGCCTATCGAAGTCTCTCACGACTTTACTGGTTACATTGCTGACATAGAAGAACCTGTGGAATTCCAAGCTCCACCGCTGGAAAAAGCCAAACCTAAAAAGAAGAGAAGATATGTAGGGTGGAGGAAAGTGCGCCGTAGGAAAACTACCACTAGGAAACTCCCTAAAATAGAAAATCCTGTGAGTGTGAGCAAGGGAAAGGAAATAGAAACTGGAGAAGGTTCGAAATCACCTGAAAAAGAAATAGGAATAGATCTGAAACAAAAAGGAATAGAGATTGGCGAAAGCTCTAAACAGTCTGAGGAAATCACGTTCCAGGACGAAATAGATCGCCTACTGGAGAATTGTGATGTTTTAGAGCCTATCAACGATAATCTCTTTTCTTACCCGGCTACAGTTCAATTCCCACTAAACCTAGGACCAGCTATTCCAGAACCACTAGTTCATACCAGACCATTAGGCCAAATGGAGGAATGGTGGACTAATGATTGGCAATTCCAAAACATAGTTAACAGTCCTTATAGTTTCCTTCCACAATTTGACCCAGAACCACTCCCAAATCCTCCCATGAGTAATAAAAACCTAGCTGAACTCCGTCAGTTCGGTGAAGAACTGATAGGTACAGGTAATAGGATCAGGGAAATGGGGGAGCATCTAACTTGGAAGTACGATGAGAGGGAGCACCGTTACTAGAACCGTCAGTTAAACCACAAAAAGCCGTATTATATGATAGTAACTTAAAATTCTGTAAAATGGGCAATAAAACTCTGTAAAATACGGTGTGTATGGATGCATATACAATATACTAACAAAGTAAAAGTCAAGAAATCGACAATTTTGGTTATATTCGTATGATGTGATAATCTATGTGTATCTATGTGAATTTTGTCATTGATAAGTTAAACACTAATAATTTTACTAATTAACAGATGGAAAACGCTAATAATGAACCAATTAATGAAGAAAATCAATCTGAGCAAGAACAGGAAGATCAATATATAACTCGACAAGATATCGAGCATTTTATCGCCCAAGGGATAGCTCATGCTATTCCAGAAATTGTAGCTGCTGTTCGAAAACCTGCCGAACCACAATTAATTCCTAGTAAACGTATTCCAGAAGATAACGGCAGTAACAGCATAAATGGAGGCGGTAATCATGACAATCATGATCCGCAACAGGCCCCACTCCCTAAAAGAATGAAAGCTGCAACGCCTGGTTGCACTTACAAAGAATTTCTTGCTTGCAAACCCGCTGAATTTGCAGGTAACGAAGGGGCAACTGCAACACTGCGTTGGTTAGAGAAAACCGAGGCAGTAATTGCAATAAGCAAATGTGCCGATGGAGACCAGGTGATGTATGCATCAAATCTATTCAAAGAAGGAGCACTCGAATGGTGGAACACGGTCCTCCAGGCAAAAGGAAGAAGGATAGCTTATGCAATGAGTTGGGAAGAATTTAAGAGTTTAGTAGAAAGAAAATTCTGTCCCGAATACGAGAAGGAACAAATGGCAAACAAGTTCCTAAGTCATCGTATGTTAGGCGTAGATTGTCGGGGCTATACTTCGACATTCTTTGAATACGCAAGGGTAGTGCCATCACTGGCTTCGCCAGAACCGGTACTTATCTCTCGTTACATCTGGGGGTTAATTAGTGAAATCCGAAACATCGTTAAAGCTGCGAGACCTCGTACTATTGACGATGCTGTAGAATTAGCTAATACCCTAACAGATGAATTGGTACGCACAAGAGAGGAAAATCGCAAGAAGGAATTAGCTCACAAGATTACCCAAGGATTTCGTATGGGTAATGTCAAGAAGAGAGGAACCGGACAATCTTCATCATCTCCTTTCTGCAAAGTTTGCAAAAAGAAGCATTATGGACAATGCAATATGGTTTGCAATTTTTGCAAAATGAAAGGACATCGGGAAGAAGACTGCAGGAAGAAAACAAAAGTTTGTTACAATTGCAGAGAGAGGGGACACTTTCAATCTGAATGTCCTAAGTTAGCTAAACCTATAGTTAACCAAGCCAGACCCACGGAAGGAACAACCAAGAAAAATGCTCGTGCATTCCAGCTGACCACTCAAGAGGCCGAACTCATTCCAGATGTGATAGCTGGTACGTTCTTAGTTCACAACGTATTTGCAAAAGTATTATTTGACTCTGGTGCGAACCAAAGTTTTATAAATACTTTATTTTGCCAAGATCTTAAGTTACCTTTAACCACTCTTAGGCAAAACTTCACAGTAGAAACCGCAGAAGGAAATTCTGTAAAATTAGATAAAATCTGGCAAGAAGGAAAAATAGAGTTATTAGGCCATAAGTTTTCTGCAAATTTGTTACCAATGAATTTAGCAGGATTCGATGTAGTATTAGGAATGGATTGGTTAATAGCCAACCATGCTCGAATCCTATGTGACAAAAATGCAGTAGAAATTCAAACCCCTACAGGAGAAGTAATTTTAATTACTGGAAATAGACCTCGAAAGCCACTAAAATTCATCTCAGTAATGAAGATGGCTAGTTATTCGAGAAAACAGGAAATGATGTATATGATTTCAGTAATCATTAATACTAAGGATAAGGAACTTCAGGACATCCCAGTAGTGTCAGAATACCCAGACGTTTTTCCAGAAGAATTACCTGGATTACCACCTGATAGGGAAGTAGAGTTTAGAATTCATTTAATTCCAGGTACTGCACCAATAGCTAAAGCACCATATAGATTAGCACCTACCGAAATGCTAGAATTGAAAAAGCAATTAGATGAATTATTAAGCAAAGGATTCATACAACCTAGTTCATCCCCTTGGGGTGCACCGGTACTGTTTGTGAAAAAGAAAGATGGATCGATGAGAATGTGTATCGATTATAGAGAATTGAATAAGGTTACAATTAAGAATCGATACCCATTACCTAGGATTGATGATCTTTTTGATCAATTGCAAGGAGCTAGGTATTTCTCTAAGATAGATTTAAGATCCGGATACCATCAGTTGAAAGTACAAGAAGAAGACATACCTAAAACTGCTTTCAGAACTAGGTATGGTCATTATGAGTTTACAGTCATGCCCTTTGGATTAACGAATGCCCCAGCAGCATTCATGGACATGATGAATCGTATCTGTAAACCATACTTGGATAAATTTGTAATCGTTTTCATCGACGATATACTTATTTACTCCAAAAGCCAAAAAGAACATTGTGAGCATTTACATGTTCTCTTAACTTTGTTAAGAACCGAAAGGCTTTATGCCAAATTATCAAAATGTGAATTCTGGCTGCAAGAAGTACAATTCTTAGGTCATGTGGTAAATCACGAAGGTATCCATGTAGATCCTGCTAAGATAGATGCAATTACGAAGTGGAAAGTTCCACAAACAGCTATGGAGATAAGAAGTTTTCTAGGCTTAGCTGGATACTATAGACGATTTATCAAAGATTTTTCTAAGATAGCCGTACCATTAACTAAGTTAACCTGTAAAGCTGCTAAGTTTGAATGGGGACCTAGACAAGAAGAAGCCTTTAAGATTTTAAAGCATAGGTTGACAAATGCACCAATCTTAGCTTTACCCGAAGGAACAGAAGATTTTGAAGTATATTGTGATGCTTCAAAATTAGGATACGGATGTGTGTTAATGCAACGCAAGAAGGTAATTGCGTATGCTTCTAGACAATTGAAAAGGCACGAAGAAAATTATACGACTCATGATCTAGAATTAGGAGCCATAATTTTTGCCCATAAGATATGGAGACATTATCTGTATGGAAGTAAGTTTACTGTCTATACCGATCATAAAAGTTTAAGATATATATTTGGGCAAAAAGAATTAAACATGAGGCAAAGAAGATGGATGGAGATGCTAAGCGATTACGACTGTGATATCCAATACCACGAAGGAAAGGCAAATGTAGTTGCAGATGCCTTAAGTCGTAAGTATCATGAGAAACAGAAACAAGTCCGTGCTCTAAGGTTAAATCTACAAGTAGATTTAATGGCACAAATTAAAGAAGTTCAGAAAGCAGCAATCCAAGACGATGCTGAAGGAATGAAAGGTTACCTAAAAGAATTAGAACAAGGAAATGATGGAATTTGGAAATTCCATAAGAAACGAATTTGGGTACCTAAGCAAGGAGAATTAAGGAATAAGATTTTAGAAGAAGCTCATAAATCTAGGTATACCATGCACCCAGGAAACAATAAGATGTACCAAGATTTAAGGAATAATTTCTGGTGGATAGGAATGAAAAAGGATATAGCGGAATACGTATCCAAGTGCTTAACTTGTTCACAAGTTAAAGCTGAACACCAGAAACCTTCAGGACTACTACAACAGTTAGAAATGCCTGTATGGAAATGGGAACTTATAACAATGGACTTTGTTACAAAGTTACCCAAAACCAAAAGAGGTAATGATGCGATTTGGGTAATCGTAGACCGATTAACCAAGTCAGCTCATTTTCTACCAATGAAAGAAACCTTTAGTATGGACAGGTTAGCACAACTCTACGTGGACGAAGTAGTATCCCTACATGGAGTTCCGCTCTCCATTGTATCGGATAGAGATAGTCGATTTACTTCGCATTTCTGGAAAAGTTTTCAGAAAGCAATGGGAACTCGACTAAATCTAAGTACTGCTTATCATCCACAAACAGACGGACAGAGTGAAAGGACCATACAAACGTTAGAAGACATGCTCCGAGCATGTGTAATTGACTTTGGTGGTAATTGGGATAACCATTTGCCATTAATTGAATTCTCCTATAACAATAGTTATCATTCAAGCATCGAAGCTGCACCATTTGAAGCACTCTACGGACGTAAGTGCAGAACTCCAGTATGTTGGGCAGAAATCGGAGAAAGTCAATTATCAGGTCCTGAAATTGTACAAGAAACTACTGACAAGATAACTCAAATCAAGGAAAGACTAAAAACAGCTCGAGATCGTCAAAAGAGCTATGCAGACAATCGTCGCAAGCCTTTAGAATTTCAAATCGGAGATAAAGTACTTTTAAAAGTTTCTCCTTGGAAAGGAGTAGTACGATTCGGTAAGAAAGGAAAGCTAAGTCCAAGATACGTTGGACCATTCCCCGTGATTCAACGAATAGGACCAGTTGCTTATCGTTTACAACTACCAGAAGAATTAGCTGGAGTACATGATGTATTTCATGTATCCAATCTTAAGAAATGCTTAGCAGACGAATCCCTGGTAGTACCTCTTCAAGATGTAGAGGTGAACGAAAAGTTAAAATTTATAGAGAAACCACTACAGATTGAAGATAGAAAGGTCAAGTTTCTCAAGCACAAACGACTAGTGCTAGTAAAGGTCAAATGGAATTCAAGAAGGGGACCAGAATACACTTGGGAACTGGAATCAGAAATGAAGCGAAAGTACCCTCATCTATTCCAGTAAATCTCGAGGACGAGATTTTTCTTAAGGTGGGGAGGATGTAACAACTGCCACTAAAATCCATAATTAGGATGGTAATTAGGTAATAAGGAAACCCTAATTGAGAAACCCAAGTAATTCTGCACTAACCCTAAAATTTCCAGAATAATCAGAATCAGGATCAGGGCCCCTAAAACTCAGGGGGGGCAAAACCCTAGTTACGATTATCATCATAACTCTCTGTCGAAATAGAATTTTAAAAATCTAACGACTCAGCAAGCCTACACACGCAAAAACCTAGTCTATGAAAGTAGGGTGGTCACTCGCGTAGCGCGACGCCTAAAGGGGTACCCCCTCGCGCTACGCGACGGTGACAAATTTTCAGTATAAATAGCAGGGGTTGGGACTTGAAATCTGGCACTTGAACGACGTTAAAATTCATAATATACGTCGAGTTATAAGTAAAACAGTCCAACACACACACAATTATCGAAACGCTGCCGCAATCAGGGTAATAACTCGATCGCTATTACGATTCAACGTCCGATCGATTATAACTATCCAACGATAGTCCGGGTGCTGCTCAATTGAGCTTGTACTTTGATTATTCGTCGTGATTTCGACTTGAATATTAGAGTGCTGTTCGAATTCGGACTATGCTCTGTTATTCGTTGTGAATCCGATTGAATTATCGAGTATTGCACTGATTAATCGTTGTGAAGGTTAATCTCGTGAATTGATGTAATTGCTGTATTAGTTACTAACCTGTGTGTGTGCATTGTGTTAAATTAGGTTTAAGCAAGGCTAATCAGTAGGCTTATATCTATTGCTCGTTAATCTGCAATGTGAGTCATTCTTCTTTTTAAACTGTTTTCTCACAGTTTGTGAGTAAGTATTACAATACCTCAAATTATTTTCAAAGGTTATAATTACAGGGATTAAGTCTTTGTAATCACCAAATTACAGCTGGTATGTGGGGTATTGTGCACAGTACTGTTATTATCACTCTATGTGAGTGAATATTACTCTATGTGAGTTATTTCTACTCTGTGTGAGTACACCGTCACTATTTGGGCAACGGGACCCAATAGTGGTATGACCACAGTCACAGAAATGAATCGAGTGACAAATACCCATTCTTGATAATTGGTTGATAGAAACATTGTAATCGCTCTTAATACTGTAAATTATAACTAACGGGTCGTTTTAGAAAAACAGAATGATTCACTCAGTATTTCCCCGCTGACAAAACCTTTTTCAAACATGTTTCAGGTGATCTGTGTGATCCAGGAAAAGTGCAGTAAAGCACTATCAAGCTCAGAGAAGTGGCTCAGTGTAAATAAATGAATAAAACGTGTTTTGAAAAATAAAGATTTCTATGTGAAATCAACTTATTGTAAATTATGGGATGTATCCCTTAAACTTGGTGTAATATATTAAACGAGCATATTTCACGGATAAAAGATCCTGTTATAAAAAGACTTCCGCTGCCGCATTAATTAAATACCACGGGAACTGTCTCGCGGTCCCCCGACTCCGTCCAGGGTGGGTCGGGGAGCCGTGACATGAAGATTGCCCTGCTCCTCTTTTCTTGAAATTACTACTGTTACCCACCCTAAATCCTTGGGTAATTTTCTGGGCTAATTCCTTCTTCCTGTCTTCATCTCTTGTGCGTATCAGTTCATCGGTTAGGGTGTTAGCTAATTCTACTGCATCGTCAATAGTGCGAGGTCTCGCAGCCTTAACGATATTTCGAATTTCGCGAATTAATCCCCAAATATAGCGAGAAATGAGTACCGGTTCTGGCGAAGCCAGGTTAGGTACCACTCTAGCATATTCGAAGAATGTCGAAGTATAACCACGACAATCTACACCTAACATCCGATGAGTTAGGAACTTATTTGCCATTTGTTCCTTTTCGTATTCAGGACAGAATTTTCTTTCTACTAGACTCTTAAATTCTTCCCAAGTCATAGCATAAGCCCTATTTCTTCCTTTAGCTTGTAACACAGTGTTCCACCATTCAAGTGCTCCTTCTTTAAACAGATTTGATGCGTACATGACTTGATCATCTTTGGCACACTTACTTATTGCAATTACTGCTTCGGTTTTCTCTAACCAACGCAGTGATGCAGTTGCCCCTTCATTGCCTGCAAATTCCGTGGGTTTACAAGCAAGGAATTCTTTGAAAGTGCAACCAGGTGTTGCAGCTTTCTGTTTCTTATTGAGCGACGTGTGCTGAGATTCATTGTCATGATTATTGCCCCCATTTATACTATTACTGAAGTTATCTTCAATAGTACGTTTACTAGGAATGATATGTTGCGGTTCGATTGGACTTTTTACAGCAGCAACGAATGCTGGAATAGCATTGGCTATCCCTTGAGCAACAATATTTTCAATATCTTGTCGAGTCATATATTGATCCCCTGGATGTTGCTCCGACTGATTAACCTCATTTACTGGTTCATTACCACTATTTGCCATCTGATAATATATAATAATTTTTTTATTAGTATTTGATAACTAGCAATTTATACACAAACAATCAGACAATTCACAATGCACGTAAAGTCAAAACTATCGATTTCTCGATTCCATTTCATATCCGTTATAGTATGCATCACTACACACAGATATTTTGCAAAGTTTTATTTGGAGTTATGTTACAGACTGATTTCACTATTTACTATACTATTACACAACTATAATTTTACCACCTTCCTATCCCTCACCATTTGTTGTTCTAAAAACGCATTTCCCTTTCATCATATTTCCAGGCAATCTGTCCCCCTATCTCCCTGATTCTATTCCCTGCATCCATCAATTCTTCACCGAAATGGCGAAGTTCAGCCATATTCTCAGTGCTCATTGGTGGATTAGGTAGGGGTTCTGGATCGAATTGCAGAAGGAAGGAATAAGGGTCGTTGACAATATTTTGAAATTGCCAATCATTCGTCCACCATTCTTCCATTTCTACAGGTTGAGCGTGGACTATTGGTTCTGGGATTGCTGGTGCAAAATTCATAGGGATTGGATTTTCGATAGGATAGGTAAAAATATTCGTATTGACAGGCTGAATAGTCTCACAGTTTGCTAATAGGAAATCTATTTCATCCTGAAAAGTTATTCCCTGGTTTTGGTTTTGATTGGAGCTCTCTCCAATTTCTATCTGTGTTGGTCTAGAACCTTGCCCTACTTCCATTTCTATTTCTTGAGAATATTCCTCAAACTGCATCTCCATTTGCCGAGAATCTTTCTTAACTTCAATTTCCATCTCCGGCTGTTTACCAGTTTCTTTTGCTATTTCTAAAGGATTGTTTATTTTAGGAAGTTTTGGAGCTGGCTTTTTCCTACGTATACGATGTCCCCATACGTAATTCTTCTTTTTCTTTCGTTTTGGCTTTGTCAAAGGTGGAGCATGGAATTCTACAGGTTGGTCCACATCAGCAAAGTATCCAGTAAACTCTTGGGAAACTTCTATATTCACCGGATAAAGATTGATGTTCTGAAAAGCTTCAGATATCTCGCTCATGATGTGTAGCATATATGCAAAATGCACAGAAATGCTAAGTTAAAACTTTGGAACAAAGTTTAACAAATAAACATCGAAGTTTTATTGCACACTATTTGTACAAAATAACAGGAAAGAACACACTCAGATTTATTTATTTATTTACTGAGAAGTGCTATTACTAGACTTAGGGTATTTAAAGATTTGCATGTTCTGCTACAGTGGCTAGCATATACAAATTTGCCCATTTCTCATCTAGCTTATCTTCCCAAGGTGATTTATTGATTAACTCCTGGGTTTCCTTTTTAATCCTCTTTTCCCGGATTTGTTCTTTACTTTTCTTAATAATCATACTCCTTTTTCTAGGAGAACGCAGTTTCTCATATTGTGCTTTTCGCACAAATATTCCTTCTTCAGGGATTGTAGGGAGTTTTGAAAATTTAGTTTTGGATGAACTTCCCTCTTCATAGACTGACCTATCTAATTTAAGATAGATATCTTGCAGCTTTTGCTTACCCATACTGTAACTAACAAATAGTCAATTTAATAAAACACATAATCACATAATAGTAATTAGGAAAAATTAAGTATCTTTTAAATACTTAATTAGCTTAACTCAGTGGCTCTGATACCACCTTATTTCTGTCACGGCCCCCGACCCGGTTTGACCCGTTTCAGGAGCCGCGAGACAGAAATCCCGTGATATTTATTTATGTGATTTTAGCAGCGGAAATTTTAACATCAGGATCGTTATAAAGCTAAAAACTTTTCCCGATTATTTTATTTCACAACTCGGGATAAAACCCTGATAATTTACAATAATAAGATTTTTCTGATAAATCTTTATTTCAAAACATATTTCTTTATTTTATACTGAGCCACTATCTTAAGCTTGAAATGCTTCCCCGACACTTTTCCTGAATTACAGTAGATCACCTGAAACATGTTTGAAAAAGGTTTTGTCAGCGGGGAAATACTGAGTGAATCATTCTATTTACTAAAACGACACATTTGTTATAATTCACAGTATTAAGAGTTTTTACATATGTTTATTATCAACCAACTACCCACAGTATTTGTCACTCGACCGGATCTGTGACTGTGGTCATATCACCATTGGCTGCCCCAATGAATGACGTATATCACTTAATTTTAGGTTCGCCCACCTAATGTGATTAAAACTGTAGTAATGTGCACAATACCCCACATACTGGCTGTAATTTGGTGATTACGTAAACTTAATCACTGTAATTATAATTCTGAATAATATGGAGTATTGTAAAACAGTTGATAAAAAGAGAATGACCCACATTGCAGATTTAACACGGGCAGAATATGATTTAGCCTTGTTTAACCTAATTAAATAATAATGCACACAAAACCGGGTTAGTGATCAATACAGCAGTCACGATAACTCACGAAATCAAATTCTCACAATGAACGACAAAGTGCAATACTTAAACATTCATCGATTTAACGACGAACGACAAAGTATAACCCAATGTGGGCGGCACTTAAACATTCTTTGGATATATTGATCTCGGAAAATGAATCGTAATAGCGATCGAGTAATTACCCTGTTTTGCGGCAGCGATTCGAGTGCAGTGTGTGTTTAATTGTAGTATTTCTGTGCTAATTCGACGTATACAGAAAGTTGGGACGTCGTTTCAACTTCTAAAAGCTACTGCCAAGGTCTGCTATTTATAGTGAATTTTGGGACACTCTTACGGACCGTATGGCATTTCCCCTTACGGTCCGTAAGGGGTGCAGTCTATTTATGTAGACTTGCTGGCTACGGGACTAGCTTAGCTGATTCACTCAAAAATCGAATTTCATCTGTACAACGAAATTTTAAAGATAATTATCACTAGGGTTTAACCCCCCTTGAGTTTTAGGGGCCCTGATCCTAATTCCGATTGTTCCGAAAATTTTAGGGTTAGTGCAGAATTACTTGGGTGTCTCAATTAGGGTTTCCTTATTGACTAATTATCATTCTAATTATAAATATTAATGAGATTTGTCACATAACCGGTTCAAGATGGTTGTTCCTGGTTAACCCGAAATCGGTGGTCTCATGGATAGAATCCAGATCTTGAACCAACACATCAACAAGAAAGAGTAGAAGGTTAGAACAAGCTCCAATTCTATCGGTTTTTGAGTGCACTGAGTGTAAAAGAGTAACCCTTTTCACCATGAATATGTTCAGATCTATGAAAGATCTTTGTTTATTCGTGTGGAGATCGTTCAGATCTAAGTTGTTCTTGGTGGATTGAAGCCAAAACATGAAGTTCTCAAGAACACCATGATGACATCATCCTAGAATATCTCAAATCTAGTGATTTCACGGTTAAAAGTTAAGATTCAAAAGATAGAAAGGTGTAGGAGTGCGTGTAGATGAAGAAAGTACAAGATTTAGGACGGGATCTTACCGGAATCGCGAGAAATCGGAGAAAAGGTAAGGTTAGAGCACTGGTCGGACAAGAGAGTGCAAAAGTGGTAAGTTGTGATGTTGACAGGGGTATTTATAGGCTTACCAAAAGTGGAAAGGGTGGAATGTGGCTGGTTGATCGAGTTGGCAGCCCGGTCGACTGGCTAGTCGATCGAGTGGTAGCTCGATCGAGCGGCTGGTCGATCGGCTGGTTACTTGGTTGGTTAGCCACTTGATTCGAGTGTTCGGTGCGACGATTTTTGCCGTTTCGATTGCGATTGCGAGCGTTGGGATTTCTACCTTCTTTTTCATTCCATTCGTTTCTAAAATCATCAATTTCTACCTTCTTTTTCATTCCATTTGTTAATCGGATGTGAAATTGCTTCCATTTTGTTCTACACTGATTGCTTCAATTAAACTTCGAGCCTCAATCTCATACGGACAAAACAACCGGTCCTTGTTCATTCAACGACTACGAGACAACGAAAACCTCTTAGAATATAGATCTAAAAAATTGGAAAATCAAAAATGAGGAATAATATACATATGTAAAAAAGCTGTCATCCCTCTTCTCTCTTACCTAATATTTCTTTACATAACTTAATCAAACACAACCACATTGTTATAATTAGGGGAAAACTGCATCATCTTCACCAACACAACTAACAAAAATAATTTTCTTTCAAACACTTAAAAAAAAACAATTACCTAGCTTCATCTCAAGTAAGATCCAGATTTCCATATTCAAACCTCCAGAAGCTTCTTTTAAAGTAGAAAGATCGAGTACCGAAATCGAAGAATCAGTTGTAAAAATCTCACGGTAGTCTTCAACGGTAACAGCCGGAGGTCCGTCGTGCTTCCGGCGGTGGCCGGAGAACCATTGGCCACCACCATATATGTTTGCTACCTGTTCAAAAACCACCGGCCACCCACCAGAAGAACCGCCGGCCACCACCATATTGATGGAAGTGCTGGTGTTAGGTCTTAACAAATCGATGAGGGTTAGTCTAACAGAGAAGGAGAAGAAGAGGTACAAGGATGATATTGATAGAAAAGGAGAAGAAGAGGTACAAGGATGATATTGATAGAAGTGCTGGTGTTTGGTTGCCTTTTTATGGTTATCTTTTTGTTTAAATATATTAGTGAAATTACTAATCTATCCTTAGGTGCATCACACATGTCATACTTAATTAAAAATTTTAACTGGGTTAGTGCTAAAAGACCAACAATGTAATGCTTTTAACAAAAAAAGACTGTGACTGTAATTATTAAAGTTAAAGGGTATCCATTATAATCCTGTATAAACATAAAGGATGAAAAGTGTAATTTACCCTATTTATTTTTTTCAATTAATATGTAGTAAGATGTTGTTTTATATGATTCAAGTGTTTGCTATAAATGTTATATGATTGGAGTTGAGGGACTTACATCGTGATTAGCTCACAAGGATGTGTGCGACGGAGTATGGTGGCAGTTTCGATGAGGAGGTTCATAGTGGGGATGGCGGTTGTTGCAGAAGTGAAACGGTGGTGGCACCGTCTACCGGCGGAGCAATGACTCGACCACAACACATGTGGTTAAAGAGAGAGAGAAAAAGTTTAGAGAGAGAAAAAAAGTGCAAAATTTCTTTTATTTGTTTATACATTTTTTATTTTTTACACAATAACCCTTTAATATAACTTGTTTTACACAATAGTCTCTAAAGAGATAAAATGACAAGAATGCTCTCATGTGCAAAGCACATGACTATATTTAACCAATAAATCTGACTAAGTTAGGGTTAAAGGACATAACGTGCAGAATTTTGAAATGTTAAGGACAAAACCAGTAAATTTTAAAGTAAAAAAACACTACTTGCAATTTGGCAAAACTTGTAATTTATATTCTAAACTGCTCCTGTATTTAAAATCATGGTTGTAAAACAAGGTTTCCAAGGCCGAGTACTCCCCGAATAGCCGCTACAAGGTAGGTTGCCGAGGCGACTTTCTCTAACTCCGCCTAATTACTCGGAATCGATCAAACGCGGTCAACCTCGGCCAAAATTGGATCTAGTAGGTCAATTCGGGCCGAGTCTAACTTACAAATAATAAAACATAATTTATATGATTATCATTTATATTAAATAATGAATATCATTTTCAACTATTTTGTTATAAATATTAGTAAATTTATGCTATTAGACATATATTTAATTTCCGACATGTAATTTCTTTATAATTTAACATGTCCGAGTACTTCCTGAGTACTCTCCGCCTACACCGAGTACTCTCAACTCCCCAGTTGACTAAGTAGAGAGTGCCTAACGACTTTTACAACCATGATTAAAATAGATAACACATTATCCACAAAAGTGAAGCAGCCAATCCAAACCACTCATAATAACTCGTTCCACAACTACACATCCAAACACCATGAGAACAACAATCGCATGTTCATCATCAAATCCCTGCTGCAAATGGAAACCATTTTAGCTCCAAGATCTTTATCTTCTCTTTTCAATCTTAAATCCACACTCCAACAACAAAATCCCACCAGATCATCAAACACCCTCACTCTCCCAAACCCCAAACCCCTTTGCTGTAATCTCAAAAAAGATTCATTCTTTCAATCTTTTTCAGCAATTCCCACCAACCCAACTTGGTTTTCACATGGGTTAGCCGCTTTGGCTATCTCCTTAGCACTCAATTTCACTCCAGTTGGGTCCGCAGTTGCATCCGAATTTGATGTGCTCAATGATGGCCCCCCGAAAGAAAGCTATGTGGTGGATGATGCTGGTGTTCTTAGCCGGGTTACCCGGTCGGATTTGAAGAATTTGTTGTCGGATTTGGAGTACCGGAAGAAAATTCGGATTAATTTTGTCACTGTTCGGAAGCTCACGGTTAGTTAGTTAGTTAGCTGCACACCAATTGTTTGATTATATGTCGTTATAAAATGGCAATGATTGGTTTTTACTTTCAATAGTTAGGTGTTATTTTGCGTTAATCACAATGTTATGCCAACCTAATGTGAAGAAACAGTTACATATTGTGATCATAGTAGGTTTTTAGTTGAAGGGAATAGAATAACTTGAAGGAAGCCCTTAGGGAAGCTTCTAACTTAATTAAAGTAGATTCTTTAATAAGTTTATATATAAGATTTGGACGTTCTCCGCAAGCAAACATTTTTTTTTTCAATATATACAGTTAAATTTACAAAGTTAGAAATGTCATTTGTTATACGTGAATTTTTTTAACACTCCATCCGTCCCAAAATAAGTGTGAACTAGACGAAAGTCACCAGATTGTAGAAAGATATGATTAATGCATTGTATGATAGCTAAACTCCAGGTTTGCTCGTATAAATTGCATATGGTTTTAGAAATATGCAAGTAATGTAATTTAGTGATTAAGAGTAAAATGAGTAACTTGAATTATCCCGAGTCCTTCTAGCAGGGTCTTAGGTCCGAATCCATCTTTCATTGTTTTTTTGGCCTTTTAACAATCTTGAAGGCCACACGCCCGACGCAAACTGTGTTTTACCTGATTCCATTGGTTAGCAGGGCATTGGTGGGTTTTCCGGTAACGGGTTCTCACGATTACCAAAATATAAAAAGATGTACATCATTTTGAAATAGAGGGAGTGCTTTAATACATTCGTTATTTAAATACCAATAACTTTATTTATTTAATGCTTATATGTAAGTATTTTAGTAAGAAGAAGTTCAATAAATATGAGAAAAAGGCATGGGTGGATCTTTCCAAATCAACCCAACTCATATTACATATTTCAAGTTACCCTTAACCTAATCCAGTATAGTCAAGCCTAATTTTCATCTTTAATATAGGATTTTTTTTTTTTTTTTTTGATTTCTTATAAATAATATTAGTATAAAAGAGAATTAGAACTTGCAATCAAGCTAACACTATGACAGTAGTGTATAGTTTTTTGGTGAAAAGGGTTGTTTATTTTGTGTATGGTTCAACAAGATCCATGCCATATAGTGCCCTTTTGATTTTTATAAAAGTGACTGTTTGTCTGTAATAAATACAAAATACGATAAATGTGTAAACTAAACAGGCAGGGGAATGAAATATTTATTTGACGATGAACATGGGGTTTGCAGAGTAAAGCTGATGCGTTCGAGTATGCAGACCAAGTATTGGAGCGTTGGTACCCGACACTTGAAGAGGGAAACAACAAAGGGATAGTGGTACTGGTGACCAGTCAAAAAGAAGGGGCAGTGACCGGGGGCCCTGCATTCATCCAGGCTGTCGGTGATACTGTTCTTGATTCCGTTGTATCCCAGAACCTTCCTGGTAATCATCTATCACGTATCTTCATTATGCTATAAATTAATAAGGAACCGCATGGACACTTACACCTATTACTACTTTAAATGTGATAGATCGTTTTTAACCGTCTCTCTTTCTCTTTTCCACTGCATATGATAATCTTCTATTCACTAAATACAAATATTTCGTATGTATACACATACAAACACACATATATATGGATCTGAAGATATTTTGCCTTAGCGAGAATGAACAAAATATCGTCTTTACAATGTCAAATTGTTTAAAGGTTTATATTTTGGTTAGACAACAACAGGATCAATGAGAAAAATAATAACCGGAACATAAGAACCAATGGCCAACTAACATATCTCTTGGTTGTGTATTATTACTCCAGTGTTGGCGGTAGACGAGAAGTATAATGAAGCACTTTATAGTAGTGCTAAACGACTCGCTGCAGCGATTGACGGTCTACCTGATCCTGGTGGCCCGCAACCTAAAGACGCCAAAAGGGAATCCAACTTCAAAACTAAGGAAGAGACGGCTGAGAAACGAGACCAGTTTACAGTCGTTGTCGGAGGTTTGTTGGTTATTGCTTTCGTTGTCCCCATGGCACAATACTATGCCTATGTCTCCAAAAAGTAGTTCAGACCCGTACCCCTGTCACCGGCAATGTAATTAAAAAATGAACTTCAAAACAGCTTTTTTATGTTTCAACTAACTAATGGCACAATATTATGCCTATGTTTCCAGGAAATATGTTATTTCGTTCGGTTTTATGATTCGTGTGCTTTCGTACAACTACTTTGTAGATGTGATAATTTCAACCCGTACACAAATGAGTTGATTTGAGTTATATTTCTATAACGGGTCAATGGGTTGGGAAGTTAGTACTTAACTAAACTGAAACTTGGTTGAATAGGGGACGTGTGGCAAATGTGGAGATGAACGGGTTTGGGTTTGCGATTGTGGAGATGAATTATATTGGGTTGCGATTGACGGTGGATGATGTGAATGGGGTTTGTAAACATAAAGTAGGTTTACTGTAATTATTGAACATGAAAATAAACTGGGTTTATGGTAAAGGACGAACTGTGCAAGGGTTTGTAAACATAAAGTAGGTTTAGTGTAATTATTGAAGACAAATGACATGCTTTGCAATCCGATACAAACATAAACGAGGATTTTTGTAATTTACTCTTGTTTTATTGATTTTGTTAATGATGTTTTTATCTTTTTAAACATTTCATAAGTGAAATAAATATATAAAAATATGAGGTTGTGACATGTTCAAGTCGACCTAATAAATTTTAGAGGTTCGGTACATTTAAATTTTAATATATAATGATTTTATTTTGTTACACAAAATACCATCAATAAGTATCACCTTCAAATCTTTAGGAATATATCATACATACAAATACACACATGTAAAATGTATCCTTACATGTATTTATGTGAAAGCATGCAAGTGTATATGTATGTATCTATGCACGCATGTATGCATGATTTGTGTTCAATAAGTTTCAAGTTTGTGCTACTACCCATACATGTATATATGCATGCATGTATGTATGATTATTATTGTGTTGAATAACAACATTCAAGTTTGAATAGAAATAGGAGTGATATAATATCATCTTATGTAGTCACTAGTGTTGGATCAGTTCTGTTTAAATGTAATGGAAAATATGAATAATACCTGTTACAGCAGACAGGCCAGCAGAGAATCCAGTCAGAGATGCAGCCATTGAGTTCGACATGATTGTCAGGATGATCTGGTTCCTCCTTAGGGTGTAAGTTATGATGGTGATGAAAACCGAAGTAGGGTAATTTCGGTTATGGGGAGAGAGCCGATTTGTTTGATGTTATGAGGGTTGTGATTGTGTAATGTGTGTAACCCTTTAACTCTCTAATAAGCCCCTTATTTATACACCCAAGAGGAAACCCAATTAGTTAATAAGGGTAATATGGTCCATCAACAATTACCAACTAATTATTAATAGGTTAATAAATATATTTTGATCTAATATAATATAAATGATTATATAGGCTACAAGATTAAATATTACATTTTATATATTTAATCTCACATTCTCCCACTTAGCCAAGTAATCATTTATCATGAGTATTAGGTAAGCCTGGCCAGGAGTTAACACTCATTTTAGCTTTAAACCAAGAACTATAGCAGAGAAATACAGCCGTTGAATCATCATTCGACTCAGGACCCCCATTAGTCATACTATAGCCTCAATTTAAAACCTAACAGTTACGATCAAAATATGTATAAGCCCTTTAGCGTCTGATTTGTATTTATATTTGTCTATATGTCATTACACCGGCAGAACATATGTTAGAGACATACAAAATCAAACTGAGGAAATTTTATTAATTAAAACATAAGCTAGTACAATATGCCATTAAACAAAGTCTTTAGTAAGTCCCATATTCGATACATGTTCTTCGAAAACTTTAGGTGGGAGACCTTTAGTCATCGGATCCGCTAGCATATCTTTAGTACTAATATACTCTATACAAAGATTATTTTCCTCAACACGTTCACGTACGAACAAGTACTTTGTATCGAGATATAAACCAGCTCCAGTCGAACTGTTACTGTTCGAGAAACTAACGGCAGCTGAGTTATCACAGTAAAGCTTCAATGGTCTAGAAATGGAATTAACAATTTTGAGTCCAGTGATCAGATTTCTAAGCAACATTCCATGACAGGTTGCGTTGTAAACAACAATGTATTCTGCCATCATTGTGGAAGTTGTAGTTAACTGTTGTTTATGACTCTTCCATGAGATAGGTCCGCCTGCTAACATAAAGATGTAGCCCGAAGTGGATTTCTTGTCATCTTTGCATTTGGCAAAGTCAGAATCAGAATAACCTACCACTTCTAAATGATCACTTCTTCTATAAGTCAGTTTATAGTCTTTCGTCCCTTGCAGATATCTGAGGACCTTCTTAGCTGCTTTCCAGTGATCTAGGCCAGGATTAGTCTGATAACGGCCTAGCATTCCAGCAATATAAGCGATATCTGGGCGAGTACAGACTTGAGCATACATCAGGCTCCCGACTACTGACGCGTAAGGTATCTGGCTCATTTGCTCCTTTTCAACCTCTGTTGTCGGACACTGGAATGAACCGAAAACATCTCCCTTAACTACTGGAGCGACGGAGGGTTTGCACTGTTGCATGTTGTAACGTGTAAGGACACGATCTATGTAAGTCTTTTGAGACAATCCTAAGATCCCTTTGTGTCTATCTCGGTGAATTTCGATGCCAATGACGTAAGAAGCATCTCCGAGATCCTTCATGTCGAAGTTATGCGAGAGTAACCGCTTCGACTCATGCAACATGTCTAAACTATTACTTGCCAATAGAATGTCATCTACGTAAAGGACAAGTATAGTAAAGTTACTCCCACTCATCTTGAGGTAGGTGCATTGATCCACTTGATTCTTCATAAAACCTTGCCTCTTCATGACTTCATCAAACTTGAGATACCATTGACGTGATGCTTGTTTTAACCCATAAATGGATTTCTTCAACTTACAGACTAGATGCTCCTGACCTTCAGGTTTAAAGCCTTCAGGTTGTTTCATGTAAACATCTTCGTCTAAGTCTCCGTTAAGGAAAGCAGTTTTGACGTCCATCTGATGTAGCTCTAAATCAAAATGAGCTACTAAGGCCATAACGATCCTTAATGAATCTTTACGAGAGACAGGTGAAAACGTCTCTTGATAATCAATTCCCTCTTTCTGAGTGTAGCCCTTTGCAACCAATCTCGCTTTGTAGCGTTCAACGTTCCCATTCGGATCTAGTTTTGTTTTGAACACCCATTTACAACCTACAGGTTTTACACCGTTGGGTAATTCTACCAAATCCCAAACGTCATTTTTCTTCATGGATTCAAGCTCATCAATCATTGCTTTGTTCCATTCAGAAGACTGATCACTGCTAATGGCTTCATTATAAGAGATAGGATCATTGAGCTTTCCAGCATCCATTTCAGTCAGGTAGGTAATATAATCATCCCAATTAGTAGGCCGTTTTTGCCTAGATGACCTCCTGAGCTGATTTTCGGGTTGAGCGTTGTCTTGGTTTTGAGCGTTTGATGTGCCTTCGTTATGAGGTATAATGGGTTCTGGTTGTGGAGTTGGAGTTTGTGCAGTGGCTTCAGGTGCAGTTGCATGTGGTACAAGAGGAGTAAACGGAGTAATGGTAAGCGACGAGTCTCTCCCCCCCGCGTCTTGTACTTCTTGCAATTCTTCGTAAGGGTTAGTACTGCTCCCACTGACCTTGAAATCCTCCAGGAACGCAGCACGCTTGGTTTCAACAATACGGGTGACATGGGAAGGACAATAGAAACGATAACCCTTTGAATGATCAGGATACCCGATAAAGAAGCAGGTAACTGTTTTAGGGTCAAGTTTCCTTAGGAAAGGATTATATAATTTTGCTTCAGCAATGCAGCCCCATACTTTCATATATTTAAGACTCGGTTTCCTTCCTGTCCAAAGTTCATAAGGAGTTTTAGGGACAGACTTAGAAGGAACTCTATTGAGTATATGAACAGCTGCTTTTAATGCTTCAGTCCAGAGGAATAATGGTAAATTAGTGTTGGCTAACATACTGCGCACCATGTTCATAAGGGTACGATTTCTTCGTTCAGCGACACCATTCTGCTGAGGTGTACCAGGCATGGTGTATTGGTTCATAATCCCCTGGCCCTTACAAAACTCATAAAATGGACCAGGAGCTTGACCCACATCAGTATGTCTTCCATAATATTCACCGCCTCTGTCTGATCTCACAACTTTAATCTGACGATCTAATTGCTTTTCAACTTCAGCTTTATAATCTTTAAAAGTTGTAAGAGATTCAGACTTTTCCTTTATAAGATACAAGTACATGTAACGAGAATAATCATCAATGAAAGTGATAAATGAAGTATGTCCTGTGATGCCAGCGATTTGATAGGGACCACTAATGTCAGTGTGAATGAGTTCTAATAAATTAGAGCTCCTAGTGGCACCTTTCTTATTCGCTGATGTCATTTTGCCTTTAAGACATTTGACACATGTTCCAAAATCGGTGAAATCGAGAGGAGGTAAGACTTCATCCTTTACGAGACGATTTAATCGTTCTCTTGAGATGTGGCCTAAACGTTGATGCCACAACATAGATGAAGTCTCTAAGTCTCGAATTTGTTTCTTTTCCATCTTTGTGAGTGATTCATTAATATTATATGACAACAAAGATTTGGAAAAATTATCATCTAGTTCTAATCTATAGAGACCACCATCCAGAATGCCAGTACCATAAACAACGGAATCATAGAGAATAGAGAGTTTGCGATGACCATGAGAAACGACAAAACCGTCCATGTCTAACTTTGGTCCTGATACAAGGTTCCGAGTTACCTCAGGAACATATAAGGTATCATAAAGTTTAATACATAAACCAGTTTTCAAAAATAATTGTAATGTTCCTATGGCCTTCACTTCTAATTCCCGATCATCCCCAACTTTAAGTGTTCTTTGGTTTCTTCCCAGCTTCCGGATTGTAAGGAATCCCTGAAGTGAATTGGTTACATGAACCATAGAACCAGAATCAAACCACCAAGAATTAGCAGGAACATTTAAATTAAAGGACTCAAGTATCATGAAAAAATCGTTACCTTTCTTAGCCAGCCACTCCTTAAAGTCAGGGCATTCCTTTTGCTTATGTCCTGTTTTCTTACAGAACTTGCAATAGGGTTTGCCTAAGGAGTTCTTAGAGCTGGAAGGTGTACTTGTATTAGGATTTGGATTTGGCTTTTGAACCTTAGAAGCATCCTTTCTATGATAAGAGTTCTTCCTTTTCTTTGAGCTGGAAGTGGTGAAGTTAGCAACATCAGTAGTGCGATCCATCTTCATACGCTCTTCCTCCTGCACGCACATAGCGATCAGCTCACTCATCGTCCATTTGTCCTTCTGAGTGTTGTAATTGATCTTGAAAGCTTCATAGGATGAAGGAAGCGAAGTGATGATGAAGTGAACGAGAAAACCATCACTGATTTCCATCTCTAGGCCCTTCAGCTTATTGGCCATATCATGCATCATCATGATGTGTTCGCGAATGCCGCTCCTCCCATCATACTTAGATGTCACCAGCTTGAGGATAAGAGTGCTAGCGTGTGCTTTTGATGTTCCCTTGAATTGATCCTCCACAGAAGCCAGATAGGTTTTAGCATTTTCAGAATCAGGAATGGCTCCTCTGATTGAGTTATGAATAGACTGCTTCATGAACATGAGAGACATGCGGTTACACCTAGTCCATTTATCATGGACTATCTGCTCAGCAGCAGTACTGGTGGCGGTAAGGTCCGCTGGCTTATTCTCTCTTAGGGCATAATCAAAGTCCAGCAGCCCAAGCGTAAGCATGAGAGCATCCTTCCATTCAGCAAAGTTATCACCAGTCAAAGGTGGAATCCCGCAATTGGGTGCTGATAGTGGAAATAAGATGAGCAAGTTATGATACAAAAGAAGAAAACCTAATGTGATCTAATGGGCTTGTTACACTAAGGCAGGCATAAATAATGACCATTTTAATTATGAAGCTGTGATAATGTCTATTACTAACATCAAAATAATAGACTTAGTAAAAATTCTACTTAAACGAAGACAAATCAGCTTTGGCCAGAAGTGTAATCATTTAAGTATGTGTGCAAAGCAATCGTGACAAATCAGCTTTGGCCAGAAATGAGACAATCACTTTAGTTATGCACTTGTCAAGCATGCTAAACATAAATGAATTAAATCAGCTTTGGCCAGAATTAAGACATTTCAGGTTTGTAATGCATACTTAACATAGCCTTTTATAATACTTGAACAATAAATAGATGTATTAAATCAGCTTTGGCCAGAATTAATACATCAGAAGCTCATCCAAGTTAAGCTATTTTGGTTTTGTAAAAAGTTATCTGATTCTGATTAAGTATTGACAAAACCAAGTATTTTTTAGTTCACTTTTAAACAGCTTAAGTTTTGAGATTTCGAGTCATGGTCTCGAGTCGCAACCTTAGTCTCGAGTCGCAACCTTAGTCTCGAGTTGTGCTGTTATGGTTTCGAGTCGCAACCTTAGTCTCGACTAATCACGTTATGGTTGCGAGTCGCAACCTTAGTTTCGACTAATCACGTTATGGTTGCGAGTCGCAACCTCATGGTTGCGAGTAGCAACCTCATGGTTGCGATAAATCACGTTATGGTTGCGAGTCGCAACCTTATGGTTGCGAGTAGCAACCTCATGGTTGCGAGTAGCAACCTCATGGTTGCGAGTAGCAACCTCATGGTTGCGAGTAGCAACCTCATGGTTGCGAGTAGCAACCTCCTTAACAGCTGTTTTGTGATAATAACTGAAAACTCGAAATTTAAGGGATTGTGGGATAATGTTTCCTGTTTTAATGCTGATCTAAACTTATCAAAATATTTCGAAAATAATAACTGATATCTCTTTAACAGTTTTCGGAATTTTATTAGATAAAAATAAGATCAAAAACAGGAAAAACACCCACTAATCTAAATTATATTCCAAATCTTAGGGAATTTTCAAGTTTTCTTAGAACATTATGATGAACCCTAACAAAAATAAGAACACAATCTGGAAATCCGAAACCTGATTTTAATGGTTTTGTAAGGGATTTCGTGATAATAAGTTTAATCTTTATAATTTCGAGTCGGTTTATCAATTAACAGTTTCCGAAAACAGGGATTTCGGTCACAAACAACCCGAAAACAGTTTTTGATTTTAAGGCTTAAAAAAACTTCCGTTTTCCAGATTTTGATCCAAGAATAATGGATACGAAAACAGAACTGGTTTATCAACATATGCTCTGATACCACATGTTGGATCAGTTCTGTTTAAATGTAATGGAAAATATGAATAATACCTGTTACAGCAGACAGGCCAGCAGAGAATCCAGTCAGAGATGCAGCCATTGAGTTCGACATGATTGTCAGGATGATCTGGTTCCTCCTTAGGGTGTAAGTTATGATGGTGATGAAAACCGAAGTAGGGTAATTTCGGTTATGGGGAGAGAGCCGATTTGTTTGATGTTATGAGGGTTGTGATTGTGTAATGTGTGTAACCCTTTAACTCTCTAATAAGCCCCTTATTTATACACCCAAGAGGAAACCCAATTAGTTAATAAGGGTAATATGGTCCATCAACAATTACCAACTAATTATTAATAGGTTAATAAATATATTTTGATCTAATATAATATAAATGATTATATAGGCTACAAGATTAAATATTACATTTTATATATTTAATCTCACAACTAGAAAACTGAAAGAATGAATACATATAATTAATTAGGTGTGGTTAGAACTTAAGATTAAGAAGAAAGGGCATCTTGTCTGCAAACGGCGGATCAGAAAACTTTCCGGTGAGTATTTGAGAAGCAATATGCTGGTTTGCAGCCTCTGTGTAATGTATTCCATCCCAATTCACATATTCAGTTGTGTCATTGCATACAGTGGTTGTAATGGAGCTGCCATTTATGATCTTCACTTGCCCACAACTCAACTGGTTGTTGTAGTTCAACGGCGGACCTCCGTACCCGCAACAAGCTGAGGTTGCTTGTTCAAACCCTGCAATTTGTTTTCTTGGTGATTTTGGGGTTATCAAATCAGTTTAGATGAGTAGGATTTATTTAATCTCACAGGGAAATTCTACTAAGTGAAAATCTTTGGTCTAAATTTATTAATTCAGCCACAGTGTAGCAACGGAAACATTCATATTTTCTTAATTATATGATTGTGACCTGCCGAAATAATTCAATATGAAAGTGATAAAAACAATTCAACAAGATCATCTAGGACATTACCTAATATATAACCTACACGCTATTTTTCTCGAAATTTTATTTTGTGTGATGTGTATAAATCAAATTTATATATCAATTAGACCATTATGTATGAAATTAACAACCTTTTATTTACTTTAAATTATTTTAATTAGTTTAGAATTATTTTAACTTAATTAATAATTATCGAAAGATGTTATATTTCATGTTACACCCAAGCTAGTATGGAAATATTTAAGGTGTGACATTTAAATGTAAAATAAATTAATTTAGAGACAGAACAGTTTAAATAAAGTAAATTACATAAATCGTGCTCTTCTGGATTTGATTTCAAATTTACTATTTGCTTGTGAATCATCCGATTGATGTTTGGAGTGACCCACCGAAATACTTTTGTCTAAAGTGATAAAAACGATTCAAAAAGATCATCTAGGATTATTTATTTTGCGCAAAGTGTATAAATCCAAATTTATATATACGTATTTGAACATTATTTATTAAATAATTGATTTAATACTCTACATTATTATTTCCTATATATAATTTTACAACTTTTGTTTATGAGGAGTAATACTCTTCAATTTAGGTAGAATTCTATTTGTCCACTTGTAACTCTTGTCACCTGTTGTCACTATGTTCATTTTCCTCTTTGTCATTTCTCTCTCTTTCACCTAACCTCACCTTTTATTTAAGGATTTATATTTATTTTAATAGTTTTTAATAATATAGAATCTAGCTACATTTCTAACTAAAATTATTTTATTTTTCAACTTCTCTAACTGAATTTTTTTAATTATTGAAATGCTGAGTTTTAATGTTTTAGTTAAGCAAGGAATTTTTGTATTAAGTCATTTATAGGTAAAACTAGAGTGGGGTTTAAGAATTAGTAATATTCGT
This sequence comes from Helianthus annuus, assembly GCF_002127325.2. Classification (NCBI taxonomy): domain Eukaryota; kingdom Viridiplantae; phylum Streptophyta; class Magnoliopsida; order Asterales; family Asteraceae; genus Helianthus; species Helianthus annuus. The sequence goes on from NC_035441.2 coordinate 129,199,255, forward strand.
ATTTCTTTTATATTCTACAACTAATTTGAATAAATTGCGTAGAGTATGTATACTAAGACCATGAGGTGTACTCTAACATTTTGGGTGTTAACGGTGACATGACATGTTAACTGAGATTGCAAACCACTCCCTCCTTGTGTTAAGGGGCATTAAATAGGTTGTATGTTAACATGTTAACTGGATGTTAAGAGACGGAATTAACTATTCTTTTATTTTTAAAACCAAAAACCACTAAAAAATAGGGTTAGATGAAGTTAAAATGGATTAAACCATTTCCTTGGAGTGAGGTAAAATAAAATGAGGAAAAAATGTTGATGTGTCATTTAGGTGGAGTTAAGATGGGTTAAAGTATACCCAAAGGCCTAAGAGTAAACAAGTAAGAAAGTAGAAGATATTTATAGTATTGAACTTTTAGTAGAATTACCCAAACCATTTTTTCAAAAAGAAAAATGTATGATTGGTTAGAAGAGAGTGGGGCCCACTATACACCCCTCTCTCTGCTCTTCCCTCCTCTCCCTTTGTGCGGTGAACAATCACCGAATTCACAGTCACCGCGCGGTAACTTGGTTGACGGCGGCGGTGTTCCCGCGAGGCAAACTACTTTGCCGCATTACTTCCCGCACCCACCCCTTTCACCCTAATGTGTGTCGGTATTTATTATCATCTTGACTTTTTTTTATTCTTTCTTACGATAATGTTTTACGATTCGATCTAAATTTGACGAGTTAGCTCTTCGCAAAGCGGGTGTGTGGTTTAATGACATTATGTCTATTCTTTGTTTGGTTTAACGATCCTGTAGCAGCGTGCGGGTCCTAAAAACTCATATAGGTTTAAATAATAAAGATTGTACAAGTTAAAGATCAACCCCGTTAAAACTAACAATTCAGTGATGTAATAATAAACTTTAATTTACTTAGTTTAGCATTGACCTAAATTGAAGTAAATGTTTATTATTACTGTTAGATCTTAATTTTTCTTTCTAGATAGCATGATATTTTTATTTTTATGATTTAAAAAGATAAGAGAATAAAAATAATGAATATCATGATTTTAACAAAACATAAGTGAAAAATATGTTATTTTCCATACCAACCATGTCTCATCGTCTAGAAAATCTAAATCATATCACATGTTTGTCCTTTTTCATTTTTTGTTCACATCATCACATGTGACTTCCTATATTTGTTTTGTAGCGTGCATAATTCTCATCCCTCATCCCACATGGCAGGGCCGGCCTATAGGGTGCGGGGTGAGCGGTAACACAAGACTCATTCTCTGAGTGTCTAAATTTTTTTAATTTTGTATAGAAATTACAATGTATAAGATAGAATATATATGCACTGAATCAAAAAATAGAATTAATGAGCTCTTATACTAGTGGTTACTGTTTTGCTTAAATAACAAGGAGACGCGAGTTCTAATCCCGGCGTCTCCAAATTCTTTATTTTAGCTTATTTTTTTGTTTCTTTTTGTTAGTAGCATTTAATGCTTAATTTTTTCAACTGCATCTTTCGCTTTAATTAATTTAATGCTTAATTTTTTAACTGCATTTTTCCCTTAATTAATAAATTACTCCTAAACTTAGCTAAAAATAACTATTTAAATTACATCCACACAAATTTTAGTGATTGATGAGTTTATATTAAATGTAGATTTTCGAATAGGCCCCAAATTTTTGTATCTCGCACATGGCCATTTTTTTTGTGATTTTCGGAGACGGCCCTGTCACGTGAGGAGAATTTTCTTGATTGATAATGAGCTCAAGATTTTATGATAACAATAAAACTATAAAAGTATGTATGGCTTTAGAACTAAGTATGAAACTAGGATTATCAATAGCATGCTATTTTCATCCGTATTGACATAACCTAGGGATCATACCGACACCCAACTCATTAAAATCTTTGGGTTGGCATTGTGGATGGCGAGCCAAGGATGGTGACGAGGTTTCACCAAACTAAAAAATGTATCCAAAATTTAGTTTAAAAAATTATGATCCAACAAAGAAAATGTGGAGACGAAGGAGAAATTTACATACGGATTTTTTGATACGAGAGACACATTTGTTAACGAATGACACATACGTATGTTTAGTCATGTTTAATTAGCCAAGGAGAAGAGCTTGAAAATTTTATAAATAGGCTTTGGCGTGCATTTCGAATTGTAAGTTTGATCTAAGGCAAAGCAAGGAGTTAACATGGGATTTCTTGTAAGCTAGAATCCATAGTTTTAATACGTTAGAAGAGACATGTTTCTTAGGTAACCAAACATTAAAAATACAGTTTTTAAGGATTTTAGACATGTTTAAGGCTACTTTAGGGCTAGTTTAAGTTGGTTTAGGTTGTTTCCAGGCTTGTCTAGGGTTTTTATAATTGTTTCAAACATGTTTAAACCTGTTCAAACGACTTTTGACCGGAATTTCGTTAGAATTTGGTCTGAAAATGCGCCTGAGGGCTTGAAAGTGGGGCTTTTGAAGCAAAGAGAGAAGGCTGGGTTGGGCCTGAAAAGCGCGCCTAGGCGTGCGCCTGGGTGAGCCTTGACAACAGAGGTTCAAACGATTTTTGATCGGGCTTTCGTTAGAATTTGGTCTGAAAATGTGACTGAGGGCCTGAAAGTGGAGCTTTTGAAGCGAAGCGAGAAGGTTGGGTTGGGCCTGAAAAGCGGGCCTAGACGCGCGCCTGGCGAGCCTTGACAACAGAGGTTTCCCAGGCTAAAGCATCGTTTTCATCAGGGGCGCTGGTCATCAGAATTTGTTGGATTTTTTATAAATAAAATCTAAGTTTTTTTTTTTTAAAGAAAAATATGAGTTGGCCTCCCTAACCGGTAGAGTAGAGAACCTTATGATAAGCCTGATTAAGAAATTCTGTTTCACCACTAGTTTTCATGGTTTAAATATGTAACTTTAAGTTTCAAAATGGTTAGTCTAAGGGTTCTGCATCAACATACTAAATTTCATGAAGTTATGTTAGACCATGTATAGTGCGGCGTTTGTTTTAAAAAAATTAAAAAAAAACGCCCAAACACGCCCCCATCCCATTACACCCGGGCGTTTTTCGGCGTGTTGTTTGTCAAAATTGCATGCGGCGTTTTTTAAATAACGCTAAGGAGGATGTTGACTGGCCAATGGGAGTGGTCCAAGGGTAGTTTCATTTATTTATTTTTTTTTTTTTGTTTCTTAAACTCCTCTCTAAAAAAAATAATTGTTTAGTGATTGGAAGGGGCATTATTGGGCATTATTCCCACTATGCCACTTTTGCAATAACGCCCAATAATGCCTCCATGCTGACTGGACTGCCACGTGGTGCAAAACGCCCAAGGGTAGGGGCATTATTGCTCAAACCACTACGCATGGTCTTAGAGTGAAGGTGAAGTGAAAACAAGAAGTACTAACCGTATTTCGAGTAATTCGCGATAAGATTAGATTTTATTGTGAAGACGTCAATATGCGTTACATTGGCATCGGAAAACTGAGCCTGCAACTTGGCGACAAGTGCGTGTAGTTGTATGTTGAAAAGATTAGCTGCTTGGTTGTGTGCAGAAACACAACCTTGGGCATCAAGCTTTGTGGGATCCGTCCCAAACTTTGCAATGTTTTGTGGCAGGCACCCGAGCGGACCCGTGTTATGAATCCAAAAGTTTCTTGCACCTTGATCGTATAATAACTGAAAAGTTCTAAAATTTTTGTTACAACATATGCATATTACCTTCATTATCTAGTTATACGTTGGTATATAATATTACCTATATATTGAATAATTTACAATGAAAATGATAATATCATAGCTAAAAAACTATTGATAAAGCTAAAACGTTAATAACTACTAATAACCAACAAACATAAAGATAATCTAAATCAAATAATAATAACTATAATAACAGTAAACTTTAAGTAAAGAAAGTAAATCTAACCTTGATTCCGGTTTCAAATTCGACTAAAACTAGTGGAATCGAAGCGACGACTTGGTCAAAAGATTTTGAGTAAAATGCACCAGCAAGATCATTTTGGCCTATATCAAACATGTATAGCCCCTTGCTAAAGTAATCTTCATCAGGTAAGTACTTGTTGAACTTTCTTGCTGTTGCAAACATACACCAATTGTCAAGTCAATAAAACCGCAAAGGGTCCTGGGTTACGGAAAACGATGACCCATGTAATCCAGGGCCCTTAGTTCAATGCGGGTTGCGGTCCTTTGAACTCAATAAAACCGCAACCCTAGACTTCCAAGGGTCATGGGTTACAGAAAACGATGACCCATGTAATCCAGGGCCCTCAGTTCAATGCGGGTTGCGGTCCCCTTTGAAGTTTGGTCATGAAAGAGTAAGGGTACAGAATGACATACACTTAGCTTGCAACTGAAGAACACGTGACTTGAATCGAAAAAACTGAGCCACTTGAACCCCGAACGAGAACGGGCTAACGGAGTTTGGACCCGACGGCAATATGGTAGATCCGGCCGCTGCGAAATTGCACCCTTTACGAAAATTCGGGACACCAAGAGCTTCCAAGTATGCATTTAGGAAAGGCAAGTCCATTGCATCCACTACAAAAAAAAGTACATTTTAGTACACAAATGCAAAATTATTGACGGCGAAGAATGATTCTTCGGTGATTTTGATATTTTTACGGCTAAAAGTCAGTTTTCTAGTAGCGTACAGGAAAAAAAAAAAAAAAAAAAAAAAAGAGAGAGAGAGAAAAAAACTAACTTAAGAAATCTATGATAAGGCGGCCATCAGAGAACCTCCCAGACGGTCCCTTGAAATAAGTTTGACCGTTGGGAGGGTCGAGATGTTCACCGACACCGGCGACCAAGTCTCCAGTGTCGGAATTCGAGTCTCCAAAGTTGAAAACTGCTGGATAGTTGAATTCAATGGCATTAGTTGCATATGCTATGCAGAAGATGATGAGCACACCATGGTGTTTCATATCTGCAGTGTGTGTGTGGGTGGGTTGGGGGGGGGGGGGGGTTATGGGCTAACAGCAATGACCAGGCATGGTTTCTGCATATTCAACTTTTGGTGGGGATAATATTTGAAGGAGTGTTGGGATGCTGTTGTTTGTAAGCGACGTTTGCTTTGAGGTCACTACTTAAGTAAAATTACTAAACTGTCCTTGTTAGTTAAGTAGTCTAAGGGTGGGTAGTTCTGTTTTGTTGTCAACAAACCTGGGACTTTTTGGTAGGGTGTGTTTTAGTCATGGCTGTTAGACTTTTAATGACGCGTACCCTTCAATTGAATATAATATGGTTGATTTATGTGTTTCTTGCTTAAGTAACTTCTAATTATAGTAAAAAACCTTTGTTACATAATCACTTTTCTCTATGCTTCATCAACATCACATGAGTATATGATGAGTCTATTTTCATAAAGAAAAAATTAATTTAACTTTATGTGATTGGCACATGTCTTAATTATATCTATATATGTGATTGTTAAAATTGTTACATGTTTAAGTGTTGAATCAGGAACAGATCTGAACTATTAAGTGCTGAACCAGTAAGTGGTCTGAACCATTAAGAGTCGTATAATGCTTAACCGTTAAAAGGCAAATGTTTGACCAACTCAGATTATAAGTCTTAACCATTCGGACTCTGTATAAATCTTAACCATTCAGAGGCAAATGTTTGAACCATTCAAACATCTACTCGTGAAACAAATAGCCTGAACCATTAAGTGCTGAACCAGTAAGAGATCTGAACCATTAAAAGCCTCATTAAGAGGTAAACAAATAGCCCCATACAATTATATCAAAGTTTCATTATAACACTCATTTTTTCAATTTCTTTAAAAATATATTTGTCACGGCCCCCGGCACGGTTTGACCCGTTCCAGGAGCCGCAGGACAGAAATCCCATGGTATTTAATTTAGGCGACAACGGAAGTCTTTTAAAACATGATCTTTCAATATTTAAAACTACTCGTTTACATAATTTAGGGATAAAACCCCGGTAATTTATAATCATTTGATTTCACTGGGAAATCTTTTATTTTACAAAACATGTTTCTTTATTTATTTATATTGAGCCACTTCTCTAAGTTGGTAGTGCCTCACGGCACTTTTCCTGGATCATAACAGATCACCTGAAACATGTTTGAAAAGGATTTTGTCAGCGGGAAAATACTGAGTGAGTTCATTCAGGTTTTATAAAATGACCCTTAGTTATAAAATTACAGCATAAGAGCGATTACAATGGTTTATATCTTATATTTATCTGGCGCCGTGTCACAATGGTGACATGTCACAATGGTGACGATGGTCATACCACTATTAGGTCAATGAACCCAAATAGTGATGATTATCCCTAGTAGGTCAATGAACCTAACTGGGAGAAAATTAGTAATGTGCACAATACCCCACTAGCCAGTGATTTAAGATATCCATGACTTAGTCCCTGTAATTATAACTTTTGAAAATAATTTGGAGTATTGTAAAACAGTTGATAAAAGGAGAATGACTCACATTGCAGATTTAACGAGCAGTGTATAAGCCTACTGATTAGCCTTGATTAACCTAATTTAATTCACAATACACGCAACCGGGGTTAGTAACTAATACAACAGTTACGTCAATTCACGAGATCAAACCCTCACAACGATTAACAAAGTGCAATACTTAACAATTCAGCGGATTCACAACGAATGACAGAGTATAGTCCGAATTCGGACGGCACTCAAACATTCAAGTCGAAATCACGATGAATAACAAAGTATAAACTCAATTTGAGCGGCACTTAAACAATCGTTGGATAGTTTCAATCGGTCGGACGTTGAATCGTAATAGCGATCGAGTTATTACCCTGATTGCGGCAGCGATTCGTGAATTGTGTGTGTTTGTTGAACGATTTCTGCTATAACTCAGTGTGTATTGCGAGTTTCTTCGTCGTTTTTGTGCCAAAATTTAAGTGCTAATGTCTTCTATTTATAGCCAGATTTTGACCCTTGTCGCGTGACGCGAGGGGTACCCCTATGGGCGTCGCGTGACGCGAGGGGTAACCTATGTTCATAGGGTAGCTACGTGTGTAACTAGGCTTGCGGAAGTGACAGATTCTCAAATTTCGAATTTGACAGATAGTTATGAGGATAAACGTAACTAGGGTTTTGCCCCCCCCCCTGAGTGTTAGGGGCCCTGATCCTGATTCTGATTGTTATGAAAATTTTAGGGTTTGTGCAGAATTCCTTGGGTTTCTCAATTAGGGTTTCCTTAATAGATAATTAACATCATAAGTAATGTTTTTAGTGAGAGTTGTTACATCCTCCCCACCTTAAGAAAAATCTCGTCCTCGAGATTTATTGGAATAGATGAGGGTATTTCCGCTTCATTTCTGATTCCAGCTCCCAAGTGTGTTCTGGTTCTCTCTTTGAATTCCATTTGACTTTGACTAATACTAGTCGTTTGTGTTTGAGAAACTTGACTTTCTTGTCTTCTATTTGCAGTGGTTTCTCTACAATTTCAGCTTTTTATTTACCTCTACATCTTGAAGAGGTACTACCAGGGATTCGTCTGATAAACATTTCTTGAGATTGGATACACGAAATACCTCATGTACTCCAGCTAACTCTTCTGGTAGTTGTAAACGATAAGCAACTGGTCCTATACGTTGGATCACTGGAAATGGTCCTACGTATCTGGGACTTAACTTTTCTTTCTTACCGAATCTAACAACTCCTTTCCAAGGAGATATTTTTTATAGCATTTTGTCTCTAACTTGAAACTCCAACGGCTTTCGTCTATTATCTGTATAACTCTTCTGGCGATCTCTAGCCGTCTTCAGCCTTTTCTTCGTGATACTGAATATCATAGTCGTAGTCACTTAGGATTTTTATCCATCTCCTTTGCCTTATGTTTAATTCTTGTTGCTCAAATATATATCTTAAATTCTTATGATTCGTATAGACAGTAAACTTACTTCCATACAGATAATGTCTCCAAATCTTAAGGGCAAAATTATGGCTCCTAATTCTAAATCATGAGTGGTATAGTTTTCTTTGTGCTTTTTCAATTGCCTTGATGCATACGCAATTACCTTTTTGCGTTGCATTAACACGCATCCAAATCCTAACTTTGAAGCATCACCATATACTTTAAAATCTTCTGTTCCTTCTGGTAAGGCTAAGATTGGGACATTTGTTAATTTATACTTTAAGATCCTAAAGGCTTCTTTTTGTTTAGGTCCTCATTCAAACTTAACTGTTTTACAGGTTAGCTTAGTTAATGGTATAGCTATCTTGGAAAAATCCTTAATAAATCGTCTATAGTATCCGGCTAAACCTACAAAACTCCTAATTTCCATTGCGGATTGCGAACCTGCCATTTGATAATTGCTGCTATCTTATCAGGATCTATGTGAATACCTTCATGATTCACCATATGACCCAGAAATTGTACTTCTGGCAGCCAGAATTCACACTTCGAGAATTTAGCGAAAAAGCTTCTCTTTTCTTAACAAAGTTAAGAGTGCATGCAAGTGCTGATAAATAAGTATATCGTCGATGAAGATAATTACAAATTTATCCAAATATGGTTTACAGATCCTATTCATTTTGTCCATGAATGGTGCAAGTGCATTCGTTAATCCGAAGGGCATGACTGTAAACTCGTAATGACTATACATAGTTCTGAAAGCAGTTTTAGGTATGTCTTTCTCTTGTACTTTCAGTTGATGATATCCGGAACGTAAGTCGATCTTAGAAAAATATCTAGCTCCTTGAAGTTGATCGAAAAGATCATCAATCCTAGGTAATGGGTATCGATTCTTAATTGTAACTTTATTCAATTCTCTATAATCAATACACATTCTCATCGGACCATCCTTTTTTTCTTAATAAACAACACTGGTGCCCCCTCCCACGGGGATAAACTAGGTTATATGAAACCTTTACTTAATAAGTTATCTAATTGATTTTTCAGTTTTAATATTTCTGTGAGTGCTAACTGATAAGGTGCCTTGGCTATTGGTATAGTTTCTGGAATTAGATTAATCATAAATTCTATCTCCCTATCTGGTGGTAATCCTGGTAACTCTTCTGAGAATACATCTGGGTATTCTGAAACTACAGGAATTTCCTTAAGTTCTTTACTCTTAGTACTAATGATTACTGAAATCATATATACTATTCCTTGCTTTCGTTCATAACTAGCAACTTTCATTACTGATATGAACTTCGTGACCTTACGTGGTTTATTTCCTGTAATTAAAATTACTTCTCCGGCGGGTGCCTGAATTTCTATAAAGTTCTTGTCACAGAGAATTCGAGCATGGTTGGCTACTAACCAATCCATTCCTAACACAACATTAAATTCAACTAATTTCATAGGTAATAGGTTTGCAAAGAATTTATGACCTGAGAGTTCTATATTTTCCTTTTGCAAAACTTTATCTATGCTAACAGATTTTCCGTTTGCCGTTTCGACTGTAAAGATTTGCCTAATGCTGGTTAAAGGTAAGTTAAGAGTTTGACAGAATGAAGTATTTATAAAACTTTGGTTTGCACCAGAGTCAAATAATACTTTTGTGTAAACGTTGTAAACTAAGAACGTACCAGCTATCACATCTGGAATGAGCTCTGCTTCCTGAGCAGTCAGTTGGAAGGCTCTTACATTCCTTTTTGCTTCTTCTGCAGGTTTAGCTTTATTGTTAGATAGTTTGTTCAGTTTTGGACAATCTGGCCTAAGATGTCCAGCTTCTCCACAGTTATAGCAGACTGAAAATCTCTTCCTCCTGCAGTCTTCTTCTTGATGCCCCAGAATTTTGCAAAAATTGCAATATCCTTTGCATCTTCCAAAATGCTTTCTTTTGCAAGAATTGCAAAATAGGCTAGTGGAAGATTGTCCATTCCCTCCTTTCTTGAAATTGTTATGGTTACTCGGACGGAATCCTTGGGTAATCTTTTGGGCTACTTCCTTCCTTCTATTTTCTTCTCTTGTCCGTACTAGTTCGTCAGTCAGAGTATTGGCTAAATCTACCGCATCATCAATCGTGCGAGGTTTTGCAGCCTTGACGATATTACGGATTTCAGCAATCAATCCCCAAATATAACGAGAAATAAGTACCGGCCCTGGCGAAGCCAGGGTTGGTACTACTCGAGCATACTCGAAGAATGTCGAAGTATACTTTCGACAATCTACATCCACCATCCGGTGGGTTAAAAACTTATTTGTCATTTGTTCCTTTTCATATTCGGGACATAATTTTCTTTCTACAAAGCTCTTAAATTCTTCCCAGTTTATAGCATACGACATCCTTCTTCCTTTTGCTTGTAACACCGTATTCCACCATTCTAGCGCCCCTTCTTTGAAAAGGTTTGACGCGTACATGACTTGATCATCCTGAGCACATTTACTTATGGCAATTACTGCCTCGGTTTTCTCTAACCAACGCAGTGCCGCAGTTGCTCCTTCATTGCCTGCAAACTCAGATGGTTTACAAGCAAGAAATTCTTTGTAAGTGCAACCAGGCGTTGCAGTTTTCATTTTCTTAGGGAGCGGAGCTTGTCGTGGTTCATTATCATGATTAACATGATTATTGCCTCCGTTTACGCTATTACTGAAGTTATCTTTAGAAATACGTTTGCTAGGAACGATTTGTTGTGGTTCTATTGGATTTTTAACAGCAGCAACGATTGCTGGAATAGCGTTGGCTATCCCTTGAGCAATTATTGCTGGAATTGTGTTGGCTATCCCTTGAGCAACGATATTTTCTATATCCTGCCTAGTCATATATTGATCCCCCGGTTGTTGCTCAGATTGATTAACCTCGTTAACTGGTTCATTATTAGCGTTTTCCATCTAATAACTAATGTATAGATAAATAATTAGTATACAAGAAATAATCCAATGTCACACTTAATTGCACATAATCACGTAAACGAACAAAATTTGTAAATTTTCTAAAATTTCATTTGTTTTATTGATTATATCATGCTTCTATATACAATTGTTTTATTATTTATTTTACACATACTGATTTTACTATTACTATTACACAACCACAGTTCCATAAATCCCCTATCCTTTGTCAGATGATATTCTAGTAACGGCGTTCCCTCTCATCGTATTTCCAGGAGATCTGTCCCCCAATCTCTTGGATCCTATTCCTAGTATCCATAAGTTCTTCACCAAAGCGAAGTTCAGTCGTATTCTCGTTACTTATTGGTGGATTTGGTAAAGGTTCTGAATTGAATTGAGGAAAAAGCTTATAGGGATGGTTTTGTAACTGTATTTCATTAGTCAACCATTCGTCTATTTGCGAGTGGATTGAAGGGTTTGGAATAGCTGGTTCTAAGTTCATTGGTAGTTGTGTTTCAAAAGAGTGAATAAAAACATTTTCATTATCAGGCTTAATAGTATTATAGCTTGCCATTATAAAATCTAGCTTTTCCTGAGATGGTAACCCCTCAATTTGCCTAGAGCTTTCCCCAATTTCCATTTTCTTAGGCTTGGGTTTCTCGAGAGATAAAGTGTTGAATTCTATAAGTTCTTCTATGTCTGGTATATACCTATTGAAATATCTGGAAACCTCTATTCTTACTGGATAGAGATTTAAATTCTGAAGGGCGTCAGACAAGTCACTCATGCTGTTTAGCAAAATACACACAATTACTAAGTTAAAATTTATAACAAAATTTTATAGATTTTTTTTTAAATATTATTTCATACTGGGTAACTACCGAAACAACTGAAATTTAAAACATGCTAGCTTTTATTTGTAAATTTATTTATTTACTGAATAAGGCTTCTAGACTGTAGATAATAAAGGTACTAAAACTTGGGTCAAATTATTTAAGAATTTGCATTAATTGCTACATTGGCTAGCATATAAAGATCTGTCCATACTGTACACAATTAGTCAGATAATAAAACACATAATCATAAAATAGCAATTAATAAAATTAAGTATTTTCTAAATACTTAATTGGCTTAAATCAGTGGCTCGATCAATGGCTCTGATACCACCTTTTTCTGTCACGGCCCCCGGCCCGGTTTGACCCGTTCCAGGAGCCGCGGGACAGAAATCTCGTGGTATTTAATTTAGGCGACAGCGGAAGTCTTTTAAAACAGGATCTTTCAATATTTAAAACTACTCGTTTACATAATTTAGGGATAAAACCCCGGTAATTTATAATCATTTGATTTCACTGGGAAATCTTTTATTTTACAAAACATGTTTCTTTATTTATTTATATTGAGCCACTTCTCTAAGCTGGTAGTTCTTCACGGCACTTTTCCTGGATCATAACAGATCACCTGAAACATGTTTGAAAAGGATTTTGTCAGCGGGGAAATACTGAGTGAGTTCATTCAGGTTTTATAAAATGACCCTTAGTTATAAAATTACAGCATAAGAGCGATTACAATGGTTTATATCTTATATTTATCTGGCGCCGTGTCACAATGGTGACATGTCACAATGGTGACGATGGTCATACCACTATTAGGTCAATGAACCCAAATAATGATGATTATCCCTAGTAGGTCAATGAACCTAACTGGGAGAAAATTAGTAATGTGCACAATACCCCACTAGCCAGTGATTCAAGATATCCATGACTTAGTCCCTGTAATTATAACTTTTGAAAATAATTTGGAGTATTGTAAAACAGTTGATAAAAAGAGAATGACTCGCATTGCAGATTTAACGAGCAGTGTATAAGCCTACTGATTAGCCTTGATTAACCTAATTTAATTCACAATACACGCAACCGGGGTTAGTAACTAATACAACAGTTACGTCAATTCACGAGATTAAACCCTCACAACGATTAACAAAGTGCAATACTTAACAATTCAGCGAATTCACAATGAATGACAGTGTATAGTCCGAATTCGGACGGCACTCAAACATTCAAGTCGAAATCATGATGAATAACAAAGTATAAACTCACTTTGAGCGGCACTTAAACAATCGTTGGATAGTTTCAATCGATCGGACGTTGAATCGTAATAGCGATCGAGTTATTACCCTGATTGCGGCAGGGATTCGTGAATTGTGTGTGTTTGTTGAACGATTTCTGCTATAACTCAGTGTGTATTGCGAGTTTCTTCGTCGTTTTTGTGCCAAAATTCAAGTGCCAATGTCTTCTATTTATAGCCAGATTTTGACCCCTGTCGCGTGACGCGAGGGGTACCCCTATGGGCGTCGCGTGACGCGAGGGGTAACCTATGTTCATAGGGTAGCTACGTGTGTAACTAGGCTTGCGGAAGTGACAGATTCTCAAATTTCGAATTTGACAGATAGTTATGAGGATAATCGTAACTAGGGTTTTGCCTCCCCCCCCCCCCTGAGTTTTAAGGGGCCCTAATCCTGATTCTGATTGTTATGAAAATTTTAGGGTTTGTGCAGAATTCCTTGGGTTTCTCAATTAGGGTTTCCTTAATAGATAATTAACATCATAAGTAATGTTTTTAGTGAAAGTTGTTACAATATTTATAGTTGATATCATAACACTTTATAAATTAATAAACAAAATATCCTCTAAAACTTTTACTTTAGCGAAATAGTAAATATACGCTCTTTTCATAATGTAAACTCCATAAGTTAACCCATAGGATTTACAAAATATGGGTCGTGAGGTACAAGTTGTGAATCGTGATATTTGTTATAATTACAAAACAAGTAACACGAGTATCATACGTTAAGTATTTATTCATCTGCTTATTGCATGTGGTTGAATACAAGCTTTATAAAAAATTAGCGGGGTCGTCCTTGAGTGCTCAATTTCTCTCGAGGGCTATGTAGGTGATAAAAAAATAAGGCGCATTCAAAGAAATAAAAGAGTGTTTGATTCAGTTCCTGACCCTTACTGCCCCAGAGAGAAAGAGCCACTGGTCTTATACGCGTCAGCTTAAGACAGAGCTGTAGGCGCAATGCTCCTCGTAGACAGGGAAGGGATACAAACACTGATCTACTATGTCAGTCGCATGTTAACAGATCCCGAAACAAGATATTCAATCATGGAGAAGCTGGTCCTAGCGTTGATCCACACGTCAAGAAGGTTGCGCCAATACTTTACAGGTTACGTAATCACTGTTCTCACAAACTATCATATTGGCAACATCTCAAGGAAGCCTAGAATCTCAGGGAGGCTACCCAAGTGGGCGATAGAGTTGGGAGGTCATAACATCGTTTACAAACCTAGGCTAGCGATCAAGGGTCAGATGTTGGCAGACTTTGCCACAGAAGTACCCATTGACAAGATCAAAGAATGTGAAGCAATACAAACTCTCGCGCCAAGATAAATAGAAGAAATTTGGTCTCTTTATTGATGATGCATCAAACGATGATGGCGCGGGTGCAGGCTTACGGTTGGTCGACCTTGAAAAGGATGAATTCACAAATGCCATTTTCCTCGACTTTAAGAGCACAAACAACGAAACTGAGTACGAGGGATTCTTAGCTGGGTTGCGCCTTGCAATCAAGATGGGTGTGAAGCATTTGGAAGCACATGTTGACTCCCTGTTAATCGCATGACAGATCAACGGCTTATACGACGCTAAGGGCGAAATCATGGCATTGTATCTCGATCAAGCTAAGGAATTGATTCAAAGGCTCCAATCATTCAAGATCGTACACATCAATAGAAATGAGAACAAGACAGCAGACGCGGTCAACAAGTTGGCCGCTATGAGTTTTCAGCATTTGGCAAAGGTTGTACGTATTGAGGTGCTAAAAAATCCTTCAGTTCCATTGCACCAGGTGAATGTTATTAAGGTGGGTCCACCATCTTGGATGACCCCGATCATCCAATATCTCCAGTCAAGAATCCTCCCAGCCAATAAAGCAGAAGCACAGAAGGTACAACATAAGGCGATGCATTACCAGATGAATGGAGGGATCCTATACCAAAAGTCCTACTTGGGACCACTCTTGCGTTGCGTGGACCCACAAGATGCGAATTACCTAATTAGGGAGGTTACATTATTTACAAAATGGCTACATTATTTACAAAATTGCTACAATTATTTCTTACCCTTGATATTATTAATGGATAATGGATTACTTATTTCTCTTCTCGTATTAAAAAGTTTTTTTTAAAGATCAATCTCTCTCTCACACACACACATAACTAAGCATGTTGATCGGAAATCAAGAGATAAGAGAAAAATAACTAAAAAGATACCAAATACGAAAATTATTTTAATTATTCTTTGCTTAAATTGTTAATAAGTTGACATCTATTATTCATTTTCACAAATGAAACATTAAATGGTCCACACAAAATTTGACATATTTTAAAGTGTGTCTAACACGACACTCACACACGTGTGTGTGGGGTTCGGGTTTACTTATTTAACCTGTCAACCGGCACACAATTGACACATCTATACAAATTCAATACAGTAAAAACATATCAAAATTAATTCAACTTCCTTACTTGAAGGTGATGATCCTTATGAGTTACTAAATATGAAACAAGGTATCGTTTTTAACAACTATTTTTACATCTAACTACCATGTAATCTTGCATTTGTAATAATTTGAACTTACTGACACTTTTGTGGGAGGCGACCACCATACCAATAGACCACTAGTTCATGTCTACAATAGACCACTAGTTCATGGACATGAAACAAGGTTTAGTTAAGCAAACAATAGTGATTAGTGAACCTAATCACATATAAAAGTGTTGCATGCTAGTTGGTAAAATTAGCAAATTCTTAAATTTTAAGGGAAAAAAAGTTAAAGGTTTTAACATAAAAGACTCTTACAACCCATTCTTTACTCCTTAACCTATCCATAAAATTATACAGAAAACTACATTTAATTGGTATATTTACCAATCTTGTACCCATTCCATATAATTATAGCAAATGGGATGTGTGAGGTTTTTAAAACTAGATAAATATCACTAATTTTTATAAAGTTTATGTCCATTGTAAAATATCTATTTTAAAAAAGAAGTAACTCTGTAGAATAGTAATCAAGTTTCATATATGTTTCACAAAAGTCACTCATGGTATGTTTGGTATGAGGTAATTGAATGAATAAGAGAATATAATGAACAAGGGAATAAGGTGGATTATTACCATTCCATTGTGATGTTTGGTTACCGATATGTGAATATAATGAATCATTACTTTGTAAAAATAAAGATAAAATTATGGATTACAATTTATTAAAAACGGCAAAAATGTAATTGCCTTAATAATAATAATAATAATAATAATAATTATAATAATAATAATAACAACAATAATAGTAATAGTAATAGTAACAATAATAATAACATGTGTAGATATTTTTTTCCTTCCATAAAAAAACCCTTGGTAAGGAATGAAAATATAATAACACTAGGTTATTCCCCGGGTAGGAAAATTTAAATTACAATCAAAAGCAACAATAATATACGGATTCAATAGTCATCAACACACCCTTAAATCTTTTTATATAATAGATGTGTTGACGTTTGATTATTGATGTTAAGCATTACGTACCTCGAATTCATCTAAAGATGATAACGATGCCCATAAACCAGGATCAAACACTATTTTCTAAAGAGCATGTGTAGCCGCAAAAATGATTTCCGCAAGTTTCATAGGGCGATCAATTGAGCTCTCGAAGTTTCCAGGTGTAGAATTGGTTCATGACATGGCAGCCGATGAACATGAGCTGGCCGCATTTGGCAAGTGGGATAGAGCGGTATTTTAATTTTCAATACAAAATTATAATGAAATATTTTATTCTATCAATCTCCGTCTTTTCGATCAATCACAAAATTATTATAAAATACCTTATTCTATCAACCTCCGTCTTTTCGATCAATCACATGGGTATCTACATTTGTCAAAAAAAAAAAAAAAAAAACATGAAATAAAGCGCCACATGGATTAGCATAAAAGATTATTATATCACCTCATATTTATAAAGACAAAATAAGTAAATCTTTTAAAATTAATCCAAAACTAAACCAATAATGTTTGAGTTCTTTAACAAAATTGTGAAATACATAATAATAGTTGAGATTTTAATTTTATAAATAGATAAAGTGCTTTTATTCATTTATATTATACTATATGTGAAACATGTAGCCTTTTATTCACATAAACTATTTGAATAATTGATTGAAAATTTCATATACAGTTGATAGAAACTACACATAATTACAAGTTTCATTTTCTAAATTATTAGGATAATGTAACTGAATAATAACTCTTTAAGAGGTTGTAAGCATCTAAATACATTTTTTTTTGTCATTTTTGACCGTTTGCCCTTTTTCATATGGATAACTTAGCTTCACTATATTTACACTTCCATTACATAAATATGGCGTAATATATACAATATTTCTAAAATCATTATCAATCTTAACCACATAACCATTCACCGTCCAAATGTAGCTCTTTAACAATTATTTATTTATTTTAAACTTCAAAATAGAAAGTAAGGAACCCGCGCGTTACGGCGGAGTCAACAATATGAGGCGGAAACATAATCAAGCCTTAAAAAGATAGAAAAAATCTTATATAGGATTTAAAATGTAATACATAAAACAAATTGTAGTACTACGGGTACTACGGGTTTAACCACTTTAGTACTACGGGTTTTAAATCTCTTTGCGTCACGAAGAAGGCAGGGACTCTTGGTTTTGTCATATATGTGAGACCCAATTTTGGGATCAACTGCCCCTAAGCTGAACGTAGGCTTTTTTGCTTCCTCGGGCTTCGAAAGGGTCAGCTAAATTCCTCAATTCATCACTCATTAGCCCTGTATGCTTAAATGTTAAAACACTAAATCATGCTTTTGCAAAACTTTAGTAAAGTCGGATAGAAAGATCAATGATTATATTTTCAAAATGAAAACTCCATTATATCATGACTAATATGTGCTTAATTTTCCCTTATAACCAGCTTTTGTACAGAGGTGCAAGTTACCAGCTTTCGTACAGAGGTGCAAATTTAAAAAAAAAAAGTAATTATGAATTGGGTCCATTTGAGTTGTATTTATTTTAAAAGGCCAATTTATAAAAATTGGCTAATGGGGTTGAAGTTGTACAAAGTCTTATCCCCCATAGCTCCGAACTCAGGCAGTTTCACATAAACCAACTCATTAAAAGCCGTAACCAATTTGGCTCGAGCTTGTTGCACTTATAAATGCACATACAGTTGAAAAGGACAAAACCTCTTGAACTGAAGTAGATAGGCCAGTTTCAGATTGTTACAATTTTTGGTGGTTTAAAAATTTGGCTGACGGTCTAGAATTTGGAACAGGCGTTTAACCTTTATTATTTATATATATTTTTTTTCATTTTCATTCTTCGAATAGGTGGTTATGTATTTGTATTACATTTATGAATCGTCTTTATATTTAAAATTTTAAATACAAACAAATTTTGAAGAAAATTAAAAGTAGGTTAAAACTTTATCATATCAAAAACAAACTATCAAACCACGAAACTATTAAATCTTGCTGATTCGGCCACCCACCCACCTAACCATGACAATTTTTTAGAGCGGCAACTGTATCATTAATCAACTCCACAGTTGGCAGCGAGACTGTTAGGCCATGAACTAAAAAAAGAAGATAAGAAAGTAATACCTTTAATAAAGCACCACCCACAAGTAATCCATTAATGTCTTCTTTTTTGGCCAGCTAAGCAGAGTTGCCCGTATTTACGATAATGAACACGACCACACGACCTCGTGCGAGCTTTGTTCCTGAGAATGAGAAGGCTTGGGAGTGGAAAGACTTTGTTACTATGATATATACTAATGATGGTGAAGCTCGTGAGTTTTGGCCTAATGATTGCAAGTAAGAATCCTAAAGTACTATAATTTTTCACTTTTCTACTCTCTTCGTTGAGATATATGGTGGTGCTTTATCACGCTACATAAGCGCCATGTAGACAGAGTGTTTTATAGCTAACTACCATACACTGGGATAAAAACCCCATAAAACCCCTCTATCTATTAATAAGAAAAAAAGAGAAAAAAATGTGATTGGCTCTTGAAAAGTGGTCCCCACATATGTAGCCCCTAACGCTCACCAAAACCATGGCTATGTCATCAATAACGACCTCCTTTGGCGGTGGAGGGGCGGTGTTCTGGGGCGCCATATGCTGAGGTTAGGGGTGTTCGTCAAATCGAATACCGAATTTTTCAAATTTTTATTTTTTTACTTGAATTCGTATTCGAAACCCGAATTCGAATAAGTTCTATTTAATTCAAATTCATCATAAATGATAAGTTATTTTACTTTCATTTTTTAAAAAACTACTACAAACAAACTATATTTATCATAAAATATAATAATATGCAAAATTAATTAACCATCAATATTTAATATTCAGATATAACACATAAACACAACACGAATCTAACACGAATTTCATAAGTCTCGGGTTTAGTCAAAACTGTATTAGAATACCATAACAAAAATATAGTATTAGAATACCATACCGTAATAGTTAAACGATGATTCGTGAAGCTCTCCTGGCATTCTTGATAGCTCTCCTCACCATCCTTTAAATTCATTGGATTTCCACAGCCCATGCTGCAACATTTTTCTAAAAGAACTTGAATTAAAAGCCAATATTTTTCCAAACAAAACATTAACGGTTGAACCGTACAAAACTTAAAATCATATTATAATGCAAACCTTGGATTAAAAGCCAAATTATTGCACTTTTGATCCATTTTTTCGAACAGTTGAATGGATCGTTCCTTTAGTAATCAAAGAATAAAAAATCCCCAAGCAAGTTGCTTTAGGGGACTTACAAACATACAGCAAAATTATAGCAAACTCTATTCCAATACCCAACAGTTCAATCCTCACATAATTAAGTTGTGCAGGCCCAGTTCACCACCTACTTCAAATCAACCCCAATCATTCTTGATCTGTGTTTTAACCGGTCAAAAGATGTCTTCTTTACCTCCTGCATGATTTTAGAAACAAATGGGGCTGCACCATTTTAGCATTTCGTGCTTTCCAAAGTACCAACAGGTGAGAAGAAACACTGCGTGAACCGATCGTTTTCCGTTGGGTGGGAACTCCCAGACCATGTTTGAAATGCAACAGTACAATGTTTAACCACAAAAAAAAACATCAGCAGAAGGACTTGAACCTGTGACCTTATAAGTTCTTTAACTATACTTAAAGACAAACCACGACAGAACATTCATTTACTTCTTTATAAGAGTTCACTTCAAGATATTTATGGGCTCACTCAATACTTGGTTATATAAAAAAATTAAAAAAAAATTGGCCCCCGGGGAAATTGGGCCTTGGCTGGGGGTGCGGGTCGCCCACCCCTAGGGCCGACCCTGGGGAATGCATTAAAGTTACGTTGTTGGTGTGAGTTTCAAAAGGCCGGCTAACTTGACACCAACTGTAAACTAAAATTTCTAGAACCATTGAGTATAATGCTACGCTTAAATAAATGATTATGGTTTATCAAATGGTCAACCTGAACAACTAATATTTTATTAGAAAGTTGTAAAATGAAACTTATAATATGCGTAAACACACTTGCATTACACTAACCTCCACAAGAAAACAAAGGGTACAAAGCCCTCCAAGCTGATTAAAAGAAATATCTACCACAATATTCTCCACCAAACTTATCAAATGGTCAACCTGCACAACTAATATTTTATTAGAAAGTTGTAAAATGAAACTTATAATATGTGTAAACACACTTGCATTACACTAACCTCCTCAAGAAAACAAAGGGTACAAAGCCCTCCAAGCTCATTAAAAGAAATATCTACCACAATATTCTCCACCAAACACTTTATAATCTTAACCTACAGTTAAATGACCAATGTTTTCAGTCTATTAAGTGATAAACAGAAACGTTAAACAAAAAGAAATGTACTTCTGCTTGAATGTATTGAACTTCCTTTACTTGAAATTCTGCATTCTCGTTCTTTTCTTTGGTCTGCAATAAATCACAGACCTCACTTGCCTATGAATCTTTCAAGTTTGGACTGTCGCTGAAGGCTGTTAAGTCGATATCGCTATCCGGTAGATATGTTTTAGGAGGCACAGACCCAAATGTAAAAACCTGCAAACCGATAAACGATTAAAAGATCATAATCATAATTACTTTTTGCCATACTTTAAGCTTAAAGTTACTATTGCACCTCCAAGTTGTAATATAATATTAACATAAAACACATGTCCAAACACCCCTAAATCTTCATGTGCATAGACCCTCTAGGCCTCTATTCTATTATGAAAACTAATCAAGATTCACATGTTTCTACATTAGCATAACTGTAAAACCATTAGCACAGAAATCATCATACTTCTTTTAACAAAAAATAAAGTCAAAACAATAAACATCAACAAAAAGGGAACAACCTTACAGGGAAAACACTTCATAATAAGCTGTTGAATAATCCCAATTTCATAACCCTAATCAAAACCAATATCAAAAGGTTAATTAAAGCATTCAAAACAAACATCAAATAGAAAATAATAAACCAAAAAAGCGAAGTAAAAAGCCAAAAAAAAAAACTACAAATTTTCAATTATTAGCCCTAATTTAACAGCTACCAGTTCCTGAATGTTTAAGATGAAATCGAACAAAAATGAAGAAATAATTATAACATAAACTCACCTTGCAGAGGAGGAACTGTAACCCTAAGGATGAAACGGATATGGATCACCTGAGCCAGAAGAGGATGGTGCAACAGTGAAGATAAAATCAATCGAAAACAGAATGATTGATCGATGAGCAGATGTTAGTTTGCATTTAGGGTTGTGATGGGATTCTTAGGAATCGAAAAGGAAAGGAATAACAATAAAAATCATAGGTGAAGATCAGAAAACCTACCATCTGATTTGCTTGACTGATGGAAGAACGGCGATTGAGGCTGGATGATTAGGGTTTCTGAATGTTTGAAACGTATGGTGTACTCATTTGTTAATCGGGTGAATGGATATCCGTTGGGTCGGATTCATGAACAAAAAGGATCCGCGAGCTTTTTCCAAGATCCGTCCATTTTCCCCGCCAAAATGCACTAGAGGGGCTAATAGCATGACACATCAGCAAAATTTATCACATTTATTATATATAATAGAAATAGATAATAGATGTATAGATATTTTTTTCCTTCCATAAAAAAACCCTTGGTAAGGAATAAAATTCTTAAAATGGAAGGAATCATATTTCTCTTTTTAGATTTTAATGCTTTTATGCGGATTACAAAAATAGTAACGTGACTTTCTAATTAAAAACGTGAAATTAGAAAATGCCATTTTTTATTTTTTTTTATTTAGAAAAATAGTTTTTTTTTTCTTAGTCATAAAAAAGTAAAGACTTTCCATTAACCCCAATTTTTAAATTAATTAATTAAACCTCCAATCCATTTCGTTTTCATATGGTTTTGTTAAAAGCATTTTTCATTCATTAAACCCATTTTTTATTCATCATTTTCCCATACCCAGTTCTTGTTTTTATTCTTCGATTCCCCAAACCCATATTTTGTTAATCGTCAACAAATCATCCCAACTAAACCGTGCTATAAGAGTGCAACTTTGAAGGCTAGTTGTTCATCACCATTTATTAACCCTAGATAAAACTGTAACATTTTGAAATCCTAAGGGGTTGTTTGTTTACCTCTTAACGAGGCTCTTAATGGTTCAGACCTCTTATTGGTTTAGCATTTAATGGTTCAGACTATTTGTTTCACGAGCAGATGTCTGAATGGTTAAGATTTATATAAAGTCTGAATGGTTAAGACCTCTAATCTGAATTGATCAAACATTTGCCTCTGAACGGTTAAGCATTATACAGGGTCTTAATGGTTCAGACCTCTTACTGGTTCAGCACTTAATGGTTCAGACCTCTTACTGATTTAACACTTAACCATTAAGATGTTGCCAAACAACCCCTAAATAATAATCACAAACTAATTACAATTTACACAGAGAATACAATGGAAATATTTCGTGAAACTCGAATTGAAACGTTTGTCTTAGAAACTCAGTTTGGATAAATTGATTTTCAAGAATTGGTTTGCAAAATTTGATTTGCAAGGATCGATTAACAATGTAGTTGATTTTGGATATGATTGATGAAAATGGGAAAGCTTTTTGAAATGATTTGATTTATGGATTTGAATCTTCAGTGAACAAACATGATTTGATTAGGGAAACACTTTTGATATTCTATACTAGAGTAAACTCATACTTTTTGAATCTGAGTTTATGTGGTTTCAATTTTGTTGTCATTTTTATCCAAAGTCAAAATCTTGTCAGATTTTTTAGTTAACATTCAGTTTTTTTTTTGGTCTTTTTCCTCTCTTTTAATGAAGGGCAAAATTGTCAGATTTTTTAATTTGTTATAATAAAACGTTAAAAAACCATTTTGCCCTTCATTAAAAGAGAGGAAAAAGACAAAAAAAAAAAAAAAAACAAAAAAAACAAAAACTGGATGTTAACTGAAAAATCTGACCATATTTTAATTTTGAATGAAGATGGCAACAAAATTGAAACCATAGGACCTAGATTCAAATGATTTGAGTTTTGAACTAAAATGGCAAAAGTGACCAAAACTTACGGACCATTTTGACGGTTTACTCTCTATACTATAACAATATCTATTGTAAACAGTAGTTTAATAAAGTTGATTTTTTTTGTATTAGTTTAGTTCTTTTGTTCTATTTATTATTTATTTTCTTTATTTTTATTTATTATTCATTTACTTAAAGTTAACTTTTAACTTTAAACATGTTTATTTAATCAGGTTGCTTATTTTTACTATCGTTTAGATTAAAGCCTACATGATCTATATTAACCCTTCAATATACTTGATAAGAATTTTTATTTACCTTATTATAGTCAGAGCCAACTTTTAACTCTAGACATGTTTACTTATTTTTATTGTCGTTTAGATTAAAATCCGTAAGGTCTATAGTAACCCATCAATATATCATGTAACAAACATATCATCCCCAGCACCCTGTCACGAAGCGCAGGATCAAATACTAGTTGAGAACAAAAGATTTGGGACATTTGGTTAATCCATAAATTTTAAACTATTATCAACTAAAAATGAATAACACTGATTATATATCAAAATAAGCATTATATTTCATTCAAGCTTTGGTTGGGTTGTCGAGATTTTTGCCTCTTAGAGAAAAAAACCAGGGTTCATATCCTGACATGATATGTAATTAGTATTTATTGATGTAGTTTAGAAGTAAGAGTAAGAATAATGTAATACATGCCGTTCTAAAATAACATAAGCATTATGCTTGACACATAATTAAATGAAACTATACTGACTTTAGATGGACAAAAAATTGATCCTAACTTTGGCTTAACAAATGAGAAACTTAGTTACTATTCTATAAGGCTATATGGTGCTAATGAGGTAGTGGTGGAGTAGTTGGTGAAATAATTGGTGTTCTTTGTGATCCAGGTTCGATTCCCACTCTCCTCGTTATTTTCTGCGGCATCCACGTGAAGAGCGAATACGGGTGGTGCCGGTTCTACTTAGATGGAAGGCGAGGTTTTACCGATTATTCCATTGTCGTGCCTTCGGGCGGGTGGAGGTCGGGTTTCCGCGCATCTGGGGAGAGCCAAGGGGCTATGTCACACCCCAACCGATGGCGGAAACATCGGGGCATGGCACTGAGCGAAACAGATTGTCCATGAGTATCCATAACAACTATTCATTACCAGATAATCAAACGGCATGTCCCATACCACAACATATCCAAATAAAAACAGTTATTACAAATAATTGTCTCAAAAACAAATACTGTTCCGACGACTCAGATTTAAGCGTGACATAACTAGACCCCTAGCTTGATTCACCAAAGCACAGCAATTCCTAACATCTTAAGCACCTGCCATATACGTTAAAATAAATTCAATACACATAGTGTAAAGGTGAGCATACAAATTTGATAGTATAATAGAGTTCGAAATAGTTTACGCATAACCAGCATGTAACATGTAGCAAAGTGAAAACTAGTAGGTTATTGACAGAGAAATATGCACAGACGTGACTGCGAATTGTAGAATGTGCAACAAATATCCCCACTGGGACACGTGAAGTAAATTAACAACCACTGTCCACAACAGGTGCTGAGTCCAAACTATAGTACTATCGTTGCTAAGGTGTCAGGTAACAATCACTGTGTTAACATAACATACAAGCATTCATCGAATAACACGTAACATGCAATAACGGTTAGCGTATAAATAGTGTTTGCGTTGTGTGTCGATTGTGATTTGAATATGTAACGTATGTAATGTAACACCTCGTGTTTTCGAAAGTCAAAGTCAAAGTCAAGATTGAAGTTAAAGGGAGACAAGATTGCTAATTGCGATCTGTCGCTCCTTGCTCAATTCCTGTTTTGGCTTCTTTGACTTGTAGATGGTATTTCTATGTTTTTACGTTAGTTATATTATGTAGAGTACTTATTAATAATCGAGGTTTATCGATATTTATCGTATGTTTTATCACTTAACGTATCGCATTCGCAACTCGAATTACGCGTTCTAGATATTGTTTTATGTGTGTGTGCCTTCTATGTGTTACTTGTGCATGTTTATTCATGATATTGTGTGGTGATTAATCGAAACACAATCGAAATTCAATCGCAATCGAATCGCAAACGCTAAACGCAAGTTAATTGGGATGATTGTATGTTAGATATAGTAGTTGGGATTAAAAGTAATTTGAATAAGAAACTCTATCGCATCGCAACGCTCGCAATCGCAATCGAACCCGCAAAACTCGCCGCGCCGTACACTCGAATCGAGTGGCCAGCCGACCGAGCAGCCACCCGATCAGGCTACCGCCCGATCGAGGTGCCGCTCGATCGAGCTGCCACCCGACCGGGCTGCCACTCGATCAACCAGCCTCCTTCCCCCCTTTCCTTTTATGGAAACCCGATAAATACCCCTGTCAACATCACAAACTTACCTTTTCTGCACCTCTCGTCCGACCAGCGCTTCTTGCCCACTTTTCTTCAGATTTCTTGCGATTCTTGTAAGTTTTCCACCTAAATCTTGTACTTTCTTGATCTACACGCACTCCTACACCTTTCTATCTTTTGAATCTTAACTTTTAACCGTGAAATCATTAGATTCGAGGTGTTCTAGGATGATGTCATTATGGTGTTCTTAGGAACTTCATGTTTTGGCTTCAATCCATTAAGAACAACTTAGATCTGAACGATTTCCACATAAGCAAACAAAGATCTTTCATAGATCTGAACATATTCATGGTGAAAAGGATTGAAAGATGGTTTTCTAACTTTCTTTCAACTCTTTTACACTCAATGCACTCAAAACCGATGAAATCGGATCTCGTTCAGACCTTTACTCGTTCTTAGTGTTGTGTTGGTTCAAGATCTGTATTCTATTCACGAGACCACCGATTCCGGGTTAACCAAGAACAACCGTCTTGAACCGGTTAACTGGTTGGACTTGGGTGATTCCTGTTCGATCGGGGCACTGAGGTCAAGATGGGGTTCTGTTGATTAGCTCGTGGTCACACCGTCTCAATAAAACTACAAAACTATCAAAACAACCAAGGAAGAAGACGATCAGGTCGACCAGGACGGAGTGCCGTCCGATCGGACTGCTGTCCGATCGGATTGCCACCCGATCGGCTTGCACCTTGGCCCCACACTTAGCTTTATTTCAAACTTCAAGAGATTTGAACATCGAACGGACTGCCGCCCGATCGAGTTGCCACCCGATCGACCGACCATCCGACCCTGTGATGTTTTCAACTCAACACTTAAACAATTATCAACATGTTTAATACACACGGATTGCCACCCGATCGGACTACAATCCAATCGAGTGACAAACTGCTGTGAACTTGTTCTCATTAAAGTGTCCAACCAATCGGATTGTCTTCCGATCGAACAGCCGTTCGATCGTCCGACCTGAAAGGTAGTGATACTTCTCTATTTTCAAAATGCAACAACGAAAACTTCAAAGACAAGCCAACATACAAAAACACATCCTTCCCAAACGAAGTAACAATCCACTCAAAAGGTCACTCGATCGGATGACCATCCGAGCGGATTGTCACCCGATCGACCGGCTACCCGATCGGATTACTATCCGATCCACTGACACTTCTCACCGATTTACGTATCACTTATCGTTATGCAATCGTTCTGATCAGGGTAACCCTACTCTCTAGCGCTCCCTTCAATCCATCAATCGCTGTGAGTATACTCGATCCCTTTTCGCTTTACGCACTTTTGGGTGTTACATACGTTACTTATTCCAAATCACATCGAACACACTACGCAATACTTAACGCTAACCGTTACCGCATGTTATACATGACATAATGAATGCTTGTTTGTTATGTTTACACATAGAATGCTGTCTACCTGCCTTAGCAACGATAGTACTAGGGATGGCAATCAAACCCGAACCCGATGGGTAAACCCGAAACCCGACACATTTGGGATGGGTTTGGGGTCGGTTAATCAGGTTTGGGATGGGTTTGGGAATAGTTTTTATTTTTTTCGCGGGTTTGGGACGGGTTTGGGATTTAGCGATATACCCGTTTTACCCGACCCAATTACCCGATAAAGTGTACCCGTTTACCCGATTGTATACCCGATATAATTTCTTGTATATTATTAATATGTATATATATGATACATCCATTTTTACACATATAGGTATTCTATGTTGTATACATTGTAGTTATTTGATATATATTTTTATAATAACAATACAAAATGTAACCGGTTAGTAGTTACCCGATAGATACCCAATGGGTTTTGAGATGAGTATACCCAACGAGTAATCTTTTTAAATTAACGGGTTTACCCGAAACCCGCGGGTATACCCGATACCCGATGGGTATTTACCCGCTAGAAACCCGACGGGTTTTGGGACGGGTTTGGGACAAGCTTATCTAATCGGGTTTGGGTTTGAGATTACCTAAACCCGTCCCAAACCCGACCCATTGCCATCCCTAGATAGTACTATTTGTTTGGACTCACCACCTGTTCACTCAGGGGTTGTTAAGGACAATTTGTTACATGGCTCACAGTGGTGAGTGTGTATTACGAACTGTCTTGGGCAGTCAACCCGCAGTCATTGGTATCGATAGGTTCATGTCGATAACTAACATGCCTCATTTTACATTGTGTATGTGCTGGTTATGCGTAACGATTTCGAACTCTATTATATTTATCAAACTTGTATGCTCACCTTTACACTATGTGTATTGACTTTTACTTTAACGTACGTGACAGGTGCTTAGGATGTTTATATGCTTGGCTTGTTATGAAATCGAGGCTAGGAAAGGTCTAGAAACGAATAAACAATTGTCTGTATTTGAAAATCTGAGTTGTCGGAACAGAATAATTTGACTAGATCTTGTCTGTAATAATTATGTTATCTTTTATGACATGGTATGGGACATGTTGCTTAAAATAACTGGTAATTATAGTTGTTATGGAAACTTCTGAACAATCGATGTTTCCGCCATCAGTTGGGTGTGACATGTAACACCAAAAAGTGCGTAAATCAAAAAGGGATCGAGTATACTCACAGATTGTGTTTAAGTAAATAAACACTCTCTTGGATTGAAGGGAGCGCTGAGAGATTAGCCTGAACAGTTAACGATAGCATAAGCGAAGAACGGTGCGTAAAACGGTGCAAAGAACCAAGTGTCGAACGGTAATCCGATCGGATGGCAAACCAATCGGATGGTCATTCGATCGGATGTCAATCCATTCAGATGGTCATCCGATTGGATGACCATTCAGTCGGATTGGCATTTTGTTTGGTAAGGATGTGTTTGTATATGATGGCTTTGAAGTTTTCGTTGTAGCATTTTGAAAACAGAGAAGTATCTCTACCTTTCAGGTCGTTCGATCGAACGACAGTTCGATCGGATGGCGATCCGTTCAGTGAGGTATTTCTCAGAGAACGAGTTCACAGTAGGATTGTCACTCGATCGGATGACCATCCGATTGGATGATAATCCTGTTGTGAACTTGTTCTCTGAGAAATACCTCGCCGGACGGATCGCCATCCGATCGAACTACCGTTCGATCGAACGACCTGAAAGGTAGAGATACTTATCTGTTTTCAAAATGCTACAACGAAAACTTCAAAGCCATCATACACAAACACATCCTTACCGAACAAGATGCCAATCCGACCGAATGGTCATCCGATCGGATGACCATCCGAATGGATTGACATCCGATCGAACGATCATCCGATCGGATTGCCATCCGATCGGATTACCGTTCGACACTTGGTTCTTTTGCACCGTTTTACACGCTGTTCTTCGCTTATGCTATCGTTAACTGTTCAGGCTAATCTTTCTCAGCGCGCCCTTCAATCCAAGAGAGTGTTTACTTGTTAAGCACGATTTGTGAGTATACTCGATCCCTTTTTGCTTTACGCACTTTTGGGTGTTACACACGTTACATATTCAAAGCAGAATCGACACACAACGCAAACACTATTTATATGCTAACCGTTATTGCATGTTACGTGTTATTCGATGAATGCTTGTATGTAATGTTAACACAGTGATTGTTGCCTGACACCTTAGCAACGATAGTACTATAGTTTGGACTCAGCACCTGTCGTGGACAGGGGTAGTTAAGGGCTTTACTTCACGTGTCCCAGTGGGGATATGTGTTGCGCATTCTACAACTCGCAGTTACGTCTGTGCATATTTCTCTGTCGATAACCTACTAGCTTTCACTTTGCTACATGTTACATGCTGGTTATGCGTAAACGATTTCGAACTCTATTATACTATCAAACTTGTATGCTCACCTTTACACTATGTGTATTGACTTTATTTTAACGTATGTGGCCGATGCTTAAGATGCTAGGAATTGCTGTGCTTTGGTGAATCAAGCTAGGGGTCTAGTTATGTCACGCTTAAATCTGAGTCGTCGGAACAGTAATTGTTTTTGAGACAATTATTTGTAATAACTGTTTTTATTTGGATATGTTGTGGTATGGGACATGACGTTTAATTATCTGGTAATGAATAGTTGTTATGGATACTCATGGACAATTTGTTTCGCTGAGTGCCATGCCACGATGTTTCCGCCATCGGTTGGGGTGTGACATTTTGGTATCAGAGCCATAACTATTGGGAATTAGGCAATACTCGATCTAGTCCGGGTCGATGTCTTAGAAACGACCTAGTCTATAGTCTAAGTACCAACAGACCGACTTGTGCATACCCTGTAGGGGTTCCGCACGAGCTTACTTGTTATTCTCGCTCGCACTCGCTAAACACTATCGCCTAGTGTCACGGCCCCCGACCCGGTTTGAACCGTTTCAGGAGCCGCGGGACAGAAATCCCGTGGTATTTAATTTAGGCGACAGCGGAAGTCATTTTATTTAAAACAGGATCTGTTATTATTAAAACTGCACGTTACATAATTTAGGGATAAAACCCAATAATTTACAATACGGTGATTTCAATGGAAATCTTTATTTTTCAAAACATGTTTCTTTATTTATTAACACTGAGCCACTTTTCTAAGCTGGTAGTGCTTCCTGGCGCTTTTCTTTGCTCACAACAGATTACCTGAAACATGTTTGAAAAAGGTTTTGTCAGCGGGGAAATACTGAGTGAGTTCATTCAGGTTTTAGGAAATGACCCATAGTTATAAATTACAGCATAAGAGCGATTACAATGGTTCCTATCTTATCTTTATCTGGCTTTCTGTCACAATGGTGACAAGTCACAATGGTGATGATGGTCATACCACTATTAGGTCAATGAACTCTAATAGTGATGTTCCTCCCTAGTAGGTCAATGAACCTAACTGGGAGAAATAGTAATGTGCACAATACCCCACTAACCAATAAATCAAGATATCCACGACTTAGTCCCTGTAATTATAACTTTTTGAAAATAATTTGGAGTATTGTAAAACAGTTGATAAAAAGAAGAATGACTCACATTGCAGATTTTACGAGCAGAGTTTAAGCCTTACTGATTTGCCTGTGATTAACCTAATTTAATTAACAATGCACACACACAAACGGGTTAGTAACTAATTCAGCAGTTACGTCAATTCACGAGATCAAACCCTCACATCGATTAACAAGTGCGGTACTTAATAATTCAATCGGATTCACAACGAATAACAGAGCATAGTCCGAATTCGAACAGCACTCAAATATTCAAGTCGAAATCACGACGAATAATCAAAGTACAAGCTCAATTTGAGCAGCACTCGGACAATCGTTGGATAGTTATAATCGATCGGACGTTGAATCGCAATAGCGATCGAGTTATTACCCTGATTGCGGCAGCACTTCGTGACCCGTGTGTGTTAATTGCAGTGTTTTAGCTCTATCTTGACGTACACAGTGAAATTGTGCGTCGTTTTAACAACAGAAATCAAGTGCCAAGGCCGGCTATTTATACACGAAATTGGCCACGCTTACGGACCGTAAGCCTTATCCCTTACGGTCCGTAAGGGATAAGAACCGACTATAGGGTAGCCCCCTACGCATGTAGCTTTGCTGAGTTGACAGAATGGACCAATCAGATTTAAGCAACAAGTTATTTTAGATAACTATCAACTAGGGTTTGCCCCCCTTGAGTTTTAGGGGCCCTGATCCTGATTCCGATTGTTCTGAAATTTTTTAGGGTTAATGCAGAATTACTTGGGTGTCTCAATTAGGGTTTTCTTATTGACTAATTATCGTCCTAATTATTGATTTTAGTGACAGTTGTTACATCCTCCCCACCTTAAGAAAAATCTCGTCCTCGAGATTTAGTGAAATAGATGAGGGTACTTTCTCTTCATCCCTGATTCCAGTTCCCAAGTGTACTCTGGTCCTCTCCCGGATTCCCATTTGACTTTCACTAGCACTAGTTGTTTGTGTTTGAGAAACTTAATCTTCCGGTCTTCTATTTGTAGGGTTTTCTCTACGAATTTCAGCTTTTCGTTTACCCCTATATCTTGAAGAGGTACTACCAGGGATTCGTCTGATAGACATTTCTTGAGATTTGAAATACATCATGTACTCCAGTTAATTCTTCAGGTAGTTGTAAACGATAAGCTACTGGTCCTATGTGTTGGATCACTGGGAATGGTCCAACATATCGTGGACTCGGTTTTCCTTTCTTATCGAATTTATAAATTCCTTTCCAAGGAAATACTTTCAATAGCATTTTGTTTCCAACTCGAACTCCGACGGCTCTCGTTTATTATTTGTATAACTCTTCTAACCGTTTTTAGCCTTTCCTTCGTGGTACTAAATATCACAATCGTCGTCACCGAGGATTGCCTTTTCCTCATGTTTAATTCTTGTTGCTCAAATATGTATCTTAAATTCTTATGACCCCTATGGATAGTAAACTTGCTTAGATAATGTTTCCTAATCTTAAGGGTAACTTGTGGCTTCTAATTTTTAAGCTTACAAGTGGTATGTCTTTCTTCGTGCTTTTGCAATTGCCTTGATGCATACACAATTACCTTTTTGCGTTGCATTACCATACATCCAAATTCTAGCTTTGAAGCGTCACCGTATACTTTAAAATCTTCTGTTCCTTCTGGTAAGGCTAGGATTGGAATATTTGTTAATTTATGCTAGAGGCTTCTTTTTGTTTAGGTTCTGTAACACCTCGAATTTTTATGTCCAATGATGTGTTAACACGTGTCATTTGTTTACACGTGGCACCTATAATAAATAAAGGACTAATTTTGACAAACCTTGAAAGTATATAAATTCGAGGGTTATAAATGTCAACAAGGGTAAATATACTGTATAGTAACCCTAAATAAATGCTTGTACCTTCAAACGAATAAATCATAAAACGTACGGAAGCGAAACGCGGAAGAAAGTGAGAGATTACGAACTACAGGGGCGAACTGTGTCAACATGTTTAATATTACCTCTGAGTGACCCTTTAACATTCCCAAGGCTTCGTAACAGTATTATACGCTCACTAGAATATACTATAAAAATTCCGCGAAGTTCCGTCTTAAAACGAAAGAGTTATACTCAAATTCGTATGAGAAGAGTTAAAAGCGTCAATAATGAAAATTAAGGCTTTCTGAATAATTAATAAACTAACCGGGGACTTAATAATGCGGGTAAATAACACGAGGCCTCTATCGGTAAATAACCGAGGGCCAAACCGCAAAGTTACCCCTTCAAACCCGAAAGGTCAGGTAAATCATTATGAAAGATTTCGTTATTAATGGCCAGATTCTGTAATCATAACAAAAGATTTAAAAATTCTGAAATCTTAACCTCTCGCGACCCGCGTGAAGGTTATGTTTAAGTTGAGGCGGGCCGCGAGCCACCTCAAATACGCGTCTGATTTCTTAAACTCAAGCGACCCGCGTTAAAGTGCATGGGAACTCCCATGCGGGCCGCGTAAAGTGCCCAGATGCAGAATTGTTGTAACTACTTGGCCTTTGGACCATTTGAACGACCAACAACCAATTAATGGGGCATGGGCACCCTACACTTGACCCATATCACTCAGGGGACATCTACCCATCATCATGATCAGTAGTAGCATGTTGTGTAATGATCTTAGGCCTTGTTCTTGGCTATAAATAGCACCATTGTGCTCACAACATTCATCACACTCAAAACTCACTCATCTGATCATTCCAAGAGCTCTAAAGCATTCCTCTGTGTTCTTAAGTCTTCTCTTAAGCTTCTGTAAGTAATTCAACCTTTGTGGTTCCACATTTGCTTAGTATTTAGCTAAAAACCGAACCGTCGTAAATACGGTTTGACATTAAAATAACTCAGTGATGGTTCAGTCTTATGACGAATCAAAAGTAGTTATAAGTTGGTATTTATGTGGGTAATAAACCTCTAAAAGGGTTCCCTCTGATCACCACTTTAACTATGTCAAATATCGAGTCAAACGTGCGGTTAAAAAGTCAACAGAAAGCTATTTTAGCGATTTATGCATAATCTGTAATGTATATGTTATGGAACCTGTTTTGATAATCATAAAACATGATAATAAGTATATAAACTTGTTTGCGCTCGTTTGAATCGATCATTTGCTATATTGAACCGGTTCGGAACCGAATGTCGCAAAAGTTTGACTTTTGCTTTGACTTCAGTTCTGACCCGTTTTAGTGAGGTATGAATATACCTTAGGACTCTCTTAGGACCAGGTCACATGTTGGTATAAAACTCTGTGGTCGGTTCATGAGTTATCCGAGTCTTTTACGTATTTCCGTCATTCGCCTAAAAGTTGACCGTAACGGCCTTTTGAAATTAAAACGAGTATTTCGGACACGTGAACGGACCAAAACCTTGCTTATTAAATTATAAGTATGTCCTTAAAGTTTCACGTCAATCCGAGGTCTAGAATGAGAGTTATGCTAATTAGCGCACTTTTAAGAAAGTTTTGTAATTAACGGCGCGATTAGCATAACGCCCATCTAACCCAAGTTTTCGTCACCAAAACTTTTACCCACTGTGGTAAAATAATATTTTGGGAATTTTAAAGATTTTTAATAATTTTTACCTTGCTCATAACCTGCGGTTATGGCTATGGTTCGGTAAATACCGAATACGCCCTTTTTGGCCAAAACGGGAGTTCTACAAGGTCTTTTGACCCGATTCCAGTTGCCACTGGTTTTAAATAATAAATAAAGTATTTTAAGCTTTATAAGCTGTTCGGGAAACTCAGATTTTCTGTAGAACTCGAAAAGCCTTTTTAAAGTCTTTAAAATGACCGAAAAGCCCCTACGGGGCATAATATAAAACTTAAACTCGTTACGGGCATTACGGAAGGTATCCTACTGATACCAAAATACTTTTAAGGTATATTGACTTAGGAAATAAGCGTAGGACACTTATGGTTAACCGTTTCGCCTATTTGCGCACACGGTACGGCTCATGGAACTAGTTTTCGTGCAATAGCCGATATGGGTCAAATTATATTATTTGAACCCCAAAATCCAGAGTATGGACTATAAACCCATATAAAACAAGTCACTGAACTTGTTGGGTCCAAATCATACTCCATTCTCGGTTTTCGCCTTTTCGCGCGATTAAACCATATCAATATATATCGGAACCAACCGGTCTAGGCTACGGCCATATAACGACCCGTTAGGATTCTAAGAGGTTAATTAAAACCTTCGTTCCAGATTAGGAGCCCCAGTAAAAGCTATCGGTGACTTGATCTAAATTAAGGATTTATACTTGCAAAGGTAAATACTTTAACTTATTTCCCCTATATGGGCTTGGGTTACAGTATATTAATACCGCTTGATTGAGCATTATATAATTCCATCGCTTAGGTGGTTAATTGATTAAATATGATCGGCTCATTTAAACAGTTTTGTTGCTTATAAGCCTTTGGGGGGTTTAATGACCGTTGTCCCGGATATCCTTGGCATCATTTTACGAAATGGCCACGACCATCGACATCCCGGTGTAGGCGTACACCCGGTATAAAGTGTCGACATTAAAATTAAAAGACGTAGCCGTTGGTTTTTATACTACGGTTTTACGCAAACGTGGTGTGTCTATAAATCTTTAACCCGGCACGACCCGGGCTACTGAACGCATAAAAGAACATGTAAAACGTTCACAAGATCATTATGAATTTTCCCAAGTTATAAAAGAGTTTGTGCCTTGTGCATTCAAATCAATTTTAATAAAAATTTTCAAATGTGTCAGTTGAATGTATTTACCAGTGTAAACTGACGTATTTTCCCCAAAAAGATTAAGTGCAGGTACCTAAACGAAAATTGGCTGGTATTAGCTCCCTAGCGTCGTGATAAGTCTCGCAAGCTTGATTGCAGTATCTGATGGAACAAATACTTTATGTTTATTTACGATCCACTGTGGATTTATTCAACCCCTGTAATACTTTTGATATTACAACCAAAGGTTGAAGTTTATATATTTATCTTATGCTTCCGCTGTGCATTATATAATTGTGTGGTTTGACTATATTGTTGCCAACATCGTCACGGTAATCCCCCACCGGGCCCACCGGTGAGACACGTGGAAATCGGGGTGTGACAGGTTCTTATTTAGAATTAACTGTGTTAACTTAGTTAAGGATATATCTATCTAAAAGAATCCTTAATAAACTGCCTATAGTATCTGGCTAAATTTACAAAATTCCTAATTTCCATTTAAAGATTGGGAACTCTTCCATTGCTATCTTAGCAGGATCTAAGTGAATACCTTCATGATTCATCACGTGACCTTACGTGGTTTATTTCCTGTAATCATAAATACTTCTCCGGCGGGTGCCTGGATTTTCTATAAAGTTCTTATCATCGAGAATTCGAGCATGGTTGGCTACTGACCAATCTATTCCTAACACAACATCAAACTCGGCTAATTTCATAGGAATTAGATTGGCGAAGAATTCTATGACCTGAGAGTTCTATATTTTCCTTTTTGCCTGTTTTGACTATAAAAATTTGCCTAAGTTCGATTAATGATAAGTTAAGAATTTGACAGAATGAAGTATTTATAAAACTTTGGTTTGCACCAGAGTCAGATAATACTTTTTGTGTGAACGTTGTAACCTAGGACGTACCGGCTATTACATCTGGAATGAGCTCTGCTTCCTGAGCAGTCAATTGAAAGGCTCTTGCATTCCTTTTTGCTTCTTCTGCAGGTTTGGCTTTAGTGTCAGATGGTCTGTTTAGTTTTGGACAATTTGGCCTAAGATGTCCAGTTTCTCCACAGTTGTAACAGACTGAAAATTTCTTCCTCCTGCAGTCTTCTTCCTAATGCCCTGGAATTTTGCAAAAATTGCAGTATCCTTTGCATTTTCCAAAATGCTTTCTTTTGCAAAAGTTGCAAAATGGACTAGTGGAAGATTGCCCATTCCCTCCTTTCTTGAAATCGTTATGGTTATCCGAACGGATTACCTGGGTAATCTTTTGGGCTACTTCCTTCCTTCTATTTTCTTCTCTTGTCCGTACTAGTTCGTCAGTCAGAGTATTGGCTAAATCCACCGCATCATCAATCGTGCGAGGTTTCGCAGCCTTGACGATGTTACGGATTTCAGAAATCAATCCCCAAATATATCGAGAAATAAGTACCGGCTCTGGCGAAGCCAGGGTTGGTACTACTCGAGCATACTCGAAGAATGTCGTAGTATACTTTCGACAATCTACATCCACCATCCGGTGGGTTAGAAACTTGTTTGTCATTTGTTCCTTTTCATATTCGGGACAGAATTTTCTTTCTACCAAGCTCTTAAATTCTTCCCAGTTCATAGCATACGCCATCCTTCTTCCTTTTGATTGTAACACCGTATTCCACCATTCTAGCGCCCCTTCTTTGAAAAGATTTGACGCGTACATGACCTGATCATCCTGAGCACATTTACTTATGGCAATTACTGCCTCAGTTTTCTCTAACCAACGTAGTGCCGCAGTCGCTCCTTCATTGCCTGCAAACTCAGATGGTTTACAAGCAAGAAATTCCTTGTAAGTGCAACCAGGCGTTGCAACTTTCATTTTCTTAGGGAGCGGCGCTTGTTGTGGTTCATTGTCATGATTAACATGATCATTGCCTCCGTTTACGCTATTACTGAAGTTATCTTCAGAAATACGTTTGCTAGGAACGAGTTGTTGTGGTTCTATTGGATTTTTAACAGCAGCAACGATTGCAGGAATAGCGTTGGCTATCCCTTGAGCTATCATTGTTGGAATAGTGTTGGCTATCCCTTGAGCAACGATATTTTCTATATCCTGCCTAGTCATATATTGATCCCCCGGTTGTTGCTCAGAATTATTAACTGGTTCATTATTCGCGTTTTCCATCTGATAATTAATGTATATATATAAATATATAATTTATTAGTATCAACAATTATACCTAAAATTATCATATAAATCTCACAATATACATATAACCAAATTATCGATTTCTTGATTCCTATTTTTATATTTTATAGGAGACATTAGTACACATTTTTACCTTGTAATGATTTTACAGATTGATTTTTGCTATTACTATTTTACAAGCACAGTTCCATAGATCCCCTATCCTGTGGTCAGATGATATTCTAGTAATAGTGTTCCCTCTCATCGTATTTCCAGGAGATTTGTCCCCCAATCTCTTGGATCCTATTTCCATTATCCATTAGTTATTCACCAAGGTGAAGTTCAGCTGTATTCTCGGTACTTATTGATGGATTTGGTAAAGCTTTTGAATTGAACTGAGGAAAAAGCTTATAGGGATGGTTTTGTAATTGTATTTCGTTAATCAACCATTCGTCTATTTGCGAGTGGATTGAAGGGTTTGGAATAGCTGGTTCTAAGTTCATTGGTAGTTGTGTTTCAAGAGAGCGATAAAAATATTTTCATTAACAGGCTTAATAGTATTATAGCTTGCCATTATAAAATCTAACTCTTCCTAAGATGGTAACTTTTCAATTTGCCTAGAACTTTCCCCGATTTCTATTTCCTTAGGTTTGGGTTTCTCGAGAGGTAAAGCATCAAATTCTATAGGTTCTTCTATGTCTGGTATATATCTATTGAAATCTCTGGAAACCTCTACTCTTACTGGATAGAGATTTAAATTCTGAAGGGCCTCAGATAAGTTACTCATACTGTTTACCAAAATAGACATAGTCAGAATTCATAAAATTTATAGAAAACTTTTTAAATATTAGTTCCTACTGGGTACTATTAAATAACTGAAATTTACATCACACGAGGTTTTATTTGTAAATTTTATGATTTCCTTGATAAGACTTCTAGACTGTAGATAATAAAGGTACTAATATTTGAGTCAAATTATTTAAAAATTTGTATTACTGGCTACATTGACTTAGCATATAAAGATCTGCTTATACTGTACACAATTAGTCAGATAAATAAACAAATAATCACAAAATAGAAATTAATGGAAATTAAGTATTTTCTAAATACTTAATTGGCTTAAATCAGTGGCTTGAGAAGTGGCTCTGATACCACCTTTTTCTGTCACGGCCGCCGACCCGGTTTGACCCGTTTCAGGAGCCGCAGGACAGAAATCCCGTGGTATTTAATTTAGGCGACAGCGGAAGTCTTTTTATTTAAAACAGGATCTGTTATTATTAAAAATGCACGTTACATAATTTAGGGATAAAACCCAATAATTTACAATACGGTGATTTCAATGGAAATCTTTATTTTTCAAAACATGTTTCTTTATTTATTTACACTGGGCCACTTTTCTAAGCTGGTAGTGCTTCCTGGCACTTTTCTTTGCTCACAACAGATTACCTGAAACATGTTTGAAAAAGGTTTTGTCAGCGGGGAAATACTGAGTGAGTTCATTCAGGTTTTAGGAAATGACCCATAGTTATAAATTACAGCATAAGAGCGATTACAATGGTTCCTATCTTATCTTTATTTGGCTTTCTGTCACAATGGTGACAAGTCACAATGGTGAT
This sequence comes from Helianthus annuus, assembly GCF_002127325.2. Taxonomy (NCBI): domain Eukaryota; kingdom Viridiplantae; phylum Streptophyta; class Magnoliopsida; order Asterales; family Asteraceae; genus Helianthus; species Helianthus annuus. The sequence goes on from NC_035441.2 coordinate 129,238,588, forward strand.
GATGGTCATACCACTATTAGGTCAATGAACTCTAATAGTGACGTTCCTCCCTAGTAGGTCAATGAACCTAACTGGGAGAAATAGTAATGTGCACAATACCCCACTAACCAATAAATCAAGATATCCACAACTTAGTCCCTGTAATTATAACTTTTTGAAAATAATTTGGAGTATTGTAAAACAGTTGATAAAAAGAAGAATGACTCACATTGCAGATTTTACGAGCAGAGTTTAAGCCTTACTGATTTGCCTGTGATTAACCTAATTTAATTAACAATGCACACACACAAACGGGTTAGTAACTAATTCAGCAGTTACGTCAATTCACGAGATCAAACCCTCACATCGATTAACAAGTGCGATACTTAATAATTCAATCGGATTCACAACGAATAACAGAGCATAGTCCGAATTCGAACAGCACTCAAATATTCAAGTCGAAATCACGACGAATAATCAAAGTACAAGCTCAATTTTAGCAGCACTCGGACAATCGTTGGATAGTTATAATCGATCGGACGTTGAATCGTAATAGCGATCGAGTTATTACCCTGATTGCGGCAGCACTTCGTGACCCGTGTGTGTTAATTGCAGTGTTTTAGCTCTATCTTGACGTACACAGTGAAATTGTTCGTCGTTTTAACAACAGAAATCAAGTGCCAAGGCCGGCTATTTATACACGAAATTGGCCACGCTTACGGACCGTAAGCCTTATCCCTTACGGTCCGTAAGGGATAAGAACCAACTATAGGGTAGCCCCCTACGCATGTAGCTTTGCTGAGTTGACAGAATGGACCAATCAGATTTAAGCAACGAGTTATTTTAGATAACTATCAACTAGGGTTTGCCCCCCTTGAGTTTTAGGGGCCCTGATCCTGATTCCGATTGTTCTGAAATTTTTTAGGGCTAATGCAGAATTACTTGGGTGTCTCAATTAGGGTTTTCTTATTGACTAATTATCGTCCTAATTATTGATTTTAGTGACAGTTGTTACACCTAGCCTTTCTTAAGGTTAGCACCGCACACAATTCTAAATGAGAGGGGAAAATATGTGTCGAGATGAGGTGTGAAAACCACAAAATCTCGATTAAATCGCCCGCTTGACGCACTATTTTCTATAAAAATGAGAATTTGCGTTGAAACAGGAGTGAAATCCATACTTCAACGTAATTTTTCCCTCTATCTCATCCAAACAGGAACGAAGTCGTTAAGTTAGGGGTGAAACCCGAATCTCGACGACTTGTTACGTTCTTTATTTTGGTTATATAAAACTCTCACCAAAGTCTCGATGGACTCCAACCACTTGGAGTCACACTGTAACTGGAAGGATGCGTGCCGTTCGCCCAAAATCGAGGCGAAAGCACAGTCCGGAAGGCCAAAGTGTGTACTCAAAGTCCTTGCGAATAGTCGAATCACTTTGGGTAGTCGACGTCTATCAAGCCTTAGACAATCTATCCTCGATTTCAAGTTCGCAATCGTTGATTTTATGTGTTTCGATTCTGAGCCCGCAACTGCTGACTCTGATATTTGTCGTTGTATGTGGATTTTATGTGTTTTATGTGATTTTACCTGTTTATGTGTTTTGATTTTTGGTGATTTATACGCTTTTCGCTTCTCGCTTTAATCGACACACGCAACTCGTACTGCATATCAATCCCAAAATGTTTTTAAATCACTGCTACTTGTGGATAATCGCATGCTATATTACTCGCTTATGCTGTGCTACTCGATGTGTACTCGCTAACCGCAATCGCTATTCTTGAACTCGCGGACTTTGAATGTTAGGTGATTATGTGCGACCAGGGTAGATGAATACGTGCAAAATATAGTGGATTACTTGCTTCTGTGCTTTCGTGGACTACGTGCTTCCATGCTTATGTGCTTCTGTGGTTTATGTGCCTATGTGTCTGTGTGTTACGTGATCGTGTTCCTGAGATTTATATGAAGTAGTTTAGAGCAGAGCGAGAGTCTATACTAGGGTTGATTGAAATTTGTGTCTGAGTCCTGTGGCGATGTCTATTGTAGACAATGTCGTCATTTGGATCCTTCCATTCCCGATCTGCTCGCCGCAATCATAAAGACAAGCGTATCTCTTCACTCGTCGCCAAGCAAACTGCGAAAGTTATTCCGCAAATCGTTAGTGAGCTGAATGAAAACGGTAGCAAGTCTTCTGAAGAGTCCAGGACTGATTCGCCAAAGTCTACTTTTAGCTTCAAGCAGTTCAAAGCCTGCGGCTCGAAAGAATTTACAGGCGAAGATGGGCCTACGACCATGTTCCAATGGTTTGATTCGATCGAAGTCACCCTGCGCCAGAGTGACTGTCCTGATAATCTTCTACTCTTAACGCCACTGGCATCTTACAATCCCGAGCTCTAGATTGGTGGACGGCCAAGAGAAACAAGCGCGGAAATGATGCAGCTTACGGACTGACGTGGGATGAGTTGAAGGACGTTATGATGCAAGAGTTCTGCCCTCCCCACGAGCGCCAAAAGCTGGAGGACGAGTTCTGGCATATCAAGCAGAAGGATGGTGACAACGCTGGCTTAACTGCTCGCTTTAAGAAGATAAGCATAATCTGTCCAGGTCAAGTTACTACGCCCGAAATCACCATCAAGAAGTATATCCGTGCTCTTTCGGATTGCGTGGCTGGTTTCATTCAAGCTGCAAAGACGACAACAATTGAGGAAACCTTCTTACTCGCTGCTGAGATCAACGACAAGCGAGTCAAGTCTGGTTACTGGGATAAAGCCTTTAAGAATCTGCATCAAGCTATCACTATTCCAACCGCTGAAACCGCCGCCGCACCACAGTCTTCAAAGTCCTCCCGTCGCAAGAGGAAGAACAACAACAGTAGCAAGAATTGCGCTGTCACAGCTGCCGCTCCCCTTCAAGCAGTACCTGCCCCACCGTAGCCTCAACACCGCCAAGTAGCGGCACCGGTTACCCATGCACCGTCGGCAAAGCGTGCATACACTGGTCCTCACCCGGCTTGCCCTACTTGTACTTATCACCATCCAGTAGGAATCGCTTGCAGATACCGTGTGATTGCAACATGTACGGCCATTTCACCGCCAACTGTCGTACAGGTCCACGTCAAGCTCCAGCTCCCGCACAAGGTCAAGCTCCTGCTCAACAAGCTCTACTTCCTACTCCTCAAGGACAACAAGCGGCTCCTGCCCCCGTGATCCACGCTAGAGCTTGCTTTGCGTGTGGTGATCCCAACCACTTCGCAAACATGTGCCCCAATCGAGTGGTGAAACAAGAGCCACAACAGCAGCAGCCCCAACAACAGCAACAACAGCAGCAGCAATGTAACTGTCACACCCCGATTTCCACGTGTCTCACCGGTGGGCCCGGTGGGGGATTACCGTGACGATGTTGGCAACAATATAGTCAAACCACACAATTATATAATGCACAGCGGAAGCATAAAATAAAAATATATATTTCAACCTCTGGTGATAATATCAATGTATTACAGAAGTTGAATATCCACAGTGGATCGTAAATAAAGGTAAAGTATTGTTCCATTAGATACTGCGATCAAGCTTGCGAGGCTTATCCCGACGCTAGGGAGCTAATACCAGCCAATTACGTTTAGGTACCTGCACTTAATCTTTTTGGGGAAAATACGTCAGTTTACACTGGTAAATACATTCAACTGACACATTTGAAAATGTTTATTAAAATTGATTTGAATGCACAAGGCACAAACTCTTTTATAACTTGGGAAAATTCATAATGAAATCTTGTGAACGTTTTACATGTTCTTTTATGCGTTCAGTAGCCCGGGTCGTGCCGGGTTAAAGATTTATAGACACACCACGTTCGCGTAAAACCGTAGTACAGAAACCAACGGCTACGTCTTTTAGTTTTAAATGTCGACACTTTATACCGGGTGTACGCCTACACCGGGATGTCGATGGTCGTGGCCATTTCGTAAAATGATGCCGAGGATATCCGGGACAACGGTCATTAAACCCCCCAAAGGCTTATAAGCAACAAAACTGTTTAAATGAGCCGATCATATTATTTAGTTATCCACCTAAGCGATGGACGAATATAATGCTCAATCAAGCGGTATTAATATACCGTAACCCAAGCCCATATAGGGGAAATAAGTCAAAAGTATTTACCTTTGCAAGTATTAATCCTTAATTTAGATCAAGTCACCGATAGCTTTTACTGGGGCTCCTAATCTGGAACGAAGGTTTTAATTAACCTCTTAGAATCCTAACGGGTCGTTATATTGGCCGTAGCCTAGACCGGTTGGTTCCGATTTATATATAGATATGGTTAATTCGCACGGAAAGGCGAAAACCGGGAATGGAGTATGATTTGGACCCAGCAAGTTCAGGGACTTGCTTTATATGGGTTTATAGTTCATACTCTGGATTTTGGGGCTCAAATAATATAATTTGACCCATATGGGCTATTGCACGAAAACTAGTTCCGTGGGCCGTACCGTGTGCGCAAATAGGCGAAACGGTTAACCATAAGAGTCGTACGCTTATTTCCTAAGTCAAATTGCCTTAAAAGTATTTTGGTATCAGTAGGATACCTTTCGTAATGCCTGTAACGAGTTTAATGTTTATATCATGCCCCGTAGGGGCTTTTCGGTCATTTTAAAGATTTTAAAATGGCTTTTCGAGTTCTACAGGAAATCTGAGTTTCCCGAACAGCTTATAGAGCTTAAAATACTTTATTTATTATCTAGAACCAGTGGCAACTGGAATCGGGTCAAAAGACCTTGTAGAACTCCTATTTTGGCCAAAAAGGGCATATTCGGTATTTACCGAACCGTAGCCATAACCGCAGGTTATGAGCAAGGTAAAATTTATTAAAAATCTCTAAAATTCCTAAAATATTATTTTACCACAGTGGGTAAAAGTTTTGGTGACGAAAACTTGGGTTAGATGGGCGTTATGCTAATTGCGCCGTTAATTACAAAACTTTCTTAAAAGTGCGCCTTTTAGCATAACTCTCATTCTAGACCTCGGATTGACGTGAAATTTTAAGGACATGCTTATAATTTAACAAGCTAGGTTTTTGGTCCGTTCACGTGTCCGAAATACTTGTTTTAATTTTAAAAGGCCGTTACGGTCAACTTTTAGGCGAATAACGGAAATGCGCTAAAGACTCGGATAACTCATGAACCGACCACAGAGGCTTATACCAACATGTGACCTGGTCCTAAGAGAGTCCTAAGGTATATTTATACCTCACTAAAACGGGTCAGAACTGAAGTCAAAGCAAAAGTCAAACTTTTGCGACTTTCGGCTCCGAACCGGGTTAATATAGCAAATGGTCGATTCAAACGAGCGCAAACAAGTTTATAAGCTTAATATCATATTTTATGAGTGTCAAAACAGGTTCCATAGTGTATACATTACAGATTATGTGTAAATCGCTAAAATGGCTTTCTGTTGACTTTTTAACCGTACGTTTGACTCGACATTTGACATAGTTAGAGTGGTGATCAGAGGGAACCTTTTTAGGGGTTTATTACCTCCATTGATACCAACTTATAACTATCTTTGATTCGTCATAAGACTGAATCATCACTGTGTTATTTTAAAGTCAAACCGTTTTTACGACGGTTTGGTTTTTAGCTAAATACTAAGCATAATTTGAACCATAGATGATCAAGGTAACTTACAGAAGTTAAGACTTGTATATGAAGCTAAGAAGAACACTTGGGAGCTCTTGAAATGACCAGAGGATGTGTTTTTGAATGTGATGAATGTTATGAGCACAATGTGCTTATTTATAGTCAACAACATGCTCTAAGATCATTACACAAGAGTCTACAAGAGCCCTTGGATGAATGGCAGGTGTATGGGGGAGTTATGGGTCGAGTAGGGGGCGCCCATGACCCTGAGAAACCCATTATTACTTGTTTTGCCGTTTAAAACAGCCAACAGCCAACTTTCTGTCGCTGGCGACCGCTTACGGACCGTATGGCTTCGGCCTTGCGGTCCGTAAGCCATAGGCGGAAGATTTGAAATCTGACACCTCCTTACGGTCCGTAAGGCATACCCTTTACGGTCCGTAAGGGTTTAAAAATAAATCATTTCCAAATCTTTTAGTCATGATTACTAAATCTAGGTAATTAATTACCTGACCTTTCGGGTTTGAAGGGGTAACTTTGCGGTTTGGCCCTCGGCTATTTACCGATAGGGGCCTCGAGCTATTTATCCGCATTATTAAGTCCCCAGTTTATTTATTTAATTATTTAGAAAGTCTTAACTTTCATTATTGACGCTTTTAATCCTTCTTTTACGAATCTGATCGTATCTTTCTCGTTTCATATCGAAACTTCGCGAAGTTTATATATATTATTTTAGTGAGTGTATTATACCGTTACAAAGTCTTGGGAACGTTAAAGGGTCACTCAGAGGTATTATTAAACATGTTGACACAGTTAACCCCTGTAGTTTGTAATCTCTCACTTTCTTCCGCGTTTTAGTTTTGTACGATCTATAATTTATTCGTTTGAAGGTTTAAGCATTATTTAGGGATACTATACAGTATATTTAACCTTGTTGACATTTATAACCCTCGAATTTATATACTTTCAAGGTTTGTCAAAATTAGTCCTTTGTTTATTATAGATGCCACGTGTAAGCAAATGCCACGTGTTAACACATCATTGGACACAAAAATTCGAGGTGTTACATCCTCACCCCCTTAAAATAAATCTCGACCCGAGATTTACTCAAATAAATAGGGGTATTTTTCTTTCATTGTAGCTTCGACTTCCCACGTATATTCAGGACCTCTACGAGCATCCCATTTGACCTTTACGATCGGTATGTGTTTTCTGCGAAGCTTCTTCACCTGTCGATCCTCAATCGACAATGGTTTTTCTATAAACTTTAAGCTCTCATCTATATGCACATCTGTGTGTGGAATCACCAATGATTCATCGGCGAAGCACTTCTTGAGATTGCAGATATGGAACACATTGTGAATTCCATTGAGCTCTTCAGGCAAGTTCAATTTATAGGCAACTGATCCGACTCGTTCAATGACCTCAAAAGGCCCTATGTATCTCGGACTCAGCTTGCCCTTCTTGCCGAAACGCATCACCCCCTTCCAAGGTGATACTTTCAACAATACTTTTTCACCTACTTCAAAGTGAAAATCTTTACGCTTCGGGTCAGCGTAGCTTTTCTGCCTATCTCGGGCAGCCTTGAGACGTTCCCGGATTTGGACAATCTTGTCTGTTGTCTGGAAAACAATCTCTGGTCCCGATAATTGGACCTCTCCTACTTCCGCCCAACAAACAGGCGATCTACATTTCCTACCATATAATGCCTCGAAAGGCGCAGCCTTTATGCTGGTGTGGTAGCTATTATTGTAGGAGAATTCGATCAGGGGTAGGTTTTTATCCCAGTTACCACCTAAATCGATTGCACATGCACGAAGCATGTCTTCTAGCGTTTGGATAGTACGCTCACTTTGACCGTCCGTCTGTAGATGGTAAGCCGTACTAAAATTTAAACGCGTGCCCAAAGATTGCTGGAAACTCTTCCAGAAGTGAGATGTGTATCTAGTATCCCTGTCGGAGATAATAGACACAGGTATGCCGTGTAAGGCTACAATCTTATCAACATAAAGTTGGGCTAACATATCGGAGCTATACGTCTCCTTGATGGGTAGAAAATGAGCTGATTTAGTCAGCCTATCGACTATGACCCATATCGTGTCATTTCCTTTCCGGGTCTTGGGTAACTTGGTTATGAAGTCCATAGTTACGCATTCCCACTTCCACTCGGGAAGTTCAGGCTGTTGTAGCAAGCCAGACGGCTTTTGGTGCTCGGCTTTGACTTGAGCACAAGTCAAGCACTTTGCTACATGGACGGCTACAGACTTTTTCAAGCCTATCCACCAATAATTTGCCTTTAAGTCTTGGTACATCTTATCAGCACCAGGATGGACTGAGTATTTAGAACTATGGGCTTCCTGGAGAACAACAGCTCGTAGTCCTCCATATATCGGAACCCATATACGTCCGTTCAGTCTAAGAATTCCATCCTTGCTAAGGGTCAACTGCTCTTCAGTCACTCCCAGCTTTTCATTAGGATAATTAGCTTCCAACACAGCCTCACGCTGCGCAGCTAATATCCTTTCCATTAAATTATTCTTAACTTCAATGCTCTTGGCATTGATTCGAATGGGTTTTACCCTTTCCTTTCTGCTCAAGGCATCGGCGACTACATTCGCCTTGCCGGGATGGTACCTGATTTCACAATCATAATCATTCAGGGTTTCCATCCAGCGGCGTTGCCTCATGTTCAATTCTTTTTGGTTGAACAGGTGCTGGAGGCTTTTGTGATCAGAATAAATCACAAATTTAATGCCATAAAGGTAATGCCTCCATAATTTCAGTGCAAATACAACGGCACCCAGCTCCAAATCATGGGTGGTGTAATTCTTTTCATGCACCTTTAATTGCCTTGAAGCATAGGCAATCACCTTGCCCTTCTGCATAAGCACACACCCCATGCCCGTGTGTGATGCATCGCAGTAAACTACGAATTCATCTGTACCCTCAGGTAAGGTCAACACAGGTGCGTTGCTTAGCTTTTGCTTCAGTATTTCAAAGGACTCTTGCTGCTTCGGGCCCCAAATGTACTTTTCTTTCTTCTTGGTCAAAGAAGTCAAGGGCGCAGCAATCCTTGAAAAATTTTCAATAAATCTCCGGTAGTATCCTGCTAAACCCAGGAAGCTACGGATTTCGGTAGGCGTCTTTGGCTCTTGCCAGTTCATAACTGCCTCTACCTTAGCGGGATCCACTTGGATACCACGCTCACTCACAACGTGTCCCAAAAACTGGACCTCTCGTAGCCAGAATTCACATTTCGAGAATTTGGCGTAGAGTTTCTCACGTTGTAGTAATTCGAGAATGCAACGGAGGTGCTTCTCGTGGTCAGCTTGGTTCTTGGAATAGATAAGGATATCGTCAATGAAGACTATTACGAATTTATCCAAGTATGGCTTGCAAACGCGATTCATGAGATCCATGAACGCGGCCGGTGCATTTGTGAGCCCAAAAGGCATCACTAGGAACTCGTAATGACCATAGCGAGTCCTAAATGCAGTCTTGTGTACATCTTCATCTCTGACCCTTAGTTGATGATAACCCGACCTCAAGTCGATCTTGGAGAAGTAGCTTGCTCCTTGCAGCTGATCGAACAGATCATCGATCATTGGCAAAGGATATCTGTTCTTTATGGTAACTTTATTCAGTTCTCTATAGTCGATGCACAACCGCATCGATCCGTCCTTCTTCTTTACAAATAGGACAGGAGCTCCCCAGGGAGATGAACTAGGTCTGATAAAACCTTTCGCCAGCAGTTCATCCAACTGGGTCCTCAGTTCTTTCATTTCCGTTGGCGCTAGTCTGTAAGGTGCTCTTGCTATCGGAGCTGCTCCCGGAATGATGTCAATTCTGAACTCCACTTGTCTATCTGGTGGCAAACCAGGTAGTTCTTCAGGAAAAACTTCGGGGTATTCAGAAATGACAGGAAGATCCTCGATCTTCGGCTTTGGTTCTTCTATTATCACCTGAGCCATGTAAATTACACAGCCTCTGTTCAAACACCTTGAAGCTTTCAGCATAGATACGTCTTCGGGCAATCCGTAGTGCGTATCTCCTCGAATGGTGAGAGGTTCACCACTTGGAGTCCTTAAAACTATCTGTCTTTTGCCGCAAATGATTTGGGCCTGATTACGAGATAACCAGTCCATGCCTAGTACGATGTCAAAATCCGCAAGTTTGAAAGGAAGTAGAGATAAAGGAAAAGAATGGTTCCTAACGGATATTTCACATCCTTCTAGAACAGTAGAGACGGTTTCTATCGTGCCGTCTGCTAACTCTACTTCGTATTTCACGTCAAGGGTTTTGATTGGCATATTTAGTAGTTGGCAAAATTTCTGGTCTACAAAGGATTTATCAGCGCCAGAATCGAACAGTACTCTTGCAAATATATTATTTACGAGAAAAGTACCTGTAAGCACAGTGTCGTCCTTAACCGCTTCCTTTGCATCCAAGCGAAAAATTCTCGCATTTGATTTCTTCGTTTCTTCTGCCTTCTTGGCATACTTCGGGCAATTACTCTTTATGTGCCCCTTTTCGTTACAATTATAGCAGGTTGCGTCCTTTATCTTTTTGCACTCCACTGTCTTATGATCCTTGGACTTGCATAGTCCACAGGGTGGAGTCCTTTGTTGCGACTGTGAACCAGACGCAAACCTACACTTCCCGGAGTGAGGTTTCTTGCAGACCTTGCAGTGAGGTCTTCCATCAGCTTGCCCCTCCTTCTTTGCCTCCGACCCTCTCTTGCCTTCACCGTTGCCACGGTGCTTTTTCCCAGACTTTCGTGAGGTATCATCCTCACGCTTTCGCTTTTCAGCCTCCTTGCTCCTCTGTGCCCTCAGACGGACAGCATCAAGTGTAAGAGACAAGGAGAGGTCAGTAACTGACCTGAAGGTCGTTGGCCTAGAGGCCTTCACGCTGGCCTTGATCGCCGGCTCTAAGCCCCCAATGAATCGGGCAATTCTTCTTGGTTCTGGTGTCACAAGATATGGCACCAGGCGTGACATAGTGTTAAAGCTTGTCAGATAAGCTTGACAATCCAGGTTTGTCATTACCAGTGAGACAAAATCAGCCTCAATCTTTTCAACCTCGTGCTGAGGGCAGTAGTTTTCTTTTATGAGGGTAATAAACTCCCCCCATGTCATTTTGTACAAGGCAGACTTACCTGAAGCCTGCACCAGAGCTCTCCACCATGCCAGGGCCTCGCCCTTGAATGACTGGGACACAAACTTAACCACATCCCTCTCAGCGCACCCGCTGATGTCCACAATCGTGTCCATCTCGTCCAGCCAGGTGATACAGTCAACCGCACCTTTCTCCCCTGTAAATTCACGGGGCTTACATGATACAAAGTATTTGTAGGTGCAACCCTTAGCACCGGACGCATCAGTATATTCTCTATCGCGATGAACGCTGTGCTCAGTAGACGAATGCTTGTCGTCATCTTTCTTGGGTTCAGAGGGTGGTTTGGAGTGTGTCTTTGGTTTAGAGAGTGGCTTTGACACAGATCTGCCTTGAGACTCAGTATGTTGACGATCAATAGCTGCCTGGACAGCATTGTTGATCAGAGCCTTTAGCTGTGCGCCTGTCAAATGTACCGACGCATTGTCATAGTCATCTTCGTTCGTGTGGCTGTTCTCTCCATCGGGATCCGCCATTTGTAACTTGAATCTGTTATAGAAGATAACAAAATTTTAATTTAGGAGATTATTATATGATTGTCTTTTATGACAATTTGTCAACCATGGTATAGAGACCATATTTGGTTAACTTATTAGTTCATTACATATTAGGATCTGAATATATCCTACTTCAACTATATAAATAGTATTGGCGGCGTAAAGCCTAATCACGGTGATGTTTTATAATATCAGCCGAGATTTCATAGAATCAAAGGCATAGAGAATTGAACCGTAGTTCTTTCATCTCTTTCTGACAGAGAGTCATAGACTACCACTGCCTTTTGTCCTTATAAGACAATTATTATGGCCCATAGGCACTACACCTCTAATGGATGTTTGAATATGGTTGGCCCGTAGGCACTACATTGCTAAATGGATGTTTTTATAATACTGGCCCGTAGGCACTACATCGCTAATGGATGTTTTTAATAATATTGGCCCGTAGGCACTACATCACTAATGGATGTTTTAATATGTTGGCCCGTAGGCAATGCATCACTAATGGATGTCTTTATAATACTGGCCCGTAGGCACTACATCGCTAAATGGATGTTTTTATAATACTGGCCCGTAGGCACTACATCGCTAATGGATGTTTTAATAGTTCTGGCCCGTAGGCACTGCATCACTAATGGATGTTTTAATATTGATCACCTTCATTGGTGATTTAACCCATGATTTATAAATCACTTAGTTGGGTTTTGAAATCCTTAGGGGATTATTGTATAGGAATGACGTGCGTGATTATATCGAATCACATCTGCCATGAATGTTTAACATGTGTACAGAGGTTAACAGGGAATCAGAATCCTTTCAGTTAGGTCGTACCATCTTGACCAGATCTTAAAAGACCCCAAGCTAGGTTTTACCTTTTAAGATTCTTTATTTAGGCAGATCAATATAAAAGGAATGGTTTTGATTTATTTTTTATATATATTGAAACAAAACTCATAACATACATTCCAAATTTCAAATACGATTACATATTGCCCCAAACGGGTCTTTCAATTAGTACATACCTCCAGAGAGGTTTTAAAATAAGTGACAAGTCCACGCAGGGACTAATGTAAGATAGGTGTCCATGCAAGGACTAAATATAAGTCCACGTAGGGACTGAAATACGATAGGTTGTCCACGCAGGGACTTATTTCAAAGTAGAAATTACAGTAGTACAGCTATTAAGGGCTAGTGGTCACGTTTCTTCTTCTTGCCCTTTAGTAGGTTCGCCAAGCCCTTGAGAAATCCTCGGTGGCTTTTCTTCTCTTCCTCGAACTCTCTCTCCACACGATCTAGTCGATGGAGTATTTCTTCCTGTTCAGGAGGAGAAAATCGTGGTTGTGGCGCTTGATGCGGAACTGGAGGTCTGGGAGGTATTGGATACCCATGAGCTGAGTAGTCCGGTGGTCCCATGTTTCCATGTGCTCCGTCAGGGTAGCGCGCATTATATCTTGCCGACACCACATATGGGTCGCGCTCATAGCCGTAGTTGTATTGAGGTTGTGATGGTTCAAACGGGTTGTAAGCCGTTGGACCTGTGTAAGCTGGTATGGGTTGGTCATACCCAAATGGTGGCGAATTTCGTGCAGTAGGTGCGGAGTTCGCTTCTTGTATAGGACTTGAAGGTCCTTCTTCTTGTAGCGGCGGATAGTGGCTGCTACTAGAATGTCGAGGAGTGCTGAAGTGCATACCCCCTCCTCCTCGGGTAGACATACGAGCATTTGTCCTCCTTCGCCTCGGCGGATCAGGTATAACTGGTTGTGCCGGTGGCGGAGGTGGTGGCGTAACTGTCTCAAAGCGTGAATCCTCAGAAGGATCCTGTGGACGTCTCGGTTGCGATGTCTGATGAGATGGTGTGTTGTACCACTCATGTCGGTCAAACAAGGCCATAAAGCTGTCTGGGCCTTGATACTGCGGACCATGATATGAAGATCCATCAGATACTTCTATCGGATGCGTGGGCGTACCACGAGCTGGTTCAGTTGGATCCTCATCTTCCTCCATGGGATCTTCAGAAAAGTGGTCTTGTGGACCTAGCGGAACAAATCCTGAAGGTTCCTGTATGTAGTCAGCCGGATTAAACTGAGCTACGTAGTATGGAGTAGGGTCGTCATAATTCCGGTGCGAAACCGAACGTTGTAGAGGTATGAAGGAAGGTTGTGGGTTGTTGGGGTTATTTTCTGAATCTGGCCCAAAGGAGTGCCGGTAGGATGGCGTTGAGCTGTGCGAAGTGGAATGCCTCGCAGGTTCGTAAAGATCTCTTCGTCGTTGTGGCTCTTCGCTTCGTGTCATCGAAGGATGTCTTGTACCAGATGGTCCAGCTTCTTGATCGTGATGTGTCACGATTTCTCCTCGGCCTCTACGTCCCCTTCCTCTTCCTCGGAATATAACAGGTGGCATTTTCCTGCTCCAAAACTTATTAAAAATCAAATCGAAAACAAAGACAAAAAGGAGTAAAAATCCGAATTTGTCCTAAGTTATTGTCTAGACTCAAGTATGTGCAATTGTGTCACTGAGATTAAACACAATAGGATAGTGTTTAATTCACTCAATGTTGGCTCTGATACCAACCTGTCACACCCCGATTTCCACGTGTCTCACCGGTAGGCCCGGTGGGGGATTACCGTGACGATGTTGGCAACAATATAGTCAAACCACACAATTATATAATGCACAGCGGAAGCATAAAATAAAAATATATATTTCAACCTCTGGTGATAATATCAATGTATTACAGAAGTTGAATATCCACAGTGGATCGTAAATAAAGGTAAAGTATTGTTCCATTAGATACTGCGATCAAGCTTGCGAGGCTTATCCCGACGCTAGGGAGCTAATACCAGCCAATTACGTTTAGGTACCTGCACTTAATCTTTTTGGGGAAAATACGTCAGTTTACACTGGTAAATACATTCAACTGACACATTTGAAAATGTTTATTAAAATTGATTTGAATGCACAAGGCACAAACTCTTTTATAACTTGGGAAAATTCATAATGAAATCTTGTGAACGTTTTACATGTTCTTTTATGCGTTCAGTAGCCCGGGTCGTGCCGGGTTAAAGATTTATAGACACACCACGTTCGCGTAAAACCGTAGTACAGAAACCAACGGCTACGTCTTTTAGTTTTAAATGTCGACACTTTATACCGGGTGTACGCCTACACCGGGATGTCGATGGTCGTGGCCATTTCGTAAAATGATGCCGAGGATATCCGGGACAACGGTCATTAAACCCCCCAAAGGCTTATAAGCAACAAAACTGTTTAAATGAGCCGATCATATTATTTAGTTATCCACCTAAGCGATGGACGAATATAATGCTCAATCAAGCGGTATTAATATACCGTAACCCAAGCCCATATAGGGGAAATAAGTCAAAAGTATTTACCTTTGCAAGTATTAATCCTTAATTTAGATCAAGTCACCGATAGCTTTTACTGGGGCTCCTAATCTGGAACGAAGGTTTTAATTAACCTCTTAGAATCCTAACGGGTCGTTATATTGGCCGTAGCCTAGACCGGTTGGTTCCGATTTATATATAGATATGGTTAATTCGCACGGAAAGGCGAAAACCAGGAATGGAGTATGATTTGGACCCAGCAAGTTCAGGGACTTGCTTTATATGGGTTTATAGTTCATACTCTGGATTTTGGGGCTCAAATAATATAATTTGACCCATATGGGCTATTGCACGAAAACTAGTTCCGTGGGCCGTACCGTGTGCGCAAATAGGCGAAACGGTTAACCATAAGAGTCGTACGCTTATTTCCTAAGTCAAATTGCCTTAAAAGTATTTTGGTATCAGTAGGATACCTTCCGTAATGCCTGTAACGAGTTTAATGTTTATATCATGCCCCGTAGGGGCTTTTCGGTCATTTTAAAGATTTTAAAATGGCTTTTCGAGTTCTACAGGAAATCTGAGTTTCCCGAACAGCTTATAGAGCTTAAAATACTTTATTTATTATCTAGAACCAGTGGCAACTGGAATCGGGTCAAAAGACCTTGTAGAACTCCTGTTTTGGCCAAAAAGGGCATATTCGGTATTTACCGAACCGTAGCCATAACCGCAGGTTATGAGCAAGGTAAAATTTATTAAAAATCTCTAAAATTCCCAAAATATTATTTTACCACAGTGGGTAAAAGTTTTGGTGACGAAAACTTGGGTTAGATGGGCGTTATGCTAATTGCGCCGTTAATTACAAAACTTTCTTAAAAGTGCGCCTTTTAGCATAACTCTCATTCTAGACCTCGGATTGACGTGAAATTTTAAGGACATGCTTATAATTTAACAAGCTAGGTTTTTGGTCCGTTCACGTGTCCGAAATACTTGTTTTAATTTTAAAAGGCCGTTACGGTCAACTTTTAGGCGAATAACGGAAATGCGCTAAAGACTCGGATAACTCATGAACCGACCACAGAGGCTTATACCAACATGTGACCTGGTCCTAAGAGAGTCCTAAGGTATATTTATACCTCACTAAAACGGGTCAGAACTGAAGTCAAAGCAAAAGTCAAACTTTTGCGACTTTCGGCTCCGAACCGGGTTAATATAGCAAATGGTCGATTCAAACGAGCGCAAACAAGTTTTTAAGCTTAATATCATATTTTATGAGTGTCAAAACAGGTTCCATAGTGTATACATTACAGATTATGTGTAAATCGCTAAAATGGCTTTCTGTTGACTTTTTAACCGTACGTTTGACTCGACATTTGACATAGTTAGAGTGGTGATCAGAGGGAACCTTTTTAGGGGTTTATTACCTCCATTGATACCAACTTATAACTATCTTTGATTCGTCATAAGACTGAATCATCACTGTGTTATTTTAAAGTCAAACCGTTTTTACGACGGTTTGGTTTTTAGCTAAATACTAAGCATAATTTGAACCATAGATGATCAAGGTAACTTACAGAAGTTAAGACTTGTATATGAAGCTAAGAAGAACACTTGGGAGCTCTTGAAATGACCAGAGGATGTGTTTTTGAATGTGATGAATGTTATGAGCACAATGTGCTTATTTATAGTCAACAACATGCTCTAAGATCATTACACAAGAGTCTACAAGAGCCCTTGGATGAATGGCAGGTGTATGGGGGAGTTATGGGTCGAGTAGGGGGCGCCCATGACCCTGAGAAACCCATTATTACTTGTTTTGCCGTTTAAAACAGCCAACAGCCAACTTTCTGTCGCTGGCGACCGCTTACGGACCGTATGGCTTCGGCCTTGCGGTCCGTAAGCCATAGGCGGAAGATTTGAAATCTGACACCTCCTTACGGTCCGTAAGGCATACCCTTTACGGTCCGTAAGGGGTTAAAAATAAATCATTTCCAAATCTTTTAGTCATGATTACTAAATCTAGGTAATTAATTACCTGACCTTTCGGGTTTGAAGGGGTAACTTTGCGGTTTGGCCCTCGGCTATTTACCGATAGGGGCCTCGAGCTATTTATCCGCATTATTAAGTCCCCAGTTTATTTATTTAATTATTTAGAAAGTCTTAACTTTCATTATTGACGCTTTTAATCCTTCTTTTACGAATCTGATCGTATCTTTCTCGTTTCATATCAAAACTTCGCGAAGTTTATATATATTATTTTAGTGAGTGTATTATACCGTTACAAAGTCTTGGGAACGTTAAAGGGTCACTCAGAGGTATTATTAAACATGTTGACACAGTTAACCCATGTAGTTTGTAATCTCTCACTTTCTTCCGCGTTTTAGTTTTGTACGATCTATAATTTATTCGTTTGAAGGTTTAAGCATTATTTAGGGATACTATACAGTATATTTAACCTTGTTGACATTTATAACCCTCGAATTTATATACTTTCAAGGTTTGTCAAAATTAGTCCTTTATTTATTATAGATGCCACGTGTAAGCAAATGCCACGTGTTAACACATCATTGGACACAAAAATTTGAGGTGTTACAGTAACACCTTGAAAATTTGTGTCCAATAATGTATAAACACGTGTCATAAGCTCTGAACGTGAGAAAGAATACTTTGGAGGGACTAAAGTTGACAAACGGGGAAACTATGTGAATATAAGGGTCCAAAGTGTCAACAATGGATAAATATATTCTAAAATATCCCTACATAATGTTTATACCTTCCAACGAATAAATCATGGATCATACGAAGCTAGAAATGAAAGAAAGTGAGGAATTACAAACTACAGGGGCTAAAAGTGTCAACATGTGCAAAGTATACCTCTGAGTGACCTTTTGGCAGGCCCGAAGCTTTGTAACAATAAAATATACTCACTAGAATATGTGGTTAAAATTTCATAAAGTTTCGTTATCGTATGAGAAAGTTATGATCAAATTCGTGTTCGAGGGGTTAAAAGCGTCAACATTGAATTCTATGGCCTTATGAGTGGTTACAAGGTTAGTCAAGAACTTAACCAAGTTGGCAAAAGTCCCAAGGCCCTTAAAAATCAAGTTAGAGGGCTGAAAATGCAAATAAGGGACTTAAAACCACGTTACAAAGGACCAGGGACTGAAAAATGCAAACTTTGAAACTTGCTTGGCAGGTTTTGCCGGTCCAGGCGGCCCGCATTAGAATCCCCTGTAAACTCAAGCGGACCGCATCAGGGTGCCAGCGACAGAAAAGTGTGGACAACTGCCAGTTCAGGTCTGTAACCGACTTAAATGGGTTGTTTTCTTATACCAGAGGTTCCTCTAATGGTTTTTCATGCATAGGGGCACCTGTAAACATCTGGTAACAAGTGTAGACTTGTTTGGCATCATCTAAGGGACTTGAAATTGTTACATAAGGATCCTAATGTTGTAACCATTTGTGCATTCATTTGCAAAGTGTTCACAACTCAACTTCTGGAGCTCTCTGGACAGCAAGCACTCTTCCTTAGCATCCCTAAGCATAATTAGGACTCTTGTAAGTGTCCTTAACCCTTCCAAATTCGTTTTAGCTTAGTTAATTAGCTAAAAGTCAAACCGTCGTAATTAAGGTTTGACTTCGTGATTAATTAAATTGTGCTCTGTCAAATCACGAATTAAAAGTGCCTTTAAGTAGGTAATTATGTGGGTAACAAACCCTTAAAAGGCTATTTCCAGATTCCTACTCTAACTATGTTAATTGTCGAGTCAAAGCTTATTATAAAAAGTCAACAGAAAGGTTATTTGCAAATTAATGCATAATTAGCAATGTAGGATACATGCAACCTGTTTGATCATTAAAATAACTTGGTAATTAATGTAAGAACATGTTCCAACATGTTCAACTCGACAATTTTCAGTTTAGGTTCGGTTTGGAACCGAAAGTCGCAAAGTTTGACTTTTGCTTTGACTATCAGTTCTGACCCGTTTAAGCCAAGATTAGGATTGCCTTAGAGCTTCTTTTGGACCTATTTGCATGTTAGTATAACTCTCTGAGATTATACAACTTGGTTCACTAGACATCCTATTCACATGCATGTTTCCGTTAATCGCTTATATGTTGACCATTATGCTCACTTGACCTTAAAATGTGATTTTTGAAAATGTAAAAGAGTAGACACCTTACCTACTGATTTATAAACTTGCACCCAAAATTTGAGGTCAGTTTGAGCTCTAGATTAGGAGTTATGCTCAATAGCGTAATTAAGAGCTTCTTTACTAAGTAAATGGCGTAAATTGCATATAGCCTATCAAAACCCGAATTTTTATACCAAACTTTTTACCCACTGTTATAAAATAATATTTTGGGATTTTTGGAGATTTTTATTTATTTTTAGGCTGAGCATAACTTAGTGTTCTATGATTAAGTCGGTTTATGCCGGTTTTGCCCTTTTTAGCCATAAAATGAGTTTTACAAATCCTTTTGACCTCAAACCAATTTCTACTGATTTGTTATGATAAATAAATTATTTTGAGCCTTCTGGAATATTAAAAATATCAGCTTTTTACAGAAAACCCGGAAATGGCTCCAAATCGCCTTTTTAAGCGTTTTTAACACATAAGTGTGCACTAGAACCTTATTAAGCTTAAGGGATTGAACCTACTGATGTAATCAGTAATTTTTTATATTTTAAACAGTAGGCAAATGTTTTGAACCCAGAATTCCAGAATTGACCTTTTAGGCACATGTGAAATTACCAAAATGCCCCTGCGGTGCATAGTAAGGTTAAAGATAATAAATTTCACATAGATTTGCTACCCTACTGTTATAACTTAGTAAATTAAGTATATTTACTAATTTAATCAGACCTGTAACTCAGGTTATTATTTTGACCCTTTTACACCTTATAAAATGACCAAAACGCCCTTATGAGGCATAGATTTGGTTTAAAATCATTTGGGGCAAATGGAAGGTATCATTCTGATATCACAACATATTTTAGGCATATTAACTTTAGAAACTTGTATTTGACTCTTATGGTTACTCGATACGCACTATACGCGTTCGGATCGGCTTATGTGACTAGTTTGGCCATTTTAGCCGAAACGGGTCAAACCATATCTTTTCGGTCTCAAAATCCAGAACGTGATTATGTTACCCATATTAAACAAGTATGCAAGCTTGATGGGACAAAACCACATTCTAAAACGGTCTTCGCCTTATTGTGCGTTTAAAACCGTAATCTTCCTTTAAAACTAACCGGTCTAAGCTTAAGACCCGTTAGGATTCTAATAGGTTATTAAAACCTTAATTTCTAGATCTAGGAGCCCAGTAAAAGCTATGTGCACTCGCTGTATTTGAATTATACTTTGCTCAGGTAAATACGTTTAACTTATTTTCCCTATACGGGCTTGGGGTACGGTATATAAAATACCGCTTGGTCGGGGAATTGACCTTAACCAGTTGATGCTAAGTGTTGTCAAATTAACCCGTTTAAAAATGCTGTTTTGTTTGTTTAATGCCTTTGGGGGTTTAATGACCATGTCCCGGATATCCTTGGCATCATTCAAAGAATGGCCACGACCTTAGCACACGGGTGTAGGCGTACACCCGTTGTGCATTTTATTAAATGTATAATCGCCGGCCGAGAGAAGTCTTGCAGCGGAATTATATTAAGTGGTGTGTCTATTGAACTTTAACCCGGCACGACCCGAGCCACTGAACGCATAACGAACATGTAATTCTTTTACAAGATTATTAAGCAAATAATTATCCCAAGTTATAAAAAGTTTTATGCCACGGGCATTTAAATCAATTTTAAACATTTTCAAAATGAGTCAGTTAAATTGTATTTACCAGTGTAAACTGACGTATTTTCAAAAAGGCTAAGTGCAAGCTTAGGATGCATGAAGTCTGTTGAAATGAAGTTTTCTTTTTGTTTGGATCTGCCTGTGGATCTATTTCGACATTTTGTGATACTTGAATATTACAATAATTTAAGTTGAAATAAATCTTTCTTTGCTTCCGCTGTGCATTTATATTTTTGTATGTTTGTCTATGACGATATCAACTACGTCAAGGAATCCCCCACCGGGCCCACCGGTGACACGTGGAAAATAGGGGTGTGACAAGCAGCCAGCAGCCCGCGGACGTACTTTCAACATCAATGTCCGCCAGGCTCAAGCAGACAACAACGTGGTTAATGGTACGTTCCTTGTGAATGGTATATATGCTTCGTGTTTGTTTGATACTGGAGCCGATAACTGTTTTGTATCGTTTGAATTCGAAAAGCTCCTTAATCGTAAGCGCGCCCATCTCCCCTCGACGTTCGAGGTTGAAGTTGCCACCGTAAGAACCGTCGCTGTCAATTCTGTTCTTCGTGATTGTACTCTCGAACTCAACAATCACGTCTTCCTAATCGACCTTATTCCGATGCAGCTCGGTAGTTTTGACGTCATAGTAGGCATGGACTTTCTTCGCGAAAACCATGCTGAAGTTGTTTGCTTTGATAAGATAATTCGATTCTCGCTCGCTAATGGTGATCAACTTTGTGTGTATGGTGAAACACCTTCCAAAGGTCTTAAACTCATGTCATGCATCCAAGCGAGCAAGTATCTCCGCAAGGGATACAGAGCTTTCTTGGCCAACATCGTAGTAGCGGAGAAGGAAAAAAAGAGAAGGAAATAGACAAGGTGCTTGTAGTTCGTGATTTTCCTCTTGTCTTTCCTGACGAGTTACCTGGTTTACCTCCGAGTCGTGATATCGACTTTCGTATCGACCTCATCCTGGAGCCAATCCTTTTGCTAGAGCTCCTTATCGGCTCGCTCCGTCTGAAATGCGCGAACTCTCGAGTCAGCTCCAGGAATTGCTGGATAAAGGCTTCATTTGCCCTAGCACCTCTCCTTGGGGCGCACCAGTTCTTTTCGTAAAAAAGAAGGACGGGTCATTCCGGATGTGCATCGACTATAGGGAGTTGAATAAGCTGACAATCAAGAATCGTTATCCCCTGCCTCGAATCGATGATTTTTTTGACCAGTTACAAGGTGCTATGTGTTTCTCTAAGATCGACCTACGCTCAGGCTATGATCAGTTACGCATTCAAGAGGAGGATATACCCAAAACCGCTTTTCGCACTCGATACGGCCACTATGAGTTTGTTGTTATGCCCTTTGGTTTGACCAACGCACCTGCGGTTTTCATGGATCTGATGAATCCCGTGTGTAAACCTTTCCTCGACGGCTTCGTCATCGTGTTCATTGATGATATCCTGATCTATTCCAAGTCGAAAACCGAACACTCGCAACATCTACATTTGGTTCTCGAACTACTCCAAGGGAATCGACTCTATGCCAAGTTCTCCAAGTGCGAATTTTGGCTAGAGGAGGTTCAGTTCCTTGGTCACACTGTCAATAGTCAAGGTATTCACGTCGACCCCGCAAAGATCGAAGCTGTTAAGAGTTGGGTTACACCTAAGAACCCGTCTGAAGTCCATTCTTTTCTCGGACTAGCGGGCTATTATCGCCGATTTATCGAAAGATTCTCTAAAATCGTCGTGCCGCTTATTTCTCTCACGCATAAAGACAAGCCTTTAGTTTGGGGAACTAAACAAGAGACTGCCTTTCAAACCCTCAAGCATATGCTCTGCAATGCTCCCGTTCTCGCTTTACCCGACGGAAACGATGATTTCGTTGTCTATTGTGATGCCTCTAACCTTGGTCTTGGTTGTGTTCTCATACAACAGGATAAGGTTATCACTTACACGTCTCGTCAGCTCAAGATTCATGAGAAGAACTATACAACCCACGACATCGACCTAGGCGCAGTTGTTTTTGCGTTGAAGATTTGGCGACACTACCTATATGGTACCAAGTGTACTATCTTCACAGATCATAAGAGCCTGCAACACATCCTCAGCCAAAAAGAACTAAATATGCACCAACGCCGCTGGGTTGAACTTCTTAATGATTACGACTGTGAGATTCGTTATCATCCTGGCAAAGCAAATGTCGTTGCCGACGCTCTAAGCCGACGAAGCTATTTGCATAGCATTCAGGGGCGGACCCAAGCCCACTCCAAGGTGGGCGGGCGCACCCTCGGGGAAAAAAAAATTTAGTGTTAAATTCCGTCGAAAATCCTGTCCGCACCCCTTGGAATTTTTCGTCCGCACCCCTTGGAATTTTTCGACCGCACCCTTGAAATTTTTCGTCCGCACCCCTTAGGTAAAAAGTGTTATCAATTTATATACTACCTAAATTATATAACTTTTAATACCTAACTAACTAAACTCAAATACCCATACATTTACCCACTTATAATTCCTAACTAGCTAGCCCACTAAGTCTTAGCCCATTAACCAAACCCAACAATATTTCAAACTATAATAAAATAACTAAAGCTCAAAACCTTTAGATATTCTCTCCCGCTCTCTCCCTCTCTTGTGTCCCTGCACTGCCAACGAACAACATCACCCAGCGACAACAGTCCAGCAGCCGGCGACCACCATAATCAGCCACCATACCACCGTCGTTTGACACCAAATCTAACCGGAATCCGAACACGGGTAAGTTTCTTTGTTATTTTGATGATTTTGGTTGATATTATAGGAGAAAAACAGGTAATAAAGTTGTTAAATAGGTTTCAAATTTTGTGTGTTTTGACATTGTTTATGGTTGTTTAGATTATTTTTAGGGTGATTATGTTGTTTATATATTTTTAGGGTGATTACAACTAACGTTATGATTTCTAGGCTTCAATAGTTGAAAATTAAAATTGAAACATTAGGTTATGGAGCGATGAACTTATGTTATATAGAGAAAGAATTGTTTAAAAAATTAGTTTAAAGATGTTTTGGATAGATTTCAAAAAATGAAAACTCGTAGGGCGTCGACGTTTTAATTATGTTTGTAACAAAGTTTACATGTTTTGATTATTATATAAATTTAGTTTGATGTTCGTTTGTTTTACATGACCCGACCCGACCCGATACGAACCGATTTTTCACTCATATACCTAGGGGCCTAAAATTTTTAAAAATGTTCCGCACCCCCATAGAAAAATTCCTGGGTCCGCCACTGATAGCATTCGTGATATCCAAGCGCAGCATAATCTCGAAGCTCTTATCCGTGATGCACAACATGCTTGTTTTACCGAACGTACTTTGAAGAAGGAAATGATTCTAAATGACGGAGCCCAGTTAGTGAATAAATCGAATGGGATATTCCACTATCTAGACCGAATTTGGATTCCCAAGCATACCGACCTACGACAAATCCTGATGGACGAAGCCCACAAATCTCGATATTCCATTCATCCCGGTGCCGATAAAATGTACCAGGACCTTCGCTACAAGTAATGGTGGCTGGGCATGAAGAAAGATATCGCCCTCTATGTTTCAAAAAGCCCGACTTGCTCGAAAGTCAAGGCCGAACATCAAAGACCCTCTGGCTTACTCGTCCAACCCGAGATTCCTATGTGGAAATGGGAGAGTATAGCTATGGACTTCATCACGAAACTTCCGCGCACGCCATCAGGTCACGACAGCATCTGGGTTGTCGTTGACCGTTTGACTAAATTTGCTCATTTTCTGCCGATACGAGAAGACTATAAGGTAGAAAAATTAGCCCGAATCTACACCGATGAGATCATTTGTCGACATGGGACGCCTCGCGACATCATCTCTGACCGCGATGGTCGGTTTACCTCACGTCTTTAGGAAACGTTTCAATCTGCTCTCGGTACTACGCTTAATCTAAGTACCGCTTTCCATCCCCAAACCGACGGTCAGACTGAAAGAACGATTCGTACCCTTGAAGACATGCTTCGTTCGTGTGTCATAGATTTCGGTGGTAATTGGGATGCATACTTACCTTTAGTCGAATTCTCGTACAATAACAGTTATCATTCTAGCATACAAATGGCACCATTTGAGGCATTATACGGAAGAAGATGTCGATCGCCTATTGTATGGCACGAGATCGGAGACTCGCAAATAACCGGTCCTGAGCTGTTGCAAGAAACGATTGACAAAATCCTTCAAATTCAAGACAATCTGCTGAAAGCTCGGAGCCGTCAGAAAAGTTACGCCGATAGACGCCGTAAGCCCCTTGAATTTGACGTTGGCGACCACGTACTCCTAAAGGTATCACCTTGGAAGGGTGTGGTCAGATTCGGTAAGAAAGGAAAGCTCGCGCCTCGATATGTGGGACCCTTTAAGATTCTGGAAAGGATTGGAAAAGTGGCCTACAGACTCGAACTACCGGAGGAACTTAGCAACGTCCACCCGACTTTCCACGTTTCGAACCTCAGAAAGTGTCTGGCCGAGCATGATTTACAAGTCCCACTTGAGGATCTACAAGTGGATGAAACATTACACTTCGTGGAGAAGCCTGTCGAGATCATGGACCAAGAAACCAAGAAGCTCAGGCGCTCACGCATTCCCATTGTGAAGGTCCGTTGGGAAGGCAAACGCGGGGCAGAGTTCACCTGGGAACTCGAAAGCGACATGAAGGCAAAGTACCCGCAGTTGTTCGTTACAACTAAAACCTAATTTCGGGACGAAATTCCCTTAACTAGGGAGGCTGTAACACCCCGTGTTACGAAAGTCAAAGTCAAAGTCAAGACTGAAGTCAAAGGAAGAAAAGATTGTTAATTGCGATCTGTCACTCCTTGCTTAACTACTGATTTGACTTATTTGACTTGTAATCGAATCTTTTATTTTAATCGCTTTAGTTGTATTATGTGGAGTATCTGTGAAGAATCGATGTTTATCGCATGTTTTGTCGCTTTATCGCTTATCGCATCGCAATCGCATTCGCAACTCGATTTATGCGTTCTGGATATTGTTTTACGCGTGTGTGCCATTAACGTGTTACTTGTGTATGTTTACATTATGTTTGGTGGTGATTAATAGAAACGCAATCGCAACTCTATCGCAACGCAACTCAATCGCAAACGCTAAACGAAAGTGTAATCATCCTAAGTAACTTGATGATTGTATGTTAGATATAGTATTTGTTAGGTTATTTGTAATACCATCGCATTGCACGCTCACTAAAACGCATCACACACTCAACGCACGAAACGAAATGCCAAAACTCGTCGGAGCCACTCGATCGAGTGACCACTCGATCGGATGGCCATCCGATCGGATTGCTATCCGATCGGAGTGACTTCCGATCGGTGACATCCTATTTAACACTTGCCCCCTTTCCCTTTTTGGCAACCTATAAATACCCCTCCTGCCACATCACTTGATGTGACAGCTCCCTTATTCAACCAGCCGCACTCAAGACCTCATTTCTCTCGATTTCTCGCGATTCTTGTAAGTTTTCAACTCAAATCTCGTACTTCTATGATCTACACACATTTCTTCATCTTTTTCACCTTTGAATCTTAACTTTTAACCGTGGAATCAACGGATTTGAGGTGTTCTAGGGTGATGTCATCATGGAGTTCTTATGAACTTCAAGATTTGGCTTCATTCCACCAAGAATAACTCAGATCTGAAGGATTTCAACGTGAATTAACAATGATTTTGCATAGATCTAAACATTTTCAAGGTTAAAGGATTGAAAGAAGCTTTTTCAACTCTTTTACGCTCAATGCACTCAAACCGATAGAATCGGAGCTCGTTCTGATCTTCTACTCATTCTTAGTGAAGTGTTGGTTCAAGATCTGATCTCTATCTAAGAGACAACTGATTCCGGGTTAAACATGAACTACCGTCACGAACAGTTAACTGATCGGACTTGGGTGATTCCTGTTCGATCGGATCATTGGGGTCTTGATAGGGTTCTGTTGTTTAATGCATCATCATATCGTCTCGAGCAAACCGCAAAACTTTCAAAACTTAACAAATCTTCAAGTTGCAAAACGGTCAGATCGCGGGACGGATTGCCATCCGATCGGACGACAATCCGATCGGATTGCATTTGGGGTTCAACACTTCAATAATTTTCAACATGTTCAATGCGTAAGTCAGTTCTAACGGATTGCCACCCGATCGGCACCATCCGATTGGATGATAATCCTGCTGTGAACTTGTTCTCTGAGAAATACCTCGTCGGACGGATCGCCATCCGATCGAACTACCGCTCGATCGAACGACCTGAAAGGTTGAGATACTTCTCTGTTTTCAAAATGCTACAACGAAGACTTCAAAGCCATCATTCACAAACACATCCTTACCAAACAAGATGCCAATCTGACCGAATGGTCATCCGATCGGATTACCGTTCGACACTTGGTTCTTTTGCACCGTTTTACGCGTCGTTCTTCGCTTATGCTATCGTTAACTGTCCAGGCTAATCTTTCTCAGCGTTCCCTTCAATCCAAGAGAGTGTTTACTTGTTAAGCACGATCTATGAGTATACTCGATTCGTTTTTGCTTTACGCACTTTTGGGTGTTACATACGTTACATATTCAAATCATAATCGACACACAACGCAAACACTATTTATACGCTAACCGTTATTGCATGTTACGTGTTATTCGATGAATGCTTGTATGATATGTAACACAGTGATTGTTGCCTGACACCTTAGCAACGATAGTACTATAGTTTGGACTCAACACCTGTCGTGGACATGGGTTGTTAAGGGCTTTACTTCACGTGTCCCAGTGGGGATATGTGTTGCGCATTATACAACTCGAAGTCACGTCTGTGCATATTTCTCCGTCGATAACCTACTAGCTTTCAACTTACTAGCTTTCACTTTGCTACATGTTACATGCTGGTTATGCGTAAACGATTTCGAACTCTATTATACTATCAAACTTGTATGCTCACCTTTACACTATGTGTATTGACTTTATTTTAACGTATGTGGCAGGTGCTTAAGATGCTAGGAATTGCTGTGCTTTGGTGAATCAAGCTAGGGGTCTAGTTATGTCATGCTTAAATCTGAGTCATCGGAACAATATTTGTTTTTGAGACAGTTATTTGTAATAACTGTTTTTATTTGGATATGTTGTGGTATGGGACATGACGTTTAATTATCTGGTAATGAATAGTTGTTATGGATACTCATGGACAATCTGTTTCGCTTAGTGCTATGCCCCGATGTTTCCGCCATCGGTTGGGGTGTGACAGGCTAGTGGCGGTCGAGTAGTCGACCTTGACCACACCGCCCGGTGTCACGGTGGTTGGCACGTCGTAGCTTGCCGTTAAAAAAGGCTATATGATGTGTGATAAAGCTCATAGTTATCACGCCATGTAAGCGACACATATATGACACGTAAGTGGGGGGGGGGGGGGTTATCGTTAACTTGCATGGTTCTGAATAACTCCCCATTCTTAACTATATTAAAAAAGGAAATTAAAAAAAAAAAACCAAATCCGATTAGCTGTCCCCACCTTCTTCCCCTTTTAACACTCGTCACTACCCAGCTGAGATGGCTAGGGGCGTTACCCCTCACATATAAGCCTAAAGTTTTTCCTCTTAAAAGTCTAAAAACATATTATTTTTACAAGTTTGATACATTTTCATAAACAAAATGTTTTCAATAAAAAAAGTATATTTTCAAAATCGTCCCTGAAGTTTGGATATATTTGTCAATTTCATCTAAAATAACTTTTTTGTACCATATTATCCTTCACTTTTGAATTTTTTATCCAAACCTCTAACTTTTTTTTTTTTTGTCAAAATCTTCCATGAGATTCGGGTTTTTTTGCCATTTTTATCCAAATGTCTGACAGAAAAAATAAAATAAATTAGGCATTTGAATGAAAATGACAAAAAAAATCCTAAAACTAAGAAATATTTGATAAAAAAAAGTTATTTTGGGTGAAAACTGAAAAAATCTCAAACCTCTTTAAAGATTTTGACAATTTATTAAAAAAAAGTTAGTTTAGTACAGAAAAATAAGGCCCATTCTATACACACCCCCCTCCTTCCTGATTACACCCCCCCTTGTGAGAGGAAAACTGTCGGTCCCATGCAGGCCCCACATGTAAGTATGTGAGAGGAGGGGGGTGAAAAAAGAAAATAGGGGGGTGTAGAAAGTAGCACCCAAAAATAAATATTGGATTCTGTTAGACCAGGCGAACATACAAGCTTCTTCTTATCCATCTTCATCTCCAACAATGAATTTCTGGTGTTCTCAAGTAAACCCTAACCCTAGTTTTGCTTCCATTTTCATGGCGAGAATTCTCTCTCTCACCTCACAATCACACCCCCCTAAACCTTCCTTTCACCCCATTTTAAACTCTATATCTGAACAATCCACTTCCAGAAGAGCATTTGTGTCAGTTTCCACTCTATCATCTCTCATAGCGCTTGTTCAACCTCCATATCTCATAGCTCAAACATCCTCTTCTTCCAAAACCATTCTTTCAGGTATTACCAGCACTAAATCATGGTTTAGATTCTTTGGTGATGGCTTCGCCATTAGGGTTCCTCCTGATTTTGAAGATATTATGGAGCCTGAGGTTAGAATCCCTTTATTCTTTTCGAATTTTGTTTATGAGAGAGTAAATATAATATAATATATTTTATAATATTGTTTTTGTTAGAACCAATATTAAAGACAGACTGGATTTTAATAATCTAAACCATGACCTATTGGCCGATAATAATTCATACCGAGACAATCCCATATTATGTATTAGAAAAATAAAAATTTTATTCAAATAAAATAAACAAAAGCTATTACGTAACATTTAATATCATATATTTAGCACCAAAAGTTCTAAAATGTACTGTCGTCGTCGTAGTAGAAAAGTAGTTTGCCTTAGATAAAAGTAGAACCTAGCTAGAGAATATGGCAAATATCGGAAATCTAGAAAATCTCGTCGAAATCTGCGCCTGAAACCATCACGTGGAGAATTAGTGGGTGTTTGGGATTCCTTATTTTGGAGCTACTTTTGACTTATTAACTTCTAGAAGTTAAAAGGAATCCCAAACAACCTCTGAGAAGGACTTTTATGGCTAAAAGGAATCCCAAACACCCTCTCAGAAGGACTTTTCTGGCTTGAAATGGCTTGAGGAAGGAAAAATTGAGAAGTAAGAAATTCTAACTTCTCACTTATGACTTTTTAGAAGTTATAAGTCAGAAGTTAAAAGGAATCCCAAACACCCCCTTAAAGCGCAATTGCCTCGACTTAAAGCGCAATTGCCTCGCCCTGCCTGAAAATGGGCCTAGGCGCAAGAGACGATGGCTTTTAACAACTATGGGCCTTATGTGGTTATTCAGACTGATGAAACAAGATAAACTTATTAGCTTTTGCTTATAGCACCATGAAGTTGTTCTCGGTGTACATTATGAAGCAAACTCCATGTGTACACTAGTTTGTTCATTACTGTATAAACCATTCAGTTTTTGTAAACCGTTTTTAAAACTCTCCGAACTGTAGAAGAACATTTAACTTCATAAGCACTTTACAGGTTTCTTGGTCAAAATCACCTATAATAATTAACTTTAAAAGAAGAATGGTTTTTGTAACTGTTTTTAAAATTCAAAAGATCAAATCCGAAATGTGGTGAAAGTGATAATCTGTCATTATAAGAGCACCACTTTTTTGGATGTTCTCTCTCTTATAAAGTTCATTAGCTTCCGTTTTTTAGTTCCGCCAAGAAATTAAAATGTACCATATACAGGACGTTAATGGTATGCCATTGCTGGTTTTGTTTATACAGGACTATAATGCTGGTTTATCTCTTTATGGAGACAAAGCTAAACCAAAGACATTTGCAGCACGGTTTGCTACGCCTGATGGGTAAACTGCAATCCAAGTTTTATCATTGTATTGTTTAATTTTTTAGTGAATGATATGCTCTCCTTATGTGCATTTGTGGAAACTCAACTCCCGTTATTTATCTTTGGAGGCGTCAATTTCGCGCCATTGTTTAAAACTGGCAATGGGTCAAATGGGAAACAAAAAAAAGATTAGCTAAATATGAAAGGGATCAGAATGTGTTGAAAGTCGGCCAGAAATGTACCCTTTTAAAGAAAAATAGATTACCGTTGTAAAAGTGAAAAGTATTACATTCTTGGTGCTTTTAGTTTAAAGTTGCAAAGTTTAGAAATATGGTGTAGTTTTATATCCAGATGCATTTGATTGCTGTTAAAATCATTGTCCTTTTTTCACTATATGATTCTGCAGTCTCACCTGGTTAGCAATTAATACAGATCCGAAGTTTTAAGCGTTGTAATCCGCCCGTCAAATCAACTCAAGATCACATTTTTAGAGGTTTGTTTGCCGATATCATACTCATAGCGATGCAATATTGTGATGATCTTCTGTTTCTGTCGAGACTGTGATATTTAGCCAATTGAAGAACCAATGTAACTCTTAAAAAGTAACTTTTCACATGAATGTATATAAAGATAAAAGAGTTAACTGCCATTTTCGTCCCTGTGGTTTGGTGGAAAATGCCACTTCAGTCCAAAAAAAAATTTGCGCCAGTTCCGTCCTCAACATTTTTGAAACGTGCCACTTCAGTCCAAAAAGATAACGTCTTGCGCCAGTTCCGTCCTCAATGTTTTTAACTGCGTGTTATCTTTTTGGATTGAAGTGGCACGTTTCAAAAATGTTGAGGACGGAATTGGCGCAGATTTTTTTTTGGACTGAAAGTGGCATTTTCCACCAAACTACAGTGACGAAAATGGCAGTTAACTCAAAGATAAATATGTCCAATGAAGGGAATGGTGGTGCTATTCATTTTTCTCATAGTTACGTGCAAACTGTATTAAGTGTTGCTTCATATAAGCTTTTAGAGTATTATAGTCCTTTAGCAATGAAGTATAATTGTAATTCATTGTAATGTTTTGATTATTAGTCAGATGTCTATCATACCCTTCAATAGATTACAAGGTAGTGATTCTTGTGGACTAAAACAGAGAAACGTCAAGTTAGTTACTTATAACAATGACAACAAGCAAAGCTAGTAATTTTATGTGAATTCTATCTTTATTGAAACAAAAGAGCATATTATATAATATAATATATAGAATTGCATATGTTGCTTCAAGAGGTTTTATAATGGTAGTCACATTGTATGTTTTGCAGGCAAAAGACGTTTCTGATCTGGGAACACTGAAGGAAGCAAAGAAGATTTTTGTTCCTGGTAAATGTTAGTTAAAATATAAGTAAATATGCGTCATTTTTTATTGTTAACTGGAGAAACTGGCATTAGTAAAGTTTTTACAGCCTTCTAACTTGCTCTAATCAGAAAACTTGGGTCAGTGTTTTGATAAAAGCTTGGGGGTCATTTAATATATTTAATATATCAATTTTTTCATCAAATTTATAAAAACACAGATAAATGTTGTTGGGTCAACCCAATCCATTTGATTTTTCTCACGTTGATCCATTATTCACGGCACGCTGCTGTCGACTGGTTCATAGCATAGAGTGTTTGCTTCTATGAAATTATAGTTGAATTATTTTAAACTTCTTTTTCCTACCTATTAAAGTTTGATATAACTTCAATAGTTATGTATGTTTTTAGGTGGAACAGATTTATACTCTGCACGTGCCATAAAAATAAAGGAAGATGAAGGTTACAGGTAAGTTTTATTTTTTACGTCATAGTCTTAGTTTCTAAACAAAACAAACAAACAAACAGACGTAGCCAGTAAAATCCCACTTAACACATAAGCCTTTATGGCTAGTGAATTCATGTGTTAATCTGCTAGCATTACAAATGACTTTGAAAAGCTTATATTATTTTCCTAACAGTTCCTAGGTCTGGCAATGTACCAATAGGACCCTAAGCAAACTCGCACATGAAATGTGTACGAAAGTGCTGGTATAGCATGTGGCTTTTGTTGGGTGTAACATGTGACTTTCATAGACGCAATGTGTGGGACCTATCCTCACACGCTACACTACACACCTTGCATTTCTATGGGCCTTTTTTTCACTTGGCATAATGTGTGGAACCCATTCCTTGTTTATCCAAAACCCAAAACCTGACCCGAAGTCAAGCCATCTGAACCCGAATTAGAGAATACCTGAAAAACCCGAACCCGACCAACCCGAACTTTATATGGGTTAGTTATCGGGTCACTTTTTCCCACCCAAAAACCCGAAACACAAAACCCGAACATTAATTGTTTCTTTTATAGATGTCTTTTGGTTTGGAGTCTCTGTTTGGAACATGAAGTTTTGGGACAATGATGTTTGAATTCTGATGATATTTTTGTAGTAGCAATATGAATTTGATGAGATTTTGTAAGAGTTAATTACTATTTTCGTTCCTGTGGTTTGTCAAAAATCACTATTTCAGTCCATCAGTTTAAAAATTGCGATTTCAGTCCCTTCGGTTTCACTTTCGTAACTATTTTTGTCCCTGTGGTTTCACTTTCGTAACCATTTCAATCCATTTATTATGTACAGGGACTGAACTGGTTACAAGGTGGACTGAAATGGTTACGAAAGTGAAACCACAGGGACTGAAATCGCAATTTTTAAAGTAATGGACTGAAATAGTGATTTTTGACAAACCATAGGGACGAAAACAGTAATTAACTCGATTTTGTAATAAGAAAAAACATATTTTCATTTTACATCTAAACCCGTAAACCTCACAACCTGACCCGAACCCGACCAACCCGAACTTTAAATAGGTCAGTTATCGGGTCACTTTTTCCAAGCCAATACCCGAACAACATGAATGGTTGAGAAAATTATCAATAGTTCCATGTTTAGTCTTCAATTAAGATACATGGCGTTTAGTCGTATTTCAAACAATTGTGACTTGATTTTTTTAATCTTGATTTAATTTTCTTCAGGACCTACTATTTCTACGAGTTTGGGAACGATGATCAGCATGCTGCTTTAGTAGCTGCCGTCAATAGTGGAAAAGTATGTTTACTTCCTACTGGATCTGTTTAATCTGTTTTCTTAAAAGCTAAGAGTTTAGTACATTATCCGTTCGACCCGTTAGAGATACAACATAAATCAAATTGACGCGTTAATAAGTGAATGGTTTGAAGTTGTGACCTCTATGAAAATGATATTAGAACATCTACTATGGTTATGGAAAAAAGATTTAATAGGCAGTGTGTTCATTCTGCAGACAATTATTGCTGGAGTGATCGCGCCTCAGTCTAAATGGGTGGATGATGGTGTAAAGCTTCGCTCAGCGGCTGTTTCATTGACAGTTTTATGACGACTGAAGATTTTGTACCCTAAGAGTGTAAATTTTTGGATCAAGAATCTCAAAAGATGTATAGAGATTACTTTTGAAAGGGTAGGATACGAACGATAACGATAATGTCATGTTATGTATTTGGTTACACTTCCATTACGTATCTATCGAAGTAAAAGAAATAGGTACATGTGTTCATGTTATAGATCAATTTGTAAGCTACTAAGCTAGAGTTGAACCAAGAAACAGAACTGAACCCGATTTGGAAACCAGTTTGGACTTGAACCAAACCGTAGGGTTGAAATCGGTTTGTAACCCCATATTTTGAAACCGGCCAAACCCGAACAAAACTGGTTAAAACCCAGCCTCAAATTGGTCGAACTATCCCCCCTGAAAATTGTTGCCGATTTTCTTTGACTTTAGCAAACCTATTCTCAACCTGAACCCCGGGATTTGTGCACCTCTATTTGTAAGGGTGGAGGGAGTGGTCTTGGGGAAGGGATCGGGGAGGGGGGTTGCCGCATGGGGAAGGGGATACCGGTGGTTGTTCGGTGATCGGGGAAGAAGAGAGAGGTGGTCTAGGCGGCGAGTAGTCAACGAGTGGGGAAGAGGAGAGAGGTGGGAGAGAGGGGGTTAATGGTGGGCCGAACTCCTTTCAACCAATCACATTTTTTTTTTTTTTTTTAAATTGTTTACCACTCTCTATGTGTTTGACCATTGCTAGTGATTCAGTGCAAAATGGCGAGTCGAGTGGGGACTTGACATGACATGACATTATTGGTTAGAAAATAAGTTTACCACTCCCCAAATGGCGACCACTCCCTCCACCCTAAAGAGTTAATTAGGTTTTGTTGGCAATAACCATTACAGTTCATTAGTAAAATTGCTAAAACAGTACCATTACTTTCAATTTTGTAACATTTACAGTCTACTCTTATTAACCCCATCCAATTTTTATGTTAATTTATTTGAAATGACCATAATGTCATTATTAAAATTGAAAAATAAATAAATAAATAAAGAGTTAGTTACGTTTTTTCGTCCATGTGATTTGTTGAAAATAACTATTACAGTCCATTAGTTTAAAAATTGACAAAACAGTATCAATACTTTCACAACTTTCACCTTCAACTCACCAACAATGACAGTTAACAACTTCATCCATCTACTATCCTTCACTCAACTTTTTACTCTCCTCGTTTCTTCAGATTCAGCCAGAACATCACCTGCTCCCTCCACAACTTTGTTCCGACGATTCAGTTTCACCACTGCTCCCCTCAGACATATTACCGTCAATCGGATCTCCTCTGTCACCTCCACCGGCGCCAGATCTGTCTCTGTCAACCGGTTACACCAGAATCGAAGGCGCCGACCACCTAATTTTCCCCATCACAATCAAAATTGCCGGCCACCTAATTTTCCTATCACAATCGACGTCAGTAAGAAAACTCAAGGCCTACCCGAAAACTTGAGGGGTGGGGGGATGAAGTCTGGCTGGTGCCCTATGTAGTGGTTGGAGGTGGTCGAATTCTGGCTAGTGCCCTGGTATTCGGCCTCACTCTACAAAATGTATAACTTATATCAACGTCGACTCAGATGGGGGGGGGGGTCTAGATTTAAGACGGTCCACGTCTCAGGCGGTGTTCTATTAGGATAAAATCAAAACTCTTGGTTTTCTGAACGCCAACCTATTTCTCGTTCTAGTGTTGAGGCCGAATACCAGGGAGTGGCGAACATGTTAACCAAAACAAGTCAGATAAGGAATTTTTGCTTGAGTTATGTTATGGGTGTATATTTCGACTAATATTTTGGATCATGATTGACCATCCGGGTATTTGACAGGTTATATATTCTGAACTTGTTCTTTATTTTCAAACATATATATTTTTGCACGTGTTATTTATTAAGTGCTTGTCTATCGACCAAGTCTTAGCATACTTTTCGCTGACTTAGTTAATGGAATCGACCGTTGGACTCGACAACCTGGACTCCAACATTCAAAAAAGCATATGTTAGAGCATCCCTGGAATATCGGACTTATAATTAGGCATTTGTCTTATAAATAAAGAGGCCAAGTGATTGATTAGAACCTTACGAACACCACTAACACACACTCGGCATGCTCTAACACTCTTCTTTGCAGATTACACACCTCTTAACACATAATCACTTACATTTTAGCAATCATTGTACCATCGATCACATTGGTTCTCGAGTTGTACTTCTATTTCTTGTTGCAATACTATTGACTGTGGCAGACGACTTTTACAGCCATCTCCCGAGGTTTTGTGCCGACGATCTACATTGATCTAGGCCTTTCGTCGTAATTCATTGCGTTCTTGGTACTACATTACTTAGTTTCATTGTCAATATCCTAAGCCATATTCTAGTATTCCGAGCAGTATTTTTAGTAGGTCAAACGATATTCTGTTACAAACTCTTAGCATCTTTGTCCAACATATTAATTACACTTTTTTTTTTTACGAAATTCTTAATCAATTACAATCTAGCACACTACCACACATAACGAATTTGATCAATTAATTGCTTAGGCAATTTTTGACCAAAACAAGTTATATGTTTTAGTTCATTATGCAACAATAATGAGTAAAGTTCCCGTACAAATAACTTTAACGTACTTAACGTATGAATAGCATGAAAAAGATAAAAAACGCGGTGACATTTTCGTAATTATTTGCTCGTAAGGTAATTATCAAAATTACTCTACAAATGATCATGTAGAGTAATTTTGATCTTGTAGAGTAATTGTAAAATGTTCTTGTAGAGTAATTTTGATAAAAAAAACTATACCTCACCAAACACCCCCCACCCCCCCACCCCCCTAAAAAAAACTTAACCCCCCCTCCCCAGACCCAAACTAAATGCTAAAAACTAAACCATAAAACTAAACCCCATAACTAAATGCTAAAAAGATTTTACAAAATTACTCTACAAGAACATTTTACAAAATTACTATACAAGATCAAAATTACTATACATGATCATTTTATAAAATTACTCTACAAGATCAAAATTACGCTACAAGATGAAAATTACTCTACAGGATCATTTGTAGAGTAATTTTAGAGTAATTTTGATGAACTTGCAGAGTAATTTTGATTCACTTGTAGAGTAATTTTGATGCACTTGTAGAGTATTTTGATAATTACCCTACAAGATCAAAATTACTCTACAAGAACATTTTACAAAATTACTCCACAAGATCAAAATTACTCTACAGGATCATTTGTAGAATAATTTTGACAATTACTAATAATTACGAAAATGCCACCGCGTTTTTCAGCAAAACTTTCGGTTCGTACGTTTTGTACATTAAAGTTATTGTGTGAGTGCATATGTCTATCGCTTCCGTCAATCGCGTATCGTAGCTGAGAAATGAGACAAGACAAGGTTACAAAATGTGAAAACATATTGTTCATGTGTGACAAGTAGGTCCGCACGGATGGACTCAAGTCCATCCGCACGAACCAACATGACATGTGCGTGAATTTAGGGTTTCTAGCTTTCTGCGTATCCGTAAGAACAAGGCCATCCGCGCAAGCTGTTGTCCATCCGCACTAAAGTCTTGGTCCGCGCTTA
Source organism: Helianthus annuus (assembly GCF_002127325.2). Taxonomy (NCBI): domain Eukaryota; kingdom Viridiplantae; phylum Streptophyta; class Magnoliopsida; order Asterales; family Asteraceae; genus Helianthus; species Helianthus annuus. Next base: position 129,275,907 of record NC_035441.2, read on the forward strand.
GAGTGTCCATTCGTTCATATGTTCATGCGAACCTACAATGCCTATATATAGGAGCTTAGGGTCTTGTTCATTTGTATCTTTTGTAGACAGAGAGGGGAAACTCTTGTCATTTGTTTTCGTGGTATTGACTGAAGATTATCAATAGAAAACAACATTTAATTAGCTTGTTCTTGTTTGATCCACTCTCGTACTTGGATTCCGCACAAGATACGAGATCTACACAGTCAACGGTGTAATGGAATCGATCCTAACATGAACTCATAAGTGGTATCAGAGCGGGAGATTGATTGCAAGGACTTAAGACACAAGATTCAAGCAAATTCAAGCAATTCAGAGCTGATTTCATCATCTTCTACACTTCTTTTTGAACTTTAAATCTCAGATTCACGACGTTTTCACGGTTAAAAACATCTGATTTTCAAAAATATTGTGTGAAAAATCAGTTTTAAACAATCCTCCAAAGTTTTAGATCAAAATTCAACCGAAATCATCGAAATTTTTTGAAAATTCATCAAAATTTTGACAAACATGTGTTCAGTTGTGTATTCACGGATGTACATTTGTTGATTCGTACGAAGCAGGTTATTAAAAGGTTCAAACAGATTTAAGTTTGCATTATACATTCGCACGGATCAAGACACTTCTTGATCCGTACGAATCTAGTAGTTCATACACGCACAGATCAACACAAGTTAGTTCGCACGGTCCTGGAAGCTCCATCCGTGCGAACCAAGATAATTGTATTGTTTGGTTTTCAAAATTGTTTAAGTGTTTGTTTTGTTTGTAGGTTATTTTCGAGTTTCAAGATCATGGCAGAGGAGTTCTACAATGAATTTTACAACGCTTTTACCTCCGAAACATCCGAAACAACATCATCCACACCGAAGAACATTTCTAAGGATCTTTCTGAAAGTTTGAAACATGATAGTTTGTATGGAACTAACACAAAACCACCGAAACTTATGAATATTGAAGATTATAACTGGTGGAAGGACAAATTTATTAACGGGGTGAATGTCACACCCTGACTTTTGCAGAAGCGTGATTATGTGTGACTTGCTTAATATCATCGCATTCAATCATAACAACAACTATATGATAAAACCGAAGATGTTCATCCATTAAATAAGTTTAAAAACATAACAACAACATTGTTTTAAAACATAGAATTCAAATTCGAGTACAAACCATGCAACTTGTTTTAAGAGTTCACAAGGACTCGACAAAAGACATTAAATAAAACCAGGTTTCAGAAGACGTGTCTCGTCCAGGATAAGACACACTAACCAAACCCTAAGACCATGTATGACATCTTTTATTCTCAAACAACACTTGGAACTTCCGAACGCCCGCCAGATCCACATTTAATTCCCTGAAATACATGTAGTTTGAAAACATCAACAAAAGTTGAGCGAGTTCGTGTGTTTGTTTATGTGTATGAATAAACCTTTGTAATCATTGAAAGTATGTATGTAAGTTTGTAAATCCCGGTATGAAAGCAACAAGGAAAACATATCATTAATGGTTTGCAAGGCCATTAATATGTGTGACATGATGTAGGAAGGCTCAAACCTAGCAGACTTTGCACCGGGCTTCCGGCTGTAAGACATAGTCAACCCATGGGCCAAACCCTGGTCCAACATGGGCGGGGCTCGCTACACCCAAATAGATCTATCACTCATGTCCCGCGGTCCTACAACGATGATTAATGGTCTTAAGCGTCATACCCACCACCCACATGATCTAGCAGTACCATTCCTTAGCTAACCATACCAAATAATAATGTTTGTAAACAGTTGTAACATGTACTTCACCCCCGAAGTTATAAAACTGAAAACAGTTAAAAGAAAAGGGGGTCACGAACTCACAGTATTGCGTCTTCATATCACAGTAACCCAAGCTTTGCCTGGCGTACACGACTACCTACAATCGTACTAACGTCTATTAGACGAGCGGGTCGTGCCTTGACTTAGTATTAATTAGTGTCTTTGAGTTACGTTTCTTCGTGTCTTCGATATTGTTCCAAGTTATATAATTATTTGTTAAAATAATAAATATTTTAACTTAAATTATATTTATTAAATTTTGGAATAATTGTTAAAACAATATGTTTTAACTTAATACTTTTCAAGTGTTTATACTTGTATATCCTTCCCAAGGATGGGTGTATTTGTATTTGTATTTGTATTCTTATACTTGTATATTTTTTCCATGTATGTGGGGTCGTATTCCAGAGTGTAATTATACGTACGAAAATACGTATATCTTGTAATTGTGAAGTATCCTTAGTGAAAATCCATATATATTTCCAAAATATATATATTTTAAGAAATACTACTTAGAATAATTATTTATAATTTTTCCCTTGGGCAAAAATATTTGTATTTTCATATAAGTTCGATAAATAATATATTTTCAAGTCTAACTTGGAAAATATATATATATGCTTATTTTTCTCCAAATAATATATTCCGTTTTTGTTTGAGAAAATATATATTTCTTCCATAAATAATATATCTTCTAATATTTCCAAGAAGAAAAGGTATATCTTTATTCACCCAAAAATAATATATTTTCTTCTTGTCAAAAATATGATATAACTTTGTAATAATTGTAAAAAGCATAATTTTGTTTCCTTTGGTGTCCAAAATATTATTTTCCAAAATATACACATGAATATTATTTCCGGAGTATTTTGTAAGTTATATTCCTTAGTTCGGTTTCACCAATATTTTGTGTATAACTTGTATATTCATATTCTTGGAATTTTGGTAATATTTTGGATTGTAACTTTCGGTATTTTGATGAGTTATATTATTTCATGTCCTAAAATAATATAACTAACCTCCAATATTTATAATTTTTGTAACAAAAATTATGGCAAAGTTTATGTAAAGATTTGTTTAGAAATATTTTTCTAAGTGTTTATTTTTTAGAAAAATTTTGCCATAGTTTCCCCTAAAAATGGAGGTTTCCATACCTTGAAGGTATATCATTTTCTTTTGTAAAATCAACACCATCAACCAATAATCAACAACAAACAATCTTTACTTACCAATTTTGCCAAAAACAAGCATAATCTACTACATCATGAATTTGAAATTTCACAAAAAATTGTAGTAACTTACTAGTGTTCTTAGTAAGCCTTGTTACACTTTAAAGTGTGATTGATTCTTTAAAAACATCATTTTTAAAGAAAGTAGATCTTTACAACTATAATCTTATTTTTCAAAAATGTTTCTTCTTTGATTTTTCTTGTTACATAAGTGTTTCTACACTTGTTTAACCTTTAAAAAATGGGGTTTATTTATGTAAGAACCAAGATTAAGTATAACTTATATTTTAACTTGGTTTCTTGAGAAATCACTCTTGAAATCTTAGATTTACATGATTAACAACTCACTTTAATCATCATTTTACAAGAAATCAATGTATTCTTTCCAAGTTCATGCTTCTCATGAGGATGATCCATTAACTTCTACCATGTTCATCCTCTCATCTTGCTAGATTATGTTTTTAATCATGATCTAGCAAGGTCATATGATGATCAACATTATTTTCACAGGCAATCAACAATCAACAAGTATTACAATACATAAACATTAAGATTTCTTATGTATTCAAGCTTATGTTCATGTTTCAAGTTCAAGTTTCTTAGTGTTCTTCAAGATTATCATCATGAATCTTCTTTTAACCACCAATATAAGGTGTAAAATAGAGTGTATGATGTTCATACCATTATCCATGGTTGCAAAAGTCGCTAGGCGCTCCCTAGTCGGTCAACCGGGTAGTTGAGAGTACTCGGTCTACGCGGAGAGTACTCGGGGAGTACTCGGACATGTTAAATTATAAGGAAATTACTTTTTGGAGATTAAATATATGTCAAATAACACAAATTTACTAATATTTATAACAAAATACGTGAAAATGATATTCATTCTTTAATATGATAGACATAGAAATTATGTTATATTATTATTTAAGTCAAACTAGGCCCGAGTTGACCTACTAGATCCAATTCTGGCTAAGGTTGACCGCGTTTGACCGACTCCGAGTAATTAGGCGGAGTCAAAGAAAGTCGCCTCGGCAGCCTGCCTTGTAGCGACTACTCGGGGAGTACTCGGCCTTGGAAACCTTGTTTTACAACCATGCCACTAGCTCAAGGCTAGGGATGATCAAGTGAAGATAAGAGATGGATAAAAGCAAATGAAGGAGGTCCTTGAACTTCCGAAAGCTCCTAGCTCCTTTGTGCAACCTCTAAAACACTTGTATATGCTTGTATTGTATGGAGGATGATTGAATGATAGTGATGATGGTGGTGGTGAGTTCGGCCGAGAGCACAAGAGGGAGGAGAGGAAGATGTGTGTGTTTTAGTGTGTGTAAGAATGAGACTTAGGACTTGGTGTGCATACTTATAACCCATTTCTAGTGTTTATCTCATGTATAATATGCCACATAAAGCAAAAACATGATCTATAGAATATTCAAATGAAATCTTCATGTGGGCCATATGTTGGCCGATTTCATAGGTGGGGGGGGGGGTAGTAGGCTAGGTTAAAACTAAGTTAGTTAGATTATGGTTAAAATCCAAGTATTGGTTAGATACTTTGGTTACTAGATTTTATGTAGTGTTATGATGTTCGGGGATCATAACTAGCTTGGTAATGTTAAACAGTGCTTTTAGTGAAAATTTGGTGTTTCGGGTAGTGTCCGGTTGTTCGGTTGGTTACCGGTTTGTTAAGGTGCTAAACTATGCAGTTTAGTGTGCTTTATGTTACCTTTTGTGACACTTTTGATTCCCGACACTTAAGTAAAGCATCTAGGACCATTTAACCATAGTTCTGCATGATATTAGATTGTTTAAATGCTGAAAATTGCTGATTTTTGTTGAATTCAGCACTTTATGTGAGTTTTAGGCACTTTCCGGCACTTAAGCTATCTCTAGGAAGGCAGTTTTATGATCCTTACTCTCCTACACAATATACTAGTGTAATACTTGGTTTCTGGCTCATTCTGTGTCTCAACACACTGTCTGTCTTTGTACTGAACTCCGTCAGCATTTTCCTGATTTGTCTGAATATTGTGCTAACTGTGTTTCGTGCATCATTTGAGTCAATAAAGTTCTCATGCAATAATGATATAACATTAAGCAATATGTGATGCACATGTAAATATAAAGCAGAAATCAGAAGGCAGTTCAAGTCATTAATTGTAATTCAGCACAATCATTAAGCACTAATCATGGTTTAATAGTTGTACGGATACCTGGAATTTTGACAGTTGTCACAGTGAAAGCATATGCTCATGAGTGTTGGTTCATGTTGGAATTAGGATATAAACGACCTTTAGATGATAAACAACAAGAAATTCCACTTGCAAACTTAGATAAGGATGATAGAAAAACATTTTTTGATGAACAAAGGATGATTGCCTTAATACAACAGTCAATTAGGGATGATATCTTTTCATTGCTCCAACATGATGGATCATCAAAATCTTTGTGGGAGGCATTAAGAGTGAAAGCTGAAGGTGGAAAGCAAATCAAGAAAAACAAAATTTCATTGCTGAAGAAAGAATTTAATCTATTCAACTGTCTGAAGGGTGAGAATGTCCGACAAATGATCAAAAGATTCTGTCATTTGAAAATCGAACTTGAAAGATTCGGCATTACAAAAAGCAGAGAAGAAATCATTGTCAAACTGATCGAGGCATTACTGCATGTAGATGATTGGCAGACATTTGTCATGATACTGAAAAACGACGCAAATTTTGATGAAATCACCTTGGACACGTAGATAGAGAAGCTTGAAGGACATGAGCTGGAACTTCAAAACCAGAACAAAATAAGCAGTTCGAACTATCAGCAAAATGTGAATCTATATTACAGAGGAAGCATGTTGTCAACCAATCAATCATCGAAGATTGGTACTACTTTTAGTGCTGAAGGCTCAAAAGATTCACCAAAAGGAAGTTATTCAAGTTATGATCCTGGTTATCATTCCTCTTCAGCATCAAACAAAGAAAATCCCGAGGCGATTCAATGTAACATCGCCCTGAATCTAAAAAATTCACCAAGAATGAATGCTGATACAACCAAGCAACATATGAGTTTCTTAGCATCAATTCTGGAATCGTATGGAAGTCTGGTGGCAAGTAGAATTGGAAATCCAGAAATGACCAAAGAAGACTACGACCAGATCGATCCAGAAGAGATGGAGCTTATCGACATAAGATGGTGCATGGCCAGTGTCATCAGGAGGGCACAAAGATTCATGGAAATTACCGGCAGACAATGCCTTGTGTGACAACCCTCACAATTTCAGGTATCCGTACAAGTAATTAATATTTAATTTGTGCTTAATGACTGTGCTTGATTTCAACTGCTGATTAAACTGCTTTATGATTCTTGCGTCATACATACACATGCATCACCTTTATACTGTCACTCCATACATTACGTACAAACCTTAGTGACAAACTTGATGCACAAAGCACAGTTAGCACAATGAGCGGATAACCCAGAAAACATGCTGACAATGCCAGCACATAGACAGACAATGTTTTTAAGGCCAGTATGAGCCAGAGACAGGATACTACAATAGTAGGGAGTGTAGGGAAATGAGGACCATAAAACTGCGTCACTAGGTGATAGTTTAGGTGCCGGAAAGTGCCTAAAACCCACCATAAATGCAGAATTCTGCATCTATTAACAAAATTCAGCATTTAAATATGCTAGTAATGTGCAAAAACTTGACAAAATGGTCCTGTATACTTTCCTAAGTGCCGGGAATTATTTGTGACACATAAAGTTACATAAAAGACACTTTACGGATTAATAAAGCACTTTAACGGAACAATACCCAACCGAATAACCGGACATTACCCGAAACACCAAAATATTATTAAAAACATTGTTTCACTTTTTCTGAACTAGTTATGGTCCCCGAACACCTCAACACATCATACAAAGTATCTAGTAACGTATATCCCTAACTAAGTACTTAAAACCTAACTAAATAACATAACTAACCATTTCATCCTAACCACCCCCCCCCCTCATTCTTACGGTTACAAGGGGTGGACCCACCCCTTGATTTCTTTAATTTGTTTATTGGATTATGTTGGATCATCAAGAGACACTAAGACCACTAGATAATACCATGTTGGGGGATTATAAGAAGGACCTTAAGTCTTGAACTAACATCTCACATCTTCACATCAACAACACACAAAAGCTCTCTCCCTCCTCCTCTAGTTCGGCCGTGAGCCACCACTACCCTCACCATCATCATTTGATCATTTTCAACCATTTAAAGAGTGTACAAGGGTGCTAGAGGTTGCATAAGGAAGCTAGGAGCTTTCGGATCACCAAGGACCTTCTCTATTTGCTATTAACCACCTCATTTCTTCACTTGAACTTCCCTAGCCTTGAGCTAGTGGTAAGAACTTAGATCCTTTCATTTTTCATCTTGTTTAAGTGGTTAATGATGTATCATGATCAAAAATATTAAGAACACTAATGAATTATATGAAGAAGATATGAACATAAGCTTGCTAGATGAAGATATCTTGATGAAAATGGGTTGTTATGCTTGTTGATCTTTGATTGTGTGTAGAAATAATGTTGATCATTGTCACACCCCCAAATTATCACCTAGGGAGTGTCCCTGTTAGGCGTGTGACGACTAGCAATGAGCCACCAATTACATTGAATCACAAGTTTGAAATAAAATTTCATCATTTAATAATACTGAAATCCCAAACATAAGTTGTTCAAAAACCATAAGTTCAGCGGAATTATTAACGTATCACAAAGTATAAGTTTCACACAACCAAAGTAAATAAATGTTTGTCAAATAACTCAGCAATGCAACCATGACCACTCGCGCCCTCCAGCCAGCAAGTTCCTGCGTTCCGAGTACCTAAGGACCTGCGAGCATGTAACACGTGTATCAGACAAAGCTGGCGAGTTCACAGTTTTAGAAAACGTTTGTTACCCGTTGTATGTAAAACAGTTCAATAACCAATGCAAGTAATATTGTTAATATCTCAATTCCGAACAATGACGGCTCCTGAAATACACGACTGCCCTTCCCACGTACTCCTATCTAGTACTGGGCCAGACTGGGTCATTAGTTCACCTCCGTCCTCTACAGGCACGGGGTGAGGGTGCCAAACCTAAGTAGCGCTACTAACTAATACCCGATGAGGGACTTACAAAAGATGATAGGTGAGAATATTAACCAATATACTCGTTTTTACCCAAAGACTCATCCCCCCATGGGATACCCACTGACTGTCCCCAACCACTGGGACGCATGCTCGAATGTAGTGAACTCACCTTGGATTGCTCGGTAGAATTAGTTACTCGTTTAACAACAGTGATTTACCAAGCCCTATGATAGTTACACATAACAGTCAGTTTGCATACAAGCACAACACGTATCATTTCTTATTTAATCATCAGCTGGTGTACATGAATACAACTGTTCACATTCATCACTAGACATGGTGTTCCAATTAGTCAAGCACAATATCTTTCGGTTCACATTTATCCTTCGGTTCACAGTTATCATTCGACACAGTAGTCATCTTTCGATTCACAGTTATCATTCGACACATTAGTCATCTTTCGATTCACAGTTATCATTCGACACATTAGTCATCTTTCGACAGACTCATCTTTCGGTCAACAACAGTTATGTTTCGATACACTCATCTTTCGATCACAACAGATATGTTTCGATCATAGTTATCTTTCGGTCAACTGTTACCTTTCGGTCACAGTATCATTCGGTTACAGATATCAAACAGTTACATCCTATCACAGCCCTAATCACAGCCCTAATCATCGCTTACAGTTACATGATCAAGCATCATGAAAACTCTTGCATCAAATCATTGATGTGTTTACCAAACGGTAATTCGTGATCATTCAATACTCAAATAGCATAATTCTTTCTAAACTTCCTAATCCGAATCGTGCACACACAACAATCTAATTATCCATATAGCTATTCGCATAAATCACAATATCATAATTTGTTAACCGGTTAATATGTAACACAAAACAATAAGTATGTCCTTCGGTCGGTTGTGTGTCAATCATCAACTCAAGATAACAAGAAATCATCATACACCAATTCGACTAATTAGTATCATGTCATAAGCAATCATAATTGAACACAATCATCTTTCAACTACCGATGGTATTACACCAACTAACAATCCAAGACAACACAATCGTTTAGCATAAACTTCATAAACACAACAATTAGTAGATACAAGACTAACCGAGATTATCAATCGAGATGTAGTATCGAAAAAAAGAAAAGGAATCTTGAAGTCTGCTGCCGTCGCACAAGAGGGAACTAGGGTTTGCAATTGTTCAACTGATCCTATGCACTCTACGTAACTTCTGATAATATAGGTGGGGGTTTGGGCCGGTAACAAGTTGGGCCGAAAGTTAAGGCCTTACATCGAAGGATTGGGTCTTGGCTCGAAAGATCTACGAAAGATGGAGTTTCGTATCGAAGGATCCTTCTTACTCGAAGGATCTCCGAAAGATAGAGTTTTGGATCGAAAGTTAGGTCTTATGTTTCGTGATCCTCCGAAGGTTGGATCTTTCGGTCGAAACATCTTTGGTTGAAAGGTGTCTTAGTATAAATCGAGTATTTCAATGCGTTATTCATTAACAAGTTTGCTACATATTCACACTAGTACAATGATCTACAAGATTCCAAGGATATGTAAATACGACAAAGGAGTCGGGGAATAGGATAATACTAACCTCAAGAAGTCGGGTTGTCACATCATCCCCAACTTGAAAGAAATTTCGTCCCGAAATTTAGCAAATAGGTACAAGAGAGTGAAGCGGCAATTCAAGATCGTTGCGGAATTTCCTCAGGTGTTACATCATCCCCAACTTGAAGGGGAATCTCGTCCCGAGATTCACTAGTTTTGCTTGACTCTGCCTTGTCTTTGGGAAAGAGGTGAGGGTACTTTAGTTTCATCTGATCCTCGCGTTCCCACGTGAACTCTGGTCCACGTCTTGAATTCCATCGGACCCTAACAATCGGAATTCGACTGTGTTTACGCACCTTGACCTCCCGATCCATGATTTCAATAGGCTCTTCAACAAACTGCAGCTTGTCATCCAACTTGAGCTCTTGAAATGGCACAACTAGTGTCTTATCAACCAGACACTTCTTTAGTTGAGAAACGTGAAACACATCGTGAACATTGCCTAATTCCGCATGTAACTCGAGTCTGTAAGCGACTTTACCGATCCGCTCAATAATTCTGAATGGCCCAATGTAACGTGGATTAAGCTTGCCACGCTTCCCGAAGCGTACAACGCCTTTCCACGGTGAAACTTTCAACATAACCCGATCATTAACTTCGAACTCCAAAGGCTTTCTACGTTTGTTAGCATAACTTTTCTGGCGATCACGCGCTGCTGCCATACGATCCCTTATCCGAGCTATATTTTGTGAAGTTTCCAGAATGAGTTCAGGACCTGTGAGTTGACTGTCACCTACTTCTGCCCAACAGAGAGGGGAACGACATTTCCGTCCATACAATGCTTCGAACGGAGCTGCCTGAATACTTGTGTGGTAGCTGTTGTTGTAGGAGAACTCTATTAACGGCAAGTGTCTTTCCCATCCCTTCCCAAAATCGATCACACATGCCCGCAGCATGTCTTCAAGTGTCTGAATTGTGCGCTCACTCTGACCATCCGTCTGTGGGTGGTAAGCGGTGCTCATATCAAGTTTCGAACCGAACAATTTGTGCATAGACTGCCATAATTCAGAAGTAAAACGCGGATCTCGATCTGAGATGATAGAAGTTGGCACTCCGTGCCGAGCAACTACCTCCTTAAGATACACTGCTGCAAGCTGCGAAAACTTATCTGTTTCCTTGATTGCTAGGAAATGTGCCGATTTCGTGAGTCGATCAACAATCACCCATATAGTATCGTTTCCAGCCTGAGTCCTCGGTAATCCAGTGACGAAATCCATAGCGATCTGTTCCCACTTCCATTTGGGTATTTCTGGTTGCTGCAGTAGACCCGAAGGCTTCTGATGTTCCGCTTTAACTCTAGCACAAGTTAAGCATTTACTCACGTATGTGGCGACGAGGGCTTTCATATTCGGCCACCAATACATAACCTTAAGATCGTGATACATCTTGTCCGATCCCGGGTGAATAGAATATCGTGACTTGTGTGCTTCATCCATCACAAGTTCTCTAAGATCACCAAACAGAGGAACCCATACTCTTCCCATGATGTAGTAGATGCCGTCAGATTTCTGCTCATGCTGCTTTTCCATACCGCGTAAACCCTCAGCTTCGATGTTCTCTTCCTTCAATGCCTCAGTCTGAGCCGTGCGAATCTTATCAGGAAGGTTGGAATGAATAGTGAGTTGTAATGCGCGAACACGTTTAGGCTTTGTCTCTTTGCGGCTGAGTGCATCAGCTACTACGTTAGCTTTACCTGGGTGGTATTTGATGGCACACTCGTAATCGTTGAACAACTCTACCCAACGACGCTGTCGCATATTCAATTCTTTTTGGTCAAAGATGTGCTGAAGGCTCTTGTGGTCGGTATAGATGGTGCATTTCGTGCCGTATAAATAGTGCCTCCAAATCTTTAGCGCAAACACTACTGCTCCTAACTCCAAGTCATGTGTCGTATAGTTCTTCTCGTGAACCTTCAACTGTCGAGAAACGTAAGCTATCACCTTCTCGCGTTGCATCAACACGCAACCGAGACCCTGAATCGACGCATCACAATAAACTACAAAATCTTCAGTGCCATCCGGTAGAGATAAGATTGGTGCGCTACATAACCTTTGTTTCAAAAGCTGGAAAGCATCCTCCTGCTTCGTCCCCCAAGAGTAAACTACTTTCTTCTGTGTTAACGAGGTGAGTGGCTGTGCAATCTTTGAGAAGTTCTGTATGAAACGACGATAGTACCCTGCTAGACCGAGAAATTGTCGCACCTCCGAAGGGTTCCTCGGTGCCGCCCAATTTCTAATGGCGTCAATCTTGGCAGGATCCACATGTATGCCCATCTCGTTAACTATATGCCCCAGAAAATGTACCTCCCGTATCCAAAAATCGCACTTCGAAAATTTCGCGTACAACTGCTCCCTCCTCAGGAGTTCTAGGATAAGGCGTAGATGCCGTTCGTGATCCTCCTTGTTCTTGGAGTAAATTAGGATGTCGTCAATAAAAACGATAACGAAGTCATCAAGGTAGGGCTTGCACACGCGGTTCATGAGGTCCATGAAGACCGCTGGTGCGTTGGTTAACCCGAATGGCATAACCAAGAACTCATAGTGACCGTATCGCGTTCGAAACGCGGTTTTGGGAACGTCTTCCTCTCTGACTCGCACTTGATGATAACCAGACCTTAAGTCGATCTTAGAGTAAAAGCTCGACCCTTGTAATTGGTCAGACAGGTCGTCAATACGAGGCAAAGGGTATCGGTTTTTGATTGTCATCTTGTTGAGCTCGCGATAATCTATACACATTCGTAAGGACCCATCCTTCTTCTTCACAAATAAGACTGGGGCTCCCCAGGGGGAAGAGCTAGGTCGGATGAAACCCCTATCCAACAGCTCTTGGAGTTGGTTTGATAATTCCTGCAGTTCTCCTGGTGCAAGACGATAAGGGGCACGAGCGACCGGGGCTGCCGCTGGGGCGAGGTCGATCTGGAATTCCACCTGACGATGTGGAGGTAAACCAGGGAGTTCCTCAGGAAATACGTCAGGATATTCACGAACAACTGGAAGATCCTCAATCTTCCTTTCGTCAGACGGTGAATCAGTGACAAGAGCTAAAATAGCAGGATAGCCCTTACGCAAATACTTCTGAGCCTTCATTGCCGAAACAATACTAACTGGGGTCCCACTGCGATGACCCTGAACTGATAAAAATTCCCCACTAGGAAGGGGAACACGTATGATCTTCTCCTTACAGAGAATCTCCGCTTGATACTTGGACAACCAGTCCATTCCAACGATCACGTCGAAGCTTCCAAGAGTAATAGGAATTAAGTCAATGTCGAAGACTTGACCCAGGAGATCGATTTTACACCCAAATAGAACATGTGTAGCTTCGATTGTTTTACCATTTGCGATTTCTACTATGTGCTTCATTACAAGAAGTGTAGGACTTAATCCTAACTGGGAACTAAACTCTAAAGACACGTAACTCCAGTCGGCACCAGAATCAAATAAAATAGAAGCAATAACACCGTTCACTGAAAACGTACCAGTAACCACGTTGCCGTCGTTCCGCGCTTCCCCAGCTCCCAGCACAAACCCGCGCCCACGCGCAACATTACCCCCGTTATTCCCCGCATTATTGTTCCCGTTACCACCCCCTGTGTTCTGCCTCAGCTGAGGGCAGTCTCGCTTGAAGTGCCCCTCGGCTCCACACTGATAACACCCCCTCTGAGTACCCTGAGTTTGCTGAGGCTGTTGCCTACCCGTCTGCTGCGCTGGCTGCTGCTGAGCTGGAAGTGTGGTCCTACAATCCCTGGCCATATGCCCTGGTCGATTACATCGATGACAAACCCGAGCACACTGTCCCTTGTGATGATAGTTACACTTGCTGCACAAGGGTAGCTTCCCCGCATATGATCCCTGCCCTGATTTGTTACTCGAGTTCTGATTCACTGATGCTGTCTGACTGAAACTGCGGGTGCTGCCAGTATCCATCTTCTTCTGAGGCTGTGCAGAGTTGGACCCCTTGTCCGTATCGTTCCACTTACGTTTGCTATCAGCAGCAGATGCAGTGGAAGTAGTGGCAGCTGTGGTAGTGCTAGAAATACGAGGTGGCAATGCGTCGCTCTCCACTTCCTGGTCAACGATCTTATGCGCCAATCTAACAATCTGAGTTAGGTTATTGAGGTTCGCCGCTGTAACTAAACCCTTCACCCGTGGAGGTAACCCCTTAATAAACAACTCGATTCTTCGGGACATGGGTCGGGACAAAGTCGGACACAAATCAGCTAACTCATACGACCGCTTCACATACGCCTCAATTTCAGACCCCACCATTTTTAGATCGTAGTACTCATTCTCTAACTTCTGTATTTCGTCTCGAGGACAGTACTCCTCTCTCATCAGTTCTTTGAAATCATCCCACGTAGTGGCGTTTGCCGCCTCAATACCTAGCAGTTGGACCTGGGCATTCCACCAGGTCAAGGCACCATCCTGAAGCGTGCCTGCTGCAAACTTTACTCTATCCCCAACTGGGCAGTTACATATCGCAAACACTGACTCCGCCTTTTCGAACCAGCGTATAAGTCCTACAGCCCCTTCAGTGCCACTGAAGGTCTGTGGCTTGCAATCCATGAAAGTTTTAAAAGTGCAGACCGGTGGGTGAGGCTGGTTTTGTGGCGCCGGCTGACCTATTAACGAGAGAAAATAAACCAACAAGTAAGACTCAAGTTCACGTTTCAAAGGAAGGAATATCTGGTACATGTCATACCAGCCTGATAAGCTGCCAAGGCTGCAGCCACCTGGGCGTTGAGTAATTCCTCTAGCTCAGCTTGAGTCATATGGATTTCGCCATGTCCACCACCGCGGCCTCCACCACGTCCACCGCGTCCACCACGACGACCTCCACCACGTCCGTTCATGATTCTATAAGTATGGGAAGAAGTAACAAATTAATAGACCATTTCAAGCGGATGTCGAGTATTGCTATAGCATTCACAGTTTTCGAGGTTCTAATACAACATTGACTAACAACGCGGGATTCCTTTTTCACACTAGTCGAGATTTACTGGGACTCACATGCACCTCACGTTGTTATTATGTGTGCACCCATAATAATAACCTGATTTGCATGCTTATCTCAGTTCCTCCCTACTCATGTTAAAAAGGTTTCCCAAATTCATACAGTACGACCGTCGGTATCACAACATAGAGCATGTAAACCCAAGAAGAGTTCTACTATTAAAAACACGTAGTATAGACAGATAGCATAGTAATTCGTATTGTAATATCATGCGTGCGTTCGAGTGTGATACTAATCATGAGTATGTACTAACTATGCTATGCAATAGTAAACAAGAGACGAACCTTGCTGCCTGGAGCTGAGTGTCATGGTCCATGTCGTATCAGTATGTCGTATCAGTTCAGTTATAGTCTGGTTTTATAAATCATTTTTAAAACCAAATTCACTATAACCAGTGGCTCTGATACCAAACTGTCACACCCCCAAATTATCACCTAGGGAGTGTCCCTGTTAGGCGTGTGACGACTAGCAATGAGCCACCAATTACATTGAATCACAAGTTTGAAATAAAATTTCATCATTTAATAATACTGAAATCCCAAACATAAGTTGTTCAAAAACCATAAGTTCAGCGGAAGCATTAACGTATCACAAAGTATAAGTTTCACACAACCAAAGTAAATAAATGTTTGTCAAATAACTCAGCAATGCAACCATGACCACTCGCGCCCTCCAGCCAGCAAGTTCCTGCGTTCCGAGTACCTAAGGACCTGCGAGCATGTAACACGTGTATCAGACAAAGCTGGCGAGTTCACAGTTTTAGAAAACGTTTGTTACCCGTTGTATGTAAAACAGTTCAATAACCAATGCAAGTAATATTGTTAATATCTCAATTCCGAACAATGACGGCTCCTGAAATACACGACTGCCCTTCCCACGTACTCCTATCTAGTACTGGGCCAGACTGGGTCATTAGTTCACCTCCGTCCTCTACAGGCACGGGGTGAGGGTGCCAAACCTAAGTAGCGCTACTAACTAATACCCGATGAGGGACTTACAAAAGATGATAGGTGAGAATATTAACCAATATACTCGTTTTTACCCAAAGACTCATCCCCCCATGGGATACCCACTGACTGTCCCCAACCACTGGGACGCATGCTCGAATGTAGTGAACTCACCTTGGATTGCTCGGTAGAATTAGTTACTCGTTTAACAACAGTGATTTACCAAGCCCTATGATAGTTACACATAACAGTCAGTTTGCATACAAGCACAACACGTATCATTTCTCATTTAATCATCAGCTGGTGTACATGAATACAACTGTTCACATTCATCACTAGACATGGTGTTCCAATTAGTCAAGCACAATATCTTTCGGTTCACATTTATCCTTCGGTTCACAGTTATCATTCGACACAGTAGTCATCTTTCGATTCACAGTTATCATTCGACACATTAGTCATCTTTCGATTCACAGTTATCATTCGACACATTAGTCATCTTTCGACAGACTCATCTTTCGGTCAACAACAGTTATGTTTCGATACACTCATCTTTCGATCACAACAGATATGTTTCGATCATAGTTATCTTTCGGTCAACTGTTACCTTTCGGTCACAGTATCATTCGGTTACAGATATCAAACAGTTACATCCTATCACAGCCCTAATCACAGCCCTAATCATCGCTTACAGTTACATGATCAAGCATCATGAAAACTCTTGCATCAAATCATTGATGTGTTTACCAAACGGTAATTCGTGATCATTCAATACTCAAATAGCATAATTCTTTCTAAACTTCCTAATCCGAATCGTGCACACACAACAATCTAATTATCCATATAGCTATTCGCATAAATCACAATATCATAATTTGTTAACCGGTTAATATGTAACACAAAACAATAAGTATGTCCTTCGGTCGGTTGTGTGTCAATCATCAACTCAAGATAACAAGAAATCATCATACACCAATTCGACTAATTAGTATCATGTCATAAGCAATCATAATTGAACACAATCATCTTTCAACTACCGATGGTATTACACCAACTAACAATCCAAGACAACACAATCGTTTAGCATAAACTTCATAAACACAACAATTAGTAGATACAAGACTAACCGAGATTATCAATCGAGATGTAGTATCGAAAAAAAGAAAAGGAATCTTGAAGTCTGCTGCCGTCGCACAAGAGGGAACTAGGGTTTGCAATTGTTCAACTGATCCTATGCACTCTACGTAACTTCTGATAATATAGGTGGGGGTTTGGGCCGGTAACAAGTTGGGCCGAAAGTTAAGGCCTTACATCGAAGGATTGGGTCTTGGCTCGAAAGATCTACGAAAGATGGAGTTTCGTATCGAAGGATCCTTCTTACTCGAAGGATCTCCGAAAGATAGAGTTTTGGATCGAAAGTTAGGTCTTATGTTTCGTGATCCTCCGAAGGTTGGATCTTTCGGTCGAAACATCTTTGGTTGAAAGGTGTCTTAGTATAAATCGAGTATTTCAATGCGTTATTCATTAACAAGTTTGCTACATATTCACACTAGTACAATGATCTACAAGATTCCAAGGATATGTAAATACGACAAAGGAGTCGGGGAATAGGATAATACTAACCTCAAGAAGTCGGGTTGTCACAATCATCATGTAGTCTTGCTAGATCATGATTAAAAACATAATCTAGCAAGATGTAAGAATAAAAATTGTTGTAGGATGATGAACCATCCACACATAAAATCATGAACTTGAATGAATAAATGGTTTTCTTGAAAAATAAAGATCAAAGTAGATTGATAATCATGTAGATCTAAAGATCCATGAGTAGTTTTTCAAAAGAACCAAGTTAGAAATACAAGTTTCATTAAATCTTGGATCTTACATAAACTAATCACATTTTTGGTGGATAAACAAGTGTAGAAACACTTGTGTAACAAGAAAATTTCATAAAGAAATATTTTTCAAAATATGATTGGAAGTTGTAAACACTCAAACTCTCTAAAAATGAAGTTTTTAAAGAACTAATCACGTTTTAAAAGGTAACAAGACTTACTAAGAACACTAGTAAGTTACTACACATTTTTATAAATTTTCAAGTTCATGAGTTTATAGTTTATGCTTGTTTTTGGCAAGTTTGGTAAGTAGAGGTTGTATATTGTTGATTGAGAATTGTTTGAATGAATTTTTTGAAAAGAAAATGATATGCTAATAAGCATGGACACCTCCAATTACAAAGGGAACTCTGGCGAAATTTTTCTAAAATTCCAACACTTAGGGGGTGTTTGTTTTTGCTTAAAACGTCTGCAAAGGGCCTATGTCTGCAGGCGGGCAGACATAAGACCTTGAAGACTGTTTGTTTTTTTTTTAAAACAGATCTAAAATTGGCTTCTTTTATCTTAAAAAAAAAGCTATAAACTCTTGCTTCAAACATCTTCACAAAACCCTTTATTCTCTTCCACCCCTTCACCCACTCTCTGTTGCCTCATGTTCACCGGTATCGACACCACCGTCTTCACCGGTATCGGCACCACCGTCGCCGGCCGGCAACTGCCGTCGTCAACATCAATAATCACCATCATCATCCATACCTGAATCGACAACCAACCGGCATAGGGATAGAGAGCATGGATCTAAGTGATCTGAAAGAAGAAGAGGGTGAAGGAGAGCACAGATCTAAGTGATCTGAAAGAAGAAGAGGATGAATCACGGCGGCGCTGTCGTCGAAGCTCACTCGCCGGAAAAGAAAACGAGGGGGGTGTTCCACCGGGAAACATCTCGATCGATAGCAGGAACGATGAGAGAAACGAGGGGTGAGGGTGTGTGTGTGTTTGCGATGGGGAGGAGCTGAGGGTGTGTGTGTGTTTGAGATGGTTAGGGTTTCTTACAAGAAGATGAAGGGGGGGAGTGTACAGGGAGTTGTCTGGGTGTGGTGGTGTTGTCTGAGGTTATAATTATACAAAAAACAAACAGTCTTCTATTTACAGCTTGCAGAGCTTCAGACCACATCTTCAGTTACATACATGAGAACAGATGAAATCAGCTTGCAGACAGTTTATGTCTGCAAAAACAAACAGCACCTTAGAAAATATTTTTCTAGCAAATGTTTACAAATACATTTTTAACTTTGTTTTCAAAATAAACTTCGCCATAGTTTTATTACAAAAATACCAAGTATTGGAGGTCGATTTTACAAATAAAAATGGATAAGTATGTATTTAAAGTATATATTTTATACAAGACACTTGTGTGAATATATGTATATCTTGTGAACTAGTTATATTATTTTAGGGTAAAATGATATAACTTGACTAACGCCATGAAAAATTACAACTCCAAAAATAATACCAAAACCCTCACGAAATAAATATTTAAGTTACGCATTTGTGATTGCAACACGGAACGTTAAAACGTAACTTATGTAATATTTCAGAAAATACTCTTACACATACATTTTTGGAAAAATATTATTTTGGAAATTAATGAAGTAAAATATATTATTTTTTGGGAAAAATATATATATTTTGAATTAAGATGTTTTTGGATAAATAATTTAAATATATTTTTCTAAGTGGGACTTAAAATATTTTTTTTTTCGGAATTACAATAATACATGTATAGATACCCCCATCCTTGGGAAGGAAATCCGAGGTAAAATACTTGTGAAGTATGAATACGAAATATTGTTTAACGATTATTCCAAAACAAAATATAATTTAAAGTTAAGATAATTATAACTTGGAATAATATTCGGAAACTTAAGAATCGCAACTCAAAAACATTAAACCCTAAGCAAGGCACGACCCGTTTGTCTAATCGACATAGTACGTTGTAGGTTATCGTGTAGCGGCCCAGAGTTTGGGTTGACGATCGATACAGGAGACGCACTTCAGTGAGTTCATGTCCCGCTTTTCTTTTTAACTGTTTTCAGTTTTACAACTTCGGGGGTGAAATACATGTTACAATTATACAGACGTTTTTATACATGGTATGGTTAGCTTAAGGAGGGACCTTGATACACCGTTAGATCATGTGAGTGGGTAGGCGACTACTAAAGGCCATTAATCCTTGTCGTAGGACCGAGGGACATGAGTGATAGATCTATTTGGGTGTAGCAAGCCCACACCCATGAGGCCGGGGCGGCCCATTGTGGTGACTGTGTCTTACAGCCGAGGCCCGGTACAAATTTGCTAGGTTTGAGTCTTCCTACATCACTTCACACATATCAATGGCCTTGCAAACCATTGGTGATCTCTTTTTATTCCTTATTGCTACATACCAGGGACTTTTATACATACACCGTTTACAAAGGATTATACATACTCACTTACACATGAACTCGCTCAACTTTTTGTTGATTTTTCAAACTCCATGTATTTCAGGGAATTGAATGGATCTGGCAGGTGATGCACGTTAAGCTGCGTATTAAATAAAGATGTCATCCAAGATTGTTGGGTTTGGGAGGTGTAACCCTTACCTGGACGGGTCATGGGTCACATGTCACCAAACCTCGTTTTATTTAGAGTCTTTTGTGGTGTCTCATGAACACATTTAAACAAGTATGGTTTGTAACTTTTCGTAAGTGACGACATTTTCAAACAATGTTGTTGTGGTATTACTAAACTTAATGAATGGATGAACATCTTGTGTTTTATTTTCATATAGCATTTGTTGTGATTGTTGCTATGGTATTAAGAAGTCACACCAAAATAAACCCACGCTTTCGCAAAAGCCAGGGTGTGACAGCTTGGTATCAGAGCCTCGATCATAGCGAACTAGGATTCCTTCTCGAGTCTAGACTATGATCACTAGGGCTCTCACGAAAACGTTTTCACATTGCATACACTAAAAGTCCAGATCCATGGTACAAACATTTTTACATACAAAAAGACACAAATACACATTTTAAATTTATATTTCAGTCTTAGAGACTGGGGGAGTTCAGCCTTAGAGGCTGGGGAGGTTCAGTCTTAGAGACTGGGGGATTCAATCTTAGAGATTGGGGAGGTTTAGTCTTCGAGACTGGGAGTTGGTCTTAGAGACCAAGGAGTTAGTTTGAAAGGCTAGGGAGTTCAGTTTGAGAAACTGGGAGGGATAGTCTGGGGAAGACTAGGACGATTACTTGCATTATTGTGACTTACATGATTAATTGATTATATGTTGATATATGTGCAATTGTCGTGATTGTTTGTTACAGACAGCATGTCATCTTCGGATACCGGAGTGTCGGATACACTTGATCCTATGGCAGCAGTCTCAGACGACGAGATCCCATCCGAGAGCGAGGTTTACACGTCAGATACCACGAGCACGGATGATGATGATTTTCAGCCATTCGCTTTGCCTGACCTCGGGGATGATGATCAGTCCGCTGATGGCATTCTAGCTGGGGATCTACCTCTTGCTGAGATCCCTGCTCCCGTTCCACTTGCTGCATTTCCTATGGAGGATTTGCCACTCGATGTCGTGTCTGATGACGACGTCGATCTTTTCGTTGAGGGTCCCCCTGAGGACAACCATGAGGGTGGGGCCCCAATTGCGGATGATGTCGTCATTCCTATTGCTGAGGCTCCTGTGGAGGAGGCTCCTGCTGGTTCACCTGGTCCAGGCTCGTTTGAGTCTGTGGCATCCACTTCTTTGCACGACCGGGGCGTGCAGCATTTCTCTCCTGACGCTGACTCAGACGTAGCGATGTCAGCTGTACCTGGTTCACCCCACGAGTTTGAGTTTGATCATGAGTTCGAGGACGAGTTTGATCCCGTTTTTCCTCCTGATTTTGATCCCGATCACGAGATCGAGTTTATTCCTGTTGACCAGCCCTTGGAGGCACCAGTAGCTCCTATTGATCAGTTATTTGATATACCTGCCGACCTTGATATAGACTTTGCTGACCCTGAGCCTGTCATAGCACCAGAGCCTGTTGTTGCCCATGACCCTGTACCAGTGCACGACCCTGTTCCCGATGATGCTCCAGTCGTAGCACCGCCTGTTCTTATGGATGCACCAGCCATTGCACCACCTATTGATGATATTCCCATTGTTGCGCCACCAGTGGTGGATGTTCCTTTTGCTGATGCACCCCTTCCTGATCCTGTGCCGGCATTTGTTGACCATGCACCGTTCGCCACTCACATTGATCCTCGATACGCTGACACCCTCAATGGGTGGATCGAGGATGATGAGGACTACCCTCCCTTTGTGCTACCAGTCACTCCTCCTGTAGCACCTGTTTCCGCACCTATTGATGTTCCGTTTTTCCACCCACACACCTCTGATGTCCATCGTACCGACCTTCCTATCACATTCCTCCAGGATATTCCTCCACCTCGTCCTGGGGAGGGTTCGTCGAGACAGCAGCCTGCTTCTGTACCTCCTGTGTCATCTGTTCCATTCATATCTCAGTTTCCTCACACTACACCATCTTTTGTACCTTCGTGTAAGCCGTTTCTGTGGTCTTCGCCCAATGTTATGCCACTATTCGACCCATATCACCCGTTTCATGTCGGGTATACCAGAGATGACATATTTATATCTCTACAGCTACAGCAGGACGCACTGAGTCGTCGCATTCAGGAGTTAGAGAGGACTCCACGTCCTCCCCCGTGCCACTGTCAGACTCCTTTTGCCGCACAACATGCTCCTCTTTCGCTACCCCCTGATTCGGATGTTCGTTTCCTTACATCTGAGCAGCAGATTGCCTATTTGCTGCGTGTTATTCATGCCCTTGAGGAGGATTGGGTGCACATGCACCGTTTGCTTTTCTCTTATCTTCCTCCTCCTCCGCCATCAGCGTAGCTATATTTTTGGTTTGGTGCAGGTAGATTGTTTTGGTGAGAAAGTCGCAATTGGGCCAGCATACGAAGACTTTTGGAAGACCACACTTTTGTATATGATTGTGTAGACTGACTTGTATTTTGAGGGTGATGTAACCCTATGATCTTATTTCGACATATGATGTACTATGAAACAGGTAAAACTATATTGTGGTCATGATTAATGAAAGCTCAATGGCAACGTTCTCACTACATGCTTTGTTTAATTATTTGTTTTATATTATAACATGGGATGTTATGTGTTATGAGGTTGATGGATATTATTATATATGCATAATTACTATACTTACTATGACCTGACCAATATGATCATCTTTTAGAAGATGCCTCCACGACGAAACGCACACCTGCCTACTACTGAGGCGGAACTCCAGGGGCTAATTGCCGCAGCTATAGCCCAGTATGCGGCCTCCCAAGCAGAAACAAGCAGGAATACTTCAAACAACAACAACAACAACAACCCACCCAATGGTAATGTTAAGTCGCTTGAGACACATTACGATACATTTGGATACTTCTTACGCAACCACTAATACTGATTGTTAATAATGTTGCCTGTACCGGCTGCACCTACAAACAGTTTTTTAACTGTAAGTCCCTAAACTTCGACGGCACTGGAAGTGCTGTTGCATTCGTCAGATGGGCTGAAAAGACGGATTCGATTCTGAGGATGAGCAAGTGTGCCCCTGAGAAACAAGTTACATACATCTCAGGGCTGTTTCTTGATGGTGCCCTATCATGGTGGAATCTGCAAGTTCAAACATTGGGAGAGGCGGCGGCATATGCGTTAACATGGGATGAGCTGAAGGAGCTCATGAGGAAGAAATATTGTTCGCGGGCTGAGATACAAAAGCTGGAAACGGAATTCTGGAACCTAAAGATGGAAGGCCCAAAAATCGCCGAATATGTTCAGAGGTTTCACGATATGTCCCATGTGGTGCCGTACATGGTCATGCCCGAATTTAAACGCGTGGAGCGTTTCATCTGGGGATTGGCACCCCAGATCATGAGCATGGTAATGACTTCGAAGCCTCCAACGATTACTAAAGCCATTGATCTCAGCGTGGCACTTACAGAAGAAGCCATCAGATTGAACAAGTTTTCAATTTCCGAACCAAAGAAGAAGGAGACACATGTTGAATCATCAGGAGAAAAAAAGATAAAATTCTCGAACTTTAAGAAAAGTACCGACAGTGCCAGCAAGAAGAGGGATACAAACCCGCCAGCTGAGCTAAAGACTGGCAGTGAACAAAAAGGGAAAGGATACATGGGCACTCTGCCCAAGTGTGATTTATGCCAACATCATCATGCTGGCTGGTGCAGACTTAGCAAATGTGAATCCTGCGGAAGGATGGGTCACTCAAAGGACACTTGTTGGCTGGTACTGTCCGTGGTGGCCAAAAGGGATATGGTAACAACAACCGCGGAAGTAACGGGAATGGGAACCGCAACGGCGGAAATGGTAACCGCGGTAATTTGGGAATCAAGCAGGAAGTGGTAACCGCAATTGTCACACCCCAACCAATGGCGGAAACATCGGGATGAGACGAAGTGTGAAGATTGCTAGAGACATCATAACGCTATTTGTGACAATATTTAGAAAATCCAAATTTCATTTCATTTCATAACTTCAAATAGTCAACATTACAAGAAATTCAAATACGACAAGTTTAACAAAACAACATGATAACATAACAAAATTTTGATACAACATTTTAAACCCTAACGTCTATATGTGTATCTAGGCATCAACGCTACTTCATTTCATAGCATCATCGTCCTCAACCTGTAACATGTTTAAAATAAAGTTCAATGCAAAAGCAAAGGCGAGTATACAAGTTTGATACGTACATAGCAAAAGATAAGTTTGAACAATTCCTCATAACAAGCATGTGATTCAAGATAAACATTTAAACATGGCATGTGTCTAACATATCAAACCAAGAAAACGCAACTTGCTCATGACATAACCAAAGTTTCAGTAGAGGCGGGTCGTTAATCCTATAGCGCTACATATGTCAAGGTTTGGCTCGTACGAAGTTAATGATAGGTTCAACACATAAGAATCACCCAAATTTAAAGTATCAAGCCATCACATATACAAGCATTGTTATAGGAATGTTCGTGTGTTTAGACAAAAGTTCATGTGTAAGTTTCAATAGGTAAACATGTTACACCCCAAAAGTGGTAAAAGTAAAAGGGGAAAAGTACGAGTATACTCACAAAGTTTGCATATGTTTTCCGATTATCCAATTGTTGACGAGTAGAGATTTAGAGTCCGAATGTATAAGGGTTAAGGTTCAAGTATGTTTAGAGTCGAGATTCGGTGTTTAAAACAACTTAAAAATAAGATATGAGAATAACATGGAAAATAATCATTTAGTACATATGATGCTTGTTCTTGACACTAGGAAACTCGAAGGAGTTTAGATGTTTTCATGGAACAAGGTTCCATTAGAATCGTGACAAGTTATCATAGTCTAGGATGATGTAATCTAGTACCCCGACATATGAACACTAGTTCATCATCAAAGATTCGATTATTCGAATAATATATTTAGGTTATATAATATATGTCCAATAGTTCAAGCATGAGGTAGAAGATTAAAATCTTCATTTTGGTACCTCTAAATGTCATAGAAGTCATGTAGGAGGTAGGAAGATCAAGTCTTCCATTTAGGCACCTCTATGTGTTCACCACTACACTTGATGTAAAAAAAACAACCAAGGAGGGTCATGAACATACAATAAAGAATAAGAAATATACACACTAACTAAGAGAAATCATCAAATCATGTGAGGATTGTATGTTTGGACAACCCAAGTTGTTCCATAATCACTCATGTATCAAAGACAAAGTTTGACATGACTTCTGGGTTAAAAACCCTAAACAAAACACCAAGTTTATGAGGTTTAATCCTCTGATTTTAAATGTCTCAACCTTGTTTTTAAGCTTAACCAACCATGGGATAAGTCGTAAGCATTAGGACATAGGTATGAGATGTGTTAGACACAAGTTGCATAGGTTTAAACAAGTTTTTGATGAACATAAAAACAAACAGAAAGTTTATGGACTATTTCGGGGCATTTCCAGGTCTGATTTCTCCAAGGAGAAGTCTAGGAATCGAACCCCATGATTATACAAGCAAGTAGGAAAAAGAATCGAGTGAATCGGATAAGAATTGAGTGAGTTATGCTCATTTTCGTGAAGGGGTGTCAATCTACTCGAACCTTTGCTTTCAGCTACGGTTTGGAGGATGTTTTGAGAGTTTTTAGTGTTGCAAAAGTGGTAGGGAGGCTGGTTATAAGTGGTATTTATAGGGGGAAGGATTAGGGTTTCAATGGGTTGGGCTTTGGAAGTGTTTAGAAGGGGTTACACCTTGAAACTAGCCCACAAAACCCAACTATATGGGGCTGAATTTTGCTGAATTGGGGCTGCCATATTTCTTTATTTTTTTTATTTTTAAAACATTATAATGAGTAATTTTGTTAATTAAGTTGTGTAATAATATGCAACAATGTTTCCCCTAACTTGTAACAAGGTGAAATATGAAATAAAACATGATTTAACTAGGTAAAAAGTGTAATGTACAAGTTTTATTTACGAAGCAAGTTCCGTATTTTACAACGATTACGATGAAAGAATGGTTATAAGAACACAAGATTTCCAAAGATAGAATTTCACGTAAGGTTTCTAAATGTAGGATGTTTGAAAACGCAGGGCGTTACAGCAATCAAAACAACAATCAAGGCGGTAATGGAGATGGTAATGGTCGAGGACCGGGGTGTTTTAACTGCGGAGACATCGGGCACTTCAAGCGTGAATGCCCAAAACTCAATCAAGCTCGTGGAAGGGTATTCAACATTGGAGCAAGGGAAGCACGCCAGGACCCAAATGTCGTCACTGGTACGTTCCCTATAAATCAACGCTTTGCATCTGTATTATTTGACACTGGAGCCGACTATAGTTTTGTATCGCTAGAATTTAAGTATATGCTTGGGTTAACTGCTAGTAAGTTAGACATTCCGTACTCAATTGAACTGGCTAATGGGAAACTAGTTGAAACAAATGAAGTCATCAGAGGATGTGTGATAGAAGTGGGAGAACGCGAGTTTGCACTGGACCTACTACTAGTCGAGTTGGGAAGCTTCGACGTGGTGGTAGGGATGGATTGGTTATCAAGCAACAGAGCTGAAATTGTATGTCACGAGAAGACCATCCGCATCCCAATGGCAGATGGAGAGACGATTATGGTTCATGGAGAGAAGCGCGATACGCCATTGAGGTTCATTAGCTGCCTAAAAGCTCGAAAGTGTTTGAAGAAGGGATGTGTTGCCTTCTTGGCACATATCGTTGATAAAGAAGCCGCTGAACCAAAGATAGAAGACATTCCAGTCGTAAATGAATATCCTGAAGTTTTTCCAGAAGACTTGCCAGGATTGCCGGCCTAAGGCAAGTCGAGTTCCACGTTGACTTAGGTCCGGGCGCCGCGCCTGTAGCTAAGGCACCCTATCGACTTGCGCTTTCAGAGATGCAAGAGCTGTCAACGCAGCTCCAGGAACTGTTAGATAAAGGATTTATCAGACCAAGCTTCTCACCTTGGGGAGCTCCGGTTTTGTTTGTTAAGAAGAAGGATGGTAGTTTCGCATGTGTATCGACTACCGGGAGCTGAACAAGTTGACCATCAAGAATAGATATCCTTTGCCGAGAATTGATGACTTATTCAATCAGTTGCAAGGTTCCAGTTTCTACTCAAAGATCGATCTGCGTTAGGTTATCACCAGTTAAGGATATAAGAGGAAAGTATTCCCAAGACTGCTTTTAGGACTCGTTATGGGCATTACGAATTCCTGGTTATGCCGTTTGGTCTGACAGACGCGCCAGCTGTATTCATGGATTTGATGAACAGAGTCTGCAAGCCATACCTTGATAAGTTCGTAATTGTGTTCATTGATGACATTTTGATCTACTCAAAGACGAAGGACGAGCATGAGCAACATTTAAGAGCTATTTTAGAACTACTCAAAAAGGAGAAGTTGTACGCAAAATTCTCGAAGTGCGAGTTCTGGTTACGCGAAGTCTAGTTTCTTGGACATGTGGTGAATGGGAATGGAATTCATGTGGATCCCACAAAGATCAAGGCGATCAAGAATTGGGAAACTCCAAAGACGCCAACCGAGATTCGACAGTTTCTAGGTTTGGCTGGATATTATCGAAGGTTCATTGAGGATTTCTCAAAAATCGCTCAACCTTTAACCTCCTTCACGCAGAAAGACAAGAAGTTTGATTGGGGAGGCAAACAAGAAGAAGCGTTTCAGTTGTTGAAGAACAAACTTTGCGACGCACCGATCTTATCACTACCCGAAGGCACGGACGACTTCGTGGTATATTGCGACGCCTCGCGTCAAGGTTTGGGATGTGTACTAATGCAGCGTCAGAAGGTTATAGCGTATGCTTCTCGCCAGCTGAAGGTCCATGAGAAGAATTATACCACGCATGATTTGGAATTAGGCGCTGTGGTATTTGCATTAAAGATCTGGCGACATTATTTATATGGCACGCGATGCACAATCTACACGGATCACAAAAGTCTACAACACATTTTTGATCAAAAAGAGCTTAACATGAGGCAAAGATGCTGGGTTGAAGTATTGAACGACTACGATTGTGAAATCAAGTATCATCCAGGGAAGGCGAATGTGGTCGCCGATGCCCTAAGTCGGAAGGAAAGGATCAAGCCCATAAGGGTTAGGGCTCTAGAAATGATTGTCCAGACAGATCTCTCACTGCGCATTCGTGCCGCGCAGAGAGAAGCTCTTAAAGAAAGAAATATTGAGAATGAATACCTCCGTGGGATGGAGAAGCAGTTGGTACCAAACGGGGAAGGAACTTTGTGCTTTATGAAACGAATTTGGGTTCCTTTGTTTGGATGTTTGAGAAAGGTTATTTTCGATGAGGCTCACAAGTCACGGTACTCGATTCATCCAGGAGCGGATAAGATGTACCAAGATCTTAAGGATTTCTATTGGTGGCCAAGAATGAAAGGCGATGTTGCGATATACGTTGGTTAATGTTTAACATGCGCCAAAGTGAAAGCCGAGTACCAGAAGCCGTCAGGTCTCTTACAACAACCCCAAATACCTCAACGGAAATGGGAACAGATTTCAATGGATTTTATAACAAAATTACCAAGGACGCCGAAAGGTCATGACACAATTTGGGTAATAGTAGACCGTTTAACGAAATCTGCACACTTTTTACCAATCAGGGAGAAAGACAACACGAGCAAACTTGCTGAGATATACCTGAGAGAGATTGTTGCACGTCATGGAGTGCCTCTCTCAATCATCTCTGATAGAGATGGAAGATTCGTGTCAAGGATTTGGCAATCCTTTCAAGAAGCTTTCGGTTCTCAGTTGAATATGAGTGCATTGTTTCACCCGCAAACAGACGGACAGAGCGAACGAACGATTCAAACGTTAGAAGACATGTTGCGAGCTTGCGTTATGGATTTAGGTGGGAGTTGGGACACTCACCTACCGTTGGTTGAATTTTCATACAATAACAGTTATCATGCAAGCATTCAAGCCGCACCGTTCGAAGCTCTCTACGGGCGTAAGTGTCGTTCACCAGTTTGTTGGGCCGACTCGGGAGATAGACAGTTAGTTGGTCCGGATGTGGTTCAAGAAACAACGGACAAGATTTTCCAGATCCGAGAACGCATCAAAGCGGCTCGTGATCGTCAGAAGTGTTATGCAGACCGAAGAAGGAAACCACTGGAATTTGAGGTGGGAGACATGGTTTTGTTGAAAGTTTCACCCTGGAAGGGTGTGGCACGCTTTGGGAAGTCTGGGAAGTTGAATCCCAGATACATTGGTCCATTCAAAATTCTAAAAAGGGTTGGCTTGGTAGCATACAAGTTGGACCTACATGCTGAACTTAATGGTGTTCATGATATATTTCATGTGTCTAATCTGAAAAAGAGTCCAACTCAAGAAACAGTTGTCATTCCTACTGACGAAGTTCATATTGACGAGACACTCCACTTTACTGAAGAACCCGTTGAGGTTACGGATTGGAAAGTTAACAAGACGCGCCGGAGTAGTGTCAAACTCGTCAAAGTTCGATGGAATGCACGACATGGCCCAGAATTCACGTGGGAACGTGAGGATCGTATGATAGAAAAATACCCACATTTATTCCCCAAGACCCCTGCATCTAGTAGCAGATACAAAATTTCGGGACGAAATTTCTCTAACAGGGGGAGAATGTGACAACCCTCACAATTTCAGGTATCCGTATAAGTGATTAATATTTAATTTGTGCTTAATGACTGTGCTTGATTTCAACTGCTGATTAAAATGCTTTATGATTCTTGCATCATACATACACATGCATCACCTTTATACTGTCACTCCATACATTACGTACAAACGTTAGTGACAAACTTGATGCACAAAGCACAGTGAGCGGATAACCCAGAAAACATGCTGACAATGCCAGCACATAGACATACAATGTTTTTAAGGTCAGTATGAGCCAGAGACAGGATACTACACTAGTAGGGAGTGTAGGGAAGTGAGGACCATAAAACTGCGTCACTAGGTGATAGTTTAGGTGGCGGAAAGTGCCTAAAACCCACCATAAATGCAGAATTCTGCATCTATTAACAAAATTCAGCATTTAAATATGCTAGTAATGTGCAAAAACTTGACAAAATGGTCGTGTATACTTTTCTGAGTGCCGGGAATTATTTGTGACACAAAAAGTTATATAAAAGACACTTTACGGATTAATAAAGCACTTTAACGGAACAGTACCCAACCGAATAACCGGACATTACCCGAAACACCAAAATATTATTAAAAACATTGTTTCACTTTTTCTGAACTAGTTATGGTCCCCGAACACCTCAACACATCATACAAAGTATCTAGTAACATATATCCCAAACTAAGTACTTAAAACCTAACTAAATAACATAACTAACCATTTCATCCTAACCAAACCCCCCCCCCCATTTCTTACGGTTACAATGGGTGGACCCACCCCTTGATTTCTTTAATTTGTTTATTGGATTTTGTTGGATCATCAAGAGACACTAAGACCACTAGATAATACCATGTTGGGGGATTATAAGAAGGACCTTAAGTCTTGAACTAACATCTCACATCTTCACATCAACAACACACAAAAACTCTCTCCCTCCTCCTCTAGTTCGGCCGTGAGCCACCACCACCCTCACCATCATCATTTGATCATTTTCAACCATTTCAAGAGTGTACAAGGGTGCTAGAGGTTGCATAAGGAAGCTAGGAGCTTTCGGATCACCAAGGACCTTCTTTATTTGCTATTAACCACCTCATTTCTTCACTTGAACTTCCCTAGCCTTGAGCTAGTGGTAAGAACTTAGATCCTTTCATTTTTCATCTTGTTTAAGTGGTTAATGATGTATCATGATCAAAAATATTAAGAACACTAATGAATCATATGAAGAAGATATGAACATAAGCTTGCTAGATGAAGATATCTTGATGAAAATGGGTTGTTATGCTTGTTGATCTTTGATTGTGTGTAGAAATAATGTTGATCATCATGTAGTCTTGCTAGATCATGATTAAAAACATAATCTAGCAAGATGTAAGAATAAAAATTGTTGTAGGATGATGAACCATCCACACATAAAATCATGAACTTGAATGAATAAATGGTTTTCTTGAAAAATAAAGATCAAAGTAGATTGATAATCATGTAGATCTAAAGATCCATGAGTGGTTTTTCAAAAGAACCAAGTTAGAAATATAAGTTTCATTAAATCTTGGATCTTACATATACTAATCACATTTTTGGTGGATAAACAAGTGTAGAAACACTTGTGTAACAAGAAAATTTCATAAAGAAATATTTTTTAAAATATGATTGGAAGTTGTAAACACTCAAACTCTCTAAAAATGAAGTTTTTAAAGAACTAATCACGTTGTAAAAGGTAACAAGACTTACTAAGAACACTAGTAAGTTACTACACATTTTTATAAATTTTCAAGTTCATGAGTTTATAGTTTATGCTTGTTTTTGGCAAGTTTGGTAAGTAGAGGTTGTAAATTGTTGATTGAGAATTGTTTGAATGAATTTTTGAAAAGAAAATGATATGCTAATAAGCATGGACACCTCCAATTACAAAGGGAACTTTGGCGAAATTTTTCTAAAATTCCAACACTTAGAAAATATTTTTCTAGCAAATGTTTACAAATATATTTTTAACTTTGTTTTCAAATAAACTTCGCGATAGTTTTATTACAAAAATACCAAGTATCGGAGGTCGATTTTACAAATAAAAATGGATAAGTATGTATTTAAAGTATATATTTTATACAAGACACTTGTGTGAATAGGGTAGGATTCCAGCGTGAACCTAATCCCATGCGTGAACTGCGTGAACTGATCTGGACCATTAATTTCCTTTTTAGTTGTTAAGGGTATGATTGTAATTATATAAAAAATTAGATTTAAATCATTATTTTAATAATTGAATTAAGTTACATCTTTCCTATTTTAAATTCATTATCCACATTATCTTTTATTTCATTTTTATTTTTTAGATTTCACCACTAGAATTCGGATTATGATTTTTAAGATTCACGTAACCTTCGTATTTCAACGGTATACACATGTGTACTTTGATATGAATTGAACAGTACACATGTGTACTCAGCATGGTACATATGCGTAATTAGCTACATAATACATACATATAAACAAAACTTGTAAACCTATTTTATATTAAGCAAATAACAATTTCCATAATGTTTGCCAAACCAAAAAAACATACAATTACAAGTTCCAGTTTCGTGAAAACAATAAACGCAACAAAATCGGAAAAATAAAAAAGACATAGTCTTTTACAACTATTCACCGCGTTGTATGCTGAATCATCCTTATCGACTAAGCAAACAAACATACGTGAATCATCCTTATCGACCTCATACGTGAATCATCCTTATCGACCTTCCATCTCCACTTTCCTCGTTTACGACGTCTCCTATAATAACACAAAAAACTCAGCAATTAGTACTTTGCATAATTCACAAGTGTACATCAACAACTTTACACATTCAATACACAAAAAAAATATGAGATATCACAAAAACAGACGCTATACACATGTGTACATCGCATTAAAAACATAGCAAAACCAGAATACACAT
Organism: Helianthus annuus; assembly: GCF_002127325.2. NCBI lineage: Eukaryota > Viridiplantae > Streptophyta > Magnoliopsida > Asterales > Asteraceae > Helianthus > Helianthus annuus. Next base: position 129,308,710 of record NC_035441.2, read on the forward strand.
GTGTACAGCGCCTTAAAAACAGAGCAAATCAGAATACACATGTGTATAGCGCCTTAAAACCAGAGCAAAAATCAGAATACACATGTGTACAGCGTCTTAAAAACAAGCAAAATCAGAATACACATGTGTACATCGCCTTAAAGCAGTGAAAAAACTAATGACAAATCTAATAATGACGGTGTATAGTTATAGTCCATTCAAATAACACATCAAAACTGTAGTTCTGGTTAGAAATAGACTTGTACCTGAATTTCATGCTCGATGTAGTATAGTTCCCAACAGGCATTGCAACCTTAATGTTTCGACTTGAAAAGAAACTAAAATCATTACAACCCTGCAACAAATGAAAGTTGATATTAGTGTCTGAGTAATTTTGAGGACGATAACTGTAGCGCATCAAGGGTGTGTCTGGAAACAAGGGTGTCAGCCGTGTGCAATTGACAGGTTAAGTCGTTAAACCCAAACATAACCCATACTTTTTTCATATGTAAAACATCAACTCTAATATGCACACACTTAAATTCATATATGCACAAGATCATGCTGAACAAAGTTCAGAACTTTAAGCTGGAATCAATATAACAAAAAAATAATAACTCATTTAAAGGCCTTATAGTTGCTATGACACCAAAACCACTATCAATCACATACATAATCATGTCAGAAATGTAAGAAATTATTTTAAACTGTAACCACAGAAAGAATATTAAACATAACGATCAGAGAAATCAGGTTACAAATAACACATCTAAAGAACATAAATCAGGGTAAAATAAAACTTATCAACACAGCAGAAGACAAAACTGCTAACCTGCACAAAATTAAAACCGGCAGCAAATCAGAACCTAGCCGATAAAACTGACCAAATCCAAGCAACCTGCAAAAAAGGAATTAAAAAAAGTCTTAATCATCTCCAAATTTAATCAAATCCAAAAATAAATCCATCCCTAAAAACTATGAACAAATGCAAACGTGATAATCTGACAATCTTTAATTGAATCCAAATGATCAAGCCATATACTATTCTCTTATTGGACCACCTTCATTCTCAATATTAGACAATTGATAGAATCAAGAATTTCACATGACAATCTATGACACAAAGAGAAAGTTATTGGACCTCAAATCTTGAATCACGTGAACCTTTTGAAAACTAACAATTTATGATAACTTCACGTGAACCTTTTTTCCATTCACCTTCCTCGGATCCCTAAACAAAAAACGTACCCTAAATCGATCGATGTCGGCAGTGGTGAATTTCGTTGATGTCGATCGATGTCGGCAGTGGTCTCCTCTGCTTTTCGTTGATGTCGGCGACGCTGCTATGTGAGAGAGAAAGATTTGTGTGGGATTTTGAAACCTAAATATGGAGATAAATGAGATTTATGCAATCAAGTTAAAATATAAATTACACATATACCCTTATTCTCTTAATTAAATAGTAACAAATAACCAAATAATTACCATCATGCCATTCACTTAAAATCTCAAGATCATAAAAATCAAGGGCCCAGATTAGTTCACGCAGTTCACACTGGAGAAATTGTTCACGTTTGAACCTAATCCTGTGTGAATATATGTATATCTGGTGAACTAGTTATATTATTATAGGGTAAAATGATATAACTTGACTAACGCCATGAAAAATTACAACTCCAAAAATAATACCAAAACCCTCACGAAATAAATATTTAAGTTACGCATTTGTTATTGCAACACGGAACGTTAAAACGTAACTTATGTAAAATTTCAGAAAATACTCTTACACATACATTTTTGGAAAAATATTATTTTGGAAATTAATGAAGTAAAATATATTATTTTTGGGAAAAATATATATATTTTGAATTAAGATGTTTTTGGATAAATAATTTAAATATATTTTTCTAAGTGGGACTTAAAATATTTTTTTTTTCGGAATTACAATAATACAAGTATAGATACCCCCATCCTTGGGAAGGAAATCCGAGGTAAAATACTTGTGAAGTATGAATATGAAATATTGTTTAACGATTATTCCAAAACAAAATATAATTTAAAGTTAAGATAATTATAACTTGGAATAATATTCGGAAACTTAAGAATCGCAACTCAAAAACATTAAACCCTAAGCAAGGCACGAAGCGTTTGTCTAATCGACATAGTACGTTGTAGGTTGTCGTGTAGCGGACCAGGGTTTGGGTTGACGATCGATACAGGAGACGCACTTCAGTGAGTTCATGTCCCCCTTTTCTTTTTAACTGTTTTCAGTTTTACAACTTCGGGGGTGAAATACATGTTACAATTATACAGACGTTTTTATACATGGTATGGTTAGCTTAAGGAGGGACTTTCATACACCGTTAGATCATGTGAGTGGGTAGGCGGCTACTAAAGGCCATTAATCCTCATCGTAGGACCGAGGGACATGAGTGATAGATCTATTTGGGTGTAGCGAGCCCACACCCATGAGGCTGGGGCGGCCCATAGTGGTGACTGTGTCTTACAGCCGAGGCCCGGTACAAATTTGCTAGGTTTGAGTCTTCCTACATCACTTCATACATATCAATGGCCTTGCAAACCATTGGTGATCTCTTTTTATTCCTTATTGCTACATACCAGGGACTTTTATACATACACCGTTTACAAAGGATTATACATACTCACTTACACATGAACTCGCTCAACTTTTTGTTGATTTTTCAAACTCCATGTATTTCAGGGAATTGAACGGATCTGGCAGGTGATGCACGTTAAGCTGCGTATTAAATAAAGATGTCATCCAAGATTGTTGGGTTTGGGAGGTGTAACCCTTACCTGGATGGGTCACATGTCACCAAACCTCGTTTTATTTAGAGTCTTTTGTGGTGTCTCATGAACACATTTAAACAAGTATGGTTTGTAACTTTTCGTAAGTGTCGACATTTTCAAACAATGTTGTTGTGGTATTACTAAACTTAATGAATTGATGAACATCTTGTGTTTTATTTTCATATAGCATTTGTTGTGATTGTTGCTATGGTATTAAGAAGTCACACCAAAATAAACCCACGCTTCCGCAAAAGCCAGGGTGTGACACCTTGAAGGTCCAAACACGAAGCTGGGATTTGACAAATCCAAGGTTACATGCTTCAGATGTAAGCAGGAAGGACACTTCAAGAGAGAGTGCGTAAACCGGAAGGTGAATGAAAATGCTAATCCATTCCACGACCATTACTGCCGGAAGGCAATCTATCATCGCACAAATGAACAACCGCTGAAGATGAATCAAAAGCAGATTGGTGAAGGCTCGTCTAAAGAGCGTAAACAAGCTTTGGTGACGATTCAAGATGATAAAGGTTTCAACTGGAATAAATACATTCCAAAGGAGAAAAGTGCATTGGTTGCTGAGGTGAAACTTGTTCAAGAGAAAACTATGAGAGAATCAACGATAGCATGTAACAAGTTGGATGAAATGAAAGCAGCTTTCGATGAAGCTAGAAGAGCAGGCAGCTGGGATAAGAAGAGAGAATGTTACACTAATCCTCAAGGAAATCCAGTAGTGGATTCAAAGAGTGTGAATTTTAAAGCACTACTTGAGGTCATTCCTACTTCTGAAGAATTTTACTCGAAGAAATTTGTGGATAAAAATTATGTCCCAAACATGGAGAAGAAGATAAGAGAAGTGATGCTTGCGAGCTTGAAGAAGAAAGAAGAAGAAAAGATTGAGAAAAATACAGAAAAGATGGTTGAGGAGTTGAAGAAGACGACAGACGAAGCTGGTGATGAAGGCCAACAGAAGGTTGAGGAGATTCAGAAGAAAACAACAGAAGAAGTTGAGGTGCCAGATTAAACTATGGTAAAAATTCAAACTGAATCTTCTGATTCATCAAATAATGATAAAATCAATGAAAAATCTGATAATAAAACTGATGAACAGTGCGGGAAATGCGTGGAAACATGCAGGGTCTGTACTGAAAAAGATGAAAACTTAAAATCCCAAAACGCTGAATTTACTAAAATCGAAAGAGTTTTCAAAGAAAAATGTAAAGAGATGTTTGAAAATGAAAAGATTTTGAAACAAAAAGATGAAGAGCTGACACAAAAATGTAAGATTCTTGAAAAAGAAGATGAGATTTTGAAACAAAAGTGTTCAGCAAGCAGCAAAGAATGTTTACAAAAATAAAATGTTATTCAAGAAATGAAAAAAGGAATATGATGTGATGAAAGTTTCATATCATACTACAAAAGAAGCATATGAAGATGTGAAAAGTCAAATGAAACGTATTCAAGCCAGGCTTGCACATTATTCAGAAACGTCACAAACGATTAAAAACAGATATGAAATAAAACAAAAGGTTGTAACTTGTAAATAAATATATTGATGAAGTTGCCGAGTTTAAATGTAAAATGGCTGAATTAGAACAAGAAAATATACATTACATAGTTATCATGCTTCGTCATACATTCTTGAACGTATTTTCAACATTAAACTGGATGATAATAATTCTGAGAAAAACAAGAAGGGAATTGGCTCAGAATATCATCAGGTTCCACCGCCGTTTGAGAAAAAGTTTACATTCTATGATGACAAGAAGGTAGCAAAAGCTTTCGACATGGTTGATAAATTGCCAGATAACATTGATGTCACTTACTCTAAATCTGATGATCTTGGTGATTTAGAGGTGGTAGGTAATGTTGTTGAAAGCGTTTTGAAAGAGGATTCTACCAAAACTGATAAGTCTGAATCACATGATGAAGATGAGGAAAGTTTTCGTGAAAGTTATCTTAAGAATTCAATATCTGAGATAAATTCGAATGATGAGCCAATAATTTTGGCATATTACATGGTTGGACCGGACAAATTATACTCAGATATTGAAGTTCTGATTCAGAATGTGATTGCGTCTAAGATTGACAAAGTTTTTAAATTGACAGAAATCGAAAAGTCCGAAATTGACAAATTTTCCAGAAAAGCGAGCAAGAAAACTTTTTATAACAAACCAGAGTACAAAAAGAAAAACATAAACACTAGGTTGGGTTATAAAAAGAAACAAAACCAAAAGAAACGAGCTGAAAAGTCAAATCTTCAAAAAAAATTGAACTTTGTTCATGGAACAAGTTCTGAAGAAGAGAAAGTCCGATTTAGTCGACAGATTAATGAAGAGTTTTATGCTCAAAAGAAACAACAACAACAGTCCAAAGATGTTTCAAAGTAAACATGCTTTAAATGTGAACAAGTTGGACATGTTGGTCGTAAATGTCCACAAAATCTGAAGCCTGTTGATGTTGAACAGAAGAAACAACAATTTAAGGCTGTAAAACAGAAGTTAACCAAGTTTGAATCAAAACAAACTTGGAAATCGAGACAAAAGACACCCAAATTTGAGACGAAACAGATTTGGAAACAAAAGACTGATATTTCAAAGCCAAAACAAACTTGGAAACCGAAAACATCCAAGTTTGAACCAAAACAAATATGGAAACCTAAAATTGATTTGTCAAAAAGAAACGTTCAAAATGATTCAAGATTTTATCAAAGGAATGTTTCAACAGGACAAATTTGATGGTTAAGAAACAAAAGACTTCTATGAGTGATAATAAACAAAAAATCGATTCAACCAACAAGGTTGAAAATAATAATGAAAAAGTTTTTGTTAAAAATGACAAAGATTTTTCGAAGTTAAATTATTCGTATTGTGTCACAATACCCAAGGTCAAACAGGCCTGGGTTGCTTTATTCAAGTGATTGAGTTGTGTGATTGTGTAGGTGGTCCAGAAGGTAGCTGAATGTCAACAGGAGGAGAGGAGCGGCTTGGCATGAGAGGAGGCAGATTCATGTGGATGAAAAACAGGAAGTTTGGTTTGTTTTGTAAATAATAATAAATAAAACAAAAATTAAAAACCATTAATAATAGAAAAACATAAAAATGAAAAAATGTTGCTTTTTTAAATTGTTAAAAAATTTTTTTTTGAAAAAAATGTTGAGTGAATACGCCGAAACTCTCACGGCTGAACAAACATGATAAAACAAAATTGGACAAATGGTTTTCAAACTGTTAAATATCAATGTGTTGTAAATCATGGGGGTGCTTTATAAAAAACAGAGCATCTATGCAGAAAATGGATGGCGAGATGAAGCTATCTGCATCGGGTTGTCAAATTTTCCTTAAATGTTTTGAATTTTAGGGGAGTAAAAATATTGAAAATACAAAAACATTTGAAAAATCCAAAAACATGAGAAAATTAAAAAGAGTTCTCTGTAGAAAGAGGAAATAATAGTACATCAGTAGACAATCACAGTATGCTAAAGAAATAGAAAGTCAAATGTGATAAACAGTCTCACTGATGATGTGCCAGTAGGTTTTTACACACTTAGTAAATTGATTTCGAGATATAATCATAAAATCTATAAACTTTCTTATCTCGTGGGGAATATCTCCCGGATATATGGACTTAGTACTCCGAAATTTCGTTTGAGAGGTTGCCTGATTCTGAGATACTAGGTCTTTATACTTTTTGATATCTGAGGTATTATACTTGGTCTTTTGATTTTGCGTCAGCAATGACCTAGACCTCGTATAATGCTTTTGCGCTTAAAGCTTTCCCTCTGCATAAAAAGTGAAATAACATCGAAAGATATAAATCAAGTGCAGTGGTAAAGAAGATTCCTAAGTGGAACACACCTTTAAGTCGAGCCTTCATTTTTTTGACTGCACGGAAGTTCATACCTGAGCTCTCAAGGCCTCGCACCAACCCAGAGAACAAATATCATTTAGGTATATTCACCTGTAAGACTGAATCTAGGGAAACTTGATACGGGAAAATATTCTGTGGTGGGACACGCGAATAAGTTAAGTTCGAAAAACATTAATCTCGTATCTTGAATCAATTAAAGTCTGTGTAAGAATTTAAGTGGATCAGTATACTGACAATCTAAGTGAATCGTTTAAAGCTTAAAGTTTATATAGATCAACGGTGCTAGTGATTTGTCATAATCTGCTATGATCATCTGACGCAAACTCAACAAAAATATGTCTGAAAATAGTTTACATTTTTATTGCTTTTCATTACAGAAAAATCACAAAAAGATTTTGAGCATGTTTTAGCATAAACTTTGTAAAAATATAAAATTTTTTTATTTCTATTTTATGTTTCGACAACCGATGTTAGAAAGTTGAGTTTCCAAACCTAAGTATGCTGAACATGTCTCAGAAAATAAACAAGTTCATTAATTTGAAACTTGAGGTTTTTAAACGAAAAATCAAAAACAGTTTGTGAAATCTCCAAGGTCATTAAGATTTAACTTGGTAGATTATCAGATCAATCAAGGTCATTAAGTTGCACTTGATTATCTGAAGAGGGTTTGAGGTGTTTGGATGCTTTCAATGTCAAATTTATATAGTTATTTGATAGGGAGAGAGTACCAGGTAATTGGTTTCTGGGTTTACACATTCTAAATTGTCAGATATCCTGCATTAGAGCCAGGTTACCAATCTTGAGTGTTTTATAGTGATTAGAAATTCTCTCAAGTGTTTTGAACTGTCATATATTCAGGTAGAGCCAGGTTTCCGATTCTGAAAACTAAAAGCCGGAAGCTTAATGCAAGGGGAGCCTAGAGAGCGAGTCGACCGAAAGGGGGAGCTGCTGAAGCAGGATGTAGATCCAAGGGGAGTCTATTAGAGCAAAGGGGAGTCTGTGGTTTTGATTCTGTCAAAGTTTGCTAAAGACTCAGAGTGAAGGAAAAAGCTACGAGATTGACTGCAACAATATCCAAAGGGGTGAGTCTGTGAGTGCATATGTCTATCACTTCCGTCAATCGCGTATCGTAGCTGAGAAATGAGACAAGACAAGGTTACAAAATGTGAAAACATATTGTTCATATGTGAGAGGTAGGTCCGCACGGATGGACTCAAGTCTATCCGCACGAACCAACGTGACATGTGCGTGAATTTAGGGTTTCTAGCTTACTGCGTATCCGTAAGAACAAGGCCATCCGCGCAAGCTGTTGTCCATCCGCACTAGAGTCTTGGTCCGCTCTTAGAGTGTCCATTCGTTCATATGTTCATGCGAACCTACAATGCCTATATATAGGAGCTTAGGGTCTTGTTCATTTGTATCTTTTGTAGACAGAGAGGGGAAACTTTTGTCATTTGTTTTCCTGGTATTGTACTGAAGATTATCAATAGAAAACAATATTTAATTAGTTTGTTCATGTCTGATCCACTCTCGTACTTGGATTCCGCACAAGATACGAGATCTACGCAGTCAACGGTGTAACGGAATTGATCCTAACATGAACTCACAATTTGTATTTGATCTTTTGTCATACATTGTGATAACATTTCTGCAGTATACCTATCTCAAAATCCGGTCCAACATCAACTAACAAAACATGTGGAGATTGGCATTCATTTTATTAGACAAAAAGTCAAATTCAGTTCTGTTTGAGTTTTACATATTCCGACTAATTATCAATACACAAACATCTTTACTAAAGGGTTGCCTTGACACCTTTTGACACATTCAAAATATTAGATGATTTATGTTTGTTATATATTTGGACAATATTATCGAAATTCTCTTGTAATTAGCTAGAGTTTCCTCATGTGTTTACTTTATACCCATCCGTGTATAATAAGAAATATGACACTTTTTAGTTGTTAGGAGAACGCAAATACTCTTTTTGTGGGATTTAAAATAACCCTTATAAATCTTTTGGAAGCTACAAGAGCGAAACAATATTGGTATCAAATACCCAACTAATTCTCTAAGGCTATATGGTGTGGTCATGACCCTCATTACAACCATGACCCTCCATATTAGTGCCATGTAACTCATCTTTAGACTGCGGGGTATGGGGCGGGGGTTTGGGCGTGGGTGGGCTGAAAACGCCCAAGCCACCACCCCGGGTGGGCATGGGTTTGGGCGTGGGTGGGCTGAAAACGCCCAAGCCACCACCCCGGGTGGGCATGGGTTTGGGCGAGGCCCCTTTTTCGTGGGTTTGAAGCCGGGCGTGGGGCGGTCTGGCCAAGCTGACATGGCGGGCTCTAATTGGACAAACCAAAGAAGCCGTTGGGCTAGCCGTTGATTTAACTATCAATGGCTCAGATCTAGCGAAGCCCACCAAACCCATGCCCCCAACCCCCGCCCCACCATACCCTGTTTAAATGTGGGTCGCCCCATGTCTGCCACCCCAAGCCACGTGTCAACAAATGCCCCAACCCAAGCCCAACCCCCGCCCCACCATACCCCGCAGTCTTAATCCACCATCCAAAACCACTACCCTAAGGGTGTGGTCATGACCCAAACCATTAGCCCCTTATTTATTATCTTTGTCTAAATAAAAAGGAAATGATTTGTTGAAAAATGGAAAGGAGGACCATGGTTGCCATGGTTTAATCCATGCAAACCATGGTGGATCAATCAAGGGGGTGGTGTAGCCTTCCATTCATATTCCTAGGTGGCAAATCATGTCCTAACCATGATCCCCACACCCTATAGCCTAAATACATTATTTCTGGTTCAATGGAATAAATAAGTATAAGAAACAGCCCTATAAATTACAAACTTCTTTTTGCATTCAACCATATTTGGACTATTAATATGGTATCTTAGGAGTTAGGACCACTACTACAACAAGTACAACACCCTTGATTTCATTGCTTGTTGCACATGTGAATAGTGTGAAAGCAGGATGCTCAAAACTCGGAAGTCAAAAAGTTTATATAATGTTCTCGTTGGAAAAAAAATGCGGATGAAAGATTTCGCTAGATCGAATTGGGTTCAAGAATAGTAAAATTATTGAGATTTCTTGATGTCTCTCGATTCTAAAATCCAGAAAATTATGTGCTTCTACATGATGCGTGAAATAGTAAAGCTTTCTCATGTGTATAACGTAACACATATGTATATATCCCACATTTTACATTCAATAATTATTGCATTACTCAATCAATAACCATCTTTTTTAACAAATGACGTTAGTACAACTTTAATAATCTCTAGTCCAATGTAATTGGTTATGAACTTAGCTATAATATGACTTGTTGATAGTTATCAAAGCAAGATGTTTAGGACAACGTAATATGCAATGAGCAATGGTATGGATACAAGCGTGCCGAATATGACCCTGACAATGGCAGACAAACAGATGTAAGAATATAATATTATTTACAAAAAAGATGGAACAAAAGAAAACGTAAGAATAAAATACTATTTACAAAAAAGATAGAACAAAAGAAAACGTTGGGTTCTAGTAAGGGTGGCTCTTTAGTGTTACCAAATAAGATCCTAAAACTTGAAGTATATTTAACATTATTTTCTGGTTACATAAATAAAAGATTTAATAAAAATTATTAACAGTAAAACTATAAAAATAAATTACCAATTTTTTAGACTTATTTTTTTATATAGTAGGTGTTTAAGATTATATTATTTTAGACAGAGTTTATTTTAGAAGGACGACACCTTTACTAATATACTTGATTATATAAAGAGTTTATTTTAGAAGGACAACACCTTTACTAATATACTTGATTATATTAGAAACTTAAATATATTTTTTCAATAGATATATTGCTTATACAGTTGTTTTAACAAAAAAGAATTAATAGAAAATTGACGCTGAATAGTACTAAATTAAATCCTAAATATCACAAGAAAAGTTAAATTATTACACTAAAATTCTTGTGGAAAAAGGCCTAAATTAGAATTTTATAGAGTCACCCCACTTCTACTTTCATAATTTTTTTTAATGGATAACATAATTAATCTCGAGTACTTTCAAGACATCTATCGGACCAAACAAAGTACTTTGAGAGTAATTCGATTCCACTACCAATTCTGTGGAAAACCTGGTAACCCACCCGCCCGTAGGCACGACGGTGAAATTACCAGTAAAATCCGTTTTGCTCAAAGATCAAAGCCAAGTTTCCATGATTCTCCTATTATTACTCACAAGTGTCTCATTCTGCATCAGATGAGAGGTGAACATACATCTCTCAAAAGAAATATAAATCTTTCACCACTAGATCTAGAGATAATTGGCACTCCTACTTTCATATACTTGCTTGGTTTTCATTATCGACAACAAGTTTTGTAGTAATTGACAGAATATATTTGATCAACTACGTCATAATCATAAAAATGTTTCCATTGGCTTTTTGTAAAGAAAAAAGTTAAGTTAGTCTTTTCATTGGCTTGAGGAGACTTTTTATTAAAAAGAGTACATATACAAAAAGAAAAGCTTACGCGGTGCTGAGTAAGTTTGCATGAAGTCCATATTCCTTTGCAAATACGAAAGAACCAATGGCTTGCGGTAGGGCAGCCTGTCCAAATCAAGGTAACTTTTTTATTCTTTACAAGCATAGAGTGCAATAACTTTTATAACATGTCTAGTGATGGGTGAAACAAATGTTCCACTTTTGGGTATGAAGTGACATATGAAGCATAGTCAGTAAGGGGACTCGGGGCACCCCCGTTTTAGTCCGTGATTCTTTTCTACCACGAGTTATAACACCGCCGCCACTCAATTAATAACGCGTTATTTTGAAAACGCGTTAAACACATCACGCGTTGAAGTTTGATCAAATGAATGTGTATTACTTGTACATTGGGTATTAATACTTGTACTTTGGAATCCCATCACTAGTGATACCACCCCCCCTACATTTCTATCACTAGTGATAGAATATTGGTTGTGCACATGGCATGACTTGATTGGATAGTGGGAGTGATAGATTCTATCACTAGTGAACCACCCCTAGTCCCCTAAAGGGGTTAGAAGTTAAAAAGAGGTGTAGTAGGGCTTGAAATTTTGCAATGATTAGATATTCTAATAGAATTAAATAAAAATAAAAAAAACCATGAAAAAGATTCTATTGGTCATCCATTTTGAATAAAGCGTTATAAATAAAACGCTCTTCGAGTTTTTTGAAAAAAAAAAACGGCCAGGGGCGGCTAGGATGGCGTAGAGGGGCGTTTTTTAGGGAAAAACGCCAAAAACCTCCTCCACTACGGGTGGTCTTAGAGGTAGACTAAATATACCTCTCCTTCTTACTTTTTATACCCTCTTTTAGAAAATCAATTAAAAACTTGTGATATTCAGCCCTTTGTAACATCATTATTTAAAAAAGTTTTTTTTTTCATAGTAAAAGGGTTAAAAAACACATTATATAAACATGTAAATGTTTTTTTAAAAAAAATAAAAAATGTGTTTTTTTAAATAAGAAAGAAGGTATTTTTATTGTTTACTTAAACTATCTTTCTTATTTAAAAAACGAAATTTTTAATTATTTTCAAAAAAAAAAAAAAAAACATTTTCTTTTTCACATAAATGTTTTTAAAACCATTTTAAAACTTTTTCTTTAACGAGTATTTTAAATATATATAGTTGTTTTTAAATAATAATCATATAACGTTTTTTTCTAAATGATAAATAAAAATTGTTTATTTTTTTGGTGTACTCTCTATGCATGTAAACGAACTGAACGTAGTGAATCATCCGGGAATCCTTCATATGGAACTTCATTTATATAAAAATGAACGGACATGAACAATTCTTTTTGTTTATTTCGTTAAATAGACGAATATAAATATATGTTTCGTTGTTCATTTGTGTTTGTAAATGTTCTTTATGTTCGTTTATTTATATTCGTCAGTTTATGTTCGTTAATATTAATTCGTGTTTGTTTGCTTATGCTCGTAAGTTGTTCATTAAGAATGTTAACGAACGAACACGGACACAGACACGCACACACTCATTTTTTAGACGGGCGATCATGAACGCGTTAATTAACCATTTTTATTTACTAACAAACTAAATGATTTAAAAAAAAACACACTTTCTCAAAAAAGTAAAATAATTTTTAGAAACTGGAAACCGTAAAAATGAATACATATACCACGAGTATCGATGTTTTTCAGTCGGTATTGATTTATTGAAGCCGAAATCATATAAAACTAGTATTGTTACCGGTATCAGTATAGTTTGGGTGATATTCGATTTCGTTCATTAAGATAGCAGTTAAAATTTCTATGAAAGATATGCAAATAACAACTTTTAGAAATATTTAATAACACTTTCATAAAAAATAACTTTTAGAAAAAAACGTTATTCAAGAAAAATATATTTTATAGTAAATTGAAGATAAAACATTTTAGAAAAAAATTCTAATAATAAAAGATAAAAAAAAGGCCAAAAAAATAAAAAAGAAAAAAAATTTAAATTGTATTAATTTGAAACTTAAAGGAGGGGGTACGTTTAATAAAACTCAAGGAAAAGGGATACGTTTAGCAGCCCCTTTTATAAGCTTTTCTCTTTATTTGTAAAATTTAAATTTGCTACTAAAACAATTGGAATTTTAAAATTGATTAGCGTAGGTAATTTCGATCATAAACTTTTAAAAATGAAGTGTTTTTGTGACGGTCTTTCTAGTACCACTGTTTTTAGTTATCACTACTACGTACATAACACATTTTGGACGGAAAATGTTTCGTAATATATAGTTTCGTCACTAATTGTTTTTGTGATTAACTTATGAAGGATATTAGTGACAGAAAGTTCCATATTTTAATTTGACAAGGTTTTGGACGAGCTTTTTATAGATCCCCTAATTAAAAGTTAAAAGAAACCATTAATTATTCGGTTTTAGTGCACAACAGTACAAAGTGTATTATTATATATAACTCCTGCATGGGTAACCATTGACTTCATGAAAAATCAAGTTGGTCAAACCTTAATTTGGATTAATTTGTTGGTGAGATATTATTCTGTTAGCTATTTTTGGATTAATTTGTTGGTGTGATATTATTCTGTCAGAACAGGTATCATAAGCCTTAAATTCATGGAGTTAATTAATGGAGAATTAGATGCCAAAAAAAGTATTTGATGAGCGAATGACAACCCTAGATGCCTTAATTCTACACCGTTGCAAATATGCAAGAGAATTAAAAATGGTGAGTTGCACAAAATATAAAGCACATATATCAACTATAGAGATTAATATTTCATTGATATTTTATTTGATTACCAAATTGTTGACCCCCTTTAATTTTATAACTTCTAATTTTTTATGAGTTTTTGTTGACCCCCTTTAATTTTATAACTTGTAATTTTTTTATGAGTTTAAAAACGGGTAAGAGAATGTTAGTTGACTTCTATTTAACAATTAATTTATAAAAAAAGGGTTGCTAATCAAACTTTTAATTGAGGTAGAATTTGTCTCCAAAACTTTTATAAACGAAACCATTTTTTGAAAATTGCTAAAGCGAGATCAGGATTACTCTAATCAACATATAATGTATGTGAAGACTTTATTTTTTTGAACAACGAATTTCTTACTCGTGAGACTTGAACTTAAGACCTCACAGTTAGGTGTATTAAAATGCTTTTGTCTTGCTACTTAAGTGTATTAAAATACGTTTTGGTTACCTGAATGATGGCAACATGAAGAACATCCCCTCGCAGACCAACAACAAAAGATCCAATTGCCACGGTCACTGGTGCTACGATAAACCTCAGTATCATTGCAACTACAGCTAGTTTCGCACTACATTCAATCATCCTATCTTGCATTGCCATGAACAGTCCTGCATATTCTCCAATTTTAAACCACAGAATAAAAATAAGTGAAAAAAGCATCCGAATTTAATAAAACAATAATGCAGTACAGTTTTGAGAACAGAAACTATACATTACCAGAAAGCAAAGCATATATGAGAAAAAAGATTTACAAGAGAATCGAATTGTAAAAAAGTTAGGCCGCTCGTGAGCTATTTGAGATTGTTCGCCAAAAGCTTGAATCGAGCATGGCCTCGTACATTGAGTTTTACTAATTTAGCGAGTCTAAATGAGTCTATTATTTATTAATTAATATACTTTATAGGTAAGGACTTTTCTAGAAAAAGACATTTTTGAGGTCTATATAGACATTATGTTTTAGATTTTTGGTATGATGTTTTAGATTCTTTTGGCATGGTGTTATATAGAAAAACATAAAACGTAACAGTTTAAAACACAAGCAAATATATTCTAAGCATGAAATTCAAAAAGAACATATAAAAAAA
Organism: Helianthus annuus; assembly: GCF_002127325.2. Lineage (NCBI taxonomy): Eukaryota > Viridiplantae > Streptophyta > Magnoliopsida > Asterales > Asteraceae > Helianthus > Helianthus annuus. The sequence continues at coordinate 129,323,737 of NC_035441.2, forward strand.
TTAATTAATGTGCTTTAAATTTCATGCCAAAAATACATATGATTGTATTTTAAATTGTTACATTTAGTGTTTTTTTATATAATTCTATGCAAAAAGAATCTAAAGCATTAAGCTCAAATTTTTAAACAAAATGCCCACATAGACTCCTCAATCTTTTTAGGAAAAATGTCGTTTGTAGATTAACCCTACCCACCAAATATATATTCACATGATAATTATTTCATATGTAAAAAGCTATGATAAATATATAATAATTAAATATATAAACTATGTTACATATAAAAACTATATATATGTACACACACAAACATAGTTTTAATCTGTATATATAAAATATAAAAAATAATAAACAGTAAACGAGACGAGACGAGCTCGAGTTTTAAAAATAGAGCTTTGAAAACGAGCTGTCTCGACTCATTTACACCCTATAAGTGATACAAATGTTGGTGTATCATAGTTATAGGTATAGTGATTTGGATGTCAATAATAATAGCGTAGAGAAGCTCACCCATGCACAACATGGATATTCCAGCACCAGCTCTCGACATGATATGTACCGATCCTTCCATGATAATCGGCATTTCCAGATTCCACCTGCACTAATGATTGCAGACATAAGAGTCATGAGAGTTCTTAGCACTACAATGACATATATGAAATCTATATATATTTATAAGTTTTAGGAATGATACAAAGTTGAGCAATCTATCCCAGAACAAGCATTACCTATTAGATATGAGTGCCCAAATAAGCCCGAGACTGCAAGCGTAAGAGTTCGGGTTCTTAGCAAGCTTTAGTCCAACAATTTTTGCTATAACCAATAGAGAAGTTTGTTTACTTTTGTCATCCACATTAGTGCTTTCACAATTTGTGGCAGATTCTAATGACGAAGCTCCTGAATCCAACGATCGCTTTGCGCTTTGGAACTCAAACATCATGAGAAGGACCATTATCCAAAGCATGAATTGCAAAATGGATGATTGTATGACAATATTCTCTCCAAGAGGTCCATACATTGCTTCCATGAGAGGCACCCCTACAACAAGTGCATTGTTTAAGCTAGACAAAGAGAAGCATGTAATGGACCAAGCATAGTTTCCTTTCTTAGTAAAATTAGCCCATAACAATATTGCTAAGAGAATGATGGCTTTGGAGATGACATCAGCTGCCAAGAAACGATAGTTCATTTTGTAAGGATTGATGCGGGTTGTGAAGTCGAATGTGAACAATGGCATGATGAAGTAGCAACTTAGCCGGTTTATCGCGTCACAATGGTCGGAGTTGAACATGTGCCACCACTTCACGGAACCATAACCTAAAATCAGTGCTGTGTAGAGTGGAAACATTGCGGCAAGAACCTTGTAAATGTCTTCCCACCCTATCATTTCTCTTAGTATTATTATTCTGTTAACTTAATATATGTTGTGTGGAAATGATATGACTAAATGTGGTTGTATATTTATAGATGCAACTAGGTAACGACAAACATATTAAATAATGGTCAAATGTGGTTACCCTAAGGCCTAAGAGAATATTTTCTTCAAGTCCTAGAATGATGTGCTTTGTCAGCCACCATTAACAAACAGTGCTCATCAGCCCGTACACAATGCTAATTTGGTGTGGAGGAGTAAAGTTCTTAGAGGATGGTCCTCTACGTCAGCGTTAGCGTTACGTCAACATTCAAGGAGGATGCCCCTTCAACGATGGACCAAAAGAAATGAAGGATGTGCCTATATATGTATATGTGTGTGTGAGAAGGGGGAGGCATGGCAACAACGTCATGGGGAAGATGTTCACGACGCTGCCGCACCCCTGAAGATGGTGTTGAGGGTCGGCGTCCGTACAAGACAGACCCGGACGCCCTCGTACCGAGTAGCCTTATACACAAGTAAACAACAACATGAACAATCAAAATGTGTATTTAATTTCAACTCATAGTTCAAAATTAAATATTTAGTTTTCTTACGTCTCTGTATTGTCATAATCTTTTACATTTATTTTTCATCATTGAATTATCTTTTTTGATAAATTATATAGTTTATGAATTGTTAACCAACTTATTATAATAAACTAGTGATATTTCCCCGCGCTTCGCGGCGGAGATTAAGTCGGTATCAATTTGGTTCGTTACAGTACCTGCACTCGATATAGTAATTGAAAGAGAAAACACTACATCGATAAAAAAAAAACACACACATATTGATATGATACCTATATATGTTGTTCAGTTGATATCTGTTCGGTTCGCTTACATTTTATGTTTATTTTATTTCAACATTACAATATTGTTTTTGATAATGGATATTAATTCAGCCACTATCGTACCAAGCCCAATCGAAACCAATTGAACAACATTTGTATTGGAATCAATATTTTTTTATTTTTAGTTTTTTTTGCTTTCAATAAACTGATAATGTATCACTACCATATTGTAATGAACATCATCGGTACTGGTATACATTCCGTTTTATTGTTTCCTGTTTAATAACGGGTACTTTGATCGTATCTTAAAAGTTATATGAGAGAACAAAATATACTTAAATCAATTAAAGTAATAAACTAATAAAAATAATAAAACCTTAGAAAAAACAATATTGAAAAAAATAAAAAAACAATTGTTTCTCTCTTTTTATTATTCAACATTACGACGTATATTTTTTAAACGGATATTGTGTCGCTATCATATCAAATTCAATCTAAACCGATTGAATAACATCTGTATCCGTGTCAATATTTATTTTTAGTGTTTTTTTGCTTTTGATGAATTAATATCGTATCGCTACCATACCGTACTGAACAACATCAGTACCAGTATACATTCATTTTTTTGATTTCTTGTTTGATAACTGGTACTTTGATCGTATCTTAAAAGTTATATAAAAATATATGTTTAAATCAATTATTCCATATATAAATTATCAACTTTTTTGTGCATCATGACTTGTACCCCATGCTTGGGAAATTTTCAAAAAAAAAACTTGATTTTTCACTTTCAACCTTAAAGTTTTATCTTTTACGTTTTAACCCATTTGAAATTTTTACTTTTATCTCAAACTTTTTCATCTTTTGTAATTTACCACAACACTTTATTATTTACAACTTTGGTCCTCCATACTTCTTATCTTTCGCAAGTTTTTCGTTTACGTTTCGTTCTAAATTTTGCGAGTTAACTTGTCGTAGCGTGCATGTGAGGTTCAACGTTTTTGTTCTATTTCTCCATATTTGACAGACCCGTCGCAACGCGCCCATTTTTCCCTTTTGAAAACTTCGCCGCAACGGGCGGGTCCTAGATCGACTAAGTTATTATTTTCTACGTTTTACGTTTTTGGTTAATTTCTCCGCATTAACACACTGTAACGGGTGTGCGTGGTTCAACGATTTTAGTCTCCTTTTCGTTCAGTGTAATTTTTACCATTTTATCTATTTTATTTTTACGATGTTGAGAGTCGATGTCGTTGTGGCATTGGTGCTACTTGGCACGGTTTTACGAACATTTTTAACCTATTAAATTTTTTACTAATATTTTGTTTCGGTTTACCCCTATACTTCCTTTACTTAAAAACTATTTTTTACGTGCATATTTTATGTACGAGTATGTATAAATATGATTTCTTCTGCATTCCGACGTAAACTTTTTTTGTTAGACGAGTCAGGTCAAATATAATACGTTTTCGTTTAAAGAAACCATTTTGACATGCATATTTTTATGTACGTTTCGTATAAATTCAAGTTATTGTTTGATATGAATTCCATTTACTTTACGTTTGATCCAACGACAATGCTTATACAGACTACACTGAGTTCAACTGGATACGTCGAAATGTGTGTTTTCATATGGTTAATGCATCATATAACGTTTGGACTAATCCATTCAATGTTTACGATGTACCCGCGCCGCAAAGCGGGCGGGTCTTAACCCTAGTTAAACTAATAAAACAATTTAATAATAAAAACCTAGAAAAAAAACAATATTAAAAAAATATCAAGAAACACTGTTCATGACCACTTTGAATTAATATGTATAATAATACTTAATAAACTAATTTATATGATTTTAAAATTATATACAATACAAATGCCTGAGACAAGGGATTTTAAGATACGTAAAAGTTAAGAATTTTTTTTTTTGTTTTAATGCGTAAGGTACAACCTAAAATGAGGGTAAATTACCTTTTTAAACACTAATTACACTTTAATCTTCTTAACTTAGTCACACTTTAATTCCTCTTATCTTTAATAAAATGATTAATTAATTAGTAGTTACACCATAAAAACAAGTATTTTATTTTATTTAGTTTAACTATTGTGTTACTATAGTCTTTTTAATTAAAAAATTGATATGTTACGTAATTAACAACGTCTAAATAAGTATAACTGGAGGTTACATGTTCTTATTATCGTATACATACTTCATTAATAATGATTGAAAAGTAAAATAAATATGATATACAAGTCATAAGTCATTAATGCAAATGGAACAAGTAGTAAACCCAATCTTTTTTTCTTTTTTTTTTAAGGAAGTACTAAACCCACTTTTTTTTTTTTAAGGAAGTATTAAACCCACTTTTTTTTTAAGTAGTGGAACAAGTAGTAAACCCACTTTTTTTTTAAGGAAGTACTAAACTCACTTTTTTTTAAGTAGTAAACCCACTTTTTTTTAAGGAAGTACCAAACTCACTTTTTTTAAGTAGTAATTAGTAAACCCACTAAGGGCATGCCCATTAATTTTCTTATTTTTGGTAGTTCAAAAATTAATTAATGTGCTTTAAATTTCATGCCAAAAATACATATGATTGTATTTTAAATTGTTACATTTAGTGTTTTTTTTATATAATTCTATGCAAAAAGAATCTAAAGCATTAAGCTCAAATTTTTAAACAAAATGCCCACATAGACTGCTCAATCTTTTTAGGAAAAATGTCGTTTGTAGATTAACCCTACCCACCAAATATATATTCACATGATAATTATTTCATATGTATAAAGCTATGATAAATATATAATAATTAAATATATAAACTATGTTACATATAAAAACTATATATATGTACACACACAAACATAGTTTTAATCTGTATATATAAAATATAAAAAATAATAAACAGTAAACGAGACGAGCTCAAGTTTTAAAAATAGAGCTTTGAAAACGAGCTGTCTCGACTCATTTACACCCTATAAGTGATACAAATGTTGGTGTATCATAGTTATAGGTATAGTGATTTGGATGTCAATAATAATAGCGTAGAGAAGCTCACCCATGCACAACATGGATATTCCAGCACCAGCTCTCGACATGATATGTACCGATCCTTCCATGATAATCGGCATTTCCAGATTCCACCTGCACCAATGATTGCAGACATAAGAGTCATGAGAGTTCTTAGCACTACAATGACATATATGAAATCTATATATATTTATAAGTTTTAGGAATGATACAAAGTTGAGCTATCTATCCCAGAACAAGCATTACCTATTAGATATGAGTGCCCAAATAAGCCCGAGACTGCAAGCGTAAGAGTTCGGGTTCTTAGCAAGCTTTAGTCCAACAATTTTTGCTATAACCAATAGAGAAGTTTGTTTACTTTTGTCATCCACATTAGTGCTTTCACAATTTGTGGCAGATTCTAAAGACGAAGCTCCTGAATCCAACGATCGCTTTGCGCTTTGGAACTCAAACATCATGAGAAGGACCATTATCCAAAGCATGAATTGCAAAATGGATGATTGTATGACAATATTCTCTCCAAGAGGTCCATACATTGCTTCCATGAGAGGCACCCCTACAACAAGTGCATTGTTTAAGCTAGACAAAGAGAAGCATGTAATGGACCAAGCATAGTTTCCTTTCTTAGTAAAATTAGCCCATAACAATATTGCTAAGAGAATGATGGCTTTGGAGATGACATCAGCTGCCAAGAAACGATAGTTCATTTTGTAAGGATTGATGCGGGTTGTGAAGTCGAATGTGAACAGTGGCATGATGAAGTAGCAACTTAGCCGGTTTATCGCGTCACAATGGTCGGAGTTGAACATGTGCCACCACTTCACGGAACCATAACCTAAAATCAGTGCTGTGTAGAGTGGAAACATTGCGGCAAGAACCTTGTAAATGTCTTCCCACCCTATCATTTCTCTTAGTATTATTATTCTGTTAACTTAATATATATGTTGTGTGGAAATGATATGACTAATTAAATGTGGTGGTATATATATAGATGCAACTAGGTAACGACAAACATATTAATTAATGGTCAAATGTGGTTACCCTAAGGCCTAAGAGAATATTTTCTTCAAGTCCTAGAATGATGTGCTTTGTCAGCCACCATTAACAGTGCTCATCAGCCCGTACAGAATGCTAAGACCATGTTATAGTGGTAAATTGTTATAATGCCCTTATTATGGGGCATTATCCGACACGTGTTATCCCAGTCAGCATGAGGCGTTATTACAAAAGTGGCGTAGTGGAAATAATGTATGATAATGCCCCTTCCAATCATTAAACAAAAAAAAAAAAGCAAAGAGATGGATGGTGATTGGCTAGTCAAAGTTGCATGGGGGTTCTCCAAAGTTGTCAGACACATGTGCCAAATTGATTGGTTAAACAAACATGGGCCAAACTTGCATCAGCGTTATTATTAAAACGCCAAACTTCATTTTTTTAATTTTTTGTTTAAATAACGCCCCATGTAATGGTAGTGGGGGCGTTTTGGGGCGTTATTTTTCAATTTTTTTTTAAAAAATCACGCCCCACTACGGGTGGTCTAAATATTAGGTTATTCGGTGTAGAGGAGTCAAGTTTTTGAAGGATGTCCCTCCACGTCAGCGCCACGTCAACATTTAAGGAGGATGCCCCTCAAACGATAGACCAAGAGAAAGGAAAGATGTGCCTATATATGTATATGTGTTGTATGTATATGTGTGAGAGAGAAGGGGAAGGCCCGGCAACAACATCCTAGGGAAGACGTTCACGACGCCGCCACACCTCTGAAAATGGTGTTGATGGTCGGCGCCGGTACAAAACGGGCCTAAACACCCGTACCGAGTAGGCTTATAAACAAGTAAACAACAACATGAACAATCACAGTGTGTATTTTCAACTCATAGTTCAAAAATATTTAGTTTTCTTACGTGTTTGTATTGTCATAATCTTTTACATTTATTTTTCATCATTGAATTTTCTTTTTTGATAAATTATATAATTTATGAATTGTTAACCAACTTATTATAATAAATAAATAATACTTAATAAACTAATTTATATGATTTTAAAATTATATACAATATATAATGGCTGAGATAAGGGATTTTAAGATACCTAAAAGTTAAGATTTTTTTTAATGCTTAAGGTATAACCTAAAATGAGGGTAAATTACCTTTTTAAACATTAATTACACTTTAATCCTCTTAACTTAGTCACACTTTAATTCCTCTATCTTTAACAAAATGATAGATAATTAATTAATAGTTACACTTTATTTTTCTATAAAAAAACTATCTACACGAATTTTAAACAGATATAACTTTTTCATATGTTAATAATTTTTTAAATATACCATAAAAACAAGTATTTTATTCTATTTAATTTGACTATTGTATTACTATAGTTTTTTTTAATTAAAAAAATCGATATGTTACGTGATTAATAAGGTGAGCATAAGTGAAGGTTACATGTTTCTATGATCGTATGCATACTACATTAATAATGATTGAAAAGTAAAATAAATATGATATACAAGTAATAAATCATTAATGCAAATGGAACAAGTAGTAAACCCAATTTTTTTTTTAAGGAAGTACTAAACCCACTTTTTTTAAGTAGTGGAACAAGTAGTAAACCCACTTTTTTTTAAGCAAGTACTAAACTCACTTTTTTTAAGTAGTAAACCCACTTTTTTTTTTTTTTTTTTTTTTTTTTTTTTTTTTTTTTTTTTTAAGGAAGTACTAAACTCACCTTTTTTTTAAGTAGTAAACCCACTAAGGGCATGCCCATTAATTTTCTTATTTTTGGTAGTTCAAAAATTTTGGCATATATCATCACAAAAGGATGCCAACGTGCACATCCTCCAGTGCTAAAAAACGCCACATTGGTGTTAGCTTCTTTCCATTTCCATACGTTGTTGATAATGGTCTTAGGGTCGGTCATCATACTCACTTGGGATTTTTAGAAACTCCTTTCCTTTATCATTCTATGGTTGAAAGCAAAAGTTGCAAATACGGAGGAATGAGATTCATTGTTCCACTTGTAATTGGTCTCGGTGCGGTGCCATCTTATTTCAAGTTTAGGTAGCTAGAGGGTGGGGAGTTTCGACGCAACATGAGAATATATATATCTGTGAATATGATAAGAGCCTTGCACCATATATACAAATGAGTTACGCATGGAGTAAAATGGTCGGTCAAAATGAGCAGTTTCGTCACATCCTTTCATATCTGCCAACCAATTTTTTACGGTTAAAAATCAATTTATAAAAAGCTGCAAGGCATGACACTTAGTTTTATCAATATCCTTCGACTTAAATTATTTTTATATATATATTTTTAAATGGCAACGGTTACTCACTCCCAATTTACACCACATTAATCATAAACTACTCCTTGCTTGGAATTAAACTTAAGACCTCCCACTAAGAGACTACCAACTTTAATTTGCTTTATTGATCGTAAGTTCGTAACAAAGTAGTTTTTTTACTTACTAGTAGGGAGCCCGCGCGTTGCGACAGGACTGTTAAACCAAACAAAAGTTAGATGTTTTTAAACCACTAACACGTGTTACGACGTGTCAACCGAGAATTCCCAACACTTCAGAATATTCAAAAACACATAAACTACAGAAAAAACAATGGTGTCTGCCAGTTTTGAGTCAATATATATCATCCTCATCACTCAAAAGTAAGCCCCTATTTCTACTAGTAAGAATTCCCAACAATTGCATTTTCAATCTGGAACCAATGCATTTTGAGTTTCAATCTGAGAATTCCCAACACTAGCATTTTCAGAATAGTAAAAAAAAAAAAAAAAAAAAAAAACAAATTTGTGCAGCAAATGAACCGAATTTGACTTATGGGAAGTGCCCTATTGTAAATATATATAAGATCTTGAGAGTTGAAACAACCTTTTCACCAATTTTAACGTTAACGACTTTTCTTTTGTTATATATGTGGACAACGACAGTTTCTCTGGTCTTGGAATTACCTGAAGTTGAGTGAATAAAGTATAAGAAATTTTAAACTACTTAATTACCTGGTGCATTTGCACTTATACACCATCTAGTATGTAAATAGATGTAAATTTATCCAAAGCCTCTTCAGAAGTCCCTATATTGCGTTCAATTTCAACCATGAGACACAATATCTACAACATCAAAAACAAAAAAGTTTAGCCCCACTGATATATGAAGAACAACAAAAGATCACAAAAATCAAAGGAAAAAAGGAACGTACTATTCCAGCGTGCTTACTTCCAAATCACTAAAACTAAACATCTTATTTCCATTTATCGAGTGATGAAATTGGGTGGCGGCTTCCACGCTACGTACTCCACGAGTAATGGAAGCTCCATAATGTGGCGCCCCAACCCCCCTTACAAGGTGGGATAGAGGGAGAATGGGAGAGGGGGCGTTTGTGCACTTCCGTGGAGTAACCCTAGCAGGTGTACGTTATGTAGCTTTGTTTTTTGGTGATTCCCGTTGGCAATGCTCTAAAGATAAGAGAAACTGATCCAGATATAGTTTTTGGAAATATTTTAAAGGCACACACTAAAACATTGGTTGATGAAGTCAGGTTAGGTGGTTCAATTAATGAGGTTTCTTTACAAAGGTATTATTTGCTATCTCTGCTGCTGTGTTGCAGACTTGTTATTTGCAATGATATTCAGCAATACCAAAACCCAACTGAAGCTTGAAGCATCTACATATTATATCCTGAAGCTTGGGTAGTTGAGGCAAAGCTACAGATGCCTCCAATAACAATATATATAGTGATGCACACCACCAACTTGTTATCAGGCATTCGTTTCAATAGCATGCATGTGCATGCCCAATTTTCATAGTAGGACGCTCCACAAATAAGGGTGAAGGGGGCACCCCCTAATGAGCTAATGAGGTGAGGGGAAACTTTTTTTAACCCAATCATACGTTGCCATGTCATTTCCCTTCTATAACTTCCCTCTTGTCCAAAAACGTACGGGGTGCACCCCTCTTGGGGGACTTGTTTTTTTTATTCAAAAAGAAAAAAAAAAAGGAAAAAAAAAGAAAATAATTTGATTGGTTGAAAAGCTTGTGGGCCACCCTCTTCCTCTCTCCCTTCACGCGGTAACCTTCCACCGATCCCATTCACCGAATTGGGTCACCGCAGGGATGGCGGCGGTGTTCCCGCTCGGGGAATTGGGTCACCGAAGCCACTCCCCGCTGGTGCCCCGTATACCCTAAAAAAGAATCTTGTGGCTATTATGTCTTTGCCTTTCAGTTTGTGTTTATTGTTTTCTGGATTAAAGTGATGATGGAATGCTGCCAAGTCTTTGTGATTTTATAAGATGACTAGGACTAGGGCTGCAAACGAACCGAACAAACACGAACAAGACCTTGTTCGTGTTCGTTTGTTAAGAAATATATATGTTCATGAACCGTTCACGAACACTTATCGAACGAGATTCTATGTTCGTGTTCGTTTGTTAAGGAAATGAACTTGTTCGTGTTCATTTGTGTTTGTTTGCTAATTTTAGGCAACGAACAAAAATGAACCTTGACGAACATAAATGAGCACAAACTAATGTTCATAAACACAAATGGAAACAAACGAACACAAACAATCGTTTATGAACAAAATATATAATACACCGAAACTTATTAGATATTTAATTTGTCGGAATTTTGAAGTATTTAAATAAATATAAAAACTAAAAACACTAATGAACTATCGAACACAAACGAATACGTTACCGAACGTTCACGAACATAAACGAACAAACACGACCTCTGTTCATGTTTGTTTATTTAACTAAACGAACGAAATTTCTTGTTCGTGTTCGTTTGTTTAATAAATGAACGAACACAAACGAACTTCCTACCGAACGGTTCATGAACTGTTCGCCGAACGTTTGGTTCGTTTGCAGCCCTAACTAGGACCACACTGTTTTTGTTATAAATTATACAAAACTTGTATGCTTACTTGAATGATGGCAACGCGAAGAACATCACCTTTCAAACCCACAGAAAAAGAACAAACCGCCAACAACAATGGTGCTGCCACAAACCTCAACACCATCCCATATATGGTTAGTCTAACACTGCAATGAACTATCTTCTCTTGTAAAGCCATGAATAATCCTGCATGCACCACTTTTTGTTTCACATTTCCATGAAACTATGAAAGAAGAATTTTACACATGTGAAGTTTCCGGAAACAAATGCCCTTGAAGCATCTCTGGGAAGTCAAGTATCATACAAACTTATATAATTATAAATTAAAACTTTTAGTTCAGTTCACTTAAAGTCATCCGAGTTTATAGTCTAGAACTCTTTAAAGTTCAGTAATAGAACACTTTAAAGTTCAGTAATCTAGTTTAGCTTGCATAACTTTATTGACATGAAGTGATGAAAGTTTTACACATTTTCTGAGATGTTTAACATATAAGATTACTATGGATTTATCCAACTCACTAATGTAATTTCTTTGATAAGTGCATTTGAAAATAATTAGGATTCCTAATTTTGGAAAATATATAAATCCTTCCAGCAAGTGATCGTAGCCACCTCCCTTCCCATAATGAGATTTCCCTTTTGTCACATCAAACTTGATGTTGTTCCATGCATGGAAGAAAAAGAATAAATTAAAACCCGAGTCACCAACGTTAGCATCTACGCATACATTCAATAGAACCTAATTAGACTAGAAGGTATGAGGGCCGGCCCTGCCCCGGCGCCACACCCCACACCGTCCCCCTGCCCTCCTTCCCGTCCTCTCCGTCAGCCCACAGACGCTCGCGACGGGCACCATTCTCTCTCTCTTTCATCTTTCTCTCTCCTCTCTCTCTCTCTCTCAAATCAAATCAATTATATTTTTTAATTGTTTTTATAAATAGTGTGGGCCCCATCCTCCACCCTCTTTCCATCCTCTTTAGACCCATCCTCATTCTCGATGACGTGGCGGCCCATCCCCTTGGGGATGAGCCTAACCATACCGATTAGTCTAAGGCTAGAAGGTATGGTGAGACTCATCCCCAAGGGGAGAGAGAAAGAAGAGAGAGAGAGAGAGAGAATGGTGGCCCGTCGTGCTCGTCACTGGGGAGACGGAGAAGCCGGGACGCTCCAAAGGGGGGCGGTGTGGGGGTGCGGCGCCAGGCCTCGCCGGGCCAAGACCGACCCCCATACCGTTTAGTCTTACCGATGTCCCACATATAAAAACTAACAAAATAAAATGACAATTCAATGAGTCATAAATTATCATGATACCCCCTACTTCCATTTAAGTCTCCCTACAAATTTTATAGTATAATTAACGATTCATCACAATTTGTTCAAATTTCAATACAAAAACTTTGTTGTTTGGTTGTAATTTGAAAGAAAAATACTGTACAAAATAGATATCCCCGCCTTCACCTTCAACGAATAAGGAATCACCTTCAACTAATAAGGAATAAACTTTGAATTTTGAGGTAAACCAACAAGTTTCACACAGTTTTGATGGAAGCTTGATCAGCAAATCGACCAGCATACATATTCAATTAGTGTAATATGCGTTCTGGATTGGCTTAAGGAAAACATTAATGCCTGCAAATAATTGTAATAGAAATTATTGCACAATGCACATATGATATAGATATGTAATTAGTAGAATCTAGTTACCAGACATAATAAAGTAATTCACAAAACATGAGAGTAGATATACACATGTCTATGGAGGTCTTGTTTTATATTTAGCAATCGAACAAGTTTCCATGCTCATCAACCAGTGATAATACATGCTTTAATAATTGGTAATAACATCTTATCCATTTCATTGGTATTACTATTTAGATATTAATATCCAGAATCAGTGGTAGAGCTTGACCAAAAGTTCAGGGGGGCGAAAATGCAGGGATTTTTTAGACAAAATAATTGGGGGGAGACGGACCTATATAATTTTAAAAATTTTGGACGAAAAATCAGAAATATTACACTTCTAAAAGAAACATTGGCAGGGGCGGGTGCACCCCCCGTCCCCTCAAAGCTACGCCCATATCCAAAATTCACCTGAAGTTAATCTGATCAAATTTAATTACCGCCAGATGCATACAAATATACAATGAGATAGATAAGTTAACACCAGGTGCATACGAATATTCTTGTAGCCACAATACACCACACCTATCATCTCTAATTCATCATATCCACCATTGATCATCATCCTCACCCTTCAATTCCAAAAACCTAATCATCACCATCATCCTCATCCATCCAATCCACAATCCCTATCCAACACAAACCCTAACCCTCGTCATTACTCCAAGAATCAAGGTCATGGATTGTTGCTCGTGTTCATCATCCGGTGTCCGTGTTCTATCAACCATGAGCGGCTAGTCTCCCCGGGTTTTACCCCGAGGTAGGTTTTTGTAAGAATTCTAGGATTTCAACATTATACTTATGATTTGATTGGTGACGGTTCGTTTCAGAATTTGGATTTTTTCATAATTGTCTTGCATTTAATTCACAAATTGTCGAGTGAGTTATGAAATTTGACTTTGTGAAACGAATATGTGCAATTATGCCTTATCATAGGATGATACGATTTACATGATCTTGGTAACGAAGTGCAGTGCAGTACGTTGTCTATGACGTTGATAGCTCTTGGCACCTAAGCCACGTGACACTAAATCCGTTAATAACTAATTCAACTAAATTGAATCTAAAAAGTGTAGGAACCCTCAGTGTTACAAGTACCGAACCGGGTGTGAATCTTGTCTCAAATTATAGTTTTAGTCAAGTAATCATTTTTATGATAGTTCATGTAATCTCGTTTAGTATTTCGAAGTAAAAATGTCGATCCATTCCAACATGCATTTTCCAAACAAACAAAAAAAAATCAATTTTCAATATTCATAATTGTTCAACTTTTGATAATCGACCAAGTCCCGACTCAAACCATAATCTCTTCTCGGTTCAACCCCTTACTACTACTAATTCTTAGTTTGAGGTAATTTGGGTTATAAATATTATCTTTGACCGGGGCACGACACCTCGATCAAATTTTGGCCTCGTTGCCCGAGAAGCTAGTGCGCTTAGTGTTGCACTGTTTGTTTGATTTTGTTAATATTGAGAAGTTTTGAATCCTGAAAATCCAAAAAAAAAAAAAAATTATTTTAGTTTTTAGTTTTCTTTCTTGTATATATTTGATTATACTTTAGTTAGTCAAGTTTGTCTGTGCAGGTACATGTTTTGCAGGCACCTTATTTCACAATGAATTAGGTAGATGATAACCGATGTGAATGTTACGCGAGGCGAGACCATCTATTGCATCAATGCTCATTGTTCTATGAGAAGGTTCAAGCATACAAGGTACGTGAAGGCTACCTTATCAGAAGGTACGGATACAGGATGGCGGCTTATGAATATCTCAAAGGTCCATCCTCATATTGTCCATACGTTAAACCGTCTCCACCACCGGAGCAAGAAAGTGAAGCTTATCAGTCATGCCCTTGTTATGGAAAAGCTCACATATATTGCCCAATTTTTTGGAAAGGATAAATAAAGTCCGGTTACAAGCCACCTTCATACCATGGATACTGTCCATCAAATGTTAAATATAATTATGAGCCAAAGTGGGATTTATGATAACTATGAACTCGAGAGGCTAAGTTTCACAAGCTACCAGCAGGAGGATGTTGATTATTACCATGAATATCCTCAGTCAGCATACGAGGACCCTCAAGGTTCACAACGTTCTAAACTTGATGCTCTTATAAACATGTTGAAAGAGTCAAAGAATGAGAATGAGATGAGAAACAAAGCTCATGAAGCATTAGTGATTCAAGTGGGTCAACTCACCGAGGAAGTTGCCCAAATTAGACTAGACGAGACCGATAGAAGTTGGCTAGTGGTACCATGATTGATGGTGATGTGGTGGAAGAGGTTACAAGTCTTCGAAAGCAAGAAAACAAGTGTGAAAATTACACTTTTTTGTCCAACGTATTAATTACACTTTTTTTAACGAAATTCTTAATCAATTACAATCTAGCACACTACCACACATAACGAATTTGATCAATTAATTGCTTAGGCAATTTTTGACCAAAACAAGTTATATGTTCCAGTTCATTATGCCACAATAATGATAAAGTTCCCGTACAAATAACTTTAACGTACTAAACGTACGAATAGCATGAAAAAGGCAAAAAGACGTGGTGACATTTTTCATAATTATTTGCTCGTAGGGTAATTATCAAAATTAATCTACAAATGATCCTGTAGAGTAATTTTGATCTTGTAAAGTAATTTTGTAAAATGTTCTTGTAGAGTAATTTTGATCTTGTAGAGTAATTTTGTAAAATGTTCTTGTAGAGTAATTTTGATCAAAAAACTATACCTCACCAAAAAAACCCCAAAAAATCTAACCCCCCCCCCCCACACAGACCCAAACTAAATGCTAAAAACTAAACCATAAAGCTAAACCCCATAACTAAATGCTAAATTTTTTTTTACAAAATTACTCTACAGGATAATTTTACAAAATTACTCTACAAGATCAAAATTACTCTACATGATCATTTGTAGAGTAATTTTAGAGTAATTTTGATAAACTTGCAGAGTAATTTTAATTCATTTGTAGTGTAATTTTGATGCAGAGTAATTTTGATACACTCGTAGAGTAATTTTGATAATTACCCCACAAGATCAAAATTACTCTACAAGAACATTTTACAAAATTACTCTACAAGATCAAAATACTCTACAAGATCATTTGTAGAGTAATTTTGATAATTACTAATAATTACGAAAATGACACCGCGATTTTTCAGCAAAACCTTCAGTTCATACGTTTTGTACGTTAAAGTTATTTGTATTTGATCTTTTGTCATACACTGTTATAACATTTCTGCAGTACACTTATCTCAAAATCCGCTCCAACATCAACAAACAAAACATACAAAACATGTGGAGATTGGCATTCATTATATTAGAAAAAAAGTCAAAGTCGGTTATGTTTGAGTTTTACATATTCTGACTGATTATCAATATACAAACATCTTTACTAAAGGGTTGCCTCATCACGTTTCACACGTTCAGAATATTAGATGATTTATATTTGTTATATATTTGGACAATATATCGAAATTCTCTTGTAATTAGCTAGAGTTTCCTTATGTGTTTTATACCCATCCGTGTATAATAAGAAATACGACACTTTTTAGTTATTAGGAGAATGCAAAATACTCTTTTTTTGGGATTTAAAATAAACCCTTATAAATCTTTTGGAAGCTACAAGAGCGAAACAATATTATTCCATATATATAAGTTTGTAAGTTTTTTTTGCATTATCAGTTGTACATTAAGCTTTGAGAGTTTTTCAAAAAAAAACTTGCTTTTTTTTTTACTTTAATCCAAAGGTTTTTTACTCTTTTCAATTTTAACCCTACATAATTTGTTTTTTAACTTTAACTCAGAACTTTTCATTATTTCTAATTTAATTTCGCAGCTTTTGTCACTTATACTTTTCATCTTTCGCAAATTTTCGTTTTACGTATAGTTCTACATTTTTTCGAGTTAATACGGCGCAACGTGCATGTGTGGTTCAACGTTTTTACCTCTATTTTCTCATGTTTGACAGGTTCGTCACAACACGCATACCCTAGGTCGAGTCAGTGTTGGTGGTCGATAACGGTTGTGTGACATTAGTACTATTTGACAACGTTTTACGCCACGCCGCAACGCGGGGTGTGCTTTGAGGTTTTTCAAAGAAAAAATAGTTATACATATGATTGTCGCAACGTTAACTTTGGGGGTTTCCCAAAAAAATGATTTTTTTTTTTACTTTTCGCCCAAAAGTATTTCACTAATTACTTTTAACCCAAAACTATTTGTTTTATTACTTCTAACACAAAACTTTTTATCTTTTGCAATCTATCCTTATAACCTTTTTTACTTTCAACTTGGTCTTTATAGTTTTCATTTTCCGCAAATTTTTCGCTTTATGCTTGGTTCTAAATTTTGTGACTTAACACTCGCAACGTGCGTTTTTGGTTTAACGTTTTTAAGTTTCGTTCTAATTTTGCGAGTTAACACGACGCAGCGTGCTTGTGTGGGTGAACGTTTTTACATCGTCTATTTTTTCCCCGTTTGACAAGTTTAACGTAACATGCGGGTGCTAGATCGACTTAGTTATAACTAAAGATTCCCCGCCGCATTGCGGCGGGTCGCAGTCCTAGTTGGTATCAAATACCCAACTAAGTCTCTAAATACATTATTTCTGGTTCAATGGAATAAATAAGTATAAGAAACAGCCCTATAAATTACAAACTTCTTTTTGCATTCAACCATATTTGGACTATTAATATGGGAAAATTACCAAAGTGGCCGTTTGACCAAGCCATTTTCCAAAATAGTCATTTGACCGGGCATAATGCACCCTCCCATCAAAGTGAACTCCCATATTTATGCACCTTCAATCCAGCCACAACCAAGCGGACACGTGTCCCTCTTACCTGACCAGGCTTTATGCACCTTCAATGTCAGCCGAGCCGCTACAAGTACAAGCCGAGCCGCTTCGCCCCCTGCCCCACAAGTACAAACCGAGCCGCTACAAGTACAACACCCTTGATTTCAAAAAGTACAACACCCTTGATTTCATTGCTTGTTGCACATGTGAATAGTGCGAAAGGAGGATGCTCAAAACTCGGAAGTCAAAAAGTTTATATAATGTTCTTGTTGGAAAAAAAATTCGGATGAAAGATTTCGCTAGATCGAATTGGGTTCAAGAATAGTAAAATTATTGAGATTTCTTGATGTCTCTCGATTCTAAAATCCAGAAAATTATGTGCTTCTACATGATGCGTGAAGTAGTAAAGCTTTCTCATGTGTATAACGTAACACATATGTATATATCCCACATTTTACATTCAATAATTATTGCATTACTCAATCAATAACCATCTTTTTTAACAAATGACGTTAGTACAACTTTAATAATCTCTAGTCCAATGTAATTGGTTATGAACTTAGCTATAATATGACTTGTTGATAGTTATCAAAGCAAGATGTTTAGGACAACGTAATATGCAATGAGCAATGGTATGGATACAAGCGTGCCGAATATGACCCTGACAATGGCAGACAAACAGATGTAAGAATATAATATTATTTACAAAAAAGATAGAACAAAAGAAAACGTAAGAATAAAATACTATTTACAAAAAAGATAGAACAAAAGAAAACGTTGGGTTCTAGTAAGGGTGGCTCTTTAGTGTTACTAAATAAGATCCTAAAACTTGAAATATATTTAACATTATTTTCTGGTTACATAAATAAAAGATTTAATAAAAATTATTAACAGTAAAACTATAAAAATAAATTACCAATTTTTTAGACTTATTTTTTTATATAGTAGGTGTTTAAGATTATATTATTTTAGACAAAGAGTTTATTTTAGAAGGACGACACCTTTACTAATTAATATACTTGATTATATAAAGAGTTTATTTTAGAAGGACAACACCTTTACTAATATACTTGATTATATTAGAAACTTAAATATATTTTTTCAATAGATATATTGCTTATACAGTTGTTTTAACAAAAAAGAATTAATAGAAAATTGACGCTGAATAGTATACTAAATTAAATCCTAAATATCACAAGAAAAGTTAAATTATTACACTAAAATTCTTGTGGAAAAAGGCCTAAATTAGAATTTTATAGAGTCATCTCCACTTCTACTTTCATAATTTTTTTTTTAATGGATAACATAATTAATCTCGAGTACTTTTAAGACATCTATCGAACCACACAGAGTACTTTGAGAGTAATTCGATTCCACTACCAATTCTGTGGAAAACCTGGTAACCCACCCGCCCGTAGACACGACGGTGAAATTACTAGTAAAATCCGTTTTGCTCAAAGATCAAAGCCAAGTTTCCATGATTCTCCTATCATTACTCACAAGTGTCTCATTCTACACCAAATGAGAGGTGAACAACATACATCTCTCAAGAGAAATATAAATCTTCCACCACTAGATCTAGAGATAATTGGCACTCCTACTTTCATATACTTTCTTGGTTTTCATTATCGACAACAAGTTTTGTAGTAATTGACAGAATATATTTGATCAACTACGTCATAATCATAAAAATGTTTCCATTGGCTTTTTGTAAAGAAAAAAGTTAGTTAAGTTAGTCTTTTCATTGGCTTGAGGAGACTTTTTATTAAAAAGAGTACATATACAAAAAGAAAAGCTTACGCGGTGCTGAGTAAGTTTGCATGAAGTCCATATTCCTTTGCAAATACGAAAGAACCAATGGCTTGCGGTAGGGCAGCCTGTCCAAATCAAGGTAACTTTTTTATTCTTCACAAGCACAGATTGCAATAATTTTTATGTGTGGTGGTGGGTGAAACAAACGCTCCATCTTTAGGCATGAAGCGACACATAAAGCCTAGTCAGTAAAAAAGTTTGAAGTTAAAAAAGGGTGTAGTAGTGTTTGAAATTTTGCAATTATTAGATATTCTAATAGAATTAAATAAAAATAAAAAAAAACATTAAAAAAATTCTATTGGTCATCCGTTTTGAATCAGGCGTTTTAAATAAAACGCTCTTCGATTTTTTTTTTGAAAAAAACGCCCAGGAGACGGTTAGGATGACGTGGAGGGGCTTTTCTTAGGGAAAAAACGCCAAAAACCCCCCTCCACTACGGCTGGTCTTAGGGGTACTTTTCTCTTTATTTGTAAAATTTAAATTTGCTACTAAAACAATTGGAATTTTAAAATTGATTAGCGTAGGTAATTTCGATCATAAACTTTTAAAAATGAAGTGTTTTTGTGACGGTCTTTCTAGTACCACTGTTTTTAGTTATCACTACTACATAACACATTTTGGACGGAAAATGTTTCGTAATATATAGTTTCGTCACTAATTGTTTTTGTGACTAACTTATGAAGGATATTAGTGACAGAAAGTTCCATATTTTAATTTGACAAGGTTTTGGACGAGCTTTTTATAGATCCCCTAATTAAAAGTTAAAAGAAACCATTAATTATTCGGTTTTAGTGCACAACAGTAGTAAGTGTATTATTATATATAACTCCTGCATGGGTAACCATTGACTTCATGAATAAATCAAGTTGGTCAAACCTTAATTTGGATTAATTTGTTGGTGAGATATTATTCTGTTAGCTATTTTTGGATTAATTTGTTGGTGTGATATTATTCTGTCAGAACAGGTATCATAAGCCTTAAATTCATGGAGTTAATTAATGGAGAATTAGATGCCAAAAAAAGTATTTGATGAGCGAATGACAACCCTAGATGCCTTAATTCTACACCGTTGCAAATATGCAAGAGAATTAAAAATGGTGAGTTGCACAAAATATAAAGCACATATATCAACTATAGAGATTAATATTTCATTGATATTTTATTTGATTACCAAATTGTTGACCCCCTTTAATTTTATAACTTCTAATTTTTTATGAGTTTTTGTTGACCCCCTTTAATTTTATAACTTGTAATTTTTTTATGAGTTTAAAAACGGGTAAGAGAATGTTAGTTGACTTCTATTTAACAATTAATTTATAAAAAATGGGTTGCTAATCAAACTTTTAATTGAGGTAGAATTTGTCTCCAAAACTTTTATAAACGAAACCATTTTTTGAAAATTGCTAAAGCGAGATCAGGATTACATGTACATATAATGTATGTGATAATGTGAAGACTTTATTTTTTTGAACAACGAATTTCTTACTCGTGAGACTTGAACTTAAGACCTCACAGTTAGGTGTATTAAAATGCTTTTGTCTTGCTACTTAAGTGTATTAAAATACGTTTTGGTTACCTGAATGATGGCAACATGAAGAACATCCCCTCGCAGACCAACAACAAAAGATCCAATTGCCACGGTCACTGGTGCTACGATAAACCTCAGTATCATTGCAACTACAACTAGTTTCGCACTACATTCAATCATCCTATCTTGCATTGCCATGAACAGTCCTGCATATTCTCCAATTTTAGAACCACAGAATAAAAATAAGTGAAAAAAGCATCCGAATTTAATAAAACAATAATGCAGTACAGTTTTGAGAACAGAAACTATACATTACCAGAAAGCAAAGCATATATGAGAAAAAAGATTTACAAGAGAATCGAATTGTAAAAAAGTTAGGCCGCTCGTGAGCTATTTGAGATTGTTCGCCAAAAGCTTGAATCGAGCATGGCCTCGTACATTGAGTTTTACTAATTTAGCGAGTCTAAATGAGTCTATTATTTATTAATTAATATACTTTATAGGTAAGGACTTTTCTAGGAAAAAGACATTTTTCCTAAAGAGTGTAAGAGGTCTATATAGACATTACATTTTAGATTTTTGGTATGATGTTATAGATTCTTTTGGCATGGTGTTATATAGAAAAACATATAACGTAACAATTTAAAACACAAGCAAATATATTCTAAGCATGAAATTCAAAAAGAACATATAAAAAAATTAATTAATGTGCTTTAAATTTCATGTCAAAAATACATATGATTGTATTTTAAATTGTT
Source organism: Helianthus annuus (assembly GCF_002127325.2). Classification (NCBI taxonomy): domain Eukaryota; kingdom Viridiplantae; phylum Streptophyta; class Magnoliopsida; order Asterales; family Asteraceae; genus Helianthus; species Helianthus annuus. The sequence continues at coordinate 129,345,465 of NC_035441.2, forward strand.
ACATTTAGTGTTTTTTTAATGCAAAAAGAATCTAAAGCATTAAGCTCAAATTTTTAAACAAAATGCCCACATAGACTCCTCAATCTTTTTAGGAAAAATGTCCGTTTGTAGATTAAGCCTACCCACCAAATATATATTCACATGATAATTATTTCATATGTATAAAGCTATGATAAATATATAATAATTAAATATATAAACTATGTTACATATAAAAACTATATATATGTACACACACAAACATAGTTTTAATCTGTATATATAAAATATAAAAAATAATAAACAGTAAACGAGACGAGACGAGCTCGAGTTTTTAAAAATAGAGCTTTGAAAACGAGTTGTCTTGACTCATTTACACCCTATAAGTGATACAAATGTTGCTGTATCATAGTTATAGGTATAGTGATTTGGATGTCAATAATAATCGCGTAGAGAAGCTCACCCATGCACAACATGGATATTCCAGCACCAGCTCTCGACATGATATGTACCGATCCTTCCATGATAATCGGCATTTCCAGATTCCACCTGCAGCCAATGATTGCAGACATAAGAGTCATGAGAGTTCTTAACACTACAATGACATATATGAAATCTATATATATTTATAAGTTTTAGGAATGATACAAAGTTGAGCTATCTATCCCAGAACGTTAGCATTACCTATTAGATATGAGTGCCCAAATAAGCCCGAGACTGCAAGCGTAAGAGTTCGGGTTCTTAGCAAGCTTTAGTCCAACAATTTTTGCTATAACCAATAGAGAAGTTTGTTTACTTTTGTCATCCACATTAGTGCTTTCACAATTTGTGGCAGATTCTAATGACGAAGCTCCTGAATCCAACGATCGCTTTGCGCTTTGGAACTCAAACATCATGAGAAGGACCATTATCCAAAGCATGAATTGCAAAATGGATGATTGTATGACAATATTCTCTCCAAGAGGTCCATACATTGCTTCCATGAGAGGCACCCCTACAACAAGTGCATTGTTTAAGCTAGACAAAGAGAAGCATGTAATGGACCAAGCATAGTTTCCTTTCTTAGTAAAATTAGCCCATAACAATATTGCTAAGAGAATGATGGCTTTGGAGATGACATCAGCTGCCAAGAAACGATAGTTCATTTTGTAAGGATTGATGCGGGTTGTGAAGTCGAATGTGAACAGTGGCATGATGAAGTAGCAACTTAGCCGGTTTATCGCGTCACAATGGTCGGAGTTGAACATGTGCCACCACTTCACGGAACCATAACCTAAAATCAGTGCTGTGTAGAGTGGAAACATTGCGGCAAGAACCTTGTAAATGTCTTCCCACCCTATCATTTCTCTTAGTATTATTATTCTGTTAACTTAATATATATGTTGTGTGGAAATGATATGACTATTTAAATGTGGTTGTATATATATAGATGCAACTAGGTAACGACAAACATATTAATTAATGGTCAAATGTGGTTACCCTAAGGCCTAAGAGAATATTTTCTTCAAGTCCTAGAATGATGTGCTTTGTCAGCCACCATTAACAGTGCTCATTAGCCCGTACAGAATGCTAAATATTAGGTTATTCGGTGTGGAGGAGTCAAGTTCTTGGAGGATGTCCCTCCACGTCAGCGTCACGTCAACATTTAAGGAGGATGCCCCTCCAACGATAGACCAAGAGAAAGGAAAGATGTGCCTATATATGTATATGTGTTGTATTTGTATATATGTGTGTGAGAGAAGGGGAAGGCCCGGCAACAACATCCTGGGGAAGACGTTCACGACGCCGCCACACCTCTGAAATGGTGTTGATGGTCGGCGCCGGTACAAAACGGGCCTAAACACCCCGTACCGAGTAGGCTTGTAAACAAGTAAACAACAACATGAACAATCACAATGTGTATTAGATTTCAACTCATAGTTCAAAAATATTTAGTTTTCTTACGTCTCTGTATTGTCATAATCTTTTACATTTATTTTTCATCATTGAATTTTCTTTTTTGATAAATTGTATAATTTATGAATTGTTAACCAACTTATTATAATAAATAATACTTAATAAACTAATTTATATGATTTTAAAATTATATACAATATATAATGGAAGGGATTTTAAGAGGCCTAAAAGTTAAGATTTTTTTTTTTGTTTTAATGCTTAAGGTACAACCTAAAATGAGGGTAAATTACCTTTTTAAACATTAATTACACTTTAATGCTCTTAACTTAGTCACACTTTAATTCCTCTATCTTTAACAAAATGATAGATAATTAATTAGTAGTTACACTTTATTTTTCTATAAAAAACTATCCCCACGAATTTTAAACAGATATAACTTTTTCGTATGTTAATAATTTTTTAAATATACCATAAAAACAAGTATTTTATTCTATTTAATTTGACTATTGTATTACTATAGTCTTTTTTAATTAAAAAAATCAATATGTTACGTGATTAATAAGATGAGCATAACTGAAGGTTACATGTTCTTGTTAAAGGTTACATGTTCTTGTTATCGTATACATACTTCATTAATAATGATTGAAAAGTAAAATAAATATGATATACAAGTCATAAATCATTAATGCAAATGGAACAAGTGGTAAACCCAATTTTTTTTTATTTATTATAAGGAAGTACTAAACCCACTTTTTTTAAGTAGTGGAACAAGTAGTAAACCCACTTTTTTTTAAGCAAGTACTAAACTCACTTTTTTTTTTAAGTAGTAAACCCACTTTTTTTTTTTTTTAAGGAAGTACTAAACTCACTTTTTTTTAAGTAGTAAACCCACTAAGGGCATGCCCATTAATTTTCTTATTTTTGGTAGTTCAAAAATTTTGACATATATCATCACAAAAGGATAGCAACGTGCAAATCCTCCAGTGCTAAAAAACGCCACATTGGTGTTAGCTTCTTTCCATTTCCATACGTTGTTGATAATGGTCTTAGGGTCATCATACTCACTTGGGATTTTAGAAACTCCTTTCCTTTATCATTCTATGGTTCAAAGCAAAAGTTGCAAATACCGAGGAATGAGATTCATTGTTCCACTTGTAATTTGTCTCGGTGCCATCTTATTTCAAGTTTAGGTAGCTAGAGGGTGGGGAGTTTCGACGCAACATGAGAATATATCTGTGAATATGACAAGAGCCTTGCCCCATATATACAAATGAGTTACGCATGGAGTAAAATGGTCGGTCAAAATGAGTAGTTTCGTCACATCCTTTCATATCTGCCAACCAATTTTTTACGGTTAAAAATCAATTTATAAAAAGCTGCAAGGTAGGACACTTAGTTTTATTAATATCCTTTGACTTAAATTATTTTTATATATATATATTTTTAAATGGCAATGGTTACTCACTCCCAATTTACACCACATTAATCATAAACTACTTCTTGCTTGGAATTGAACTTAAGACCTCCCACTAAGAGACTACCAACTTTAATTTGCTTTATCGATCGTAAGTTCGTAACAAAGTAGTTTTGTTACTTACTAGTAGGGAGTCCGCGCGTTGCGGCAGGACTCTTAAACCAAACAAAAGTTAGATGTTTTTGAACCACTAACACGTGTTACGACGTGTCAACCGAGAATTCCCAACACTTCAGAATATTCAAAAACACATAAACTACAGAAAAAACAATGGTGTCTGCCAGTTTTGAGTCAATATATATCATCCTCATCACTCAAAAGTAAGCCCCTATTTCTACTAGTAAGAATTCCCAACAATTGCATTTTCAATCTGGAATCAATGCATTTTGAGTTTCAATCTGAGAATTCCCAACACTAGCATTTTCAGAATAGTAAAAAAAAAAAAAAAAAAAAAAAACAAATTTGTGCAGCAAATGAACCGAATTTGACTTATGGGAAGTGCCCTATTGTAAATATAAGATCTTGAGAGTTGAAACAACCTTTTCACCAATTTTAAAGTTAATGACTTTTCTTTTGTTATATATGTGGACAACGACAGTTTCTTTGGTCTTGGAATTACCTGAAGTTGAGTGAATAAAGTATAAGAAATTTTAAACTACTTAATTACCTGCTGCATTTGCACTTATACACCATCTAGTATGTCAATAGATGTAAACTTATCCAAAGCCTCTTCAGAAGTCCCTATATTGCGTTCAATTTCAACCATGAGACACAATATCTACAACATCAAAAACAAAAAAGTTTAGCCCCACTGATATATGAAGAACAACAAAAGATCACAAAAATCAAAGGAAAAAAGGAACGTACTATTCCAGCGTGCTTACTTCCAAATCACTAAAACTAAACATCTTATTTCCATTTTTCGAGTGATGAAATTGGGTGGCGGCAGTGGCGGACCCAGGATTTTATTTCAGTGGGGTCCATTTTCGGGCCGGTCCTCGTTCGGGTCGAGTTAAAGTGAGGTTTGAACTAGAATTTAAAAAAAAATAAGAAAAATGGGCTTATCAAGGATTGAACCCATGACCTCTTGGTGGAAAAGAGGAAGATTTACCACTACACAAGCTTTCTTTTTATTTTTATGGTGTCCACCTAATTGTATTTATGGGGTCCATATACAATTTAATATACCGAATCTACTATTTTTTTAAAAAGATTGGGGTCTGGGGACCCCGGTGGCACCAATGTGGGTCCGCCCCTGGGTGGCGGCTTCCACGCAACTCCACGAGTAATGGAAGCTCCATAATGTGGCGCCCCAACCCCCCTTACAAGGTGGGATAGAGGGAGAATGGGAGAGGGGGCGTTTGTGCACTTCCGTGGAGTAACCCTAGCAGGTGTACGTTATGTAGCTTTGTTTTTTGGTGATTCCCGTTGGCAATGCTCTAAAGATAAGAGAAACTGATCCAGATATAGTTTTTGGAAATATTTTCAAGGCACACACTAAAACATTGGTTGATAAAGTCAGGTTAGGTGGTTCAATTAATGAGGTTTCTTTACAAAGGTATTATTTGCTATCTCTGCTGCTGTGTTGCAGACTTGTTGTTATTTGCAATGATATTCAGCAATACCAAAACCCAACTGAAGCTTGAAGCATCTACATATTATATCCTGAAGCTTGGGTAGTTGAGGCAAAGCTACAGATGCCTCTAATAACAATATATATAGTGATGCATGAAACCCGGATAATCTCTTAACATCAATAGTTAGTTTAGATAGTTAAAATAGTTAGTTATACAGCGGTTACATGGCGATTATAAACTACAAGGACCAAAGTTGTCAAGAATGAAAGGTGGTAACCACCACCCTTACCGAAAGGGTGTGTCTCCACCCTCACACCTATTCCGATCGGCCAAGACAAGGGAAAAGGAAGGAGGCACCAATTGGAACTTGTGGACAGGATACAACGTGCCTCTTCATGTTTAATCACAGCCACACATTCAAGGGACGCGTCTATTCACAAAGAGACACGACTCTTCACTCGCACCCGTTGGAAAACTATAAATAGGGGTCATTTGATTTCATTTGAACACACTCTCATTTTCGATACATACATACATTCGGTTATTGTATGATCATTGTATTCAAGTTATTGTTATTCAAGTTTGTTTATCACGCTCATTCTAGAGATCAAAGATCGTGTCGGGCCAACAATTGGTATCAGAGCATCAGGCTCTAGGCGTGGGAATCGCAAGGTATCGCAGGGAATTCGCGATCAGGTTTCAAGTTCGTTTTCAATTCGCAAGTTTCAATTCAGAATTTTGTTTAAGGGTTCGGTTCTAGGGTGATACGGTTGAACCGGGTTATTGGTTAGGAATCTAGGATTGTTGATTTCGGGGTTTAGTGCGAATTAGATTGTTGATTGTTTGATTGTTACACGATTCGGGTAATCATGGGTTTGAGATTTATTGAAACCAAGAAAGTAAAAGTTTAGTAAAGGTGAAGATTGTTCGGCAAGAAGTCATGTCAGGAACATCCGGACAAAATCCGATAATAATACAGAAGGAAGGAAGTTCTCTTTCCCAGTTTCAGTGTCCGATTCTGAAACCAACAAACTATACGGTTTGGGCTATTCGTATCAAGACGATTCTTGAAGTAAATGGTTTATGGGAAACGATTGAACCGGCAGAAAATGCAACGGTAGACACTAAGAAAGATAAGTCTGCAATTGCATATTTGTTTCAAGCAATACCAGAAGATGTTGTATTGCAAGTTGCAAGTTGTAAGACTGCAAAGGAAATTTGGGATAATCTAAAGGTAAGACACGTTGGTGTTGATCGGGTATAAAAGGCGCGTATGCACACGCTATTGTCAGAATTTGAATTGTTGCAAATGAAGGATGACGACACTATTGATTCGTTTACCGCAAAGATTAATAGTATCGTTACCCGGGCAACTGAAGTAGGAACGACGTTGAGTCAACCGACTCTAGTACGCAAACTCCTAAATGGCGTACCGGATAAGTTTACTTAAATCGTTGCCTCCATGGAACAATACTCCGATCTAGAAACTATGACGCTAGAAGAAGCGGTCGGAAGATTAAAGACGTATGAAGAACGGCTCAGGATAAAGAAATGAAATCAAGGAGAAAGCCAAGATAGGCTTATGTTCACGCATCATGATAACGCCAGAGGAAGACAGTTTGGAAACCGCGGTCGTGGCAGATTTAACCAAACGCGTGGAAATTGGCGAGACAAGAGAAATAGGCAAAATCCCAGAAGCGAAGGATCTACATCTAGACCTAGAAGTGGAAATTCTAGAAATTGGAGGAAGTTTGCAAGAACCGACCTAAGTAAGGTCCAATGTTTTAAGTTTCAGAAGTTTGGACACTTCAAGCAGGACTGTCCTGAGAAAGACGTAGTACAAGAACACTCGAACCTTGTCGAGGAAGATGAAGCACCAGTGTTATTAATGGCAATCCACGAAAAGAACATTGAGAACGTTGATCAAGAAAGGGTTCTACTAAACGAAGAACGCATAGAACCATCAAGATACGCCACGGAAGATGAAAGTCTATGGTACTTAGACAACGGCGCAAGCAACCACATGACAGGTGTGCAAAGTCACTTCAGAGAGTTAGATGAGAAGGTGACAGGACAAGTACGTTTCGGAGACGGTTCGCACATAGAGATTGAAGGCAAAGGCTCAATACTACTGGAATGTCAGAATCAAGAACAGAGGATTATTTCGCAAGTGTATTACATTCCAAGTCTGAAGAGCAACATATTAAGCCTTGGACAACTTACAGAAATCGGTTGCAAAGTGGTTATGGACGGAGATCTACTAACTATCTGAGATCGAAATAGAAAGCTACTAATGTGAGTCAAGAGAATGAAGAACAGGCTGTACAAAGTCAAGCTGAAGATTGGAAGGCCAATCTGCCTGCTCTCGAACACCGAAGACATAGCATGGTTATGGCACGCAAGGTTAGGTCATTTACACTTCGATGCTATCAAAGAGATGACTCGTAAGAACTTGGTACATGGAGTTCCTCAAATAAGCCATGCTAGTCAAATCTGTGACGCATGCTTATTAGGAAAGCATAGTAGGGCACCATTTCCAAATCAGGCGAAGTTCAGATCTTTAAAACCTCTGGACTTAGTCTATGGAGATTTGTGTGGTCCTATATCCCCACCAACACATGCTGGGAAGAAGTATATATTCTTACTTGTAGACGATTGTACTCGCTACATGTGGGCATATTTACTAACTTCCAAGGATCAAGCATTCGAGACTTTTAAGGAGTTCAAAGAAAAGGTGGAGAAGGAAGCGCAGACCAAGTTAAAGATGCTAAGGACGGATAGAGGAGGTGAATTCACATCGGCTGAATTCAACAAGTACTGCAAAGACAACGGCATAGCAAGATAGCTCACAGCACCGTATTCCCCACAGCAAAATGGAGTAGTAGAAAGGCGAAACAGGACGATGTTATCCACTACTCGCAGTATGCTGAAGGCAATGAATATGCCACAGAACTTTTGGGGTGAAGCAATACGACACACGATATATGTACTAAACAGGGTTCCAACGAAAGCCCTGGTGAACAAGACACCATATGAAGCATTGAAAGGAAGGAAGCCAAATCTAGAACACTTGAAGGTTTTTGGCTGCACGGCTTATGCTAAGGTATTACCACTTCAACAAAAGAAGTTAGATGATAGAAGTGCACCTATGGTTTACCTTGGAATAGAAGAAGGATCAAAGGCATACATATTATATGATCCGTCAAAGAACAAGATATGTGTTAGTAGAGATGTAAAGTTCATGGAAGGTCAACCATGGAACTGGAATAGTTATATGGAAACGATAGATTCAGGGAATCCCGAATGGACAAACTTTGTCATTCAAGAAGATGACAACTTATCAGAACCAGAAATGGACGCACCAGGAAGTCCAGCAAGTAATGGGTCACATCATGAAGATTCAGGAGTTGATCAGGAGGATCCAAACTCCTACATAACTCCGCCAGCACACTCACATGATCCGAACTCATCTGGAAGTTCGAGTAATTTATCAAGTAGAGGTCCATCTACCTCTGAAAGTACAACAGAGAGTATTAATGACACTAACTGAGAAGTCTCGAAGAACTGTATGAAGAGACGGAGGAAATTCAAGTAGATCCACAAGAATTACTACTTGCAGAAGAAGAACCAAGGAATTACAAGGAAGCATCTAGTGACAGAAACTGGATTAAAGCAATGAAGGACGAGTTAGACTCGATAAACAAAAATAACACTTGGAGGTTGACAGAGTTGCCAAGAAATCACAAGGTAATAGGTTTAAAGTGGGTATTCAAGACTAAGAAAGATGCAAACGGAAACGTAGTCAGACATAAAGCAAGGCTGGTTGCAAAAGGATATGTTCAGCAACACGGAATAGACTTTGACGAAGTCTTTGCACCAGTAGCACGTATGGAGACAGTTCGACTAATGTTGGCTTTAGCAGCATATCAAGGTTGGGAGGTACATCATTTAGACGTAAAGTCTGCATTCTTACATGGAGATCTCAAGGAGGAGGTCTATGTATCACAACCAGAAGGATTTGTAAAGCCAGGAGATGAAGGAAAGGTTTATAAACTATCAAAAGCACTGTATGGATTGAGACAAGCACCAAGAGCTTGGAATACGAAGTTAGATCAAACCCTAAAGTCACTTAATTCAAGAAGTGCACTTTAGAGAATGCAATCTATACAAGGATGATGTCTGTCGATATGGACATGCAAAAACCGAAATAAACTAGTAGCTAGAGTAAGTCGGATATCGAACCAGAGGAGGATTGTGGAAAGTGTATAATGCTCAGTTTTGATTAACTACTATTAAAAAGTAAAAATCAATTGTTGGATTTGATTGATTATCTAACTAACAAACTACGAAAATACGAGGTTTTAAACAGTTGGAGAGAACAATGGTTCCTCCAGATTTCAGATTTTATAGCTAGATTCAATTATGTGTTTAATCGAAACACTCACATAGACATAAGTGTTTAAACCTAATTCATCAATTGTGATAACCAACGACTAAGTACTCCGGTCAATAAATAACGGGAGGTTATCGAATGATTATCAATTACAATTACAAACCCTAACCCCATGTCAAATATATCCGAATTACTAGAACTCTCGGGAACTGAATGCTTAGAAATCAAGGTTTAAATAAATGCAATTCTTTACAACCAATAAATCAAATCAAATCAAGGTGAAAAGCATCGAATGCTTAGATCACCAAGTTATACGATTGTCACAAACACATAAAATTGTCTAACTTACAAAAACCCTCCATCCGGAGGAAACCACTAGGAGACTAGCCGCTCATGAAGGTGAGATGATCTTCAATAGCTTCGGTCATCGTGCCCCCCTTGTCTGCCGTCGAGATGTGTTGATGATGTTGTGTTTCGAGATTTTATGCCTCCCAAGAGTCTGCCGTCCCTATTCGGCCCAATATATTCTCACATGAGTTTGGCCTTTTTGTTTTGTGCCTCCACCCAAAAACACACGTGCACTTCTTTTCTTGTTTTGGCGGCCCAATCAATAGAACCCACAAATTTCCTTACCGTCAAAAGATGTTTGACATTATTGATGCCAAATTACTTTTGTGATCCCATGTTCCATATGTCAGCCGCCAATTAATGTTGCCTCCCTCCTTTTCATGTGACTACCTGCTTGATGTTTATTAGTAAAACAATAATAGCCCCTATTCCAAGAAGTCTACGTGTCCCCTGATGTTGAGATGTTGATGAATTCCTAGGATGAATGATATTGATCAATTAAATGCCTTCCAAGAGTCACCTCCCACAAATATTCACATGAATATATGTAGTGAGAAGTCAGCCGCCACTTCCCATGTATTTGTATTGTATTATAACAATGTAAATAATGCCCTGTCATGATGATATTTTTGACTTTGTAAACCTTTGTATCATGTGCGTGTGATCAGCTGCTTCCCTTTCTTTTTTTTTTTTTTATTATAAAGCCCCTTTTTATAATTCCATCCAAACCAACATGTGCGTTGTTTTATGTTTCCAGTCGTAGGCTACGTTTATAAAACGTATGCTACGGTACAAACCTTCTGTGAACTCTTTTGCTGATGTCTCGCTCCTTGTGACTTCTTTTTAACATGCATTTCAACTTTCAACTAATGACAAACTGCCCCCTGGACTTCATCCACTTCCGTATCTTGTGCTTCGAAGTTGTTTTATCACCCGCAACAATTACCTAGCAACGTGATGTGCCTCGGTTATCATCCAAGTATTCTGCTTCATTACCAAACGTCATAACTTTACCAAATTACGCGATTAACCTGTAAAACCACATACTTGCGTAGTTAACATATTCAAAGCGTATAATCACATGAATGGTAGTAAAACACGTAAATTAAGCACATTAACACTCAGACTTCACACTCTCCATCACATCCCCACACTTGACATTGATTGTCCTCAAGCAACCGTCACAAACATTACTCACCTTTTTAACAAATCACCATTAAATTTCTTACCGAATTAACAATTTAAGGTCCCAAGTCATACCCGTCCCATAGACTGACACAATCGAGATTGACAATCTGACAGATAAATGATACGCATTTAAAACAATTTAAGACTTACCTAACTAAAACTAACATGCTTATGATACTATACACATGCCACACGCCCCTCACAAGAATCACTCCTCTCAGCTCAATCAAGGCTAGCGTGTAATGTGCTAGTATATATATCACTCAAAACCAAGTATGCTACTTTGCAATCATAAGCTTGTATAGCAATCATACCTCCACTGTATCAAATAACGTAACACATATCAAAAGGACTTTTGGGTTTTGGGTTAAGGGTAAAGGTAGGAATATATTTTTAGGTTTTTATGTTTATATGGCGAGCACAAATGAACACACCAACCATGACAACTTTATTCACAATAACACTAATACTTTGGGTATTTCCGACCCATTTATTCAACACGAACATAACAATGATTTTTTTTTCTTTTTTTTCTTTCTCTTTTTTCTTTTCTTTTTTTTTCTATTTTTTTTCATAACATACTTCTAAACACACTTGTCATCCATGGTTGGTAATCAAACGGGTTAAACAAGGTGTAACAAACGAAGGGTAAAAGGCTCAACATGGTTAACTAAGGTGGGATGGATAAACAATGAACATACGAAACAATGAAGTGATCCTAATGCCTTTATCATCTATGTGCATACGCTAAACCACAGTCTCAGCATGTATCAAACTACACAAGTTCTAACACAAAGCAACATATGGCCTACTCTCAACAATTGAACAGTTATTGTAATTCAACTAACAATCTAGTAGGCTTAAATCTCTCACCGAACAAAAGGAATATAGGTTGCCGACACGTAGCATGTGTAATTCCTAAAGCATGTTACCCCTAGTTAGGCATCTCTTCTCGACTATTTTCTAAAACCTGTCAGAAAAACTCTCATGAAACTTAAAGGGACAACCATGACTAGGGATCTAAGTTAGTTTAATATCAGTAGGAACCTCTTAGCGATTAAAAATATTGGTTTTCATGTAGTTCAAGCATACTTGAGAAACAAAAATTTTTCAATTTTCAGCAATTTCAACCAATTTAAGCATTTGAGATCAACAATCTTACCAACCCTCTCTCGAGTTACCGCATCCCCACACTTGGGATACATTGTCCCCAATGTATGGTGCAATTTATAATCTAAACTCGAAAGATACCACCCACAGACCATGAACGGCTAATAACTAGACGACTCGACACATAAAACCACTCCCAACACAAGAAGTTCACACCACCAAATACACGAAAACAAATAAAACACAGGATAGATAAACACATGCACCTGATCAGAAAACAAGTGAGTGTCTGTGGCGGTGTAGCTGCTGCGATCTAACCGGAACATACGCCCCTCATAGATTCTTTGAGATCTCACCGGGGGATGTTGCCAAACATCCCCACACTTGATTCATTGCATCCGTGAAGATAGAATCGTAGGAACCTGTCAAAACACAACACACCAAAACACAACCAAACCAAAATACAATACTCTACATCCTCGGGCTGCCTCCCGAGAGCGCTAAGTTTAAAGGTCTTCAGCCAGACCGTACCTGATATGCGCTATGGTGGTCTCAATGCACATTTACCCCTAACATTTCCAACGAATGCCCGGAAATTTACATGCCATCTCCATAGGTTCGTAAGTATAATTGGCATGTTCAGAAAGCACATGCGGGATTCGCTAACCCACTTCATGAGATATACACCGATGTCTTGTAGCTTCACCCTTTTCATCTTCTTTCTCGAACCCTCTTCCCCACACTTATTAATTTGAATGATTGATATGGGGAGAGGTTCGGTACACACATTCATTTCATCAAACTGCTCTGCCTCCTCATCCTCACACACCATCTGATCCACTAGTGACTCTTCATCAGATAAAGGGTTCATTGGTGTGGTATTATCCTCCACAACCTCCTCCTCCATGTGAGAATAATCTCTAATGTCAACAGGTAATGGTGAGAGTCGCTCTTCTATTTCTATCTTCATTTTTAACTTCTGACACTTGGAAACTAGGCAGCTGATTCGATCTTCATCGGAAAGGTTGGGTGCTAATAAATACTGTTCGAGTTTGGACAAACTCGCTTCCAACATAGCAAGCTTTTTCTCCTCCTCGGTCTGATAAGTATAGACACCCTCGGGCTCAGGATATTCCTCGGGATGATACTGTCGGTATCCCTGATACGGTGTTGAGATGTATGCATCCATCATTTTTTTATTCCAATACTCTGGATTTTCCAAATACACCACGCAGACATCCTCATCATAAGAAGTATGATAACGACCGCAACAGAAACATCGTCCATCCGTCCTTGGCTCATAATAAGTATCCTCGTCCTGATCCCATCCATCAGAGTAATAACCATCCTCCACCGTTGTATCATAATCATAAAAATATGGTGGAGGGGAAGGATTATCATAGCAAGGCATCGGTGGTTCTGCCAATTTCGTTCTTTCCCGTCTAAATCGGGCCTCGTGGCAACCGATACACGGGTGAAGTGGTTCCCTGCACAAAATGCATCTAAGAGAGGTGCATAATATCGTAAGATCTGTCATCCTGCACAAACACAAAAACACAAGTACCACGCATAAATCTGAACAAAACAAAACAAAACAGACACTATTTTTGGATTTTTATTTGTTTTTATTTTTTTTAAACTAAAACTTAACACTAAACACTTTGCGCACGCCTCCCCGGCAACGGCGCCATTTTGATGTCTGTCGTTATGGACATGCAAAAACCGAAATAAACTAGTAGCTAGAGTAAGTCGGATATCGAACCAGAGGAGGATTGTGGAAAGTGTATAATGCTCAGTTTTGATTAACTACTATTAAAAAGTAAAACTCAATTGTTGGATTTGATTGATTATCTAACTAACAAACTACGAAAATACGAGGTTGTAAACAGTTGGAGAGAACAATGGTTCCTCCAGATTTCAGGTTTTATAGCTAGATTCAATTATGTGTTTAATCGAAACACTCACATAGACATAAGTGTTTAAACCTAATTCATCAATTGTGATAACCAACGACTAAGTACTCCGGTCAATACATAACGGGAGGTTATCGAATGATTATCAATTACAATTACAAACCCTAACCCCATGTCAAATATATCCGAATTACTAGAACTCTCGGGAACTGAATGCTTAGAAATCAAGGTTTAAATAAATGCAATTCTTTACAACCAATAAATCAAATCAAATCAAGGTGAAAAGCATCGAATGCTTAGATCACCAAGTTATACGATTGTCACAAACACATAAAATTGTCTAACTTACAAAAACCCTCCATCCGGAGGAAACCACTAGGAGACTAGCCGCTCATGAAGGTGAGATGATCTTCAATTGCTTCGGTCATCGTGCCCCCCTTGTCTGCCGTCGAGATGTGTTGATGATGTTGTGTTTCGAGATTTTATGCCTCCCAAGAGTCTGCCGTCCCTATTCGGCCCAATATATTCTCACATGAGTTTGGCCTTTTTGTTTTGTGCCTCCACCCAAAAACACACGTGCACTTCTTTTCTTGTTTTGGCGGCCCAATCAATAGAACCCACAAATTTCCTTACCGTCAAAAGATGTTTGACATTATTGATTCCAAATTACTTTTGTGATCCCATGTTCCATATGTCAGCCGCCAATTAATGTTGCCTCCCTCCTTTTCATGTGACTACCTTTTTTTTTTGAACAGCAACGATTCTATGATTTATAGAACAGGGCCAGCATATGCTGTAAAACCCAAAGATTACAAGCTAATACATTAAACAAAAATAATTTTAAAGACGTTCACCCACTATATTTTAGTATTTTATAATGTCCCTTATGTTGAAATCCTCCCACCTTTCCCACACAATATCTCGCAGTTTCGATCTACTTTTCAACCACAAAAACGTGTCGACCTTAATATCCTCGGCGATTCTTTCTCCTGTCCTTGCTATACCTTCAAACTCTTTGTCATTTCTAGCTTTCCATAAGTGCCACATAGTTGCTTGCATTACCATTTTCACTGTTTTTCTCCACATTATAGACCCCTTTAGCCCATCCACATATGTTAAAGCCTTCTCGCAACTACTGGTGTCCGCCACCGAAGGTAATTTCAGCCAGTTAATAATTTTTCTCCAGACTATTATCGATTCCACACACTCACTAATTACATGATTGACTGTTTCTTCCTCTAATCTGCACCTGGAGCAAAGGTAATCGCCCAACCCAATTCCTCTTTTTCTCAGTTCGGTTTTCACCGGAATTCTTTCAACGCCCACCCTCCATGTGAAATAATTTATTTTTGCAGGTAGCCACGTATTCCAGTGCTTCCATTCCTCCTCTCTTTCGCTTTCCATGTTCTTGTAGATCTGATCTTTAACCGCTGCCACTGAAGGTTCTTCCCAGTTGCTGTTCATCCATCCCCATCGGTCCTTGCCTGTGAACGGTTTTGTTTTGTTTAATTCCTTTAACATATCTGACCACTGAGACCATTCAACGTCTGAATTTGGGGGTCTCGCCCACTCGATACTCCACTGTACTTCATTCTGTAAGTTTATTGCGTATTCTGAAACCCTAGCCTGTTTATTTTTTGCAATTTTGAACAAATCTGGAAATTGATTTTTGAAAGATTTTTCTCCTGCCCATCTATCCAACCAAAACTTTACCTCTGTTCCATCTCCCAATTTCGCCATCAGTTTATCTTCCAGCTTTATTCCTTTGCTCTCCAATTCTTTGAAGGATGTCACAATGTCTTTCCACAATCCGCTAATGCTATTGTTAACCGGAATGTATTTCGTGCTTCTCGAATTTGAGTGAACTGCCCTTATAACTCTTGTCCAGAGAGCATTCGGTTTCATCTTGAACTTCCATCCCCACTTTGCTAGCAATGCCAAATTGGTGCTACTCATATCCCCAATTCCAAGGCCACCATATCTCTTTGGTTTAATCATCTTATTCCATGCTATCCATCTTATCTTGCTTTTTCCGTCTTTCATCCCCCATACAAAATCCCTGCGGATTGCCTCTAATTTCTGTAGAACTTTCTTTGGTGCTCGGTACATCGATAGATAGTAGTTTGGTAAAGCTCCCATTACCGCTTTCGCTAGAACCAATCTCCCGGCAAAAGATAGGCATTTAGCTTTCCACGCCGAAAGTTTACTATTGAATTTATCCACAATTGGCTTCCAAAATTTTATTCGTTTCATATTTGCTCCTATGGTTAATCCAAGGAACCTGAACGGTAGATCGCCTTTCCTGCATTTTAACTTGTCTGCCATACTTTCAACTTCCTCCTCATCAATACCCACTCCATATAACTTAGATTTATTTAGGTTTACTTTTAGACCCGAGCATAAATAAAAACATCTTAGGATCCTATTCAAATTTAGGATGTTTGTTTCAGACCACTCACCCATGAATATTACGTCATCCGCGTAGCATAGGTGTGTTATACACGGACCATCGTTCGGTAATTCCACTCCTTTGAAGACTCCTCTTTCTCCTGCCCTGGACATGATAACGCCCAACGCTTCCATAGCTAGAATAAATAGAAATGGTGATATGGGGTCGCCTTGTCTTACTCCTCTCTGTAGCTTAAATTCTGAAGTTGGGGATCCATTTACCAATATTGAAGCCCAACTCGATTTTAGGCATGCTCCGACCCATTTTCTCCATAGATGCGGGAACTTCATTGCTTTTAAATTAGCCAACAAGAACTTCCAGTTTATTGTGTCGTATGCTTTCTCGAAATCCACTTTAAACACGAAAATTTTCTTTTTACTCTTTTTAGCCCAAGATATTACCTCACTAGTGATAACCGGGCCATCAAATATGGATCTTCCTTCCACGAATGCTGTTTGTACAGGGCCAACTACAGATCTGATGACCTTTTTTAGTCGGTTTGCTAGTAGCTTAGCTATCACCTTGTATATTACTCCAATCAAGGAAATAGGGCGATATTCGTTAACGTCTTTGGGGTCTCTCGTCTTTGGGATTAATGCTACGAAGGACGGATTGCAGCCTCTTTCAATTCGTGCTTTCTCGTGGAATCCTGCTATTGCTCCCAGAAAGTATCTCTCCAATTTGTTCCAATATTTTTTGATGAACTTGAACGAGAATCCATCAGGCCCAGGGGCCCTATCACTCCCACACGCCCAAACCGCGGTTTTTATTTCTTCCCTCGAAAATTCGGCAATCAGATTTCCTGCTTGGTCACTTGTTAATTGTGAGAAACCTCTTCCATCAATCGTCGGTCTTCTATCTACTGGTTCGATGAATCTTGATTTGAAGTTTTCTAGAATGGATTCCTTAATCAACTTGGGGTCTGTTTCCATAACTCCGTTTATTCTTATAGAATTTATTCGATTCCTTGCTTTTCGACAGCTTATGATTCCGTGGAAGAATTTCGTGTTTTCATCACCTAACTTCGCCCATCTCATCTTAGCCTTTTGTTTTAAATCATCCAATCTTCTCTTCTCGTATGTCTTTATTTTCCACTTACTTGTGATTCTACTCTCCTTTTCCTTCTTTGTGAGTCTTCGAGTTTCCGCCATTTTCTCGATTTCTTCTATTACTTTTTTGTTTTCTTGTAACTCTTTATCCTCCTTCTTCTTTGACTCTCTTCTCCAATTCTTTATATCTCCTTTAAGCCTCTTAAGGATACCTGCCACCTCCTTTATCGATATCATCCCTATTTCAACATCGCCCAATACTTTCTCTACCACTTCGTCAAGACCCTTTAGCTCCATCCAACTATTATAAAATCTGAAAGGGATCGGTCCGAAATCTGGGGAAGAGCATGTTAGCGTTAAGGGATTGTGGTCCGATAGGTTCCTCGCTAAAGCCTCACATTTAGCCACCGGCCACTTATTCATGAACTCGTGGCACACTAGGATTCTGTCGATTTTGCTAAGGCTGGATCCATCCTCCGTCATAACCGTAAACTTGTAGCCCCCCATTTGGTACTCTACCAGTCCTGATTCAGATATGAAGGAGTTGAAAAACGATGCACTGTAGTTATCAAATTTTGAGTTCATTCTCTCTCCTTCTTCTCTCACTTCGTTGAAGTCTCCCATCATGATCCACATACCTTCATTTTGTTCTTTTAAGCTTTTCAGTTCTTCCCATAAATTACGTCTACGTATCGTCTCACAGGGAGCGTACACATTTACCACATTTAAGGTTACCTCAGTACCAGCGATACGTCCTGAAATTGCTAAGTAGGATTCACTTCTTGAAACACTGACCTTGGAAAAAATCCCTGGGTCCCAGGCCGACACCAATCCTCCTGATCTTCCCGAGGCATCTGCTGACTCCCATTCCATCTCTACCTGACCCCAATATCTTCCGACTGTCACTACGTCGATGTTCGAGACTTGAGTTTCTTGCATGCATAAGAAAGATATTTTGTTTTCTTTAACCAATCTACTAATCCAAGCTGGCTTCTCCATTCCCCCAATACCTCTGATGTTTATTGTCAAAAAGTTCATGGTTCTCCGTTCGACTCCAATTCCTGTTGAATGATCCTGGTGATTTCTGAACGATAACCGGATATCCTTACTCCTATCTTCTTTCCCACTCGTAATGTTTCTTTTGTTTCATTGTATAGTTCATCCTCTGGTACCTCGTTCAAGTCAAAAGTTCTGTCAATCGGATCTATCCAATCTTCCTTTGACGAGTGGTCATTATCTGCTTGTTCTTCGTTAGTCCTCGCCCTTTTATGTTTCTCTGAATAAGTGCTGGTGAATGGACAATTGGATACCCTCTTTTTCCTCTTCCCTGTAATTTTTCTTTTACTAGTAGCCCATATTAACTCTTTTAAATTAAATGGGTCATCCTCAGGCCCATCATTGTGTCCAGATTCACCTTTGTCTTTCTGATTCATTTTAATTGGACCTAATCCCCCTTTGTTTCCACTTGGCCCATTACCTGTAGGCCCAAAGTGATTCTCTCTTGCCTGGAAATTGACTACCAGACTTTCCTTGTCAACAATAAAATTATTATTATTATTATTAGTGAGCTTCCTAAGACTTTGGGTACCATCTGTCGCTTCGGTTCTGATGCAATCAGCAAAAGCGTCTCTCCAATTCCCACCAAAATTATTACCTTCATTTAATATTTCTCCCTCCTCAAGTGTCGCTTGGTCTTCCTCCCCGGTGAGATTCCTTGACTGATCTTTTTCTTTCTCCGGCCTTTTTTCATCGTCGCCGGCCAGTGACATGTCTTCTTCATCTCTATTCCCCGTCGTGTACTCATTATTGCCATCTCCCGATTTACTCTCATCCCCCACGTCACTTGTATTTTCTTTATGCTCGTTATTATCATCCACCAAATTGCGTGTTTCATCATATTCATCCTCTTCCGTAACTACTTCAGGTATATTAACGAAAACCGAATTGTCTCTAACGAACTTAGGTGACCAGCTTCCTAATACTTCTGATATCCAGCACTTGATTATTGTATCCTTGTATACTGCTTCCACTTCTATGTTTATCATTTGACCTGAGTTTACGATAATGCCAACTTGTGCCACCGATAAGTCTCCATCCTCCATGCTGATATCCCCCACCTCCACCACCTTTCCAACTCTGCTTGCTATTGCATTCAAATTGTTCTTGTTTCTTAGTTTGACCGGAATCCCGTATACTGACACCCATGCTATCCTCTCATAATGGTTACTATCTTCACTCCACAACTTAACATTACTGAAGTACTCACCCCACTGTTTACTATAACTTGTAAGGAACTCCATAGTGACCATTTGAGAGCCAAAAGTGACCAGTATGCTTAAACCCCCAAGGTACCTTATCTCCATCGTATCCATGAATATCTCACTCAATATCTGTTTCGCTTTGCACAGTAATTGTATTGTCTTAGCCTCCATCTGTACCGTCCTTTTATTCCACTCCGTGGTATCCGCTGATTGTGTGATTGACAAATTAACCATCTCTTTCCTCCTTATATTCTTTCTACCTGTCACAATATCTGCATAAGACCTGTCGTTGTTCCAAACATTCTGGTTATTTCTCTTCGTCGACTGGTCCTGTCCGTGATTCCTACCTCCCAATTCTTCATTCCTTCCTTCCCTCACACTAGATCCGCTCTTATCCTTGTCTTCTTCCCTTTTAAACTTTGACACGTTTGCTTTGATTCTTCTATCTCCTATCCAGACATTGTTTAAAGCTTGTACCAGCTTGTTCAAGTCTCTTATCTTTTTAAATCTTGCAAACGCAAACTTCTTTCCTTTCAAGTCTCTTTTCCTGGGAAAATAGATGTCCGATAGGAACCCACAACTTCTTACTTCCATCCAAATGTCTTTCTCCGGCACCTCTTCAGGTAGGTTTGATAAGAATATGGTTGTACTCGGCTCCACGTCTTCTTTTTCTTTACCTTTCTTCTTCCTTACCATCTCCCATTCCTCGTCTTCCATTGTTTTTTCTTCTGGCGGCTTCTCTTTGATCATCCAACGCCATGACTCTTGGCCTCCCCATTGTCTCCTCCCCATGTTTTGGAGTATGATAGGGTGAAATGAACCAGCCGAACCGAAATAGCGCAAACAGCCCTGCTAACAAACTCGTTATGATCGGAGAGATGAAGATTCTCCAATCAATCACCGGCTGTTATACAGAGCCTGGGCTAGAACGGATGAGGACTGGCCGACTAGAGGGAAGAGAAACCAATCCGGGATCGAACAAACACAAAACTCTGCTAACAAAACTCGTTATGATCAAGGGATGCTGAGTATCCACCGATCAATCACCGGCTGTTATGCAGCGCCTGTGTCACACCCCCAAATTACCACCTAGGGCGTGTCCCTAATGGAGGTGTGACGATTCAACAGAGAGCCACCAATCATATCAAACACAAGTAATAATGTATTGTTTGTAGATTAAACCAAAACCAAAGTATTGAGCGGAAGCATAAAGGTATAAGTGTGTAAATGTATGAAAACCAAATCAACATAATCGTTTATTATGACCATAACCACTCCGGCAGCATCAGACGGCAAGCTCCCAAGTTCCTTCAATAATTACCTACAAGCATGCAACAAGTGTGTCAGACTACGCTGGTGAGTTCAAGGTTTGTTAACGTGTTGTGTTACCAGATGTATGTTAATGCGATTCAATGTTGCGTTACAATGTTGCTCATGTTAGATACCCTAGGGAATGTGCCCATGTGTATCCGGGGAGTGGTTACCCCTTGTTCGCTATGTTGCCATCGTTAGATACCCTAGGGAGTGTGCCCATATGTATCCGAGGAGTGTGCCTCTAACAACCATAGCTCTATCCAGATAACTAGTTCACGCCCGTCCTTACGGCCCGGTGTGAGGTTTCCCACCTAATAGCGCTATCAACTAATCACCCCCATTGCCCTCCAGGCAATAACCAAAACCGATTAAGTTATTTACCCAATGTTTCCCTTCCAAATGTTTACCAGTTGTCCCAAACCACCGGGACGCATGCTTGAGAAAAGTGCAGTGAACTCACCTTTGATTTGCTCGGTAAGATTAGACAAGGAACTCGTTAATTTATTCAATACTCGTGACCTAAGAGAGTGGTTGGTGTTTATCAGTTTCACAATTCATTTTCGCGTAAGCCACATCAAGTACTATCACACAAGTCACGTATAACAGTTAAACAGGTAACGCACATAATTGCTAAATTCGCTGATGTCTTTAATATCAAATGATACGTTGAACCACACAATAATTCCCACAAGTATAGACAGTATAGTTCGGGTCCTTGCACACTTAACCCTTTCCCATTTATCACACACACAGTCACATAATTAATTCATGCATCACTAGTGGGCTCGATGGCCACTCATAACCATCCCCATCCGGTTATCAGTTCAAGTGGGACGGCCCAGATTCATGGCCCGTTTCTCACATTACATGTATGCCTAATTAACAACATTATGCAGTACTATGATTTATAAAAAAAAAGTTCATATTGTTTCATTAATCCCAGCCGTCCCCCCTCCCATTGGGCCTTTGTTTGGTCCACTAGATGAAGGGTCACATGCATATGATACAACATGGCAGCCGCCAACTACAGCACACACATACAAGCCGCCAAACATTAATGTGATCTATGAGGTTTACACATAATCATTCATTTTTAAATTGTTCCATTTAGATTAACCCAATTGCCCCATTGGACCATTCTTCGGCCCAACATTTGCATGACAACACAGCCCTCCCCCATACTTGATTCATGGATTTTACCCTTGGTGGCTGCATACGTAAGGCATGAGGATTCTTGTCACATGTGCACCAACTTCATTCAAGACACAATAAAATAATAGTGGGCGGCAACTTAAAAGAGCATGAAATTCTTATTGGTTGAACAGAACACATGGGCCGACAAGGATATTAACCACTTTACTTCTATTGGGCCGAACAATCCACTCACATATATGTATTTTAAATGTCTTGTGCCTATTAATATGATAATGTCACATGGCTGATGTTATCAAAACACATAACTACTGACAACAAGTCTACACATCCAAATCAAATGGCCGACACCCTATTTTAATACTAATATATAATTGGACCTCAATTTGTATGGCAGAAAACAATCAATTCACATTATCATTCACGTTATTTTCACATAAAATCACATATGATTATATCGGTCATTATATCACCATAAAACATCATCACACAAAGATCACATAGTTGACAAGGAGTAGAGTGATTTAACTAACCGAAACCTTTACTTGGTTCAGACGTGAATTGACTGGAAATTTGCGTCCGTGAGGGGGGGGAAGGTTGCTTCAGTCGATCGTAATTATAAAAGAGAGATAGGGAGTAGGGTTTAATTTATGATACAACCATCCTAATCGTATACGTATTGATAGTGATTTAGGCGGTTTGTTTGTTACAACCGAACTGGGCCTAAGCCCACACCAAAAGATCAATGATTTAGATTAGGAGTAGAACTAGTAGCCGGCCCAAAGTAGGACTTGTTTGGGCTCGGCAAGTCCGACCATGAATATGTAGCCCATCTAAGGTTCGGGTATGTGCATATAAGCTCATAAGCTCGCATTAGCCGATGTGTGAATGAGGATACGGCCCAAACAGAAACTAAGGTCCAAACATGCAATTACGAATAGTGATTCCTGTTTGCGATAC
Organism: Helianthus annuus; assembly: GCF_002127325.2. NCBI lineage: Eukaryota > Viridiplantae > Streptophyta > Magnoliopsida > Asterales > Asteraceae > Helianthus > Helianthus annuus. The sequence goes on from NC_035441.2 coordinate 129,368,528, forward strand.
GGTTGAACCATAGTGCAATAGGAATAATACCAAATTGAAAGTTACGAGGTTGGACGACACTAACCTTGAGGGTTCGGGTTGTCACATCATCCCCAACTTGAAAGAAATTTCGTCCCGAAATTTGGCAAGCAAGCATTGAGGAGTGAAGTGGGAAATCAAGATTGCTGCGGATTTTGCTCAAGTGTGACATCATCCCCAACTTGAAGGAAATTTCGTCCCGAAATTTGGCAAACAGTCGCTGAGGAAGCTAGTTTTGTTAAGCGTTTTCGCGGGGTGTCACATCATCCCCTACTTGAAAGAATTTTCATCCCGAAAATTGATCTAAAACAATGGCTTGAAGTGAGTTCCGACGAACTCGATCTATAGATACTTTACAACGCCTGGGGGGGGGGGCTAATCTTGTGATCGGTGGAAATCATGGTATGGTGGTTAGCGTTTTGTTATATCAGTTGCCAATCAAAGAAACAGGGAATTAATGAGGTTCGTACAAAGATTCGAGCGAAACAGGGGTCCATTAAACATCCGAAGGATTTGGCCAGCAAATTTGTTGTCAAGAAGTAATTTCCAGTAGTGGTGCATGGCGGCATGGCACAACAGGGAGGTTCGTCACATTGCGGTTGCGCGAGTGTATCATTTGTCCAAAACAGAGTTTGGTGGGTAAAGGTTAGTGTTGCAAAACGACATACGCGTGTAACTGTGACTGCTTCACTTCTAGCGGCGATGACAAGTGAAAGTGATAAGGTTCGTTTACAGGGATGCGTGGGTATAGTTCTCCTAATCCCGTGTTCGTTCGGAAGTTCCATTCTAGCGATGCCTTCACATGGTTAGCTCCATTGAAACGAGGGTGCACTGAAGGCCCTTGTGATCGGTCTAATTGGTGCCTTCAGTATCGTCCAAGTAATGCCTCCCACTTAAACCCAATGACCACGGTTTCCACCGGAGGTTGTAGGTCGTGCAGTTCCTCTCCGTAACGCCATCATGGTATATTGCTGGATCATCGGTACCCTCAGATAGAAGCGATGCTTCGCGTGTTGTAGGGTTGGGTTTCAAAAGCTGTAAGGACGTTCTCCGATTTTATTTTTCAGGAATTCACAGCTCCCCGCTATGCTAAGGAGGTTGAAGTTGCGAAACCTTCGAAAATCCTATGATGAAGCTGTGATAGTATCTAGCAAACCTGAGGGAGTTCTGTTTCCCATAAGGAATCTGAAATTGCATAAGGTCAATCTGAAATTCCGCCTAACAATGTGGAAGTAAACCAGCTCACTCTTCAGGAGGCATGTCAGAAAATTCATGGATAAGTGGAAGACACTCGATCTTCCTTTCTTAAAGCGGCAAATCGGTGACAAGAGCTAGTATGGCAGGGTAGCCCTTCCGTAGACACTTCTGGGCTTTCACGACTGTGACAATGCCAACAACGGCACCACTACGATGATCTTAAACTGATAAGGATTCCCCACTGAGGAGAGGGAACGCACGATTTTCTTTTTGCAGAGAATTTTCCGCTTGATACCTAGATAACCAAGTCCATGTCAACGACCATGTCAAAACTTACAAGAGTATTGCATCAACCAATAGAGGCATTGCATCAACCCATAGGCACCGGATAGTACAAAGGCCAGCGAGAGGTTCACCATAATTAAGGTAACTGTCGTAGAGTCAAAGATGTGACTCTTGTGGTGCAAGGGTAAAAAGAGGTACGGTGACGGCTCAGTACAAGAAATATCCCTTAAACGATAAAATAAGAAATCCATTCAAATTAAACCATATAAGTCACTATATCGAATATTCGCAAAAGTTTTAATCACCATGATTGGTTATACGAAAACAACTGAAAGAAAAAATAACTAGATAAACGATTGAAAGACGAGTCAGTCGTCCACGTCACCATCCCCGAGGTCACTACCATCATCATCGTCTCCGTCATTATCCGAGACCTCCTCTGGCTCTTCTTCCTCCTCCTCCGGCTCTTCCTCCTCCTCTTCGGGCTCTTCATCAGACCCTTCCGCCTCTGGTTCGGGAGGTGCCGGGACTGGGGCTGGCTCGGGTTCAGGTGCGAAGCGAGCTTCCTCCAAGTGATGGACCCTCCAATCTATCATACCTATCTTTTCGGCAAGCGAGTTAAGCCTTTCATGATCCACTCGAGCGTCTCTCAGTATCAGACCTTGTACCTCACGCCCTTTTAGGGCTTCTGCCTTCAAGTCAGTAGTCCTCCTAATAAGTTCCTGTATCTGCTTCTCTTGAGCTTCCAATCGCCCTCCTTGGGTATCAACCTTTCTTAGTAATTTCTGATTTTGCTCCATTAAGACTTGGTTTTGTTCTATTAGAATCTGGTTATAATCTCGGAGGGCCTTACTCACAGCCGACTCGGCCTGAGCGCTGAGGGAGTTAACTGGTAGTGCATGCGTAGGTCGGGAGGACGACTCCCCGCCCTGTGCGAGTCTCTTCCTATAAGCAGCACGCGTCTCCATCTGACGCGGGGGTGAGTGAGTATCAGCGGGTGCCTTCCCTGGCGCCCGGGATTGGTCGGAAGATGCGGACGGTGTAGATATGCCTGTCGAGTTGATGACGTAACGCAAGTTAAACGAAAGAATGCACACTCACAACGTTCCAAAAGAGGGTATTAACGCAGAAGGGAAAAAAATATATGACAGAAAGAGTAAGCACACAAGGTTTCAATCAATAGTTGCTACGTCCGTTTCCTCGTCCACTCATGTTTCTATATATGGAAATGAACTAATTTAGGGGTCGAAAACGAGGAAAGTGTTTAGGTTTATCACGTTGAGAACGATTAACTACCATGTTCATACACAAACAGGGAAGAACCCCTCTTACACTCGTTAAGCCTCATTGGGATTTGCATGCACCACGCGTTATTATTATGTGTGCACCCATGATAATAAGGCGGTTTGCATGCTCCTCTCGATGCTTCTTAACTTATGTTTGAAGTTTCTCCCACCCCAATCAACACAAAACAAGCACTACCAACAAGATTAGGATTTACTAGATGTAAGTGTTACGTTACACAATCAATGTGTCATGATGCCTACCATGTCGTATCGTGCATGCTATAAATATAGTTTCTTTTACTAGGCATATAAAGCATAAGCTAACGAGGAACGAACCTTGCAGTCTGAAGCTGAGTGTCATGGTCATCGTTTGGATCAATTCGGTTATAGTCTGGTTTTATGAAAACGTTTTAAAACCGAGTTCTCTATAACCAGTGGCTCTGATACCAAACTGTCACACCCCCAAATTACCACCTAGGGCGTGTCCCTAATGGAGGTGTGACGATTCAACAGAGAGCCACCAATCATATCAAACACAAGTAATAATGTATTGTTTGTAGATTAAACCAAAACCAAAGTATTGAGCGGAAGCATAAAGGTATAAGTGTGTAAATGTATGAAAACCAAATCAACATAATCGTTTATTATGACCATAACCACTCCGGCAGCATCAGACGGCAAGCTCCCAAGTTCCTTCAATAATTACCTACAAGCATGCAACAAGTGTGTCAGACTACGCTGGTGAGTTCAAGGTTTGTTAACGTGTTGTGTTACCAGATGTATGTTAATGCGATTCAATGTTGCGTTACAATGTTGCTCATGTTAGATACCCTAGGGAATGTGCCCATGTGTATCCGGGGAGTGGTTACCCCTTGTTCGCTATGTTGCCATCGTTAGATACCCTAGGGAGTGTGCCCATATGTATCCGAGGAGTGTGCCTCTAACAACCATAGCTCTATCCAGATAACTAGTTCACGCCCGTCCTTACGGCCCGGTGTGAGGTTTCCCACCTAATAGCGCTATCAACTAATCACCCCCATTGCCCTCCAGGCAATAACCAAAACCGATTAAGTTATTTACCCAATGTTTCCCTTCCAAATGTTTACCAGTTGTCCCAAACCACCGGGACGCATGCTTGAGAAAAGTGCAGTGAACTCACCTTTGATTTGCTCGGTAAGATTAGACAAGGAACTCGTTAATTTATTCAATACTCGTGACCTAAGAGAGTGGTTGGTGTTTATCAGTTTCACAATTCATTTTCGCGTAAGCCACATCAAGTACTATCACACAAGTCACGTATAACAGTTAAACAGGTAACGCACATAATTGCTAAATTCGCTGATGTCTTTAATATCAAATGATACGTTGAACCACACAATAATTCCCACAAGTATAGACAGTATAGTTCGGGTCCTTGCACACTTAACCCTTTCCCATTTATCACACACACAGTCACATAATTAATTCATGCATCACTAGTGGGCTCGATGGCCACTCATAACCATCCCCATCCGGTTATCAGTTCAAGTGGGACAGCCCAGATTCATGGCCCGTTTCTCACATTACATGTATGCCTAATTAACAACATTATGCAGTACTATGATTTATAAAAAAAAGTTCATATTGTTTCATTAATCCCAGCCGTCCCCCCTCCCATTGGGCCTTTGTTTGGTCCACTAGATGAAGGGTCACATGCATATGATACAACATGGCAGCCGCCAACTACAGCACACACATACAAGCCGCCAAACATTAATGTGATCTATGAGGTTTACACATAATCATTCATTTTTAAGTTGTTCCATTTAGATTAACCCAATTGCCCCATTGGACCATTCTTCGGCCCAACATTTGCGTGACAACACAGCCCTCCCCCATACTTGATTCATGGATTTTACCCTTGGTGGCTGCATACGTAAGGCATGAGGATTCTTGTCACATGTGCACCAACTTCATTCAAGACACAATAAAATAATAGTGGGCGGCAACTTAAAAGAGCATGAAATTCTTATTGGTTGAACAGAACACATGGGCCGACAAGGATATTAACCACTTTACTTCTATTGGGCCGAACAATCCACTCACATATATGTATTTTAAATGTCTTGTGCCTATTAATATGATAATGTCACATGGCTGATGTTATCAAAACACATAACTACTGACAACAAGTCTACACATCCAAATCAAATGGCCGACACCCTATTTTAATACTAATATATAATTGGACCTCAATTTGTATGGCAGAAAACAATCAATTCACATTATCATTCACGTTATTTTCACATAAAATCACATATGATTATATCGGTCATTATATCACCATAAAACATCATCACACAAAGATCACATAGTTGACAAGGAGTAGAGTGATTTAACTAACCGAAACCTTTACTTGGTTCAGACGTGAATTGACTGGAAATTTGCGTCCGTGAGGGGGGGGGAAGGTTGCTTCAGTCGATCGTAATTATAAAAGAGAGATAGGGAGTAGGGTTTAATTTATGATACAACCATCCTAATCGTATACGTATTGATAGTGATTTAGGCGGTTTGTTTGTTACAACCGAACTGGGCCTAAGCCCACACCAAAAGATCAATGATTTAGATTAGGAGTAGAACTAGTAGCCGGCCCAAAGTAGGACTTGTTTGGGCTCGGCAAGTCCGACCATGAATATGTAGCCCATCTAAGGTTCGGGTATGTGCATATAAGCTCATAAGCTCGCATTAGCCGATGTGTGAATGAGGATACGGCCCAAACAGAAACTAAGGTCCAAACATGCAATTACGAATAGTGATTCCTGTTTGCGATACGGTTGAACCATAGTGCAATAGGAATAATACCAAATTGAAAGTTACGAGGTTGGACGACACTAACCAGGAGGGTTCGGGTTGTCACAGCCTGGGTTAGAACGACCGGAGAGACTCTTTCATGTGACTACCTGCTTGATGTTTATTAGTAAAACAATAATAGCCCCTATTCCAAGAAGTCTACGTGTCCCCTGATGTTGAGATGTTGATGAATTCCTAGGATGAATGATATTGATCAATTAAATGCCTTCCAAGAGTCACCTCCCACAAATATTCACATGAATATATGTAGTGAGAAGTCAGCCGCCACTTCCCATGTATTTGTATTGTATTATAACAATGTAAATAATGCCCTGTCATGATGATATTTTTGACTTTGTAAACCTTTGTATCATGTGCGTGTGATCAGCTGCTTCCCTTTCTTTTTTTTTATTATAAAGCCCCTTTTTATAATTCCATCCAAACCAACATGTGCGTTGTTTTATGTTTCCAGTCGTAGGCTACGTTTATAAAACGTATGCTACGGTACAAACCTTCTGTGAACTCTTTTGCTGATGTCTCGCTCCTTGTGACTTCTTTTTAACATGCATTTCAACTTTCAACTAATGACAAACTGCCCCCTGGACTTCATCCACTTCCGTATCTTGTGCTTCGAAGTTGTTTTATCACCCGCAACAATTACCTAGCAACGTGATGTGCCTCGGTTATCATCCAAGTATTCTGCTTCATTACCAAACGTCATAACTTTACCAAATTACGCGATTAACCTGTAAAACCACATACTTGCGTAGTTAACATATTCAAAGCGTATAATCACATGAATGGTAGTAAAACACGTAAATTAAGCACATTAACACTCAGACTTCACACTCTCCATCACATCCCCACACTTGACATTGATTGTCCTCAAGCAACCGTCACAAACATTACTCACCTTTTTAACAAATCACCATTAAATTTCTTACCGAATTAACAATTTAAGGTCCCAAGTCATACCCGTCCCATAGACTGACACAATCGAGATTGACAATCTGACAGATAAATGATACGCATTTAAAACAATTTAAGACTTACCTAACTAAAACTAACATGCTTATGATACTATACACATGCCACACGCCCCTCACAAGAATCACTCCTCTCAGCTCAATCAAGGCTAGCGTGTAATGTGCTAGTATATATATCACCCAAAACCAAGTATGCTACTTTGCAATCATAAGCTTGTATAGCAATCATACCTCCACTGTATCAAATAACGTAACACATATCAAAAGGACTTTTGGGTTTTGGGTTAAGGGTAAAGGTAGGAATATATTTTTAGGTTTTTATGTTTATATGGCGAGCACAAATGAACACACCAACCATGACAACTTTATTCACAATAACACTAATACTTTGGGTATTTCCGACCCATTTATTCAACACGAACATAACAATGATTTTTTTTTTCTGTTTTTTCTTTCTCTTTTTTCTTTTCTTTTTTTTTTCTATTTTTTTTTCATAACATACTTCTAAACACACTTGTCATCCATGGTTGGTAATCAAACGGGTTAAACAAGGTGTAACAAACGAAGGGTAAAAGGCTCAACATGGTTAACTAAGGTGGGATGGATAAACAATGAACATACGAAACAATGAAGTGATCCTAATGCCTTTATCATCTATGTGCATACGCTAAACCACAGTCTCAGCATGTATCAAACTACACAAGTTCTAACACAAAGCAACATATGGCCTACTCTCAACAATTGAACAGTTATTGTAATTCAACTAACAATCTAGTAGGCTCAAATCTCTCACCGAACAAAAGGAATATAGGTTGCCGACACGTAGCATGTGTAATTCCTAAAGCATGTTACCCCTAGTTAGGCATCTCTTCTCGACTATTTTCTAAAACCTGTCAGAAAAACTCTCATGAAACTTAAAGGGACAACCATGACTAGGGATCTAAGTTAGTTTAATATCAGTAGGAACCTCTTAGCGATTAAAAATATTGGTTTTCATGTAGTTCAAGCATACTTGAGAAACAAAAATTTTTCAATTTTCAGCAATTTCAACCAATTTAAGCATTTGAGATCAACAATCTTACCAACCCTCTCTCGAGTTACCGCATCCCCACACTTGGGATACATTGTCCCCAATGTATGGTGCAATTTATAATCTAAACTCGAAAGATACCACCCACAGACCATGAACGGCTAATAACTAGACGACTCGACACATAAAACCACTCCCAACACAAGAAGTTCACACCACCAAATACACGAAAACAAATAAAACACAGGATAGATAAACACATGCACCTGATCAGAAAACAAGTGAGTGTCTGTGGCGGTGTAGCTGCTGCGATCTAACCGGAACATACGCCCCTCATAGATTCTTTGAGATCTCACCGGGGGATGTTGCCAAACATCCCTACACTTGATTCATTGCATCCGTGAAGATAGAATCGTAGGAACCTGTCAAAACACAACACACCAAAACACAACCAAACCAAAATACAATACTCTACATCCTCGGGCTGCCTCCCGAGAGCGCTAAGTTTAAAGGTCTTCAGCCAGACCGTACCTGATATGCGCTATGGTGGTCTCAATGCACATTTACCCCTAACATTTCCAACGAATGCCCGGAAATTTACATGCCATCTCCATAGGTTCGTAAGTATAATTGGCATGTTCAGAAAGCACATGCGGGATTCGCTAACCCACTTCATGAGATATACACCGATGTCTTGTAGCTTCACCCTTTTCATCTTCTTTCTCGAACCCTCTTCCCCACACTTATTAATTTGAATGATTGATATGGGGAGAGGTTCGGTACACACATTCATTTCATAAGACTGCTCTGCCTCCTCATCCTCACACACCATCTGATCCACTAGTGACTCTTCATCAGATAAAGGGTTCATTGGTGTGGTATTATCCTCCACAACCTCCTCCTCCATGTGAGAATAATCTCTAATGTCAACAGGTAATGGTGAGAGTCGCTCTTCTATTTCTATCTTCATTTTTAACTTCTGACACTTGGAAACTAGGCAGCTGATTCGATCTTCATCGGAAAGGTTGGGTGCTAATAAATACTGTTCGAGTTTGGACAAACTCGCTTCCAACATAGCAAGCTTTTTCTCCTCCTCGGTCTGATAAGTATAGACACCCTCGGGCTCAGGATATTCCTCGGGATGATACTGTCGGTATCCCTGATACGGTGTTGAGATGTATGCATCCATCATTTTTTTATTCCAATACTCTGGATTTTCCAAATACACCGCGCAGACATCCTCATCATAAGAAGTATGATAACGACCGCAACAGAAACATCGTCCATCCGTCCTTGGCTCATAATAAGTATCCTCGTCCCGATCCCATCCATCAGAGTAATAACCATCCTCCACCGTTGTATCATAATCATAAAAATATGGTGGAGGGGAAGGATTATCATAGCAAGGCATCGGTGGTTCTGCCAATTTCGCTCTTTCCCGTCTAAATCGGGCCTCGTGGCAACCGATACACGGGTGAAGTGGTTCCCTGCACAAAATGCATCTAAGAGAGGTGCATAATATCGTAAGATCTGTCATCCTGCACAAACACAAAAACACAAGTACCACGCATAAATCTGAACAAAACAAAACAAAACAGACACTATTTTTGGATTTTTATTTATTTTTATTTTTTTTAAACTAAAACTTAACACTAAACACTTTGCGCACGCCTCCCCGGCAACGGCGCCATTTTGATGTCTGTCGTTATGGACATGCAAAAACCGAAATAAACTAGTAGCTAGAGTAAGTCGGATATCGAACCAGAGGAGGATTGTGGAAAGTGTATAATGCTCAGTTTTGATTAACTACTATTAAAAAGTAAAACTCAATTGTTGGATTTGATTGATTATCTAACTAACAAACTACGAAAATACGAGGTTGTAAACAGTTGGAGAGAACAATGGTTCCTCCAGATTTCAGGTTTTATAGCTAGATTCAATTATGTGTTTAATCGAAACACTCACATAGACATAAGTGTTTAAACCTAATTCATCAATTGTGATAACCAACGACTAAGTACTCCGGTCAATACATAACGGGAGGTTATCGAATGATTATCAATTACAATTACAAACCCTAACCCCATGTCAAATATATCCCAATTACTAGAACTCTCGGGAACTGAATGCTTAGAAATCAAGGTTTAAATAAATGCAATTCTTTACAACCAATAAATCAAATCAAATCAAGGTGAAAAGCATCGAATGCTTAGATCACCAAGTTATACGATTGTCACAAACACATAAAATTGTCTAACTTACAAAAACCCTCCATCCGGAGGAAACCACTAGGAGACTAGCCGCTCATGAAGGTGAGATGATCTTCAATAGCTTCGGTCATCGTGCCCCCTTGTCTGCCGTCGAGATGTGTTGATGATGTTGTGTTTCGAGATTTTATGCCTCCCAAGAGTCTGCCGTCCCTATTCGGCCCAATATATTCTCACATGAGTTTGGCCTTTTTGTTTTGTGCCTCCACCCAAAAACACACGTGCACTTCTTTTCTTGTTTTGGCGGCCCAATTAATAGAACCCACAAATTTCCTTACCATCAAAAGATGTTTGACATTATTGATGCCAAATTACTTTTGTGATCCCATGTTCCATATGTCAGCCGCCAATTAATGTTGCCTCCCTCCTTTTCATGTGACTACCTGCTTGATGTTTATTAGTAAAACAATAATAGCCCCTATTCCAAGAAGTCTATGTGTCCCCTGATGTTGAGATGTTGATGAATTCCTAGGATGAATGATATTGATCAATTAAATGCCTTCCAAGAGTCACCTCCCACAAATATTCACATGAATATATGTAGTGAGAAGTCAGCCGCCACTTCCCATGTATTTGTATTGTATTATAACAATGTAAATAATGCCCTGTTATGATGATATTTTTGACTTTGTAAACCTTTGTATCATGTGCGTGTGATCAGCTGCTTCCCTTTCTTTTTTTTTTTATTATAAAGCCCCTTTTTATAATTCCATCCAAACCAACATGTGCGTTGTTTTATGTTTCCAGTCGTAGGCTACGTTTATAAAACGTATGCTACGGTACAAACCTTCTGTGAACTCTTTTGCTGATGTCTCGCTCCTTGTGACTTCTTTTTAACATGCATTTCAACTTTCAACTAATGACAAACTGCCCCCTGGACTTCATCCACTTCCGTATCTTGTGCTTCGAAGTTGTTTTATCACCCGCAACAATTACCTAGCAACGTGATGTGCCTCGGTTATCATCCAAGTATTCTGCTTCATTACCAAACGTCATAACTTTACCAAATTACGCGATTAACCTGTAAAACCACATACTTGCGTAGTTAACATATTCAAAGCGTATAATCACATGAATGGTAGTAAAACACGTAAATTAAGCACATTAACACTCAGACTTCACACTCTCCATCAAAGGACAAGTGAGACTTCTACACTGATAGTTGGAGTCTATGTTGATGATTTGATAGTCACTGGAACATCAAGGAAGGAGATAGATGTTTTCAAATCTCAGATGAAGAACAAATTTGATATGAGCGATCTAGGATTGCTAGCTTATTATCTGGGAATAGAAGTTATTCAAGCAGGGGGTGAGATAGCCATCAAGCAGACAAGATATATCAACAAGATACTCAAAGACGCTGATATGTTATCTTGCAATGACACAAAGACTCCCATGACTCCAGGAACACAATTAACGAAGACTGAAGAAGGAGATCTAGTAGATGCAACACATTACAGAAGCCTGATAGGTTCTCTCAGGTATTTATTACATACAAGGCCAGATCTATGTTACCCAGTCAGTCTGCTTAGTAGATTCATGCAAGAACCAAAGGAGCAACACTTGAAAGCAGTGAAGCAAATACTACGTTATATCACGGGAACTAAAGAGCATGGAATCATCTACAAGAAGCAAGGAGGATGTAAGATCACAGGTTATAGTGATAGCAGTTTTGGAGTTAATGCAGACAAAGGAAAAGGAACAACTGGTCTGGTATTCTACTTTGGAGAATCACCTATAACCTGGTGTACACAGAAGCAACAGACAGTGGCATTATCATCATGTGAATCAGAATTCATGGCAGCCACTGCAGCAGCATGCCAAGCACTATGGCTTAAAAGATTGTTAAGTGAAATTACAGGCTGGAAGGAAGAGAAGATAACACTCAGAGTGGATAATGTTTCTGCAATAGCACTCATGAGAAATCCAGTCTTTCATGGAAGAAGCAAGCACATTGATACACGCTATCATTTCATAAGAGAATGCGTGGAGAACGAAGATATCACTGTGGAACACATAAGTGGAGAACTACAACGGGCAGATATACTAACAAAGGCACTAGCAAGGATCAAGTTTGCTACAATGAGGGAACTGCTCGGGATTCAGGATTTGAAGCAACTTAAGGATGTTCTAGATTAGGGGGGTGAATGAAACCCGGATAATCTCTTAACATCAATAGTTAGTTTAGATAGTTAAAATAGTTAGTTATACGGCGGTTACATGGCGGTTATAAACTACAAGGACCAAAGTTGTCAAGAATGAAAGGTGGTAACCACCACCCTTACCGAAAGGGTGTGTCTCCACCCTCACACCTATTCCGATCGGCCAAGACAAGGGAAAAGGAAGGAGGCACCGATTGGAACTTGTGGACAGGATACAACGTGCCTCTTCATGTTTAATCACAACCACACATTCAAGGGACGCGTCTATTCACAAAGAGACACGACTCTTCACTCGCACCCGTTGGAAAACTATAAATAGGGGTCATTTGATTTCATTTGAACACACTCTCATTTTCGATACATACATACATTCGGTTATTGTATGATCATTGTATTCAAGTTATTATTATTCAAGTTTGTTTATCACGCTCATTCTAGAGATCAAAGATCGTGTCGGGCCAACAATGCACACCACCAACTTGTTATCAGGCATTCGTTTCAATAGCATGCATGTGCATGCCCAATTTTCATAGTAGGACGCTCCACAAATAAGGGTGAAGGGGGCACCCCCTAATGAGGTGAGGGGAAACTTTTTTTAACCCAATCATACGTTGCCATGTCATTTCCCCTCTATAACTTCCCTCTTGTCCAAAAACGTAACGGGTGCACCCCTCTTGGGGGACTTGTTTTTAATTTAAAAAGAAAAAAAGAAAAAAAAAGAAAATAATTTGATTGGTTGAAAAGCTTGTGGGCCACCCTCTCCCTCTCTCCCTTCACACGGTAACCTTCCACCGATCCCATTCACCGAATTGGGTCACCGCAGGGATGGCGGCGGTGTTCCTGCTCGGGGAATTGGGTCACCGAAGCCACTCCCCGCTGGTGCCCCGTATACCCTAAAAAAGAATCTTGTGGCTATTATGTCTTTGCCTTTCAGTTTGTGTTTATTGTTTTCTGGATTAAAGTGATGATGGAATGCTGCCAAGTCTTTGTGATTTTATAAGATGACTAGGACTAGGGCTGCAAACGAACCGAACAAACACGAACAAGACCTTGTTCGTGTTCGTTTGTTAAGAAATATATGTGTTCGCGAACCATTCACGAACACTTATCGAACGAGATTCTATGTTCGTGTTCGTTTGTTAAGGAAATGAACTTATTCGTGTTCGTTTGTGTTTGTTTGCTAATTTTAGGCAACGAACAAAAACGAACCTTGACGAACATAAATGAACACAAACTAATGTTCATAAACACAAATGGAAACAAACAAACATAAACAATCGTTTATGAACAAAATATATAATACACCGAAACTTATTAGATATTTAATTTGACGGAATTTTGAAGTATTTAAATAAATACAAAAACTAAAAACACTAATGAACTATCGAACACAAACGAATACGTTACCGAACGTTCACGAACATAAACGAACAAACACGACCTCCGTTCATGTTTGTTTATTTAACTAAACGAACGAAATTTCTTGTTCGTGTTCGTTTGTTTAATAAATGAACGAACACAAACGAACTTCCCTCCGAACGGTTCATGAACTGTTCGCCGAACGTTTGGTTCGTTTGCAGCCGTAACTAGGACCACACTGTTTTTGTTATAAATTATACAAAACTTGTATGCTTACTTGAATGATGGCAATGCGAAGAATATCACCTCTCAAACCCACAGAAAAAGAACAAACCGCCAACAACAATGGTGCTGCCACAAACCTCAACACCATCCCATATATGGTTAGTCTAACACTGTAATGAACTATCTTCTCTTGTAAAGCCATGAATAATCCTGCATGCACCACTTTTTGTTTCACATTTCCATGAAACTATGAAAGAACAATTTTACACATGTGAAGTTTCCGGAAACAAATGCCCGAAACAAATGCCCTTGAAGCATCTCTGGGAAGTCAAGTATCATACAAACTTATCTATATATATTAATAAATGAGATGATGTGGGCTATGTGTCCTTGAATGGTGAAGCCATTTTGATGATGTGGCATCCTATAGTTGAGGAGATGATGATTTTGGGAGGGAAGACACAATATTAGATGGTTTGAGAATTGGACACGGGATCCGAATTATAATCGGGTCAAGTTAATGGATCTTATATATCATCTTTTCCAAACAACAATTGTTCAAAGCCTCACCTTTTTGAAACCCTAGATCTATTTTTCTCTAATCTGGTTCTTCTTTCTTCACCGATCAAGCATAGGTATGTTAATTTTCTTTTCTGTCTTTGATTTTTCTTTGTTATTTTAAACACAATCTATCTCTTTCTTAAACCCTAGATATCATCTATCGATCATCGCCGCATTTTCTTCTTAAATCACAATATACCAGGTTCGTTCTTGCAAATGAGGTCTTATTTTTTCGCCATTAAATATTCTTTTGATGTTATTTGTAATACAATCCATACAAACTTGTCTGAATCATTTGAATCGTCCATCGATTTGAGCAGATTCATGTTGTATCATTCATATTTTCCTTGAATTAGAGCTTTTTTTTCTATCATTAGAGTTTTTTGATATTTAACTTACCTGATCCATACAATTTTTTTATGTTTGAATTGTCCAGCAATTTTTCAGAAAATTCGAAATTCTAACGATTCAGTAACCAGGTTTGCGATTTTGTGTAGTATTTTGGTTTTTTTAATATTCATTTTATGTATGTTCTTCAGATCTTCTACGTTCCAAATAGACTGTTGACCAACATGTAAAAATATTTTGAAAATTTTATAAAATTAGGGCACTTCACTAGAATATGGCGTGAAAAAGAAGTTTTGTCAATGAATATTTTAAACGAATGTAGCTTACTATTCTTGGGTTGTTTTTTTACAAAGATAGAAGTTGAGTTTTGTTTATTTATCTTGGTTTTTTTTTTTCTGTTCATGCTCTTTCTATTTTTTGGGACTGATTTTGCTGTTCAATTTTTCAAGTTGCCATGGCTTAATGCTCATCTTACAAAGACCTGGCCTTTTGTTAACGAGGTTAGTTGATTGTATTCAATGGTTATTTGATGCTTTAGTTGAGTGGTGTATGTCCGTATTTTAGGTTTTTGATATTTATTATTGTAAATGTTAGTAGATATTTATTTATTGTAAATGATATGTCCACATAATTTGCAGGTATGTAATCTATAGTAGATATTTATTTATTGTAAATGTTTAATGTCAATTTTTGACGAATTTTCTTTTTTTATATGTAGATCGAACATGTTATAGGTGTATTTAATCAATAATCTATAAAAAGATTTAAGGTAAAACTACATGATTAAGGTTAAATACTGTTTCTTTATGTTGTTCGATCTTCAATTTATTCAAGAAAAGTTATGTTTTTGATGTTGAAAACTGTTTTGGCAGCTGCTAATGTTTGTTGTTCTTCTTATATTTTTGTAGATCATTAGACATATAGTCAAGGTATGTAAACAATATTAGATTGTTTGTTTTTCATCATGATTCATATGAAATGATGTTTTGTTAAAAATTTATTTACTGTTTTTGAAATTCGGACTCGGAATGTTCGGCTACCAAAACAGGTTAGTTAAATGTTGTTGGTATTGTTTGTTTTTTATATGTATACTTTCTTATTTCTTATTAAATTTTCTGTTTAGGCATAATTTTGAAACTTTATGTCATTATCTTTTGAAGTTCATATTGTTAATTTTGTCAATTATGAGTTTTTCTATTTACGTTTAAAGATACCTTTAATTTCTTTCTAAAGATGTTTTTGTTTCCATAAACACATTACTGTTTTTAAGGTTAATTTTTCTATTCTCAATTATAACTCGGTTTCTGTAATTAGACATTGTTTCTATAAATAAGTTACCGTTATATTTTTTTTAAAAATTCCTTTATTTCTTTGCAGTTATGGATCCTAAAACAACGCTCCAAACGTTTTTAAAGTTGATTGATGACTATGATCCTATATAAAAATCGGACTCCGATAATTCCTCAAACAAAAGAGGTTAGTTAAATTTTATAGTTTTTATCTTTTTTAAGTTTGTAATATTTAATTTTATCCTTTCTGTTCAGTATTTTTCTTTTAAATTAGTAATATATGTTATGAATGATTTATGGTTTGTATTTTCCCATGGTTAACCATCAATCTTTTGTGAAATTCGTACTCGGAATGTTCGTCTACCAAAACAGGTTAGTTAAATGTTGTTGGTATTGTTTGTTTTTAGATGTATAGTCTTTCTTATTTCTTATTAAATTTTGTGTCACTATTTTTTTTTAAATTAGTAATATATATTCTGAATGATTTATTGTTTGTATTTTCCCATGGTGAATCCTCAATCTTTTTTGAAGTTCGGACTCAGAATGTTCGTCTACCAAAACAGGTTAGTTAAATGTTGTTGGTATTGTTTGTATTTTGATATGTATACTCTTTCTTATTTCTTATAAATTTTCTGTTTAGGCATAATTTTGAAACTTTATGTCATTATCTTTTGAAGTTCATATTGTTAGTTTTGTCAATTATGAGTTTTTCAATTTATATTTAAATATACCTTTAATTTCTTTCTAAAGATGCTTTTGTTTCCATAAATACATTACTATTTTAAAGGTTGATTTTTCTATTCTCAATTATAACTCGGTTTCTATAATTAGAAATTGTTTCTATAAATAAGTTACTGTTATATTTTTTAAAAAAATTCCTTTATTCCTTTGTAGTTTTGGATCCTAAAAACACAGCTCCAATCGTTTTTAAAGTTGATTGATGACTATGATCCTATATTTTTGGTATGTTTCTTTAGTTTTCATTTCCTCAACAGACAATAAGTTATTTAAGCTTATATGTTTTTTGTATCGATTCATAGGAAATACCGTATGATTTTGCAAGCTTATTGTGGGGAGGAAAAGTTTCATATGGTCAATGTCTTGAACTTATTGATGATGATTTATGCAATTGCAGGAGTCTAAATCTTCTTCGAACACAAGAGGTAAGTTTAATTTTATCGTTTTTTTGGTGTTTTTTGATCCAGATAGTTTTCATCGTTTATGCTAATCTCTATAATTTTTAAGTTATTTTGTTTTTTTTTGGCAAATCTAACTATGATATTATTTGAAATTTGAAAATCTTTCTTTTTTTACTAATAAATTTTGTATTGTATTAAGATGTATTAATGATTCTTTTGTTTTGGTTTTTTATTTCTGTTTTTCTTTTTTCATGATTAACTAATAAATTTTATATTGTGTTAATTTTGAATCCATTAAAGATTATGTAAATTTTTAGTGTGTGATATGTATTTACGGAATATTGATTGTGTTTCTAAAAATAAATAGGTTTAAATTTTTTTTGAAACCGTTCATTTTTAATTATTTGTTTTAGAAGTTTCTCCCGATATTATAAGTTTGTTTCTATAAATAGTTTACCGTTTTAATTTTTAAAAAGCCTTCATCTTTTATTTCCAGATACGGATCAGAGTAACAACTTTCCTTCATTTTTAAAGCTTATTGAGGAAGATGACCCATTATTTTTGGTATGTTTATTTGTTTTCTAATTATTTTTTTTCATTGTTTTTTTTTCTTATTTTGTTAAATTTAATTACTATTCGTATTAGATTGTTAAACATTTTTTTCCCTTATATGTAGTTCAAAGATGATTAGGATAAAAAAACTGAACCGAAAGGGAAAGCAAGTGTTCTTTTATGATGAAAATCTAAGTTCAAAGGTTTTTGTTCATTTACTAAATTATAGTAGTTTGTAAATTAACTGAATTGTTTTACCTTTATTTTTTCATTTTTTAAAGGTTAATGTTTTATGTTTCTTAGGATGATCCGAAGGGGAAGTCAAATGTTGTTGTTATGAAAATCTAACTTTAAAGGTTTTTGTTCACTTAGTTTAATTTTATCTTTTTTTGGTGTTTTTTGATCCGTTATAATAATAGTTTTCAACGTTTATGCTAATCTCTATAATTTTTAAGTTATTTTTTTTTATTTTTTTTGGCAAATCTAACTATGATATTTTTTTTTTAAATTTGAAAATCTTTGTTTTTTTACTAATAAATTTTGTATTGTATTAATATGTATTAATGATTCTTTTGTTTTGGTTTTTTAATTCTGTTTTTCTTTTTTTTCATGATTAACTAATAAATTTTATATTTTGTTAATATTGAATCCATTAAAGATTATGTAAATTTTTAGTGTGTGATATGTTTTTACGGAATATTGATTGTGTTTCTAAAAATAAATAAGTTTAATATTTGGAAAATTGGTTTTTAATAAACCAACTTTTGTCCCATTGGTAAATAATAATCTTACCTACGTAATTGGTATACAATAATCCTACCTATCAACATGTTGGTACTCAATGAACTTCCGTTAATTTTTCTTAACTGAAGTTAGTTTTTAAGTTTTATTTATTACACAAACAGTCCATGTAGTTGTAATTTACTAGTTTTTTGAGGTTTTTTTGTTTTATAAAATAGTCAAAACTAGTAAATTACAACTACAGGGACTGTTTGTGTAATAAATAAAACTTAAAAACTAACTTCAGTTAAAAAAATAACGAAAGTTCATTGAGTACCAATATGTTGATAGGTAGCATTATTGTATACCAATTACGTAGGTAAGATTATTATTTACCAACGGGACAAAGATTGGTTTGTTAAAAACCAATTTTCCTTAATTTTTTTGAAACCGTTCCTTTTTAATTATTTGTTTTAGAAGTTTCTCCTAATATTATAAGTTTGTTTTTATAAATAGTTTACCGTTTTAATTTTTAAAAAGTCTTCATATTTAATTTCCAGATATGGATCAGAGTAACAAATGTCCTTGATTTTTAAAGCTTATTGAGGAAGATGACCCATTATTTTTGGTATGTTTATTTGTTTTCTAATTATTTTTTTTTGTCATTGTTTTTTTTTCTTATTTTGTTAAATTTAATTACTATTCGTATTAGATTGTTAAACATTTTTTCCCTTATAAGTAGTTCAAAGATGATTGGGATAAAAAAACTGAACCGAAAGGGAAAGCAAGTGTTCTTTTATGATGAAAATAAAAGTTCAAATGTTTGTGTTCATTTACTAAATTATAGGATTTTGTAATTAACTGAATTGTTTTACCTTTATTTTTTCATTTTCAAAGGTTAATGTTTTATGTTTCTTAAGATGATCCGAATGGGAAATCAAATGTTGTTGTGGATGAAAATCTAACTTTAAAGGTTTTTGTTCACTTAGTTAATTATAGTTTTATGAATTTAAGTGAATTACTTTACGTTTTTTTATTTATATTTTTACCTTTTTTCAGGTCAAAAGCAAGTTTGAGATGGATCTGGACAAATTTTTGATACCGAATAATAAATCTCATGTATACCTGGTTACTTAAGTATTATATAATGCAATTCCATTAAATAAGTAGATCATTCCACTTATTCTGCATGTATATAATCAAGATTTGATTGTTATGTATTTTAAATCTTTAATCGCAATATTTTTTGATCATTTATATGTATTTTTTGTGTTGTTGATGATTATTTAAGTTTGTTTGATTATAATGTTTATGAATGTATCTATTATTTGATGTGGAGGAGGTAGGGGTTTGGGTACTACAAGTTGTAAGGGGGTCTACGGTGAGGCCAAGTTTAGACACGGACAATCTTATAAAGTTGTTTCACGGTTTTGGATTCGTTGAAACTCGAGCTTAATCGATTGGAAATTGAAGTCACAGGTGATTAATGCAAAATGATTTGTTGGATTAATTGAATCTTTTTTTTATTTTTGAATGTTGATATTGTTTGTTCTTCTGCAGATTATGATCGAGAACCGAGCGAATCACAATCTTAGATAGATTTTAAATTAAATGTCTACATAAGAAAAAAATGATTGAAAACTATAACTTTAATGTCATTGTGGGTTTTTACTGGTTAATGACCTTCGAAGTTGCTCAACTGCTCATTTAAATAGTTGATGGTTGCATAGGTGTTCACGTGTTGAATACATTATGTGATTTATATACTTCATATTATAGATGGAAGGGATTATATAGAATTTAGATCTTTAACTTATATAGCCACCAACTATCTTACCTCCACCAACAGATTTTCATGTATTTTCCATTGAGTAATGTATATTAATGTTTCGCGGATTATTTTTTTTAACGAACTGAGCCATCTGGGTTGGATTTGTAGTTTACTTTTTTCCATGTTTATATATTATGTTAGTTGGTTTTGTTTTTTGTTGTAGCTGATGTAGGTGTCATTGTATCATAATATAAGAATCCAAACATGTATTTTTTTTGTTGATGTTTTTTGTTGTAGCTGATATGGGTGGGGCAAGGTTGGGAATAGGTATGAGTCGGGTCAAAATAGTTTGATTTAGAGTGTAGAGTAACAGTGAGGTATTGTCTATACGTGTATACAAATTATAAAAAAATAATCCGTTATACTAAAAAATATACATGATTAATATACATTCTTGCTTTTGTATGTTTTTATGGCTCTTTACAACAAGAAAAAAGTTTAAGAAACCGAATTAAAAATTTTTGGTGGAGAAAATGGAAAGATGATACTTTAGATGTTAAAGAAACCGCATAAGTGTTGATAGCATTTGTCTTGATGAAGATGTTGCCAAGAATTGATAAACGAGAGAAGTGATTGTTACAATAAAAAAAACATTTGGTTTGTTATTGGAGTGTTTGCTTTGAGTTTTTTATTTTGTCTTTGAAACATTTATATGGTTTCCCTATTTAATATGACATTTTGAGTTATCTATTTTGGCGTTTGGTTCGAAATGATGTTTACTTATGTTTCTTATTTTATGAGATTACATTTTTTATTTACTAATCTAATCATACAATAAAAAACGAAAATTACAAATTTTATATTACTCTTATCCTTAGTTACTTTTCATGAAAGTAACACTAATTATTTATTTTAAATTCTTTGTACAAATAAGTTACAATTTTATATTTAGTTTATAAAATATCCTGATTATAGAAATTAGATTGTAGTATTGACTAATTTAAAAAATTCGTAATCTTTCTAAATTTAACATCCTTTCTATAATTAAGCTCATTAATTTGATTGTAATTGATTTGTAATGATGTTATTATTTATTGCTTAAATATGTTATGTCTATAAATAGAAAAAAATTACATACTTCTTCATTTCATCTTCAAGTTTCTTTGAATCTTGATTCTGACTTTTTCTATGTTGTCATATTTTTTCTATCACTCTTTAAGATTCCAGTAAGTTTTCATGTATTGTACTATCATTTCTACGTATTTTCATGTTTTCCATTGATGATAAATCTATGTTAGTTTTAATTATTTTTTTAGAAGATATAGGTTTTGATTCTATAATTATAACCGTGTGTTATGATGTTTTATTTTAGCTTTCTGCTGGTGTTTAGAAAATGTATAATGCGTTCAAACAACTATATTCATCTTCTTCTGAACTTCCAATGAATGTCGTCGCTAATGATTGTTCCTTTGCTTCTTATTTTGTTTTATCATATATTATTGTTTAAAACAATGAAGAGACTAATGAAATTCTTTTTTCCCAAAATCTTTCAGATTTCAGATGTTGGTTCTCTTACGTTATGAAAGGTAATTCAATATTGTTCTCAATTTTACATGTATTCTTACGTTTTAAAACTTAATCCATATTGATTTTTAATTTTTTGTTACTCCTTACTTTACCTCTTTAATTTTTTTGGAATTGAGTTAGAACTTATATAATAATGCAAAACACATATAAACAACCACATTTTAATTTATAAATATATATATATATATATATATATATATATTTGAACATCGATAATCAACAAGCATTTAGATTCGATACCACTGTTAGATATATTCAAAAATATGGTATTTGTCATGATGATATACCACTAATTGTCTTTAAGCTTAAACTACCAACGACCAAAATAAAACATGATAAGAAGAGAACTTGCATGTCCAAAAAAAGATACATAAAAGCAGTAGCACAAAAGAGCCATGATTTCGTCTTCACAAACACCTTCAACATTATCTTATAAGATTACATGTTAACCTACATTAATTGCATCCATGTGTGATAAGATCAGTAGATTTCCTGAACTTACAAATGTGCTATAACCGTTTTTCCTAACCGTACATGGTTGGTTGTTATTGAAAAACATGGTCAAAATATTTATATGACTACTGGATGGAATCAAATTAAAGAAGACATGAAAATTGAAGATGAACACTTTATTATCTTCGACATGATTTCGGAGTCAAAATTTGATATGATGGTTTTTAGAGACACAAAAGATTTGGTCCGTATTCCTGAATGTCGTCTTGCACGTGTTAAAGTAGAAGTTAAAGAAGAAGTTGCTGCTTAAAGTGTTTAGTATTAGGGTTTATAAATGTTTTTCTCAGTATTACATTTTATAAATGTTTACTTCTACAGACGTTCGTATCATTGATTAATCTACCCTATTCATCATGAAATTTTCATTTATTCATATATATGTATATATTTATTTTTTTAGAAACATAGATTAACAACCCGGGAGTATTCCCGGGTTATAACCTAGTATAATTATAAATTAAAACTTTTAGTTCAGTTCACTTAAAGTATTCCGAGTTTATAGTCTAGAACTCTTTAAAGTTCAGTAATAGAACACTTTAAAGTTCAGTAATCTAGTTTAGCTTGCATAACTTTATTGACATGAAGTGATGAAAGTTTTACACATTTTCTGAGATGTTTAACATATAAGATTACTATGGATTTATCCAACTCACTAATGTAATTTCTTTGATAAGTGCATTTGAAAATAATTAGGATTCCTAATTTTGGAAAATATAGAATCCCTTAAACGAATGTTCATTCCACACGAAAAAAAGACAATTACAAAGCCATGGCAGGCAGTCGGGCAACAAGTTGCGCCGCCACCCCCTTTTGAATAGAAAAACCAATTCTACTAAATACAAAGTTTGAAACCTTTGGCGACGAAGAATTACTATTAACGACTTTTTGAACCCGATTCAAAAGTCGTACAGCGTCAGGAGCGAGACCACCAAAGGTATCAAACGCAAACGGGACAAACACATGTTGATTCTCCAGGCAGGCTTTCTCATGTTTTGCCACTTTGCTCGCCTCTGCCTTGAGCACCGCTTGCCCTACGACAAAGCCCTTGTCCTTGAGCCCGACAAGGGGGGAGACTCCAGTTAGATCTACACAAGCGTGTTTCCCCCCTTCCCATCCAAACACAAGGATGTCCGCCGGGCGTAAAGTGGACCTCCCCTCTAAGGGGTCAGTCAGGAAATTTACTGGAGCCTCCTTTTTGGCAGAGATCCCGGCCCGCTTAAGAACATCACACAACACATCTCTCACCCAATCATGCCGATATTTAAACCCCGGTAGCTCTTTACAGTGGATCGCGTGCTCGCCGAAAGAATCCAAACACGCTTTGCGGCATACCGGACACGGCTCGTCAACTGGGAACAAAGGAATCATCAGTCGGTATCTAAGGATAGCACGGTATTCCACAGCCGACATGTGTTGCCCCAAGCCTTCAATAGGTGCGACAGACAGAAAATCCTGAGCATGTGGGGCACGTAGACATTCAAATACAGCTCTTTGCCGAGGGGATAAAACAAACTTCTCTTCAAACCTCTTGACAATTTCGCCATATAAGGCATTCGCCAGAATTTTCTGGGATTTAGGAGGGGCGGTGTCTTTAATGTAGAAACCGCCAATATCAAGGTCGGGAAGAGAACTATGCAAAAGGTCCAACGCACTCCTGTAATCGGAGTCTAAAACATCCCCACCACATTCTCGGAGTATGTGGTCTTGTAAACCCCAAGATTGAGCCCTTGAAGCCACGAAAGCATATGAAGAGGCATCCTCGGCCGTACAAATCCCTAAGCCTCCGAACCGGGTCGGAAGAGAAGCCAACCTCCACTGGAGATCTCCAAAAAAGGCACCCCCACAAACAACAATATCCTCTAATGCTCCCCAGAGGCCTTCATCAAAAACAGAAACAGCTCCCCCGACCAAAGAAGGTTGACACGTTCGAAGACCAAACAGTAATTTAGCAACACCCATACAAGAACGAAGCAAGAGGAGCTCGCTCTGAGGGTCCCGTAGGCGTTTAAGGCACCTCATCAGCTCGACTGCACAGTTTGCTCTTTTAAGAGCCATACTACTAATAAACTCTGCATCACGACTAACGGCACCCCCCAGGAGTTTCACACCCAGCACCGGCCTCCCAATCCCCCGAGGGAATAAGCCCTCCTGAACCTTAACACCATTGCAGGTTGGCCAGAAAACTTCAGTTTTCTTTATATATAAATCCTTCCAGCAAGTGATCGTAGCCACCTCCCTTCCCATAATGAGATTTCCCTTTTGTCACATCAAACTTGATGTTGTTCCATGCATGGAAGAAAAAGAATAAATTAAAACCCGAGTCACCAATGTTAGCATCTACGCATACATTCAATAGAACCTAATTAGACTAGAAGCTATGAGGGCCGGCCCTGCCCCGGCGCCGCACCCCACACCGTCCCCCTGCCCTCCGTCCCGTCCTCTCCGTCAGCCCACAGACGCTCGCGACGGGCACCATTATCTCCCTCTTTCATCTTTCTCTCTCCTCTCTCTCTCTCTCTCAAATCAATTATATTTTTTAATTGTTTTTATAAATAGTGTGGGCCCCATCCTCCACCCCCTTTCCATCCTCTTTAGACCCGTCCTCATTCTCGATGACGTGGCGGCCCATCCCCTTGGGGATGAGCCTAACCATACCGATTGGTCTAAGGCTAGAAGGTATGGTGAAACTCATCCCAAGGGGAGAGAGAAAGAAGAGAGAGAGAGAGAGAGAGAATGGTGGCCTGTCGTGCTCGTCACTGGGGAGACGGAGAAGCCTGGACGCTCCAAAGGGGGGCGGTGTGGGGGTGCGGCGCCAGGCCTTGCCGGGCCAAGACTGGCCCCCATACCGTTTAGTCTTACCGATGTCCCACATATAAAAACTAACAAAATAAAATGACAATTTAATGAGTCATAAATTATCATGATACCCACTACTTCCATTAAAGTCTCCCTACAAATTTTATAGTATAATTAACGATTCATCACAATTTGTTCAAATTTCAATACAAAAACTTTGTTGTTTGGTTGTAATTTGAAAGAAAAATACTGTACAAAATAGATATCCCCGCCTTCACCTTCAACGAATAAGGAATCACCTTCAACTAATAAGGAATAAACTTTGAATTTTGAGGTAAACCAACAAGTTTCACACAGTTTTGATGGAAGCTTGATCAGCAAATCGACCAGCATACATATTCAATTAGTGTAATATGCGTTCTGGATTGGCTTAAGGAAAACATTAATGCCTGCAAATAATTGTAATAGAAATTATTGCACAATGCACATATGATATAGATATGTAATTAGTAGAATCTAGTTACCAGACATAATAAAGTAATTCACAAAACATGAGAGTAGATATACACATGTCTGTGGAGGTCTTGTTTTATATTTAGCAATCGAACAAGTTTCCATGCTCATCAACCAGTGATAATACATGCTTTAATAATTGGTAATAACATCTTATCCATTTCATTGGTATTACTATTTAGATATTAATATCCAGAATCAGTGGCGGAGCTTGACCAAAAGTTCAGGGGGGCGAAAAGGCAAGGAATTTTTAGACAAAATAATTGGGGGGAGACGGACCTATATAATTTTAAAAATTTCGGACGAAAAATCAGAAATATTACAATTCTAAAAGAAACATTGGCAGGGGCGGGTGCACCCCCCGTCCCCTCAAAGCTACGCCCATGTCCAGAATTCACCTGAAGTTAATCTGATCAAATTTAATTACCGCCAGATGCATACAAATATACAATGAGATAGATAAGTTAACACCAGGTGCATACGATTATCAATATTCTTGTAGCCACAATACACCACACCTATCATCTCTAATTCATCATATCCACCATTGATCATCATCCTCACCCTTCAATTCCAAAAACCTAATCATCACCATCATCCTCATCCATCCAATCCACAATCACTATCCAACACAAACCCTAACCCTCGTCATTACTCCCCTAACCCTCGTCATTACTCCAAGGATCAAGGTCATGGATTGTTGCTCGTGTTCATCATCCGGTGTCCGTATTCTATCAACCATGAGCGGCTAGTCTCCCCGGGTTTCACCCCGATGTAGGTTTTTGTAAGAATTCTAGGATTTCAACATTATACTTATGATTTGATTGGTGACGGTTCGTTTCAGAATTTGAATTTTTTCATAATTGTCTTGCATTTAATTCACAAATTGTCGAGTGAGTTATGAAATTTGACTTTGTGAAACGAATATGTGCAATTATGCCTTATCATAGGATGATACGATTTACATGATCTTGGTAACGAAGTGCAGTGCAGTACGTTGTCTATGACGTTGATAGCTCTTGGCACCTAAGCCACGTGACACTAAATCCGTTAATAACTAATTCAACTAAATTGAATCTAAAAAGTGTAGGAACCCTCAGTGTTACAAGTACCGAACCGGGTGTGAATCTTGTCTCAAATTATAGTTTTAGTCAAGTAATCATTTTTATGATAGTTCATGTAATCTCGTTTAGTATTTCGAAGTAAAAATGTCGATCCATTCCAACATGCATTTTCCAAACAAACAAAAAAAAAATCAATTTTCAATATTCATAATTGTTCAACTTTTGATAATCGACCAAGTCCCGACTCAAACCATAATCTCTTCTCGGTTCAACCCCTTACTACTACTAATTCTTAGTTTGAGGTAATTTGGGTTATAAATATTATCTTTGACCGGGGCACGACACCTCGATCCAATTTTGGCCTCGTTGCCCGAGAAGCTAGTGCGCGTAGTGTTGCACTGTTTGTTTGATTTTGTTAATATTGAGAAGTTTTGAATCCTGAAAATCCAAAAAAAAAATTATTTTAGTTTTTAGTTTTCTTTCTTGTATATATTTGATTATACTTTAGTTAGTCGAGTTTGTCTGTGCAGGTACATGTTTTGCAGGCACCTTATTTCACAATGAATTAGGTAGATGATAACCCATGTGAATGTTACGCGAGTCGAGACCATCTATTGCATCAATGCTCATTGTTCTATGAGAAGGTTCAAGCATACAAGGTACGTGAAGGCTACCTTATCAGAAGGTACGGATACAGGATGGCGGCTTATGAATATCTCAAAGGTCCATCGTCATATTGTCCATACATTAAACCGTCTCCACCACCGGAGCAAGAAAGTGAAGCTTATCAGTCATGCCCTTGTTATGGAAAAGCTCACATACATGAAGATTGCCCAATTTTTTGGAAAGGATAAATAAAGTCCGGTTACAAGCCACCTTCATACCATGGATACTGTCCATCAAATGTTAAATATAATTATGAGCCAAAGTGGGATTATGATAACTATGAACTCGAGAGGCTAAGTTTCACAAGCTACCAGCAGGAGGATGTTGATTATTACCATGAATATCCTCAGTCAGCATACGAGGACCCTCAAGGTTTACAACATTCTAAACTTGATGCTCTTATAAACATGTTGAAAGAGTCAAAGAATGAGAATGAGATGAGAAACAAAGCTCATGAAGCATTAGTGATTCAAGTGGGTCAACTCTCCGAGGAAGTTGCCCAATTAGACGAGACCGAGAGAAGTTGGCTAGTGGTACCATGATTGATGGTGATGTGGTGGAAGAGGTTACAAGTCTTCGAAAGCAAGAAAACAAGTGTGAAAATTTAAATAAAGATGTGACACTTCTCAAAGAACCAGTGGCTGAGGAAAAGAGTGTAACATGGGAAGACTTGGATCAAGCTACCATGAAGTGGCTCTACAACAATGTCTTAACTTTCATGCCAATTATTGGGTTAATTGGGTTTTTGACTAATCGGGACGACACAGTCTGTCAAAATGAGCAGGGTGTCGCGTACTGGTCAAAGATAATATTATAACCGAAATTACCTCAAACTAAGAGTTAGTGGTAGTAAGGAGTCGAACCATGAAGAGTTTGTGGTTTGAGTCGGGACTTGGTCAATTATCAAAAGTGGAACAATTTTGAAGCTTGCAAATTGAATTATTTCTTTTGTTTGGTTGTTTGGAAATTGGATGTCATAATGGACCGACAATTTTTAATTTGAAATACTAAACGAGATTACGTGAACTATCGCAAAAATGAGTACTTGATTAAAACTATATTCTGAGACAAGGTTCACACCCGATTCGGTAATTGTAACACCTAGGGTTCCTACACTTTTTAGTTTCAGTTTAGTTAAATTAGTTATTAATGGATTTAGTGTCATGTGGATTAGGTGTCAAGAGCAATCAACGTCATAGAGAACGGACCGCATTGAACTTTGTTATAGGGATGAGCATTTGGTACCAGGTATATTCGTTACCGGTACCGGTTCCCATTTTCCCGTTTTTCGGTACCGGTACTAGTACGGTACCGGTATTTACGGGTAAAGCATTGGTAAATACCGGTACCGGTACCAGTTTTCCCATTTTTTGGTACCGGTATTGGTACCTGTACCTGTACCGGTTCAATACCGAACGAGTACCGTGCTCATGCCTACTTTGTTACCAAGAACATATAAATCCTATCCTATGATAAGGCATAATTGCACATATTCATTTCACAAAGTTAAATTACATAACTCACTCGACAATTTGTGAACTTAATACAAATGCAAGACAATTATCAAAAGATTCAAATTCTAAAACGAACTGTCACAAATCAAATCATAAGTATAATGTTGAAACCCTAGAATTCTTACAAAAAACCTACACCTGGGTGAAACCCGAAGAGACTAGCCGCTCATGGTTGATGGAACACAAACATCGGATGATGAACGCGAGCAAAAATCCATGACCTTGATTCTTGGAGTAATGATGAGGCTTAGGGTTTGGGTTGGATGGTGATTGTGGATTGGATGGAGGTGGATGATGGATTGATGATGGTGATGATTAGGTTTTTGGAATTGAAGGGTGAGGATGATGATCAATGGTGGATATGATGAATTAGAGATGATAGGTGTGGTGTATTGTGGCTCCAAGAACTTGTTAATTACGTTTGAAATTCGTAACTCATGTTTTATCCCTTCAATATTCGTCAAAACACAAAGAATCAGCCCAGCAATAACAGAAGACGCATCGCCGACGACCAAACCCGACATCAGCGACACAATGTGCAAAATCCGCTTTCTACCGACGCTCAATGCCACAGGATATGGGTGTTTTCAGGTGATGTAATGCGTCGATGACACATCTTTAGGATGTCGCCGATGCGACCCTAAATCCAGCTTCTGATTTTCGTCGTTTTGCGTGTCCGGTTGATCCCAATCGCCTCCCGATACTCCGTAAAGCTCCTGAATAGCTCCTTAAACTCCGTTAGACCTGAAAACACAAATTCTATTAAAATAGGCAATTCAAAACCAAAATTCACATAAAAGGACCAAGTTAACACAGTAAAAAACGGGTTTTCAACCGCGTATCACATCCCCACACTTTTCTTTTGTTTGCCCTCAAGCAAATCTGTTTTTCAATTTCACATGGGTCGAACAAAACGACACACTCCCCATTCTCAATGTTCATGTTAAGGTCTAATGTCATACCCAGTTCACAATGTTCACATTTCAAAAGAAATTAAATGGTTAAATGGATTTTTCACTTTTAAAACATGAAATGGTTACTCAAGACTAACCCACCCTTAAAGCTAGCATACTATGCATATCCCTCACAATGTTCTCTCCACTCGATTATGTATAACTAGCAATAATGCACTAGTATTTTATAGTAAACACTCAAACCGATTAGAGCACATATACGCATATGCTTGCAACTTAATCATTCTCCATCAATTTACACAAAAAACTAAGCACAAGTTAAAGGGTCCTTCACGGGTTGCAACGGGACTAGGCTAAGGGTATGGAATGAGAAATTTAAAAGTAGCTAAGGTGATGAAATCTCAATTTTTATTAACAAACAAACTAAACTAATAAACATCAAACTACAAGGCACAAATTGGCCTTTAATTCAATGAACAACTAATACATCTTTTTGGACTTTTTCATAACAATTTTCTACTATTTTTCATTGTATTTTTGGATTTTTTAAAGCAATACTAACAAAAACTTTTCAACAATACTAACAAATACTTACAAACAAATCACCTAAAATCGAACTTTCATCACTTAGGTTAAAAACAAAAAGGTTGAACGTGTTATGGGCTAAATGAGTTGATCAAACGAAAGGTTTATGCTCAACATTGGGAACTAGTGATTAATTTCGGGTAAGGTATGCTATAA
The DNA here is from genome assembly GCF_002127325.2 of Helianthus annuus. Classification (NCBI taxonomy): domain Eukaryota; kingdom Viridiplantae; phylum Streptophyta; class Magnoliopsida; order Asterales; family Asteraceae; genus Helianthus; species Helianthus annuus. The sequence continues at coordinate 129,398,860 of NC_035441.2, forward strand.
AATGGTGAAAAATAAAAGGTCATCCTAATACCTTAATCATCCGTGTGCTTGTAATTTGTCTATAGTCTTAAATGTATCAAAAGTTGCAAGTTTTACAATATGCGAACTAATGGCACACTCAAACAAAGACGCATATATATGTAATGTGCGTATGTGGCTCAAACTCTCACATGGAAAAGGTATGGTATGTTATGTGATGTGCATAACATGACTAACTTCTTAGGCAGACTATTCCTAAATAACCACCCGCAATTTTCTATTAAAAACACACATTGAATACCCATCATGCTAATTTTAGAACTTGAGCATGACAAAAGACCAAATGGGTTGTGCAATCCGATGCTGACTTAGTTAATTGTGCTTTTTAGAATGCTTAAACGAGGACATTTTTGAATTTTTTTTTTGAAATCTTCCCTCATCCCCACACTTGAGGTTAACTTGTCCTCAATGTGTAGTATTTTGGATAGTGGATTTTCAAAACGCAAAGGACGTGACACGACTCTTCTCCCAAAATTGCACCGCGGTAAAAAATGTACAAAATACACTCCACTTATTTGCTAACTAAATAATCAAAGTTAAGAAAAAAGAAACGAATGGACCTGGTTTTGCATATTCTTCATGTGCTCCTCGTTCTTTATGAAAATAGTCGTCCTTACCAACATAGATGTACCTAAAAGTCTCAACACTCGTGTAGAAGCAAGCTTCTCACAATAATCAAAACTCATTTGTTAATCCATTTTTTACCATTTTTTATGAAAAAAATTACCAAGTCATTCATTATTCAACTTTGATTTGGTGGAAAATATTTTACAACAACAAACTAACTTACTTTCGTAGAAATCACGATTGCATTTAGCGTATACAACAAGCCCCTTAAACCTCTTGATAGCTCGAGAGGACGAGTGAGGTCTCGTGAGTGTTATATAGGGAACACACCCCCAACGTTCATTTATCTAATAAATTAAAATGAAAAAAGAAAAGAAATTACAAAAGTACACGAAAACTAAAGACAAATAAAATACAAGAAAATTAAAAACAAACGGAAAAGAAAAAAAAATACAACAGCAACAAATAACATACCACCTCATGGTGGTCGAATAGAGTGCTTGTCATCCACGAACTCTTCCAAATCAACCACCGGATATTCATACCATTTGTTCCCAAATGGACCAAACCTTCTCAACCTCTCCTCTTCTTTTTTCTCTTGAGGTGACTTCTTCACCTTCTTGTTCTTGACCGGTTTCTTCCTCGATCCTCCAAACCTACCAACCATAGCACATATCTTTTTGTTCGGATTCATGTCCTTCTTAGGACACTCTTCCTCACCAAGAGGGTTAGTAAACTTGGGAAAAACATTTAAACTCAATTCCCAATCTCCAAACTTCATGCTTACCGTTCCCATTGCACAATTTATTATAGCATTTGCAGTTGCTAGGAACGGTCTACCCAGTATGACTATAGGTTGTGTGTCTTCGACACTTCCAACATAGTCCACTACTAAAAAGTAAACTGGGTAGTAGCAATCCTCAACTTTTACAATAATATCTTCCACCATCCCCCTTGGATGCGCGGGGGTCTGATCAGCCAATACCATGGGGGTGTTAAAATTTTTCAAAGGACCAAAATCATATTGGTCATATAGATTCCCAGGAAGTATGCTCACACAAACTCTAAGATCTAGGAGCGTCCTCTCAATCTTAAATTCACCAATTTGCATTGGAATAAGAGGGTCTCTCGGATCTTGAGTTTTTTTGGGGAAGGACACTGGATAAAATGGCATAGACGTGAGATATCAAATTAACCGGTTCAGGTAATTTATTTTGTCGTTTTTGGTGCTTAACTCCTTCAAGCGTTCTACTTGAGCAGGAACTTTTTTATGGTATTAAGCAATGGTAAATTGACTTTTTCTTGTTTATAATTTTCCCACATCTCGTACTTTGGTGGGGTCTATTTTTTCAACGATGATCCCTTAATTGGTTTTAGTAGAGACAAAGTAGGGATGGCAAAAAAGCCCAAGCCCGATGGGTATACCCGAAACCCGAAACATACGGGCCGGGTATACCCGAAGCCCAATGGGTATGGGCCGGGTACGGGCTTAAAAATAGAAAAAATTCGGGTATGGGTACGGGTATGGGATTTAGTGATACCCGCCCGATACCCAGCCCATTTACCCGAATAATACCCGAATTATAGATTTCCATATATATAAACTTAGTAAATGTACTTATTACCTCCTTTATAGTCATATGTGACTATTTATTTGGCAAGTGTTTATTTAACATATAACTTATTTTTAAGCATGTATATTGGATATGGAAGTTATCACCCTTTATTATGTGGATGTTTTATGTAAATAGGTGGTCCCGATACAATTATTTAATTAAGTAATGGTTTTAATTTAGTTTAGTATATGTGGTCTGATTATGATATGTAAGTTATTAGTCATATTTTCATTTATTATAGTCATTAAAATAGTAAATTATATAAACATCAAAGTAAAAAATGCATATTTGTTCTAACATGTATTTTTAAGAAATTAACAGGTATACCCGATACCCGTGGGTATGCCCGATACCCGACGGGTAATTACCCGAAAAATACCCGACGGGTAACGGACCGGGTGTGGGCCAAAGAATTACAACCGGGTACGCGCCTGGGATTACCAATACCCGGCCCAAGCCCGGCCCATTGCCATTCCTAAGACAAAGGATATGGGATGGTATTAAACTCCACGCCCATATCATTGGCCCTAGCATGCAATTCATTTAACTTGTAAAATTGTTTTCTGCTCATGTTCACTTTCCGAATCATTACCCAAATCTTCCACTACACCGTCAACAAATTGTGACAGTGGAGTGCTTTGAAACAACAACCTTTTTCATTCGAAAGAATACTTACCGCGCTAACATGCGCATTCCTCATATTGTTTGTGCTTGAGCATTGATGCTTTAGGTTCATGATGCTATCACTTAGGAGTCTTCCACCACTTTTGGGCCATTTACTCCACAAGTTGGCCCACTTGCTTCTCCAATGCATTGTGCGAAGTGTCTCGTACCTCAAACTCCTTCATTTCCATCTTGATTTCTTGCTTTAAATCTCTAATAACATTCATGATTACATCAAGTTTGGAGTTCAATGGGTCATCACTACCCAATTGAGAGTTTGAATTACCACAACTGTTTCCACTTTGGTTGTAACCCCTTTGGTAATTATTGTCATGGTTGTTTTACCCTTGGTTACTTCCTTGGTTGTAGTTGGACCTTTGGTAACCCCCTTGGTTAATACTTTGGCGATTTTGGTATGAAGATCCACCTTTGTTACCTGACTAAAAATTCGGGTTCATTTGGTTTGAAGCATTACCATACCTAAAATTAGGATAGTTTCTCAAACTGGGGTGATAAGTGTTTGAATTCATGTCGAACTACTTTTGATCCCCGTACACTTGATTCACCTCGTCAGTGGTTTGGGCCATGTTACCATTGCACTGAGTGTCCCGGTGACTGATGTCACCACAATCTTCACACGGCAAATTATATTGCGTTGACGTTCTTTTTCTTCATGCGAGCCAAATCCTTTTCAAGAGTGACAATCCGATCCTTAGAACTTGAATCGAGATTGGGAAGAGATCGGGAAGTGGGGTGCTTTTTGGCCCGGTTGGCCGACTCCACTACTTTGGAATTCTTGCTGATTCTCTCCAGACATGCCCAATCATCTTCTTCATGGTTGTTCAATAAAGTACCGTATCTAAATGATTGCATGTACTTCCATTCTTCGATCTCCAAACCCTTCACAAAGCACTTGACCAATTCCCACCACGCAATTTGATGATGGGGACACTTCCAAATCAACTCTTTGAAATGGGTGAAAGCCTCATGCATTGGCTCACCCAGTTGTTGCCGAAACAACTGAATCTCATCTCTAGCATCGTTAGTCTGTTCTATGGAGTAGTACTCTTCAAGGAATGCTTGTTGCATTTGTGCCCAAGTATGAATACTACTAGCCGGAAGTGTAAGGAACCACTGCTTCGCTTTGTTCTTCAATGAAAACTAGAACAATCTTAGCCTCACTTCATCTTGAGTGAAATCGTGGCCCCCAATGGTGCTACACAAGGAGGAAAATTCGGCCAAGTGTGTGTAGGGCTCATCGTTGGGCCTATCATTTAAGTGAGGTAAGATGTTTATGTAATTGGGGTTGCAATCGAGCGAGCGTCTTCCTCGAGGTGGAGGAGCAATTGGTGAATCATTCTCAGTAATTACCAGTCTAAACCTACCATTAACACCTCAGGGAACCAGTTTTTGATGTTGCAATTGGTGTCCTTGAGGACCGTTGACCTCTTAATGCACCAGCGGTCCACGATTAACCCTTTGGTTACCCCCGTCCACAAATTGGGGAATCCGGTTGCGGTTGGCATTGTTATTGTTGTTGTTACTATCAACCTGGTTCCTTTAATTGTTTGGTTGTGGCTGATGGTTATTGCCATTGTGACAACCCTCACCAAATCAGGTATCAGTATGAATTAATTAATATTTAATTAATACTTAATTACTGTGCCTGCTTACAGTTGTGGTTAAACTGCTACGTGATTTCTGATACATACATATACATGCATCATACTTTATTAACTGTCACTCCATTATTTACATACAAACTATAGTGACAAACTTGATGCACAATAACACAGTAGCACAATGAACGGATAACCCAGTAAACGTGCTGACATAGCCAGCACCAGACAGACACTGTCTCTAAGGCCAGTATGAGCCGGGAATAGTTCACTACACTAGTAGGGAGTGTAGGGAGGTGAGGATTGTAGAACTGCGTCACTAGGTGATAGTTATAGTGACCGGATGTGCCTAAAACATGTTCTAATTACAAAATTCTGTACTTTATCACTAAATTCAGCATTTAAACTAACTAGTAAAGTGCAAAAACATGGGAAAATAATACTAGACACTTTCCAAAGTGTCGGGAATTCATTGTGTCACTAAAAATAATATTAAAGACACTTTAAATGCTTATTAAGCACTTTAGCGGATCAGTATCCAACCGAACAACCGGACTTTACCCGGAACATGAAAATATTGTCAATGACACTGTTTTTCCTTTTTTGAGCCAGTTAGGGTCCCCGAATACCCTAACACCCGTTACAAAACATAACACACTAGTAATTAGTTTAAACTCCTAACTAATCAAACTAATCACCTAACTATCTAGTTCAAACCAAACCAAATACCCCCCCCCTTGACCGAATCGGTCCCCCAAGGGGACAAACCCTTACACACTTGATTATTTTAATCAAGCTTGTTTCATATCTAAATGACACATTACCTTGTGGATAATTAAGTTGGGTAGTTTATAAGAAGGCATAGAGGTCCACCATTTCACTTCACAAACACTTAAACAAAATTTGCTCATCTCTCTCTCTCCCTCTCCTTACATCGGCCGAAACCATCATCCATCCTCCAACCATCTTCAAGTCTTGCTCTTGCAATTTCTCATACACACAAAGGTGAACGGTCACACACAAGGAGACCCGGTGCTTACGGAATCACAAGGACCTCTCTACATCGCTTTTATCCACCTAGTTTTCGCCTTGATTCTTCCCTAGCCTTGAGCTAGTTGTAAGTGCTTCTAATCACTCTCTTGTTCATGTTTGAAGTGGTTAATAAGAGATTTAACGGATAAAAATCATGAACACTTAAGATCAAAACTTAAAGTCTTGTAAGAAAGATGAACAAGGTGGTTAAAGAGTAAATAATGGTGTAAAACTCATGAATCTTGTTTAGTAATGGTTATTTTATGTTGTTGGTTGCTAGTAGTGGAACGGATCGTCATCAAACCACGCTAGATCATGTTCATGAAACATGAACTAGCATTATGTTAAGTAGGGAAGTTACAAGATGACGAACCCTTTCATACATAAACATGAACTTGTGTAAAATAGTTTTTCTTGAAAAATGGAGTTCTAAACTACTAGATCTAAAGATCTACAAGTGGTATTTTCGAAGAACCAAATGTAAGATGCAAATCATGTTTAAAAGCCGGATCTTTCTTGAAACAAAAGCACTTTGTGAACAAACAAGTGTGTAAACACTTGTGTGACAAAAGGTTTTAACAAAGAAATATTTTCGTAATTTATGACTAAGAAGATGTAAAGTTACATTTTCTTTAAAGATAAGATTTCCAAGAAACCGATTTTATTTTTAGAAATAGAAAGATCTACTAAAAATATTAGAAAGTTACTACATACTTTTACACAACTTACAAGTTCATGTGTTTGCAATTTATGCATATTTTTGACTAGTTTGATGTCTTGATATTGAATATTGATGATTGAAAATTGATTGATTGAGTTGTTAAAAGAAAATGATACGCTTGTAAGTGTGGCCACCTCCAGTTACAGAGGAAACTCTGACGAAATTTTTCCAGAAATATAACACTTGGAAAATATTTTTACAACAAGTGTTATGAATATATTTTTAACTTATTTTTCCAAATAAAAATTCGCCATCAATTTTTATTACAAAATTACCAAGTGTCGGAGGTGGATTTTCATAAATAAAACTTGTTAAATATTATTTAGAATATATATTTTTCATAGTAACACTTGGGTGAATTTTATGATTATTTTTTTGTGAACTACATAAATATTATTTTTAGAGTAAAAATAATATTACTGCAATACACTGAACAGTAACGACTCTAAAATAATACTAACGCCCTCACAATAGATAATTAAGTTACACCGGTATTATTATTACCACACGAACCATAAAATGTAACTTATGTATTTTCAGGAAATACTCTTAAATGCGTACTTTGATAAAAGTATTATTTTGGAAAATTGTATGGAATAAAATATAATATTTTTGGGAAAAACATTTATATTTTGGAAGTAGAATATTTTAGACAAATAAAATAAAATATATTTTATTAAGTGAGACTTAAGAATATATTCTTGGAATTATACAAACCCACATGTATTAAAGCCCCCATCCTTGGGAAGGAATATAATTAATACATAATTACGAAATGTAAATACGAAATAGTTGTCTAACTATTTCCCAAAAACGTTAAACCTTAAGCCAAAGCACGGCCGTCCGTCTAATAGAAGTTAGTACGTGTAGGTCGTCACGCAGCAGGTTGACTGGGAGATTACTATTTCGAGACGCACTTCAGTGAGTTCATGTCCCCCTTTTTCCTCTTAACTGTTTTTCAGTTTTTATACTTCGGGGGTGAAATACATGTTACTATGATTACGAATACTTTTTTACATGGTATGGTTAGCGTAAGGAGGGTTACTACTTAGATCATGTGAGTGGGTAGGCGGGAACTGAAGGCCATTAATCCTCATTGTAGGACCGAGGGTCTTTAGCGGTAGATCTATCTGGGTGTTGCGAGCCCAGCCCCAGGCCCAACAGTACGGACCTCGGGGTGACTTGGTACCCGACGCAAAAATCTGCTAGGTTTGAGTCTTCCTACTGCACTTCACACGTATCAATGGCCTTGCAAACCATTGGTGATCTCTTTATTTCCTTATTTGCTACATACCAGGGTTTTTATACTTACAAAGGTTTTACATACTCACTTACACATGAACTCGCTCAACATTTTTGTTGATTTTTCCAACTTACATGTATTTCAGGGAATTAAGGATATGGCACGGTATGCTACGTTTTCACGCTGCGTAAGAGTTATGGGGTCATCCAAGTTTAGGGGTTGTGGCTTTTACCTGGACGAGTCACAGTTCTTAAACTACGTCTGTTTCATGTTTGTGGTTATGTCTTCTGAACAATGTTTTTATATTGTTATGTTGTAATTCCGTTGCATGTGTCGACATTTTAAAACTATGTTGTGGTACTTTTATTTTAAAACATGAACCAACGGATGATCTGCATGGTTTTACTTTCATATAGCTTTGTTGTGATTAAGCTATGGTATTAAGAAGTCACACCAAATAAACCCACACTTCCGCAAAGCCAGGGTGTGACAGCTTGGTACCAGAGCCAGGTTCACAGCGAACTAGGATTCCTTCTCGAGTCTAGACTATGATCAGTAGGGATCTCACGAAAACATTTTTACATTGCATACACTACGTCCAGATCCAGAGTACAAAATATTTTTACAAACAAAAAGTATGAACACTTTTTCCAAAATTTATGGGTCAGTCATATAGACTGAGGGGCCAATCTGAGAGATTGGGAAGGTCCTGGTCTGAGAGGCCAGGGATTCAGTCTGGGAGGCTGGGAGGTTAGTCTAGTGGGACTAGGGAGTCAGTCTGGGAGGCTGGGAGGTTAATCTAGTGGGACTAGGAGGTTCAGTCTGGGAGGCTGGGAGGTTAATCTAGTGGGACTAGGAAGATCAGTCTGAGAGGCTGGGAGGTTAATCTAGTGGGACTAGGAGATTCAGTCTGAGAGGCTGGGAGGTTAGACTAGTGGGACTAGGAGGATTTCTTGATTGCTTATTGGTGACTGACATGCTTATTTGATTATATGATTGATTGTTTGTGCCTATATGTGTTTGTGTTACAGACGTCATGCCTTCATCTGGTACTGGAGAGTCGGACACTACGGACCCCATGGCCATAGTATCAGACGACATAGTTTCATCAGAGCACGAGGTGTATACTTCAGATACTACCAGCACGGACGATGACGACTTCCAGCCCTTTGCGCTGCCTGATGTCGTAGCAGAGCCTGCTGATGGCCATCTTGTTGGGGATTTGCCACTCGCGGTGATCCCTGCTCCTATGCCCCTTGCCACTTAACCTATTATTGATGTGCCCCTCGACGTAGTCGCTGACGACGACGTCGACTTGTTTGAGGAGGACCCACTCGAGGGCGAGGCCCATATTGCTGCTGGTGATATTCTACTTCTTGCGGATGCCCCTGCTGATGAGACTCCCGTTCATTCGCCAGTCCCAGACTCATTTGAGTCTGTGGCATCTGCACCTTCGCACACGCAGGGAGTGCAACATCATTCGCACGACACAGACCCTGATATGGCATCATCCGCTGCACCTGCACCTGCCCCTAGCTTTGAGTTCGATCATGACATTGATGACGATTTGGATCCTGTTTTTCCATCTGGCTTTGATCCTGATCATGACATTGAGTTTATTCATTTAGATCAGCCCATGGAGGATCCCGTAGCCCCTGTCGATCCTGTGTTTGCTGATCCAGCTGACTTTGACATGGAGTTTGTTGATCCAGTGCCTGCTGTGGCCCTTGAGCCAGTTGTTGCTCCTGACCCCGCGTTAGAGCATGACCCTGATCATGCCGATGCACCTGCTGTTGCTCCTTTGATTGATGATGTACCTGTTGATGATCATCCTGTTGTTGTTCCACAGTTGGTGGATGATCATGTTGCTATTGATGCTCATGTTGATGCTCCTCACGTTGCTGACATTCCTGCTGATCCTGTTGTCGCACCACTTCCTGAGCCTATGCCGGTGATGTTCGACCGTGCACCTTTTGCGACCCATATTGATCCACGGTACGCTCACACCCACAATGGGTGGATAGACGATGATGATGATTTCCCACCTTTCGTGGTACCTGTTACACCACCTGTAGCCCCTGTTTTAGCCCCTGTTACAGTTCCTATTGATGTTCCTTTGATTCCCACACATACTACAGACGTTCACCGCACCGACTTACCTGTTACATTTCTTCAGGACATACCTCCACCACGTCCTGGGGAGGGTTCATCTCGTCAGCCATTTGGTCATGTACCTTTCATGTCAGGAGGAGATCAGTTTGTACCCCAGGTTTCTCATCCTACTTTTGTTTCCCCTGTTACCCCATCTGCCGTACCATCCTTTGCTCCATCTAGTGAGCCGTTCCTCTGGACTTCGCCACCCATTATGCCACCATCTGATCCTTATCATCCTTACCACGTGGGGTATTCTACAGAGGATATTCTCAGGTCTTTCATGATACAGCATGAGGCGCTGACCCGTCGCGTGCAGGAGCTGGAGAGAGCTCAGCGACTTTCGTGCCAGTGCCAGACTCCACCTGCAATATCTCACCCTCCTCGCCCGTTATCTCCTGACTCTGTCGCTCGTTTTTGGACTCTTGAGCAGCAGATAGCTTACTTGTTGCGCTCTCATCGCGCTATGGAGGAGGATTGGCTTCATATGCGTCGTTTGCTCTTTTCTCATTTTCCCCCTCCTCCACCGCCATCAGCTTAGGCCTTTTTGTACGACGCGGGTAGACTTTTGATGAGAGGACGACGATTGCGCAGACTATACAGCCTATTTGGAGACCGCATTTTGGAGGATTATGATTTTTGATGTTTTGTATATTGGATGTTATTAACACTGATGTGATAGTTTTGGACTAGGGCGATGTGGCCCTTAGTCATGGATGTTGTATGATACAGTCGTGTACTTGTAAACCTTACATTGTGGTCTCGATTTGTGATAGTGCAATCACAGTATTCTCATCATATGTGATGTTTGATTGATTGTTTATGTTCTATAACATGAGATGTTATGTGTTTGATTTGTTTATAACATGAGATGTTATGTGTTTGATTTGTTTATAACATGAGATGTTATGTGTTGATATATTTGCTATGTACGTACACTTTACTTACTACGACCTGACCAACGTAAAACATCTTTTAGAAGATGCCTCCAAGACGCCAGACGCGTATGCCTGCCAACGAGGCAGAACTTCAAGGAATCATCGCTGCCGCCATTGCGCAGTATGCGGCCTCACAAGGAGGAACCAGCGGAAGTAATTCGAACAACAACGGCAATAACAATCCGCCTCATGGTAATGTTAAGTCGTTGAGACATATTCTAACGTATGTGCATGGTGCACTTACAAGCAGTTCCTAGACTGCAAGCCTGTAAACTTTGACGGCACCGGAGGTGCTGTGGCTTTTGTTAGATGGGCCGAGAAGACGGAATCTGTTCTCCGAATGAGCAAGTGCGCTCCAGACCAACAAGTGACTTACATTTCTGGGCTATTTTTGGATGGAGCCATATCCTGGTGGAACTTACAAGTACAAACCCTTGGTGAAGCCGCAACTTATGCAATGACATGGACTGAGTTGAAAGAGCTCATGCGAAGAAAGTACTGTTCACGTGCGGAGATACAGAAGCTGGAAACGGAATTCTGGCACTTGAAAATGGAAGGTCCCAAAATCGCGGAGTATGTTCAGAGTTTCCACGACCTGTGTCATGTGGTACCTTATATGGTTACACCGGAATTCAAGCGAATCGAGCGCTTTATTTGGGGTTTAGCTCCACAGATCATGAGTATGGTCACTATTTCCAAGCCTGCAACAATCACAGAGGCCATCGATCTGAGCGTGGCTCTTACTGAGGAAGTCGTCCGCTTAAACAAGTTTTCGAATGTTGAGCAGAAAAAGAAGGAGACTCACGTAGAGTCATCTGGCGAGAACAAAAGGAAGTTCTCAAACTTCAAACAAGGAACAAGCGGTGTTGACAAGAAAGGAGAATCAAGCACACCGGTCCAAGCTGCAACCGGTGCTAGAAAGAAAGGAAAGGGTTATATGGGTACACATCTGTAACACCTCGCAAAATCGTACCCAATAAAATAAAGATGCGTGTCATGAGACAAACGTGTCAGGAACCCAGATCAAATAAAAAGATGTATGGTAGGATTTTTAAAGAGGGCGTCATGTTATTAAAAATACCTCTGAACGACCCAAGGGCGACATGTTATTAAAACACCTCTGAGCGACCCAAATTTATAAATCCCAAGATCCTTAAATCTTTTGATAAACACCTTATATATTAACCGGTTGTTTCTAAATAAATAAAATTCCATCTTATATGGAAAATCTGATTTCTTGAATAATGTTGTAAACATTTGAAAGTTGGATTCTTGTTTTGAGAAACTAAATTCAATGAGAATTCATGTCCCTATGTTCCGACACATTCTAAAGCTTGTCACAAGAGGCCAAATGGTGTAAGGGCATGCAAAGCATGCAAAGGCTGAACAAGGGACCCTCCTACTATAGTAAAAGCATGAAAATTCGGAGTCCACGATGTTGCATGGTCAAGGCTTGAAATTTTTAAAATTTTTGGTTCTGGTCAACGGTTACGGACCGTAAGGCCCTAGGCTTACGGTCCGTAAGGTGCACACCTGGGCGATTTCAGCAAAGGTCGGTTACGGACCGCAACCATTTCAGCATACGGTCCGCAAGAGGAGCATACAGACCGCAAGGACTTAGGCTTACGGTCCGTAAGCCTGTCGCTGGCAGAAGAAAATGGACAGCTGCCTGTTCAGCCTGTTGCACCGCCTTATTGAGATGGTTTTCGAAACAAGGGACTTGCTAGGTAGTATTTAGCCTATTAGGGACACCTGGGGTGATCTTGTAACCATCCTAGACTTCCATGTCTTGATCTTAAGCTCCTTTGTTCACTATATAAGGACTTGAGTAGTGACACAAGAACTTGTTCATTTTGATTTGCACTCAAGGCATTCTCTGGAGCATTTCTGGACAGCAAACAAGTTCTCATTAAGTCCCTAATCCTATTTAGGATCTTTGTAAGTAATCCTAATCATTCATAATTAAGTTTAGCTTAGTTAAATAGCTAAAAGTCAAACCGTCGTAATTTAGGTTTGACTTCGAGATTAGTCTATAATTACTCAGTAAAATCTCGGATTAAAAATACCTATAAGTAGGTAATTATGTGGGTAACAAACCCTTAAAAGGGTGTTTCCAGATTCCCACTCTAACCATGTTAATTGTCGAGTCAAAGTATACTTTAAAAAGTCAACAGAATGCTTAAATCCAAATAAACTCATAATTAGCACTATAGGATACATGCAACCTATTTGATCATTAATATAACTTGGTAATTAATGTAAGAACATGTTCCAACATGTTCAACTCGACAATTTTCTGTTTAGACCTCGTTTGGAACCGAAAGTCGCATAGTTTGACTTTCGCTTTGACTTTCAGTTCTGACCTGTTTTAGTCAAGTTTAAGATTGCCTTAGAGCTTCTTTTGAACCTAGTAACATGTTAGTATAACCCTCTGTGATTATACGGCTTAGTTCACTAGTTGTCTAATTATTATGCAAATTTCCGTTAAATGCCCATATGTTGACCATTATGCCCAAATGTCCATAAAATATGATTTTTGAAAATGTAAAAGGATAGACATCTTAGTTACCGAATGATAGACTTGTAACCAAAATTTGACATCAGTTTGAGGTCTAGATTAAGAGTTATGCTCATTAGCGTAATTAGAAGCTTTCTTAGTAATTAATTAGCATAATTAGCATATAGCCTATCTAAACCCGATTTTTATATCAAAGCTTTATACCCACTGATATATAATAATATTTTGGGAATTTTAAAGATTTTTATTTATTTTTAGGCTGAGCATAACTTAGTGTTCTAAGCTTAATTCGGCTAATGCCGGTTTTGCCCTTTTGGGCTATAAAATGAGTTTTATAAATCCTTTTGACCTCAAACCTTTTTCTACTGATTTATTATGATAAATATATTTTTGAGCCTTCTGGAATTATAAAAATATCAGCTTTTCTTTGAAAACCCGGAAATGGCTCCAATCTGCCTTTTTAGGCATTTTACGACATAGTATGTGTCAAAACTAGTTTATATATATAAGAATCAATACCTACTGATATATCTAGTAAAATTTTTTATTATAACAGTAAACTAAGGTTTCAAACTCATATTTCCAGCTTTGACCTTTTAGGCTTATGTGAAATTACCAAAATGCCCTTTGGGTCATAGGATGGTTATAATTAATAAAATTCACATACATATGATATCCTACTGTTATAACTTAGTAAAATGAGTATATTTACTGATTTATTCAGATATGTAACTCAGGTTACTAGTTTAACTCTTTTATACCCTTCAAAATGACCAAAACGCCCTTATGAGGCATAATTTGAGTTTAAAATTATTTTGGGCATAATAGGACATATCTTACTGATATCACAACATATTTGGTGCATATAATCTCAGGAAACTTGTATATGATTTATATGGTTACCCGTTACGCATTTTCGCGATCGGATCGGTTTATGTAACTAGTTTACGCATATTAGCCGAAACGGGTCAAACCATATCATCTTTGTCTCAAAATCCAGAATGTGTTTAATTTACCCATATTATACAAGTCTCCAAACTTGTTGGGTATAAATCACATTCCTTTCCGGTTTTCGCCTTCCATGCGATTAAACCGTATTTATTCCTTGAAACTAACCGGTCTAAGCTTAGGCTATATTAAAGACCCGTTAGGATTCTAATAGGTTATTATAAACCTTCGTTCCAGAATAGGAGACCAGTAAAAGACACTTGAATTTTGCTTATTGTGGTTTATACTTACTCAGGTAAATACTTTTAACTTATTTTCCCTTATACGGGCTTGGGGTACGGTATATAAAATACCGCTTGGTCGGGCAATTGACCCTAACTCATTAGTAGGTGGGTATTATCATTGTGACCCGTTTAAAAATTGGTTTTGTTTGTTTTACGCCTTTGGGAGTTTAATGACCATGTCCCGGATATCCTTGGCATCATTCATGAAATGGCCACGACCTTGACACGCGGGTGTAGGCGTACACCCGACAATGTGTCCATATTTATTAAGGTATAACCGTTGGCTTCCCGCCGCGGATTTATACTATGTGGTGTGTCTATTAACCTTAAACCCGGCACGAACCGGGCGACTAAACGCATAACGAACATGTAATTCTTTTACAAGATTAGATTTGATTAATTATCCCAAGTTATAAAAAGTTTTGTGCCATGTGCATTCAAATCAATTTTCTAAACTACTTTCAAAATGAGTCAGTTAAATGCTGCCAAGATTTTTGAGAGGTCGAGGCAAGGGCCCAGTTACGGGCCATGATCATGAAGTCGGGCCCTCATACCGGCGAACGCCTTCAATCACCATGAGTACTAGCCCGTAGGAGCCATGGAGGCTCTACGTTGAACCAGGGAGGCGGTCAGTCTCCCTCAGTTCCTCACCTTCGTATCAGCATTCTTTTGGGCCCCAATCAAAGAACGAGCCCAACAACCAACCGCCTTCTTTTATACCCTTGCAAAGATCGAACTCACACCATTCCTTTGGCGACCCTTCACCTGTCTTCCAGAGCCGATTCAACCCGGCTAATATCATTCAAGAACCCATGGGTTTTAACCCACCAGGACCTGAGGATCACTTCTCAGGGGATCACGCGGACGACATGGACGAAGACACGGATCCCATGGAACCTGCGTCCGGAACGCCAAACCACCCCATCGAAATCTCCGATGGGTCATCTTTCCACGGATCGCCTTACCGCGGTCCTGACAACTACCAGGCGAGGTTTACTCAGTGGGACTGGTATTTCACGCCCTCTGAACACTCGTCCCCATACCAGCAGCAGCAGCAGCAGGATCCTTCCGAGGATCACCGATTTGTGGCAGTCACTCCGCCACCACTACCACCAGTGGAACAGCAACCGCCTCTGAAGCCACCAAGGCGGAGAAGGTCAAACGCACGGATGTCCGTGCGAGGAGGAGTCCGCATCAGCACTCCTCAGCCCTCGAGTGGCAGTCATTATCCGCCACTCCAGGAAGAAGAAGAACCACAAATGGGAGGTCCATCAAACCCCATCCCAGAGATCAACTCTGCGCCTATGGCGCCACCAGTGGGTTTTGACAACCCAATCCCTGCCTACGCCGGTTCAGCGGCGTATAACCCTTTTGAGCAGCTGGCGCATACCCATTACAACTATGCTGATGTAGACCCATACCAGGAGGCATGGGACTACAATGCTAGTCACCCAGAGGGACCCTATGGTGGTCTTTGGACCACTGGTTACCCAACTTATGGGTACCAGCGTCCGCCACCTCCTCAACCTCTGTACCAGCCGCCGCAGCCGCAGTTGATCCCTCCGGAGCGCCAGCAAGAGGTCCTTGAGAGATTAGACCGATGTGAACGGGAAATCCGAACTGAGCGTAATAACACACGAGGCTTCTTCAAGGGATTATCAGATTTGATCAAAGGGAAGTCCAAGAGAAGGGGTCATTGAAGACCTTGTGTTTTATTTATTTTAGTTATAATCAAGTCCCTGCGTGGACTTTTTGCTTCAGTACTCAGCCCCTGCGTGGGCTTGTCATTTTGTATTCTGCCCCTGCGTGGGCATGTCTTTTAGTTGACCCCTGCGTGGGTTTGTTTTGGTTTTCCGCCCCTGCGTGGGCATTTATTTTCGTAGAAGTCCCGTTTAGGGCAAAAGATGTATTGGTTAAAACAATTTATGAGATGTCTAGTTTAAATTTTCATTTTATTTATTTATTATTAATTATGTGCATAAAACATGAAATAAATGAAAATAATTAAAAGATCTGCAATCATATTAAAATGGTAAAATCTAAAAAGGGACAAAGACCTAGCCAAATGTTAACATAAAACAAGGCCAAGATGGTAGTTCCATAATTAGATTAAGATCCATATTAACATCTCAATTTAGGATTATTCTGCGTTAATTATTAAAGGAATCTTAGAGGTAAAACCTAGCCTTATTTTGTTGCGGACATGGCTAAGATGGTAGAACCCACATAATAGATTCCAACTATTGTTAACATCTGTTAGTATGTTAACATTCTTGGCAAACTGTGAATCAGTAAAGTCACACAGGCCATCCTTTAAAAAGGGTTAATTTAAATTCCCTTAATTATATAACCGCTTCTTAAGGGCGAAGTGCCAATGGGCAATAATTAAATGTCCTCTGGGACTAAGAACAGTGGTAGCTTATGACTCCCTGTAAATAACAGGTAACGAACTATGGTTCAAACCTGAATACCAGGACTCTGTAAATTCTGGTTCATAATTAAATTAAAATTGTCCTCGTGACTAGGCCTTATGTGCTATTATTTCATAATTTAGGGTAATAATAAAGATCATAAAATTTTAACAAATTAACCTAAAATGGCAATTTAAAACCATGGTTAATAGAATATAAATACTGTAAAAACCTCTAAATAAAACCTTGCCCATTATGTTATATGTAGCAATTAAAGCTACATGGCTGGGTCGGATGAAGCGAGTAGTCATCCTGTGGAAAACCACGAAAATGCCAGAATACAGTTAACTGGAGCGGAGCTCCAAGCATTAGTGGATAATGCAGTTACAAAAGCTTTGGAGAGGCAGAACAGTGAGTCCTCTAGGACCCAAAGTAGAACCCTGTCTACACCTCATTCCAAGCCAAAAACCCATTCGGAAGCTCATAGCAAACCACCCTCTGTCCAGCCTAAGTCTAAGAAGGATGCACCTAAGAAGGATGATGACCGACACTCATCAAATGAGAACAGTGTTCACCCCAAGAAGATAGTGTTCGATGATGCACCCCGCTCTAAAGGATGCAAATACAAGTATTTTGTATCATGCAAGCCCCGAGATTTCACTGGGGAGAAGGGCGCTGTGGATTGCATGACCTGGCTGGATGAAATGGACACTGTTGTGGACATTAGTGGTTGTGCTGAAAGGGACATGGTAAAGTTTGCATCCCAGTCATTCAAAGGTGAAGCCCTAGCATGGTGGAGGTCATTGATTCAAGCCTCTGGAAAAGTTTCCTTGTACAACATGTCTTGGGAGCAATTTGTTGCTCTTATCAAAGAAAACTACTGCCCTCAGCATGAGGTTGAATAGATAGAGTCTGATTTCCTATCGCTGGTCATGAAGAACCTGGATTGCCAGGCGTATCTCACAAGTTTCAACACCTTGTCCAGGTTGGTTCCATACATGGTAACCCCGGAACCCAAGAGGATCGCGCGTTTCATTGGGGGTTTGGCCCCAGAAATCAAAGCTAGCGTGAAAGCCTCTCGGCCCGCTACTTTCAGATCCGTAGCGGATATATCTCTGTCCCTCACACTAGATGCAGTGAGGCAGAGATCATTGAGAAATGCTGACTCAGAGAAAAGGAAACGTGAAGATGATAATTCACGTCGGTCAAGCAAGAAGCATAGGGGGAACCGTGACCACAAGAAAGGGTCTGAGACCAAGAAAGATGGGCAACAATCGGGTGATAGGCCCAAGTGCAAGATTTGCAAGAAGCACCATTTTGGAAGGTGCAGGTATGAACAGAAATCTCAATCCCAGCCGAAGGCGTGTGGGATTTGCAAGTCCTCTGAGCATAGGACCCTCGAATGTAAGAAGCTGAAGGATGCAACTTGTTTTAGTTGCAATGAAAAAGGGCATATCAAGACCAACTGCCCAAAACTGGTGAAGAAGGCTGAAGAAGGGAAGAAGACCAACGCCAGGGTCTTTCAGATGAATGTTCAGGAGGCCATCCAGAACGACAACGTTATAACCGGTACGTTTCTCATTAATGATGTTTTCGCAAGAGTATTGTTTGATTCTGGAGCAGATAAATCCTTTGTGGATAGTAAGTTTTGTGAATTGTTAAAATTACCTGTTAAAGCCTTAAGTGTGAATTATGAGGTAGAATTAGCTGATGGGACTATGGAAACAGTCTCGACTGTGTTAGATGGATGTATCATATCCATTAGGAACCACTCTTTACCTCTGTCCTTATTACCCTTTAAGCTAGCCGGATTCGATATAATAATAGGCATGGATTGGTTATCGCGTAACCAAGCTCAGATAGTGTGCAACAAGAAACAAGTGGTGATCAAGACTTCGTCTGGTGAGCCACTTACCATTCAGGGAGATACTCAACATGGATTGCCTAAGCAAGTGGCTATGCTAAAGGCATCTAGATGTTTGAAGAATGGTTGTGTCATTTATATGGCACAGGTAACCATTGGTGAGGGAAGACCCAAGATTGAAGATATTCCAGTCATCTCTGACTACTCTGAAGTTTTCCCGGAAGAACTACCTGGTTTGCCACCAGATAGACAAGTGGAATTCAGAATCGACATCATTCCAGGAGCAGCACCTATTGCAAGAGCACCGTATAGGTTGGCACCAACAGAAATGAAGGAATTGAGGACGCAGCTAGATGATCTGCTAGCCAAAGGTTTTATTAGACCTAGTTCGTCTCCATGGGGAGCACCAATCTTGTTCGTCAAGAAGAAAGATGGTTCGATGCATTTGTGCATCGATTACCGTGAGCTTAATAAGGTCACTATAAAGAATAGGTATCCTTTGCCCAGGATCGACGATCTGTTCGACCAGCTGCAAGGAGCGAGCTACTTTTCAAAGATCGATCTAAGGTCAGGCTACCATCAATTGAAGGTCAAGGACGAAGATGTACACAAAACTGCGTTTAGGACTCGTTACGGTCATTACGAGTTCCTAGTGATGCCTTTTGGGCTCACTAACGCACCTGCCGCATTCATGGATCTCATGAATCGCGTCTGCAAGCCTTATCTAGATAAATTTGTCATTGTCTTTATCGACGACATACTCATCTACTCGAAGAGTCAAGCTGACCATGAGAAACATCTTCGGTGTATTCTGAAGTTACTATATCAAGAAAAGCTCTATGCCAAATTTTCTAAATGTGAGTTTTGGCTTCGAGAAGTCCAATTTCTTGGACACGTCGTGAGTGAGCGTGGTATCCAAGTGGATCCCGCTAAGGTTGAAGCTGTCATGAATTGGCAGGAGCCAAAGACGCCTACGGAGATTCGCAGTTTCCTAGGATTGGCAGGATACTACAGACGCTTTATCGAGAATTTCTCAAGAATTGCAGCACCCCTGACTCTTCTAACTCGCAAGATTAGCAAGTTCAATTGGGGGCCTAAGCAGCAAGAGTCATTCGATATTTTGAAGCAGAAGTTGAGCAATGCTCCTGTGTTGACATTGCCTGATGGGATTGAAGAGTTTGTAGTTTACTGTGATGCATCACACACCGGGATGGGTTGTGTGTTAATGCAGAAAGGCAAAGTCATTGCCTATGCTTCACGACAGCTAAGAGTGCACGAGAAGAATTACACCACCCATGACTTGGAATTGGGTGCCGTTGTATTCGCACTTAAGCTTTGGAGGCATTACCTGTATGGAACTAAGTGTGTGATCTATTCTGATCACAAAAGCCTTCAGCATCTGTTCAATCAGAAGGATTTGAACATGAGGCAGCGACGCTGGATGGAAACTCTGAACGATTATGATTGTGAAATAAGATACCATCCAGGCAAGGCCAACGTAGTCGCAGATGCCTTGAGCAGAAAAGAAAGAGTGAAGCCAATAAGGATCAATGCCAAGAGCATTAAAATCAAGAATAGTCTGAATGAAAGGTTGTTAGCTGCACAGAAGGAGGCTGTGTTGGAAGCTAACTATCCTAATGAAAAGCTGGGAGTAACTGAAGAGCAGTTATCCTATGGCAAAGACGGAATCCTGAGATTAAATAGAAGAATATGGGTTCCTGTTTATGGAGGACTTCGAGACGTTATCCTTCAGGATTCCCACAGTTCCAGATATTCCGTTCATCCTGGAGCGGATAAGATGTACCAGGATGTGAAGGCAAATTATTGGTGGATAGGCTTGAAGAAGTCTATAGCCACCCATGTAGCCAAATGTCTGATGTGTGCTCAAGTCAAGGCTGAGCATCAGAAGCCGTCAGGTTTGCTACAACAGCCTGAAATTCCCACTTGGAAATGGGAAATGGTGACGATGGATTTCATCACCAAGTTGCCTAAGACACAGAAGGGAAATTATACTATATGGGTCATAGTTGACAGACTGACCAAGTCAGCTCATTTCCTACCCATTAAGGAAACTTACAGTTCGGACATGTTAGCCCAACTGTATGTTGATAAAATCGTATCCCTGCATGGGGTACCAGTGTCTATTATCTCTGATAGGGATACTAGATACACTTCGCATTTTTGGAAGAGTTTCCAACAGTCTCTGGGGACGCAATTGAACTTTAGTACAGCTTACCATCCTCAGACGGATGGGCAGAGTGAGCGTACCATCCAGACATTGGAAGACATGCTTCGAGCATGTGTGATTGATTTAGGAGGTAGTTGGGATAGGCACCTACCTTTGGTCGAGTTCTCCTATTACAATAGCTATCATACCAGCATTCAGGCTGCGCCTTTTGAGGCACTATATGGTAGAAAATGCAGAACGCCCATTTGTTGGGCAGAAGTAGGAGACACTCAATTATCAGGTCCAGATCTAGTCTTTGAAACGACGGACAAGATTGTCCAAATTCGTGACCGTCTGAAAGCTGCCCGGGATAGGCAGAAGAGCTATGCTGATAAGGGGCGAAAACCCCTCAAGTTCGAGATTGGTGATAAAGTTTTGCTCAAAGTATCACCCTGGAAGGGGGTGATGCGATTTGGTAAGAAGGGTAAGTTAAGCCCGAGGTACATAGGACCATTCGAGATCATCGAATGTGTAGGGACACGGGCTTATAAGTTGAACTTACCTGAAGAGCTCAGTGATATTCACAATGTGTTCCACATCTGCAATCTGAAGAAATGTCTAGCTGATGAATCACTAGTCATACCACACACAGATGTGCATATAGATGAGAGCTTGAAGTTTGTGGAAAAACCTGTGTCGATTGAGGATCGACAGGTAAAGAAGCTTCGAAGGAAGTATGTGCCTATTGTCAAGGTCAAATGGGATGGCCGTAGAGGTCCCGATTATACGTGGGAGTTAGAGTCCACAATGAAAGAAAAATACCCTCAATTATTTCAATAAATCTCGAGGTCGAGATTTCTTTTAAGGGGGTGAGGATGTAACACCTCGTAAAATCGTACCCAATAAAATAAAGACACGTGTCACAAGACAAACGTGTCAGGAACCCGGATCAAATAAAAAGATGTATGGTAGGATTTTTAAAGAGGGCATCATGTTATTAAAAATACCTCTGAACGACCCAAGGGAGACATGTTACTAAAACACCTCTGAGCGACCCGAATTTATAAATCCCAAGATCCTTAAATCGTTTGATAAACATCTTATATATTAACCGGTTGTTTCTAAATAAATAAAATTCCATCTTATATGGAAAATCTGATTTCTTGAATAATGTTGTAAACATTTGAAAGTTGGATTTTTGTTTTGAGAAACTAAATTCATTGAGAATTCATATCCCTATGTTCCGACACTTTCTAAAGCTTGTCACAAGAGGCCTGTAACACCTCGAAAAATTTCGTCCAATAATGTCTTGACACGTGTCATAAGGTTCCGTTATGTGAAAACACACTTTAGAGGGACTAAAAGTGACAAACAGTGAAAACTATGGAACGTAAGGGTCCAAAGTGTCAACAATGGATAAATAGACTCTATGATAACCCCACATAATGTTTATAACCTTTAACGGATGGTTCATGGATCATACGACGCGGAAATTGCACAAAAGTGAAGTATTTCAAACTATAGGGGCCAAAAGTGTCAACATGTTTAATTTATACCTCTGAGTGAACTTTTGGCAGACCCGAAGCTTTGTATAGCTAAAATATACTCACTAGAATATGTGGTAAAAATTTCATGAAGTTTCATCAACGTATGAGAAAGTTATGGCCAAAACCGTACTTGAAGGACTAAAAGCGTCAACGTCGAATTTCAGGGCTTTTCGGTTGAGCGCAAAATGTTCCGAGGACATTTCCATGTTGGTAAAAATCCTAAGGTTCTTAAAAACCAAGTTTGGGGGTTTACGGGTCGAGAAAAGTAGCCGAAACATCGCGTACAAGCTCAGGGACCAATTCTGCCAAAACTGAAACTTGTTTGGCTGAACCAGGGGTCAGGCGACCCGCCTGGTAAAGCCCAAGCGGGCCGCGTGGGTCTGCCAGCGACAGAAATCGTATTTGGGGCTGATTTGGGTCCGAAATTGAGTTGTAAACAGCTGGTCTTGCCTCCCAAATGCTCCAATACGTGCCCTTGCATGCCTACATCAACAGTAGCCTACTCCAACCATCTGATTACACCATAAATCAGATCAAACATCATTGTTCTTGGCACTTGAAGTTGTGAACAAGGAGCTCTCTACATTCAAGAACTCTCTCAAGCTTTCTGGAGTTAATCTGATCATCAAGGACGAATTCTAGTGTTCACTAAACATCTTTAGGACCTTTGTAAGCTTTCAATTCGTTCTTTAATCCGTTCTTGTTGTGATTATTGCTAAAAGTCAAACTGGGTGTTCATAAGCTTTGACTTTCTGATTAAACGGATTTCTTTCAGTCATTTCTCGAATTGAAACTTGTTATATGTTGGTATTTAAGTGGGAAACAAACCCTCTAAAGGGCACTATCTGAATCCCACTATATGCATGCTAATTGTCGAGTCAAACATGTTTCTAAAAAGTCAACAGAATTGATTTTCGCAAAAATAAGCTTGAATGTTAATATATTAGACATGCAATCTGATTGATCATCATAAATAACTTGTAATACATATAAGAATGTGTTTTAATCATCATCAACTCGACAATCTATAGTATAGCCACGAATCGGAACCGAAAGTCTTGTAAAACGATTATTTCGTAGACTATCGATTCGGATTCGTACATGCATGTTCGAGATCTGTATTGGAAAGTATTTTTGACTATTTTTATTTTAGTTAAACTTTCTGGAATTTTCTTTGATTGAGTCTATGCTTAGCCTATTCGAATGCATGTTTCCGATTTATGCATAAAGTTGACTATTTTGCCCTTTTTGATTTAAAACATGATTTTTGGAAAAGTGAAAGGATAGAAATCTTTATTTCTAATATATAAACTTGCACCGAAAATTTCGGATCAGTTGGTGGTCCAGATTGTGAGTTATGGCCATTAGCGTAAAACTATATTATAAATTTACATAAACGGTCCTTTTCGCGTAGAACCCGTTTCTGGCCACGTTTTGATACGAAAATTTTTACCAACTGAAGTAATATAATATTCTGGGAATTTTGATGATTTTTAATTAATTTTTGGCTGAACGGATCCTAGATCACCTAGTCATTTCGGCTTATGTCGGTTTTGACCGTTTTAGCCATAAAATGAGTTTTACACATCCTTTTGACCCGAAACCTTTTTCTACTGATTTTATATGATGAATAAATTATTTTAAGTATTCTGGAAATATAAAAATCTCAGATTTAATTTGAAAACCCGAAAACGCCCTTAAATCGCATATTTAGCGTTTTAAGCGCATAGTAAGCGTTATACTTGTTTTAAACATATAAGACCTATACCTACTGATGTGTTTAGCATATTTTCATATAAAAACAGTAAGTATAAGTATATGAACTCAGACTTCCAGTTTTGGCACTTTTAGCCCTTGTGAAATTACTAAATTGCCCCTACGGTGCATAGTTTGGTTTTAAATGATAAATTTGATATATGGGTCATACCCTACTGATATAATATGTTATATTAAGTATATTTACTGTATGAACCAGACCCGAAACTCAGATTTCTAATTTTACCCTTTTATTATCTTTTAAATGACCAAAATGCCCTTCTAAGGCATAAATTGGGTTTAAAATTATTCCGGGCAATATAGGACATAACTTACTGATATAATATCATATTTTAAGCATATTATCTCAGGGAGCTTGCATTTGAATCTTTGGTCTACCCGTATCGCCCTTTTTCGCGTTCGGTTCGGTTTACGTAACTAGTTTGCGTAAATCGACCGAAACGGTTCAAACGATATCATTTTTATTTCAAAATCCAGAATGTATTTAGTATACCCATATTATACAAGTATTCAAACTTGTCGGGTCTAAATCACATTCTATCCGGTCTTTCGCTTAATCGTGCGTAAACCGCATCATTCCAAAAACTAACCGGTCAAAGCTTAAGCTTAAATAAAAGGCCGTTAGGAATCTAATAGGTTAATTATAAACCTTTGTTCCAGATTAGGAGGCCCGGTAAAAGCTACCAACACTTATCATTTGTGACTTATACTTGCTCAGGTAAATACATTTTGACTTATTTTCCCTATACGGGCTTGGGGTACGGTATTTAAAATACCGCTTGATCGGGCGCACAAGTCCTGCGCCTTATAGGTGTACAGTCTTGAATAGCTTGTGCGACTTCGTTTAAACAGTTTTGTCTTACTTAAAGGCTTTGGGGGGTTATTGACCGTGTCCCGGATATCCTTGGCATTATCTTACGAGATGGCCACGACCAGAGCACGGGGTGTAGGCGTACACCCGACGTGTATAACGCATTAATGTGGTGTGTCATTTAATCTCTAGCCCGGACAGCAGATCCCGGGCCACCAGAGATATAAGTGCATGTAATTCGTTCACAAGTTTATATTATATAATTATCCCAAGTTAATAAAAATATTTATGCCTTGTGCATTTAAATCAATTTTCAATCATTTTTAAAATGAGTCAGTCGATTTGTATTTACCAGTGTAAACTGACGTATTTTTCCCAAAAGGTTAAGTGCAGGTACTATACGAAAATAGGCTGGCTGTTTCCTAAGAGCGTCCACTATAGTCTCGCAAGCTTGGACGACAAACATCTGTTGAACTATTTTTATCTTATTTTATTTGATCCGCCTGTGGGTCCGTTTCAACTACTGTGATATTTATTATTGCAAATTATTTAAAAGTTGAAATGTATCTATTCTGCTTCCGCTATGCATTATTATATTGTGTTGATTGTCTATGACGATGCCAACTACGTCACTGTACCCCACACCGGGCCCACCGGTGACACGTGGAAATCGGGGTGTGACAGGTTGGTATCAGAGCCAACGCTGAGTGAATTAAACACTATCCTAATGTGTTTAATCTCAGTTACACAATTGCACATTCCTCGATTTTCGAGTCTAGACAAAGAACTTAGGAAATGTTCAACATTTCGTTTAATTTATTTTTAATTATTAATGCATTGTCTTATATATTTTGTTGTGCAACTTGTTTGACTTTTGACAGGATCACTATGCCGCCACGAATGAGAGGTCGAGGAGGATTTGCTACGTCTCACGACCATGAGGCAGGGCCCTCACATAGGCGAGCACCATCCGCCACGCACAACACAGCCGCCAACGACCTTTGGAGGTCTTTCGCCGAGCCTGCTAGACACTCGGTATCCGCCAGCACTTCACCGTCTTTACCCCACTCGTTTGGGCCCCACTCGGAGAATGGGCCCCATGGTTCGCATGGATCCTACATACCTTTGCATCAGTCACCGCTCCAGTATCCAGCACCAGTCTACCAGGGTTTATATAACCCTGATGCTTTTGTGGATGAGCCAGTGGGCCATAACCCACTTGGACCGGAGGACCACTTTTCTGGTGGTCACGAGATGGACGTCGACGAGGATACGGACCCCTCGCTACCACCATCAGGTACGCCTAACCATCCGATTGAGATATCGGATGGGTCGCCATTTAGGGGATCACCCTACAATGGTGGGGACAGCTTTCAGGAGAGGTTTAAGCAGCATGATTGGTATTTCACCCCCAGCCACAACTCTCCGATGCTTCAGTCTCACCAGGTTTCACCGGTGCACTCGCAGCACCACTCGCAGCAGCTTCAGCAGCAGCCGCCTCTACCGCAGGACCTATTTGAGGCCCTATGGCGTGACGTGATCACTCCGTCACCACCGCCGCCACCAGTTTTACCTCCTCCACCTCAGAGGCCTAGGAGGAATGCGCGCATGTCTACGCGCGGAGGGATTCGCATAGGCACCCCTCCACATGTTGGTAGCAGCCGCTACACGTCTCTTCCCGGGGAGTCCGAGACAGGGGAGTCTCAGCATCCCGTATCGGAGGTTACTTCTGTACCGATCCCGCCTCTGCCGCCGCAGAACTATGGAGAGCCGATTCCGGCTTATGCTAGTGCCGCTCAGTTTAACCCGTTCGAGCATGTTTTCCCTCAGGGTTATGATTACACAGGAGACCCTTATTGGCAAGCTGTGAACTACAGCTCACTCCCACCTAGGGGCCCATTGGGAGACACTTGGGCTGCTGGGCAGTCTACTTTTGGTTACCCTCCGGGTTACCAACAGCCACCGCAGCCGCAGCCGTACCAGCCACCGCAGCCACAGCAGTACCAGCCACCGCCACCGGCGCCTATGATGTCGCCGCCGCAGGTTCAGGAAATCCTGCATGGGATTGATAGCATGCGACGTGAGTTTCAACACGAGATGCGAGCTGATCGCCGTCGCACCAGTGGCATGTTCAAGAAGGTATTTGACCTGCTCAAGGGTAAGAGCAAGAGGGATCATTGAATCCTTTAATTATTGTCTCATTTACTCATGTCCCTGCGTGGACATCTATCCTTGTATTCTACCCCTGCGTGGGTATGCTGTTCTGTTGACCCCTGCGTGGGTTTGCTTTATTTTATTTTGTTATTGTTGTTATTTGTTTAGCCCCTGCGCGGGCATGTTATTCATGTTATTCATGTTATTTCAAAGTCCCGTTTAGGGCAAAATATGTACTAGTACTTGTTTGAAATTTGAAATGGTTAGTTTGAATTTCTCATTTTAGTTATATGCATGAATATAATATTAAAATAATGGAAAATATCAATTTCTATTTGATTTCCCATTTTATAAGAATCTTAGTAAGGTATAACCTAGCTTGAATGCCTTATTAACAGGCCTGGCCCTGATGGTAAAACCTGGTTGAAAAGATTCAACTCCCTGTTAACATCTGAAAACATGTTAACATTCCTGGCTAAGCGTGAGCAGTAGAATCACACAAGCCACCCTTTTTAATAAATTATCTACAGATTTTATCTGTATACAAGTCTATTAATGACTTGATACCTACGGGTTATGACTATGTCATATAGTGGCAGTTGTGGTCTATGACTCCCTGCCTAGTAAAGAAATATCTACAGATTTTATCTGTACACAAGTCTATTTATGACTTGATACCTACGGGTTATAACTATGTTATATAATGACAGTTGTGGTTTTTGACTCTCTGTCTAGTAAAGGATTATTTGTTTAATTATACAATTTATAATCCTATAAAAATCTAAATTTATAATTTAGTAATTGTCCATGTGACTAGGCCTATGGTGCCAATATATATATTTTCATTCCTTGATTGCTAATAAGAGCCTGAATGAAATTTATTAAATTAACTGCTAAGGTTCTTGATACCATGGTTAATAAATCGTCTAGAACGATAATACTGTTAGGTTCTAAATTAGACCTTGTCCTTTATTGTAGCTTAAGGCTACAATGGCCAAATCGGAGGAGACCAACAGTCATTCTGGGGAACACTCAGATAATGCAAAGATTCACGTTACCGGTGCAGAGTTACAAGCACTGATAGATAACGCTGTTGCCAAAGCTATGGATAGGCAATTCAGGGAATCTAGTGGTACTCGGAGTAGGACCCGAACAGAAACGCACGCAAAGCCCAAGACTCATTCTGAGGCTCATAGTAAGCCGCCATCTAAAAAGAGTGAGCCGAAGAAAGCTGAGGATGATAATCACTCCTCCAACCACAGCAGCGTCCCAAAGCAGGAGATTAAGCTGAAACATGACACGTACAGCAGGTCCTGTACGTACAAGTATTTTGTATCCTGCAAGCCCAGAGATTTCACTGGGGAAAAGGGAGCCGTCGATTGTATGACGTGGATTGACGAGATGGATACTGTGGTTGATATCAGCGGGTGTGCTGATAGAGATGTTATGAAGTACGCGTCCCAGTCGTTCAAGGGAGACGCGTTAGCATGGTGGAAGTCGCTTCTACAAGCTACTGGAAAGACCGCTCTGTATAGCATGACTTGGGATCAGTTTGTAGCACTGATCAAAGAGAACTTCTGTCCGCAGCACGAGGTCGAGCGAATTGAATCGGATTTTGTATCCTTAGTCATGAAGAACCTCGATTGTCAAGCGTATCTTACTACGTTCAACACGTTGTCTCGTTTAGTGCCTTATCTGGTGACCCCGGAGCCGCGTAGGATTGCTCGATTTATTGGGGGTCTGGCACCGGAGATAAAGGCAAGTGTTAAAGCTTCAAGACCTACTACATTTAGATCCGTAGCAGATCTATCCCTCTCCCTCACTCAAGACGTGGTTAGATTGAGAGCCATGAAGAGCTCTGAGGAGAACAAACGGAAACGTGAGGATGACACCTCACGAAGGTCTGAAAAGCGACATAGAGGGAACAACGACCACAGGAAAGGGTCGGGGTCTAGGAAAAGTGATCATCAGTCGGGTGAGAAACTCAAATGCAAGGTTTGTAGGAGACACCACTTTGGGAGGTGTCGGTTAGAAACAAAATCCCAGTCTTCAGAGAAACGATGTGGAATCTGCAAGTCCACAGATCATAAGGCTGTGGATTGCAAGAAGATGAAGGATGCAACGTGTTTTGGTTGCAACGAGAAAGGGCACATTCGGCCCAACTGTCCAAAGAATGCGAAGAAGGCTGATGATGGGAAGAAGACTAATGCGAGAGTCTTCAGAATGGACGCAAAGGAAGCAGTCCTTGACGATAACGTCATTACCGGTACGTTTCTTGTAAATGATGTTTTTGCTAGAGTCTTGTTTGATTCAGGAGCCGATAAGTCGTTTGTAGATGATAAGTTTTGTAAATTGTTGAACCTTCCTGTTAAAACCTTAAGCGTGAAATATGAGGTGGAATTAGCCGATGGAACCTTAGAAACCGCCTCGACTGTTCTAGATGGATGTGTTATATCCATTAGGAATCATTCTTTCCCGTTATCCTTGCTTCCCTTTAAGTTAGCTGGATTCGACATAGTGATAGGCATGGATTGGTTGTCGAGTAACCAAGCCCAGATTCTGTGCAACAGAAAGCAAGTAATAATTAAGACTCCGTCCGGTGAGTCACTTACTATTCAAGGAGATACCCAGCATGGATTGCCTGAGCAAGTGTCCATGCTCAAAGCATCCAGATGCATGCAGAAAGGATGTGTCATTTATATGGCACAAGTCACCATTGATGAGCCGAAGCCGAAGATTGAAGATATTCCTGTTATTTCGGAATATCCTGAAGTATTTCCTGAAGAGCTACCCGGGTTGCCACCGGATAGGCAAGTAGAGTTTCGAATAGATATCATACCAGGTGCAGCACCTGTAGCAAGAGCACCATACAGATTGGCACCAACGGAGATGAAGGAGTTGAGGACGCAGTTGGATGAGCTTTTAGCCAAAGGTTTTATTATACCTAGCTCGTCTCCTTGGGGAGCGCCAATCTTATTCGTTAAAAAGAAGGATGGTTCGATGCGTCTGTGCATCGATTATCGTGAGCTTAATAAGGTCACTATCAAGAATAGGTATCCGTTACCCAGGATCGACGATCTGTTCGATCAGTTGCAAGGAGCAAGCTATTTCTCCAAGATTGACCTGAGGTCAGGTTATCATCAGTTGAAGGTCAAGGAGGAGGACGTACACAAGACCGCGTTTAGGACTCGTTATGGACATTACGAGTTCCTAGTGATGCCGTTTGGGCTCACTAACGCACCAGCCGCATTCATGGATCTCATGAATCGCGTCTGCAAGCCTTATTTGGATAAATTCGTCATCGTCTTTATTGATGACATTCTGATCTATTCGAAGAGCCAAGCTGACCATGAGAAACACCTTCGTTGTATTCTCAAACTTCTGTATCAAGAGAAGCTTTATGCTAAATTTTCAAAGTGTGAATTTTGGCTTCGAGAAGTCCAGTTCCTTGGACATGTTGTAAGCAAGCGTGGTATCCAAGTAGATCCCGCTAAAGTAGAAGCAGTCATGAACTGGCAGGAGCCGAAGACTCCTACTGAGATTCGCAGTTTCCTCGGATTGGCAGGATATTATAGGCGATTTATCGAGAACTTTTCAAGGATTGCTGCCCCCTAACTTCGTTGACCCGTAAGAAGATTAAGTTTGATTGGGGCCCTAAGCAGCAGGAATCCTTTGACATTCTGAAGCAGAAGCTGAGCAATGCGCCAGTATTGACGTTGCCCGATGGTATAGATGAATTTGTGGTGTATTGTGATGCATCACATACTGGCATGGGCTGCGTACTCATGCAGAAAGGCAAAGTCATTGCCTACGCTTCTCGACAGCTCAAAGTGCATGAGAAGAACTACACCACCCACGACTTGGAATTGGGTGCGGTTGTATTTGCATTGAAGCTATGGAGACACTACTTGTATGGAACCAAGTGTATCATTTATTCGGATCACAAGAGTCTTCAGCATCTGTTCAATCAGAAGGAATTGAACATGCGACAAAGGCGATGGATGGAAACTCTAAATGATTATGACTGTGAGATAAGATACCATCCAGGCAAGGCAAATGTGGTTGCCGACGCCTTAAGTAGAAAAGAAAGGGTTAAACCGATCAGAATCAATGCCAAGCGCATTGAAATAAGAAATAATTTGAATGAAAGGGTGTTAGCTGCACAGAAGGAAGCTGTGCTGGAAGCTAACTATCCTGCCGAAAAGTTGGGAGTAACTGAGGAGCAGTTATCCCACGACAAAGATGGAATGCTACGTCTAAACGGACGAATATGGGTTCCAGTTTATGGAGGACTTCGGGATGTTATCCTCCAGGAAGCCCACAGCTCTAAATATTCCGTTCATCCTGGAGCTGATAAGATGTACCAGGATTTGAAATCAAACTACTGGTGGATTGGTTTGAAAAAGTCCGTGGCCGAGTATGTGGCCAAATGCTTGACTTGTGCGCAAGTCAAGGCCGAGCATCAAAAGCCGTCAGGTTTGCTCCAACAACCTGAAATTCCCAAATGGAAGTGGGAAATGGTGACAATGGATTTTATCACCAAGTTGCCGAAGACGAAAAAGGGAAATGATACTATATGGGTCATTGTAGATAGACTGACTAAGTCAGCTCATTTTCTACCCATCAAAGAGACGTATAGCTCAGATATGTTGGCTCAATTATACGTCGATAAGATAGTAGCGCTACATGGTATGCCTATATCTATTATCTCTGATAGAGATACTAGATATACGTCGCATTTTTGGAAGAGTTTCCAACAATCGTTGGGCACTCGTTTGAATTTTAGTACGGCTTATCATCCTCAGACTGATGGTCAGAGTGAGCGTACTATTCAAACTTTGGAAGACATGCTTCGTGCATGTGCGATTGATTTGGGTGGTAGTTGGGATAAGAACCTACCGCTGATTGAATTCTCCTACAACAATAGCTACCATTCCAGCATAAAGGCTGCGCCTTTTGAGGCCCTATACGGTAGAAAGTGTAGATCGCCCATCTGTTGGGCAGAAGTTGGAGATGTCCAGTTGTCTGGACCAGATATCGTCTTTGAGACGACAGACAAGATCGTTCAGATCCGTGATCGTTTGAAAGCTGCCAGGGATAGGCAGAAAAGTTATGCGGATCCTAAGCGCAAAGATTTTCACTTCGATATAGGTGAAAAAGTGTTGCTTAAGGTATCACCTTGGAAAGGTGTGATGAGATTTGGAAAGAAAGGCAAGCTAAGCCCGAGATATATAGGACCTTTCGAGATTATCGAACGTGTCGGGTCAGTCGCTTACAAGTTAAACTTGCCTGAAGAGCTTAGTGCTATTCATAATGTGTTCCATATCTGTAATTTGAAGAAGTGTTTCGCTGACGATTCACTGGTTATACCGCATACGGATATACACATAGACGAGAGTCTAAAGTTTGTTGAAAAACCTTTGTCGATTGAGGATCGACAGGTAAAGAAGCTTCGAAGGAAGCACGTGCCTATCGTTAAGGTCAAGTGGGATGCCCGTAGAGGTCCCGAATACACGTGGGAAGTGGAATCCACGATGAAAGAAAAATATCCCCATTTGTTTGAATAAATCTCGGGGTCGAGATTTCTTTTAAGGGGGTGAGGATGTAACACCTCGAAAAATTTCGTCCAATAATGTCTTGACACGTGTCATAAGGTTCCGTTATGTGAAAACACACTTTAGAGGGACTAAAAGTGACAAACAGTGAAAACTATGGAACGTAAGGGTCCAAAGTGTCAACAATGGATAAATAGACTCTATGATAACCCCACATAATGTTTATAACCTTTAACGGATGGTTCATGGATCATACGACGCGGAAATTGCACAAAAGTGAAGTATTTCAAACTATAGGGGCCAAAAGTGTCAACATGTTTAATTTATACCTCTGAGTGAACTTTTGGCAGACACGAAGCTTTGTATAGCTAAAATATACTCACTAGAATATGTGGTAAAAATTTCATGAAGTTTCGTCAACGTATGAGAAAGTTATGGCCAAAACCGTACTTGAAGGACTAAAAGCGTCAACGTCGAATTTCAGGGCTTTTCGGTTGAGCGCAAAATGTTCCGAGGACATTTCCATGTTGGTAAAAATCCTAAGGTTCTTAAAAACCAAGTTTGGGGGTTTACGGGTCGAGAAAAGTAGCCGAAACATCGCGTACAAGCTCAGGGACCAATTCTGCCAAAACTGAAACTTGTTTGGCTGAACCAGGGGTCAGGCGACCCGCCTGGTAAAGCCCAAGCGGGCCGCGTGGGTCTGCCAGCGACAGAAATCGTATTTGGGGCTGATTTGGGTCCGAAATTGAGTTGTAAACAGCTGGTCTTGCCTCCCAAATGCTCCAATACGTGCCCTTGCATGCCTACATCAACAGTAGCCTACTCCAACCATCTGATTACACCATAAATCAGATCAAACATCATTGTTCTTGGCACTTGAAGTTGTGAACAAGGATCTCTCTACATTCAAGAACTCTCTCAAGCTTTCTGGAGTTAATCTGATCATCAAGGACGAATTCTAGTGTTCACTAAACATCTTTAGGACCTTTGTAAGCTTTCAATTCGTTCTTTAATCCGTTCTTGTTGTGATTATTGCTAAAAGTCAAACTGGGTGTTCATAAGCTTTGACTTTCTGATTAAACGGATTTCTTTCAGTCATTTCTCGAATTGAAACTTGTTATATGTTGGTATTTAAGTGGGAAACAAACCCTCTAAAGGGCACTATCTGAATCCCACTATATGCATGCTAATTGTCGAGTCAAACATGTTTCTAAAAAGTCAACAGAATTGATTTTCGCAAAAATAAGCTTGAATGTTAATATATTAGACATGCAATCTGATTGATCATCATAAATAACTTGTAATACATATAAGAATGTGTTTTAATCATCATCAACTCGACAATCTATAGTATAGCCACGAATCGGAACCGAAAGTCTTGTAAAACGATTATTTCGTAGACTATCGATTCGGATTCGTACATGCATGTTCGAGATCTGTATTGGAAAGTATTTTTGACTATTTTTATTTTAGTTAAACTTTCTGGAATTTTCTTTGATTGAGTCTATGCTTAGCCTATTCGAATGCATGTTTCCGATTTATGCATAAAGTTGACTATTTTGCCCTTTTTGATTTAAAACGTGATTTTTGGAAAAGTGAAAGGATAGAAATCTTTATTTCTAATATATAAACTTGCACCGAAAATTTCGGATCAGTTGGTGGTCCAGATTGTGAGTTATGGCCATTAGCGTAAAACTATATTATAAATTTACATAAACGGTCCTTTTCGCGTAGAACCCGTTTCTGGCCACGTTTTGATACGAAAATTTTTACCAACTGAAGTAATATAATATTCTGGGAATTTTGATGATTTTTAATTAATTTTTGGCTGAACGGATCCTAGATCACCTAGTCATTTCGGCTTATGTCGGTTTTGACCGTTTTAGCCATAAAATGAGTTTTATACATCCTTTTGACCCGAAACCTTTTTCTACTGATTTTATATGATGAATAAATTATTTTAAGTATTCTGGAAATATAAAAATCTCAGATTTAATTTGAAAACCCGAAAACGCCCTTAAATCGCATATTTAGCGTTTTAAGCGCATAGTAAGCGTTATACTTGTTTTAAACATATAAGACCTATACCTACTGATGTGTTTAGCATATTTTCATATAAAAACAGTAAGTATAAGTATATGAACTCAGACTTCCAGTTTTGGCACTTTTAGCCCTTGTGAAATTACTAAATTGCCCCTACGGTGCATAGTTTGGTTTTAAATGATAAATTTGATATATGGGTCATACCCTACTGATATAATATGTTATATTAAGTATATTTACTGTATGAACCAGACCCGAAACTCAGATTTCTAATTTTACCCTTTTATTATCTTTTAAATGACCAAAATGCCCTTCTAAGGCATAAATTGGGTTTAAAATTATTCCGGGCAATATAGGACATAACTTACTGATATAATATCATATTTTAAGCATATTATCTCAGGGAGCTTGCATTTGAATCTTTGTTCTACCCGTATCGCCCTTTTTCGCGTTCGGTTCGGTTTACGTAACTAGTTTGCGTAAATCGACCGAAACGGGTCAAACGATATCATTTTTATTTCAAAATCCAGAATGTATTTAGTATACCCATATTATACAAGTATTCAAACTTGTCGGGTCTAAATCACATTCTATCCGGTCTTTCGCTTAATCGTGCGTAAACCGCATCATTCCAAAAACTAACCGGTCAAAGCTTAAGCTTAAATAAAAGGCCGTTAGGAATCTAATAGGTTAATTATAAACCTTTGTTCCAGATTAGGAGGCCCGGTAAAAGCTACCAACACTTATCATTTTGACTTATACTTGCTCAGGTAAATACATTTTGACTTATTTTCCCTATACGGGCTTGGGGTACGGTATTTAAAATACCGCTTGATCGGGCGCACAAGTCCTGCGCCTTATAGGTGTACAGTCTTGAATAGCTTGTGCGACTTCGTTTAAACAGTTTTGTCTTACTTAAAGGCTTTGGGGGGTTATTGACCGTGTCCCGGATATCCTTGGCATTATCTTACGAGATGGCCACGACCAGAGCACGGGGTGTAGGCGTACACCCGACGTGTATAACGCATTAATGTGGTGTGTCATTTAATCTCTAGCCCGGACAGCAGATCCCGGGCCACCAGAGATATAAGTGCATGTAATTCGTTCACAAGTTTATATTATATAATTATCCCAAGTTAATAAAAATATTTATGCCTTGTGCATTTAAATCAATTTTCAATCATTTTTAAAATGAGTCAGTCGATTTGTATTTACCAGTGTAAACTGACGTATTTTTCCCAAAAGGTTAAGTGCAGGTACTATACGAAAATAGGCTGGCTGTTTCCTAAGAGCGTCCACTATAGTCTCGCAAGCTTGGACGACAAACATCTGTTGAACTATTTTTATCTTATTTTATTTGATCCGCCTGTGGGTCCGTTTCAACTACTGTGATATTTATTATTGCAAATTATTTAAAAGTTGAAATGTATCTATTCTGCTTCCGCTGTGCATTATTATATTGTGTTGATTGTCTATGACGATGCCAACTACGTCACTGTACCCCACACCGGGCCCACCGGTGACACGTGGAAATCGGGGTGTGACAAGGCCAAATGGTGTAAGGGCATGCAAAGGCTGAACAAAGGACCCTCCTACTGCAGTAAAAGCATGAAAATTTGGAGTCCACGATGTTGCATGGTCAAGGCTTGAAATTTTTAAAATTTTTGGTTCTTGTCAACGGTTACGGACCGTAAGGCCCTAGGCTTACGGTCCGTAAGGTGCACACCTAGGCGATTTCAGCAAAGGTCGGTTACGGACCACAACCATTTCAGCATACGGTCCGCAAGAGGAGCATACGGACCGCAAGGACTTAGGCTTACGGTCCGCAAGCCTGTCACTAGCAGAAGAAAATGGACAGCTGCCTGTTCAGCCTGTTGCACCGCCTTATTGAGATGGTTTTCGAAACAAGGGACTTGCTAGGCAGTATTTAGCCTATTAGGGACACCTGGGGTGATCTTGTAACCATCCTAGACTTCCATGTCTTGATCTTAAGCTCCTTTGTTCACTATATAAGGACTTGAGTAGTGACACAAGAACTTGTTCATTTTGATTTGCACTCAAGGCATTCTCTGGAGCATTTCTGGACAGCAAACAAGTTCTCATTAAGTCCCTAACCCTATTTAGGATCTTTATAAGTAATCCTAATCATTCATAATTAAGTTTAGCTTAGTTAAATAGCTAAAAGTCAAACCGTCGTAATTAAGGTTTGACTTCGAGATTAGTCTATAATTACTCAGTCAAATCTCGGATTAAAAATACCTATAAGTAGGTAATTATGTAGGTAACAAACCCTTAAAAGGGTGTTTCCAGATTCCCACTCTAACCATGTTAATTGTCGAGTCAAAGTATACTTTAAAAAGTCAACAGAATGCTTAAATCCAAATAAACTCATAATTAGCAATGTAGGATACATGCAACCTGTTTGATCATTAATATAACTTGGTAATTAATGTAAGAACATGTTCCAACATGTTCAAATCGACAATTTTCTGTTTAGACCCGGTTTGGAACCGAAAGTTGCATAGTTTGACTTTCGCTTTGACTTTCAGTTCTGACCTGTTTTAGTCAAGTTTAAGATTGCCTTAGAGCTTCTTTTGGACCTAGTAACATGTTAATATAACCCTCTGTGATTATACGGCTTAGTTCACTAGTTGTCTAATTATTATGCAAATTTCCGTTAAATGCCCATATGTTGACCATTATGCCCAAATGTCCATAAAATATGATTTTTGAAAATGTAAAAGGATAGACATCTTAGTTACTGAATGATAGACTTGTAACCAAAATTTGACATCAGTTTGAGGTCTAGATTAAGAGTTATGCTCATTAGCGTAATTAGAAGCTTTCTTAGTAATTAATTAGCATAATTAGCATATAGCCTATCTAAACCCGATTTTTGTATCAAAACTTTATACCCACTGATATATAATAATATTTTGGGAATTTTAAAGATTTTTATTTATTTTTAGGCTGAGCATAACTTAGTGTTCTAAGCTTAATTCGGCTAATGCCGGTTTTGCCCTTTTGGGCTATAAAATGAGTTTTATAAATCCTTTTGACCTCAAACCTTTTTCTACTGATTTATTATGATAAATATATTATTTTGAGCCTTCTGTAATTATATAAATATCAGCTTTTCTTTGAAAACCCGGAAATGGCTCCAATCCGCCTTTTTAGGCATTTTTACGACATAGTATGTGTCAAAACTAGTTTATATATATAAGAATCAATACCTACTGATATATCTAGTAAAATTTTTTATTATAACAGTAAACTAAGGTTTCAAACTCAGATTTCCAGTTTTGACCTTTTAGGCTTATGTGAAATTACCAAAATGCCCTTTGGGTCATAGGATGGTTATAATTAATAAAATTCACATACATATGATATCCTACTGTTATAACTTAGTAAAATGAGTATATTTACTGATTTATTCAGATATGTAACTCAGGTTACTAGTTTAACTCTTTTATACCCTTCAAAATGACCAAAACGCCCTTATGAGGCATAATTTGAGTTTAAAATTATTTTGGGCATAATAGGACATATCTTACTAATATCACAACATATTTGGTGCATATAATCTCAGGAAACTTGTATATGATTTATATGGTTACCCGTTATGCATTTTCGCGATCGGATCGGCTTATGTAACTAGTTTACGCATATTAGCCGAAACGGGTCAAACCATATCATCTTTGTCTCAAAATCCAAAATGTGTTTAATTTACCCATATTATACAAGTCTCCAAACTTGTTGGGTCTAAATCACATTCCTTTCCGGTTTTCGCCTTCCATGCGATTAAACCATATTTATTCCTTGAAACTAACCGGTCTAAGCTTAGGCTATATTAAAGACCCGTTAGGATTCTAATAGGTTATTATAAACCTTAGTTCCAGAATAGGAGACCAGTAAAAGACACTTGCATTTTGCTTATTGTGGTTTATACTTACTCAGGTAAATACTTTTAACTTATTTTCCCTTATACGGGCTTGGGGTACGGTATATATAATACCGCTTGGTCGGGCAATTGACCCTTACTCATTAGTAGTTGGGTATTATCAATGTGACCCGTTTAAAAATTGGTTTTGTTTGTTTTACGCCTTTGGGAGTTTAATGACCATGTCCCGGATATCCTTGGCATCATTCATGAAATGGCCACGACCTTGACACGCGGGTGTAGGCGTACACCCGACAATGTGTCCATATTTATTAAGGTATAACTGTTGGCTTCCCGCC
Source organism: Helianthus annuus (assembly GCF_002127325.2). NCBI lineage: Eukaryota > Viridiplantae > Streptophyta > Magnoliopsida > Asterales > Asteraceae > Helianthus > Helianthus annuus. Next base: position 129,437,766 of record NC_035441.2, read on the forward strand.
GCGGATTTATACTATGTGGTGTGTCTATTAACCTTAAACCCGGCACGAACCGGGTGACTAAACACATAATGAACATGTAATTCTTTTACAAGATTAGATTTGATTAATTATCCCAAGTTATAAAAAGTTGTGTGCCATGTGCATTCAAATCAATTTTCTAAACTACTTTCAAAATGAGTCAGTTAAATTGTATTTACCAGTGTAAACTGACGTATTTTCCCCAAAAAGATTAAGTGCCGGTTCTACACGTAATAGGCTGGCCACTCCTTAGCATCGTTAGAGTCTCGCAAGCTTGGATGCCATTATCTGTTGAACAGTTTTCTCCTTTTTATTTCGATCCGCATGTGGATCTATTTCAGCTACTATGTGATATTGGATATTACATTTTATATGGTTGAAATAAATCTATTTTTATTGCTTCCGCTGTGCATTATAATTTGTGTTGTTTGACTATGACGATATCAATTACGTCACGATACTCCCCCACCGGTGACACGTGGAAATTAGGGGTGTGACAACATCGCAAGTGTAACACCTGCCAGCGTCACCATTCTGGCCGGTGTGGGCCAAAAGTATGCGAAGCTTGTGGAAAAGTTGGACATTTGAAGGATAACTGCTGGGCTAATGCTGGCCGGGGTGGCGAAGGAGGTTTTGGTAATAGGAACAATAACCGTTGTGGTAATGTGAATCGTCCACAAGGAAATAATGGAGGAAATGGAAACCGAGGCAACAACGCGAATCAAGCTGGTAATGCGAACCGAAACAACAATACACAAGCTGAGAATGGAGGTGGTAATGGGCAGAAACTTGGCTGTTTTAACTGTGGTGACATTAGACACTTTAAGAGAAACTGCCCGGAATTGAACCAAGCACGGGGAAGAGTCTTTAACATCGAGGCGAGGTAAGCGCGCCATGATCCCAATGTTGTTACTGGTACGTTTCCCTATAAACCAACGCTTTGCATCCATTTTGTTTGATACTGGTGCCGATTATAGCTTCGTGTCATTAGAATTTAAGAATATGCTTGGGTTAGCCGCTAGTAAATTAGATACCCCGTACTCAATCGAATTGGCGAATGGACAGTTAGTAGAAGCCAATGAAGTGGTCAGAGGTTGTGTAATCGAGTTGGGAGAGCGTGAGTTTACTTTGGATCTACTACCAGTCAAGTTGGGAAGCTTCGACGTGGTAGTAGGAATGGATTGGTTGTTAAGCAACAAGGCTGAGATTGTCTGCCGCGAAAAGGTCATTCGCATCCCAACCGAAGAGGGTGAAACAATTGTGGTTCATGGGGAGAAGCGAGATACGCCCTTGAGAATTATCAGCTGCCTAAAAGCTCGAAAGTGTTTACAAAAGGGATGTGCTGCCTTCCTGGCACACATTGTTAATAAGAAAGCTGCTGAACCAAAGATCGAAGACATCCCTGTCGTGAGGGAATATCCGGAAGTCTTCCCAGAAGACTTGCCAGGATTGCCACCCAGAGGCAAGTGGAGTTCCGCATTGAGTTAGTTCCAGGTTTCGCGCCTGTGGCTAAGGCACCATATCGACTTGCCCCGTCAGAGATGCAGGAATTGTCGAAACATCTCCAAGAGTTTCTAGACAAGGGATTTATCAGACCAAGCTTCTCACCTTGGGGAGCTCCGGTACTGTTTGTCAAGAAGAAAGACGGTAGTTTTCATATGTGCATTGACTACTGGGAGTTGAACAAGTTAACTATCAAGAATAGATATCCTCTGCCAAGGATTGATGATCTATTTGACCAGCTGCAAGGTTCAAGCTTTTACTCGAAGATCGATTTGTGATCAGTTTACCATCAGCTAAGGATACAGGAGGAAAGTATCCCAAAGACAGCCTTTAGGACTCGCTATGGACATTACGAGTTCCTAGTTATGCCGTTTGGGTTGACAAACGCACCTGCAGTTTTTATGGATTTAATGAACCGAGTTTGCAAGCCGTATCTCAACAAGTTCGTGATTGTGTTTATCGATGATATTTTGATTTATTCAAAGACGAAGAATGAACACGAACATCATTTAAGAGCCATTCTGGAGTTGCTGAAAAAGGAACAGTTGGTTGCGCGAAGTCCAATTCCTTGGGCATGTAGTGAATGGAGATGGGATTCATGTGGACCCCACAAAGATTGAAGCGATAAAGAATTGGGAGACCCCAAAGACGCCAACCGAGATTCGTCAATTCTTAGGTTTGGCTGGGTATTATCGAAGGTTCATTGAGGATTTTTCGAAGATCGCTCAACCACTGACACTCCTCACACAGAAAGATAAGAAGTTTAATTGGGGAATCAAACAGGAGGAAGCGTTTCAGTTGTTAAAAGACAAGCTCTGCAATGCGCCAATCTTAGCACTACCAGAGGGTACAGAAGATTTTGTGGTATATTGTGACGTTTCACGTCAAGGCTTGGGTTGCGTGTTGATGCAACGCCAGAAAGTTATAGCTTACGCTTCGCGCCACTTAAAAGTACACGAAAAGAACTATACCACACATGATTTGGAGCTAGGCGCAGTGATATTTGCATTGAAGATCTGGAGACATTATCTATATGGTACGAAATGTACAATCTTCACAGATCATAAGAGTCTGCAGCACATATTCGACCAGAAAGAGCTGAATATGAGATAAAGACGTTGGGTCGAGTTGTTGAACGATTACGACTGCGAAATCAAGTATCATCCAGGGAAGGCGAATATGGTCGCCGACGCCCTAAGTCGAAAAGAAAGGATCAAGCCCATAAGGGTTAGGGCCTTGGAGATGATTATTCAGACAGATCTTTCTCTGCGCATTCGTGCCGCGCAGAAAGAAGCACTTAAGGAAAGAAACATTGAAGAGGAATATCTCCCTAGGATGGAGAAGCAGTTAATACCAAACGAGGAAGGAACGTTATGTTTTATGAAAAGGATTTGGGTTCCTCTGTTTGGTGGTTTGAGAAGGGTTATTTTTGATGAAGCTCACAAATCGCGGTACCCTATCCATCCAGGAGTGGATAAGATGTACCAAGACCTTAAAGATTATTATTGGTGGCCTAGGATGAAAGGCGATGTTGCTGTTTACGTTAGTAAGTGTTTGACGTGCGCCAAAGTAAAAGCGGAATACCAGAAGCCTTCAGGACTTCTACAACAACCTGAGATTCCCAAGAGGAAATGGGAACAAATTTCCATGGATTTTATAACGAAGTTGCCAAGAACGCCAAGAGGTCATGACACTATTTGGGTAATAGTGGACCGATTAACGAAATCTGCGCACTTCTTACCCATCAGAGAGAAAGACAACACGAGCAAATTAGCTGAAATTTACATGAGAGAAATCGTTGCACGCCATGGAGTGCCTCTCTCGATCATCTCTGATAGAGACAGAAGGTTTGTGTCAAGGATTTGGCAGTCCTTCCAAGAAGCTTTTGGCTCACAATTGAATCTGAGCACTATATTTCACCCACAGACCGATGGACAAAGCGAATGGACGATATAGGCTTTGGAAGATATGCTGAGAGCATGTGTTATGGATTTGGGTGGTAGCTGGGATAAACATTTACCATTGGTCGAGTTTTCATACAACAACAGCTACCACACCAGTATTGGTGCCGCGCCATTTGAAGCTCTGTACGGACGCAAGTGCAGGTCACCGCTTTGCTGGTCCGATGCAGGTGATAAACAATTGGTTGGTCCCGATGTGGTCCAGAAAACCACAGATAAGATTGCACAGATCCGAGATCGCATCAAGGTGGCTCGCGATCGACAAAAATGCTATGCGGATAGATGAAGGAAACCTCTAGAGTTTGAGGTAGGTGACATGGTTTTGTTGAAAGTATCACCCTGGAAGGGTGTGACACGCTTCTGGAATCGTGGGAAGTTGAATCCGCGTTATATTGGTCCATTTAAGATTCTGGAAAGAATTGGTTTAGTAGCATACAAGTTGGACTTACCTGCCGAGCTGAACGGTGTTCACGATACATTTCATGTATCAAATTTGAAAAAGAGTCCAACACAAAACACTGTTGTCATTCCCGCAGACGAGATTCATATTGACGACACGCTCCATTTTGTTGAAGAACCCGTTGAGGTTACGGATTGGAAGGTGAACAAAAACCGCCGGAGCAGTGTCAAACTCGTCAAGGTTCGTTGGAATGCAAGACACTGTCCAGAATACACCTGGGAGCATGAGGACCGACTGAAAGAAAAGTACCCCCACTTATTTCCCAAGACCCCTGCAACTAGAAGCAGAGCCTAAAATTTCGGGACGAAATTTTTCTAACGGGGGGAGAATGTGACAACCCTCACCAAATCAGGTATCCGTACGAATTAATTAATATTTAATTAATGCTTAATTACTGTGCTTGCTTACAATTGTGATTAAACTGCTACGTGATTTCTGATACATACATATACATGCATCATACTTTATTAACTGTCACTCCATTATTTACATATAAACTATAGTGACAAACTTGATGCACAATAGCACAATAGCACAATGAACGGATAACCCAGTAAACGTGCTGACATAGCCAGCACAAGACAGACACTGTCTCTAAGGCTAGTATGAGCCGGGAATAGTTCACTACACTAGTAGGGAGTGTAGGGAGGTGAGGATTGTAGAACTGCGTCACTAGGTGATAGTTATAGTGACCGGATGTGCCTAAAACATGTTCTAATTACAAAATTCTGCACTTTATCTCTAAATTCAGCATTTAAACTAACTAGTAAAGTGCAAAAACATGGAAAAATAATACTAGACACTTTCCAAAGTGTCTGGAATTCACTGTGTCACTAAAAATAATATTAAAGACACTTTAAATGCTTATTAAGCACTTTAGCGGATCAGTATCCAACCGAACAACCGGACTTTACCCGGAACATGAAAATATTGTCAATGACACTGTTTTTCCTTTTCTGAGCCAGTTAGGGTCCCCGAATACCCTAACACCCGTTACAAAACATAACACACTAGTAATTAGTTTAAACTCCTAACTAATCAAACTAATCACCTAACTATCTAGTTCAAACCAAACCAAATACCACCCCCCCCCCTTGACCGAATCGGTCCCCCAAGGGGACAAACCCTTACACACTTGATTATTTTAATCAAGCTTGTTTCATATCTAAATGACACATTACCTTGTGGATAATTAAGTTGGGTGGTTTATAAGAAGGCATAAAGGTCCACCATTTCACTTCACAAACACTTAAACAAAATTTGCTCATCTCTCTCTCCCTCTCCTTACGTCGGCCGAAACCATCATCCATCCTCCAACCATCTTCAAGTCTTGCTCTTGCAATTTCTCATACACACAAAGGTGAACGGTCACACACAAGGAGACACGGTGCTTACGGAATCTCAAGGACCTCTCTACATCGCTTTTATCCACCTAGTTTTCGCCTTGATTCTTCCCTAGCCTTGAGCTAGTTGTAAGTGCTTATAATCACTCTCTTGTTCATGTTTGAAGTGGTTAATAAGAGATTTAACGGATAAAAATCATGAACACTTAAGATCAAAACTTAAAGTCTTGTATGAAAGATGAACAAGCTGGCTAAAGAGTAAATAATGGTGTAAAACTCATGAATCTTGTTTAGTAATGGTTATTTTATGTTGTTGGTTACTAGTGTGGAACGGATCGTCATCAAACCACGCTAGATCATGTTCATGGAACATGAACTAGCATTATGTTAAGTAGGGAAGTTACAAGATGACGAACCCTTTCATACATAAACATGAACTTGTGTAAAAATAGTTTTTCTTGTAAAATGGAGTTCTAAACTAGTAGATCTAAAGATCTACAAGTGGTATTTTCGAAGAACCAAGTGTAAGATGCAAATCATGTTTAAAAGCCGGATCTTTCTTGAAACAAAAGCACTTTGTGAACAAATAAGTGTGTAAACACTTGTGTGACAAAAGGTTTTAACAAAGAAATATTTTCGTAATTTATGACTAAGAAGATGTAAAGTTACATTTTCTTTAAAGATAAGATTTCCAAGAAATCGATTTTATTTTTAGAAAAAGAAAGATCTACTAAAAATATTGGAAAGTTACTACATACTTTTACACAACTTACAAGTTCATGTGTTTGCAATTTATGCATATTTTTGACTAGTTTGATGTCTTCATATTGAATATTGATGATTGAAAATTGATTGATTGAGTTGTTAAAAGAAAATGATACGCTTGTAAGCGTGGCCACCTCCAGTTACAGAGGAAACTCTGGCGAAATTTTTCAAGAAATATAACACTTGGAAAATATTTTTACAACAAGTGTTATGAATATATTTTTAACTTATTTTTCCAAATAAAAATTCTCCATGAATTTTTATTACAAAATTACCAAGTGTCGGAGGTGGATTTTCATAAATAAAACTTGTTAAATATATATTTAGAATATATATTTTTCATAGTAACACTTGGGTGAATTTTATGATTATTTTTTGTGAACTACATAAATATTATTTTTAGAGTAAAAATAATATTACTGCAATACACTGAACAGTAACGACTCTAAAATAATACTAACGCCCTCACAATAGATAATTAAGTTACACCGGTATTATTATTACCACACGAACCATAAAATGTAACTTATGTATTTTCAGGAAATACTCTTAAATGCGTACTTTGATAAAAGTATTATTTTGGAAAATTGTATGGAATAAAATATAATATTTTTGGGAAAAATATTTATATTTTGGAAGTAGAATATTTTAGACAAATAAAATAAAATATATTTTATTAAGTGAGACTTAATAATATATTCTTGGAATTATACAAACCCACATGTATTAAAGCCCCCATCCTTGGGAAGTAATACAATTAATACATAATTATGAAGTGTAAATACGAAATAGTTGTCTAACTATTTCCCCAAAACGTTAAACCTTAAGCCAAAGCATGGCTGTCCGTCTAATAGAAGTTAGTACGTGTAGGTCGTCACGCAGCAGATTACTATTTCGAGACGCACTTCAGTGAGTTCATGTCCCCCTTTTTCCTCTTAACTGTTTTTCAGTTTTTATACTTCGGGGGTGAAATACATGTTACTATGATTACGAATACTTTTTTACATGGTATGGTTAGCGTAAGGAGGGTTACTACTTAGATCATGTGAGTGGGTAGGCGGGAACTGAAGGCCATTAATCCTCATTGTAGGACCGAGGGTCTTTAGCGGTAGATCTATCTGGGTGTAGCGAGCCCAGCCCCAGGCCCAACAATACGGACCTCGGGGTGACTTGGTACCTGACGCAAAAATCTGCTAAGTTTGAGTCTTCCTACTGCACTTCACACGTATCAATGGCCTTGCAAACCATTGGTGATCTCTTTATTTCCTTATTTGCCACATACCAGGGTTTTTATACTTACAAAGGTTTTACATACTCACTTACACATGAACTCGCTCAACATTTTTGTTGATTTTTCCAACTTACATGTATTTCAGGGAATTAAGGATATGGCACGGTATGCTACGTTTTCACGCTGCGTAAGAGTTATGGGGTCATCCAAGTTTAGGGGTTGTGGCTTTTACCTGGACGAGTCACAGTTCTTAAACTACGTCTGTTTCATGTTTGTGGTTATGTCTTCTGAACAATGTTTTTATATTGTTATGTTGTAATTCCGTTGCATGTGTCGACATTTTAAAACTATGTTGTGGTACTTTTATTTTAAAACATGAACCAATGGATGATCTGCATGGTTTTACTTTCATATAGCGTTGTTGTGATTAAGCTATGGTATTAAGAAGTCACACCAAATAAACCCACGCTTCCGCAAAGCCAGGGTGTGACAGCCATAGCCATCATTATGGGCATAACCATACTCCCCAATCATCAACGTCATCCACAAAGATGGCGTTTGATACCCAACCTCTTCATCTTCGAAACCCCCACCCTAGAAACTTCCATTATTGTTGTACTCATCCCAACCATCGTCTTTAAACCCATTAACGTTCTTATTATCATAATTCCCACCTTCTCTCGAATACTCCGAATGCACGCTGACCTGTTCTGGTGATTGGTAACCCGAAACACTATATGGCTCATCATTGGGAACGTTGCTTCTCAACTCGTTGAGGTCGGGAATTTGGGGTTCATTTGCGGGATTTCAGTGATTATGGTTAGCCCCACGGTTGGGGTTAACATTTCGATTATTGGGGTTTGGTGGAAGTGGGTTTTGACATTGATTTTGAGGACAGTTTTATTGTGGTGGAGTGGTTGCTCGTGGGTTTTGTCGTAAATTTCGGGTATGGGTTAGGTGTGGTGGTGACGATGGTCTTTGATTGTTGCTACCCCTAACTGATTGTTTTCGTTTTTTGGTTTTGGGTAGAGTAATCTTGGTATTGGTGTTAGCTTTGGTTGTGGTTGTGGTTGTTGGGTTGGTTTGAGTTTTCGTTATCCATTTGGACGGTTCTAAAGGATGGTGTATTTGGTGAGTTTTGGTTGAGTGGGTTAGGGGCAACGATTGCCTATAACCGGTTGGCTATGTTTCTTCGGACTAGGCGCTCAACCTCCGGTTCAAATGCTAATGGAGAGGTCCTCCTGGAGTTCCTTGTATGCATGAACTACCTATAACCTGCACAAGTAGCACACCCGCTTAACAAAGAAAGCGAATATGATAAAGAAATACAAAGCACTTAAACAGATAATCACACAAATAATCAAACAATATCCTAACGCAAAGCACACGAACTCCCTTACAACGACGCCATTTTGACAGATCGTATCGTCCCGATTAGTAAAGAAACCCAATTAACCTAGGTAGCTAGGTTAAGTCGAGTATCGTATCTAAGAAGAGCATGTGGTCAGTATTGCACAAGTTGTTTGATTAGCAAAAGTATTTACAAACAAGTGTATATCTCGAGAAGATGAGGGTTTACCTTAATTGCCACGTATCCCATTCATCAAAGACCACCATCAATACCACAAACAACCATCATATTTTACCACCAAGAAATACACCACTGTTGGGTGGCCGTAAATTGTATCCGCCACAGGTGGCAGTCAACTTCGCCGGAAAACACGCGACGTAATATGCCACTAAAACAGAATCCCTAGATAATTAAACTTACCTCAACGGTCGAAAAACAATCACCATCATCATTTTCACTACTGTTCCGTTGACCTTCACCATCGTCATTAACCATCATCATCTTCTTGTAAGGGTTAAATGGCATTCAATCGATGTCTTCAATTGCATCCAATGCGAAAATTGAATACACATTCAACCAAGCCATCGATTACACACTCCATTATCCAAGAAATAGAAGAAATAAATGAATCCTCTTTGAAGGAGGGCAAATTTGAGAGAATGGGATGAAAAACATGGGAAAAGGCATGATTATTGGGCTGCCGTCTTAAAATTGTAATGGAAATTACATCTCTGTACGTGGGAAATGCTTTATATAGTTGTAAAGATTATACTAAAATAATTTGTTTTTTTCATTGTTGGGGTTTATATATGTAATGAAACATAATAACAATAATAACAATGTAAATAATTGTTTTTCGTACATGTTAGTGCTGCAATGCGTAAAGAATTTCCACTGGTTAACATTAAAGATTATTTTTCCTTGTATTAATAAATAAATATTTGAAAGGGGCACATACACGCACGTACACATACTCATATGCTTGAGATAAGCTCGTATGACTTTAGAGAGCCCAATTAGTTCAAGTTCAGCTTTACATGACTCAAAAATCATAAAAAATGAATATTGATACCTGTGCCAATTTTGTTTGATTTGTAATGGTTCGATCCGATACTTACTGGTACTTGGCATAGTTTACCATACCAGAAAATACTTTTGTTCTAACAAAAAAACCCTTGTCAAATAAAATTTATATTGGATTGTTGATAAGAAAAGGTTAAACACAACTATATATATATACATATATATATATATATATATAGGACAAAGATTCGTTAGGAATCACCTTTTATTGCGAGAACCAATGTGAACACAACCAAAAATGCCTAAAAATAGCTAAAAAACACACAAAATTTTTTTAATACTTTTTATGTTAAAATCGCTACTTTTAGTAGCAAAAAAAAATTTCTTTTTTTTGATTTTTTTTATAATTTTTTAGATTTTTGGGGGGTTTAGTTTTTAGCATCTTAGCTTGATGGGGGGGGGGTTAGGTTTTTGGGGGATGGGGGAGGGGGGTTTAGGTTTTTTTTGGGGTGGGGGGGGGTAGGTTTTTTTTAGGTTTTTTGGGGGTTTTACTTTTTAGCATTTAGCTTGGGGTGGGGGGGTGGGGGGGGGTTAGGTTTTTTTTTGGGGGGCGGGGGGGGGGGGTGGGTTAGGTTTTTTTAGGGTTTTTTTAGCTATTTTAGGTTATGTTCACATTGGTTCTCGCGGTTCTCGCAATAAAGGTGGTTCTCGCATGAACCTTACCCTATATATATATATATATATGGTTAGGTTCATTTGTGAATAACCCCCTTGATAGTGAACTGTGTGAACTAATCCTAGCCCTTGATTATCAATACACAATTGTAAATCAATGTCTAGGATTTGATGATGAAAATACACTAGTGTATTTACGATTTGATGATGTAAATCAATGGCCAGGATTTGTTCACTCAGTTCACAAATACACTAGTGTTCATTCTAGAACCCCACCCTATATATATATATATATATATATATTAAAGATAACGAACACAAATTGATTGATGACAAATTAATGATATATGCAATATTATTAAGAACAAAATGATTGGCCAGATGAAATAATCTCAATGGAAAAGTTACAATCGGTATGTTTTTCCATTTGTTTATGACTAGTAGGATTACCCTGCGTTACAAGTATCAGAAGTTGGTTGGTATTGGTGTGGCTCGTAAAGTTACCGAAATTTCCTATAACAATCGAAAGAGAATGGAAAGCCACAAAATGAATATATATATATATATATATATATATATATATATATATATATATATATATATATATATATAGCTTCTGATGACGCTGTGAAGGTCCCTGAAATTGATAACATTACAAAGTTCACCAAAATGCTCTCCTACTCTCTGAGGGTGCTCCCTCCCATGATACAGGGGCCTCTGTTGTATTTATAGCATATACAGCAGAGTTACATCGAGACAAAAACACACATAGCGAAACATATCGAAATAGAACTAGAGATACATCGAAACATAAACAATTATATCACTATACATCGGAATGAGAATGGACAGTGATATGGTTATGTATGAATCAATATAGACCGGATATGTCTACATCGACATTTAACAAATGAAACAAGGAACCATACATGATGTCTATTTCGATGTCATCCTATTTCGATGTTATCCTATTTCAATCAAGTCGATGTCATGTCTTCGTAATTCGTATGTCGTTCTTCGAGTTTCACGACTGAGGAATGTTGTGATGTCCATTTTGAACTGAACCGAACTGAGCCACATCCACACAAAAGTGCATCAACAAACTCCCCCTTGGAAGTTGCTGGTGATGGTTCGTTCTTCACGCTGTAGGTTCTTCAAAAGTCTTCACCTGTCACAATCAGGAGGTGCATCAACAAACTTCCCCTCGAACGTAGCTTGTGAATCTTTGATCTTCAAAGCTTCAGATCCTCATGGTGTTGATGAATGGTCAACTACAATTTGATCATCTTGATCCTTTGATTGCATCCATGTCGTGTCATCACTCCAAGCTTGTCATCTGACACGTTCTCTTTTCCTATAGCAGGTTCGAGTGCCACATCTGCATACACAACAGAGCTAAACGCGTAATGAGAATAGCCGCTAGGTGGGATAGATTCGAGTTCCAACATCAGTCAATCAAAACTTGTCTACTTCGACCATTTATGAAGATGCGATTGTTTTCCGGCTTTCAATCAGGTTTCAAGTAGGATATATTCGAGTTCTAACATCGGTCAATCAAAAATAAGATAGAAGTAAAATCTTTTTGGCTTTTATAAAGTTTATATTAAAACACACCTAAAATCTTGTTGGTATATTTCCTTTTTCAAATGTAAAGACGGAAAGCAATAATAAATATTTATAGACATTCTTTTTGTGAGTTTCGAGGGCAAGAGAATCATATCAGTGTACGGTCATGTCGAAACACACTTGTTGTTCAATTAGTTAGTATTTAGACAAGCATCCTATAATGATTATCGATATTGTTGTCCACTTAAAATGAACAATTAGATGTAATCATATGACTTGGGATACGTTTAGGTGTGATTTATACTTACCGACTTGTGTTCATCCACTCACGACACATTCCCGTATCAAGGTATGCATGAGAATTCATCTTACTGGTGAGTATATCGTTTATCATCTGTTTTGACGTATAAGGTGTGAGATACTCACTTATTTTGAGGATGAATACAAGCCCCATGTGATAAAATCACTTATTAATGAGGAACTTGATTTTCAGATGCATGCAGGGCACGAGAGCAAGTCCGTGAACATGTTAGTACTATAGTACCAACATGGAGACGAACTTGATTCTCAGGTGATAAATGTAATATAAAATCATTTATTAAGGAGTGGATGTGATATGTTTATCACTTATTGATGGTCGTATGCAATATGTATTATATACATGTATGTATAGTATGTATAGCATCATGGAAGCTCTAGACTTGCGTCCCTGTTGTTTTCGGTACAAGAAACAACCATGATACCCAAATGATAAACAACATAAAGACTACATATCTCTGAACCTTGGCAATCTATCAAACAGAATTTCGTTACCAAGACCATATGTCAATGAGCGGTTCCCATACGGTCTTCGGTCCGTTATGTTTATATCGCCCTGCACACTTTAAAATGATTGTGAGCCTATAGATACATCATTAGTAGAGCTACTTATCATTTTACAATTTAAGTTTATAGAGGTTTCGACAGACCACTGATGTACTATTATTCTTTCTTTTTCTCGCCAGAAACTCATTTTTGTTTTTCTCTTGTTTTTGTCCTTTTTGATGTTTTTCAATGTTCTTGTATTTTTCTGTTGAATTTACTCCCCCTAAAATTCAAAATGTAAATTTAAACTTTTAAAAAACTCCTTTTTTGATTTGGATTTTCTCGAGAAAAATATTCACAAAACCGATTTCCCGATTTGGGTTAACTCATGTTTTACCTCGATGCCATTTACCAAAATTAATTTAATCAAAAATGATTTATCAAAGTTTTGGGAAATAAGTTGACACGTTGGTAGTCAGTGTGGACCAAAACAACATTGACGTTTCGTATTGAAACAATTACGTGTGAGGTGATATTCAAGATCAACGTTTTTGGTCAAGGAGTGCTGTACGAGATGTTAGTAATTCGCAAAGCAGCTTAAATATCGACAAAGATAGGAGAGATTAGAAGTTCAAAACCGTAATCCTGCAACTGCTTCGTGGATTGCCAGGAATCTAAGTGCTCTCCCAAACTGGATATCCACCTGGTGTGGATTTCAAGGTCGATTTTGTAGCTACTTCAAATAACTTAGAAATCTCTTCACAACAACAAGATCAGGAACCTCCGGGTCTGGCTGGTAAGGAGCAAGTGAGCATGGGGGAAAACTTGTACACATCATCATTGGCCGGTCCATACATGATGTCTTCCACATACTTTTGCAACAGCAAAGGTCTTTGCTTTCCTCCTTGAGAAGTAGTGTGCAGTTGTTCAATCCATGCCGATGTATTTGCACTCCCGGTTGGTTTGTCCAACAAACACATTTTCTTCAATCACACCGTATAGAAATGTACACTGCACGTTCATCTTGTAGATCTTAAATTCATGTGAGAAGTATAACCTAGAATCTTCTAAAGGTTTAGACGTGCTGCAGGCGCGTATATTTCGTTGGAATCTATCCTCTTGACCCAATCAAAGCCATAATAATCAAATTTTGGCACATTTTTCTTTTGTCGAAGTTATCAACTTCATTCATCATCATTCCTTCACCGGACATTTTACCTTTTTTTCCTCTTCATCAAAGGAAACATTAATCTCCTGGATTTAACATTTTGTCGGAGCCACATGTCACCAATCAGGTGTTGAATGCTCCACTATCAACAATCCTACGACTATCAATAGTTCCTCATGGAACATCATACACAATCACTTAAAGATTAGTTAGAGAGGGGTACCCAATCCTTCGTTGACTTGGGTCGTCCGACATCATCGAGAATCGTGACTTCGATTTCCCGATGATTCAGAATTGATTGAGCTCCCCCTGAAACAGTTTCTGGTTTTGGTTTCCAAATCTATTTTTGTTTTTCATTTTTAACATTTGTTTTAACAAATTGTGTTTGGACAACCTTAGGTTTTAACACCTTTTCAACTTCCTTCCGTTTTTTTCTTTTCTGTTTCAATTTTCTTTCTTCTTGAAACCTAAGGTATTGTTTCGGTGAAACAGATCTTGATCGGTAAGTGTTAGGATCCAAGGCTGACATGATTATGTTTGTTTGTACAAAATGAACATTCAGTGAATATAGAATTGATGTAAAGTGCAGCGGAAATGAATACAAACTTTGTTAAACACAATCAAAGAAGAGAATAGTATGTTTAAACACTTGTTTCACCTTGAGTCGAATGATTACAATGAAAATTAAAGGTTACAATGCAAGCTTACAGACTAAAACTCCCCCTCAGCCTGATACTCCAGAGTTGGTTGCACAAGATGAAAGGATTGAATTGAGGAGAAGAACTCACTCAAAACGAATCAAATATAACAGTACAGAGTACTGTTATATTTATAGGCAAACCAAACTACTGATGTACTTCAGCTGACGTCACCATGATAGTGACTTCTAACAGCCTAACAAACTATAGACACTGATCTATACAAAACTACTGATGTCTAACAACTGATTGATAGTACAATACAAAGTAAGTCTAACACTGTTCACGTTCCACTGTTATAGCCTAAGCACTGATTACTTGACCATCAGTGCTTTCTTCAAAAGGTGATCAGTCTTTGAATGAGCAGTGCTTGGATCTTCAGCAGTATTTAAGAGACAGCAGTAGATAGAGCTCAGTGTTTGTCTTCAACAGTTTTTAGTTGTTTCATCGGTGTTTGGTTTATCAGTTGTTCTTCTGAGCAGTGTTTAGAGTGTATCAGCAGATAGGTAACCACTGTCAAGGGGAGAGTTTAGTGTAAACATCTGCTTATTATCTGTTCCTCTGGTAGGGTTCAATCCCAACAATCTCCCCCTGGAACAGATAATGCCAAAACCTGTCATTATTCTGGATTTTTATTCCTCATCAAGAGCTCCTTAGCTTGTTTCTTAAATTCAGCTTCAAATTCCTTGGAACTCTGGTCATCCTCATCCCTACACAATGTAAGTTCAAGGAGATCCTGCAGATCTTCAACACCAAGGCCAAGTGCTTCTTTCCTTGATATGTACTTCATTTCGCCACTGGATCTGACCAAGGTCAATACGTGGGTCTTTTGATCAGACATCCACTTTAGTATTTTAAATCCTATTGGGTTTCTTGGGAGAGATTTATTCTTTGATGAGTTGGGGGATGATGGCCTTGTAAACACTTGTAAGCTCTCAGACATTCTTTTGAAGGCTTTTCAATGACTTTGTTTGCTGCAGCTATGTCTTCTGCAGTTTCTTGTTCAATAAGCTCTTGCCTTTCAATTTCTGACATGTCTGTTGCACTGTTTGGTGATGCAGGCTTGTTTAACACCTTCTCAAAAAGGTTCTGAAGCTTTGTTGAGCTATCTTCTTTCAGACCCATTTTCATGATGGCGACCTTGAAGTACTCTACTTCTTTTTCTTTGACCTCTTCCTCAGTCAGCTGTTTACCTTCCTTTTGATCTGACACAAAAGTAGGATTGTATGCTGATTTGAACATTGTTCTGAGGTTCTCAATCTGCTGTTCAAGTTTCATCATATGTTCTTGTTTCTTTGAAGCACTTGAAGCGGTTATCTTTCTTTTCTTCAGCCTTTTATAGGCTTCATCAGTCTGTTGCCTGGACCATTTTGATATGGCTTCAGCAGTATCCATTTTTGCATCCACCAGCTCCTTTTTCTTTCCTTTGTACTCAGCAGTGAGGTCAGCAATGAGCTTTTGTATTTGCTCCAGTTTGGAGCATTTTTCTTCTTTGTAGAATCATTTTTGATTCTTTCAACCCTCTCAGCTTTATGCTTTAATGCAACTAATGGCCATTCTTCAAACTGTTGTTCTTCAGCAGGATAGAATTTCTCTTTCATGATGTAGGCTAGATACTGTTTCCTTAACCTTTTCTTTTGATCAGCCTTTTCTTTGATTAGCTCTTGTGCAAATTCTTCTATCTGTTTTACTTTTGTGAAGCAGAACTCCAATCTTTTAGCAATGTCTTCGTTGCTTAGACCTTCACTTTCACTCTCAACCTTAGCTTTTACTTTAGCTTGCCTTGCCTTGATCTTGAGGTAATCATCCATATCCTCTGGTGGCATGTAGCCTATGAGTGAGGAGAATCTTCTTTTTGAAGGATCTTCTTCTGTATAGAATTGCCTCATCTCATTTTTGAGAGCTTCAATTTCCAGTGGATATTTTGCAGCATTAGGATCATGTATTTTCTCATTGGCAGGGATTGGCTTTTTTTTCTACTGAGGAGCTTTTGTTGTGATATAGGAAAGGTGATAGCAGTGGTGGATGATTGACTAACAGCTGCTGAAACAACTGGTGTCTCAACTGCTGTTATCATTACAACTACTGATGTATCAGCAGATGTCTTCTGCTTTTGAACAGGGGTTATGATGGCAGTTGTTTGAGTGGTAATCAGTGGTAGACTAACAGTAGTTGAAACAACTGGTGTTTCAACCACTATTGCCATTACAACAGATGTTATAACATCTGTTGTCTTCTGCTTTTTGGCAGGGGGTGATAATGTTTTGGCTGTTTTTGATGGTAATGGTGGTGGAACAGTGGTTGTGATGGTATGTGATATAGTGGTGTGTGTTGGAGGTGTGTGTGTTGTTGTCATGGCAGCTGTTTGGCTACTGACAGCAGTTTTTGTAACTACTGATGTATCAGCTGTTTGAATTGTAGTTTTGGATTTTGTGGTTTGAGATGATGACTGTTTTTCTTCTTCTGGTTCAATATACAGCCCATCTTCTATTCCTTTCTTTCTCAACTTGATTTTCTCCCCCTTTTTGGCATTATCTACAAGGGGTGTATCCATGAAGAGGATGGAAGATTGAACTTTTTCACTATGGGCAGTCTTTTGTATACTAGCCTTTATAGCCTTGATATCTGCTTGAGTGTCTTTAAACCTTGATTCCACCATGTTGGTCAGCATTTGTACTTGAATAGCATGCTTTTGATTAGCCATATGTTGCTGTTTTTCAAGCATGGGTTGAAAAATATTCCAAAGCTCATTTGCAGCAAATGCATGTTGTGCAGGTGCTTGAGCTGGAACAGCAGTAGCTTGTGCTTTCTGAGCTTTTAAAATCTCTTGCACCATATCTTTAATTTCAGCAACTGAATCTTCAAGTTTTTTAACTCTTTTCGTCAATTCCTGATATTTTGAATCATCACCTACATTAGTAGGATCATCTGAATCCCCACCAGTGGTGGTTGTACCAATGTGTGACTTAGGAACTGAGTCCCAAAAATCATCCATTGATGCCCCTTGTTCTTGGTACTGGGGACTTCTTTCTTCAGCACTCGATAAACCTTTGATGGTACCGGTGGTTAAAATCAACTCACTGGTGGTTACCGATGTTGCCATGGAAGAAATTGCTTTCAAGGGAGTCTTATTGATGAAACAACTGTCCAACTGAAGATCTGTTGATCCATCAGTTGTAGTTGCTGCTCCACTTGAACTACCACCGAGAGTTACTTGTAACTCAGGGGGTGTAACCTCCTCAGCTGTTGCTGGGATAACAGAGGTATAAGCATCAGACCCAGTCACTTGTGGAGGTATACTCTCAGTAATGGGTGATAGAGAGGAACTGGTTTGTGTCTGTGCAATATCAACTGCATGCAACAGGGGTATTATTGATTGTGGCATTATGATTGGTGAGGGTATGGGTGTTGAAAGAGACATGTCCTTGGGATCAGGACTGTGGAAGATAGATCCGAGTGGGTCCAGAGCTTCATAATCTGGTGTCCCTGTGGTTACAACCTGATCCTTTTGTGAGGATGCAGGAGGAGTTTGAGGCTGGGGTTGAGATCTTTCTTCCACCTGCTGTGAGGAAGTAGCAGCAGTGGTTGTTTGTGACTTTTGTGTTGTCACTGGCATTGTCCCTGGGATCTCATCTTCCAGAGATGCCTTTGTTTTGGGTATGGTGGGTTTTCTGGATGTTTTTCTTTTTGTCTTTTTGGTGGCAGGTGTGGGTTTCAAAGCAGTGGGTGTGCTGCTTTGATCACCTGGAGCAGTGGGTTCAGCAGCAGATACCTGAGGAGCAGTTTCATCTGCTAAATTCTGCTCAGGTACCTCTGCTTTTGTTTTTATTGGTGCCAACATTCTAGAGAATGTTTCTGGCGTTAAGCGGTTTATTTTAAAAGAGGCACCTTGTTTGGGCAATTCTGCATCTTCCTTTACAAATTTTTGTTCAAAATAGTAGGTTAGAAATCGTGGAAAGAGCAGAAATGCCTTATTATCAACGTTTTTTACCAAATCATCAAATATTTCCTGGGAGTAATTAAAGTTTTTATTGTTTAAAATTGCATACCCCAGGCATTGGATTTTTGTTGGTATTTCATTAAAAGACGTTGTTTTATTAGAAACACACATTAGCAGTGTGTGCAATAAAAATCTGGGTGCAGAAGGAAAATATCCTTTTTGTAAGGTATCCCTTTTTGGTTGCTCTGCATAGCCCCTGTTTATGAAATCCTTTTTCAACTCGTCTTTTGAAAATGAAGTTTTTCCTTTTAAATCATCGAGTTTAAAGATTTCAGAAATGGATTGTGGAGAGATTTCAACCTTCTTACCCTGTATCGAGGAGTTGATGGCTGTGATGATGTCTCCTTGTTTTTCAAGGGTGGCATTCTTCCAGAACTCTCTCTAGGTTTGAAGATAAATAGGAGCGTCTGCTGTAATCAAAGTTTTGTACTTTGATGCAGATAAGATGTCGATGATGGAGTCGAAGGTGTTGTCAGTTGTGGGTTTTGTGAGTATACCCACATAGTTGTGAGGAGATTTGTAGCGAATCTCCGTAGTTTCAGCGACCATTTGAGTGGCATCTGATGTGGTGGAGGAAGAAGATGGTTTAGATTTTGACTTCGATTTTGGTTTCGTCATTTTTGATGAAGAAGATCGAAGAAGGTTTTTGGAGTTATGAGAGGGAAACTGCTTTGAGAAGAGAATTTTGGAATTCAATTCGACAGTGTGAGCCCCTGTTTGGGTTTAATCAGAGTTTTATTCAGGGAAAAATGAATGCTGATGTGGCAGCGGTTATAATGATCTGGCGGCTAAAAACTGACCACGTGCCAACCCCTGATGAAATGGTAAATAATGGAGGACAGTTGTTTTGACAACCACTGATGGATCAATCATCAGTAGTTACAACGGTAATGAAATGAAGCAGTGGGTGTATCAGTGGATGGAACAATGATTTTAAACATCAGTGTTTTTACAAGAAACAGAGGTTGACTATCAGCAGTGGACAGACTTTAGAGGGCAGATTTTGAAGCACAACAGTATTTAAGGAACAGCAGTGTTTTGACTTTTAGCATCTGCTTGTCCAGATGTAGGAATTGATTTTGTCTTGTGAAAGCACAATATCTTATCTAGCATCTGTTGAACACCAGAATTGCTATTCTTAACAAAATACATTTTAGATGTATATTATCAAGATTAAATTGCCAGTATTTATCTACAGATATTTTTGTTCAAGGTTTTGCCAAATGTCTATTATTCCAGACAGTGGTTTAACATCCTAGATGATGAAAACTTTTCTACTAAAACAACTCATTTTGTGTCTAATTACTTTGAACTAGAACATGAGTATCTCAGTAGTTCAAAATCAATCTGCAATCAATTTGATCTGTGATAATCCAAACTTGAGCTTAACATGACCTTGGTTTGTGTGCCATTTCCTTTTGATCAGATTTAGGATAGTAATTTCACACAAAAATAAGGAAATTGCATCCTGACCAGAGAAGAACTTTTACTATCAAAAATGAGTAAAAGTACAAAATATATTTTATAAAAAGTAATATATGTCTTGTTTTATTTGAGAAAACCTCTTACAAAAATAAGGGGAGTTTTGAAAATTATCAAAAGGATCTGACAGCTTTCCAATAAGTTCATGATCATATCATTCTCAAGTTATTTTGACCATTGTTTGGGGTCATTTTCTTGTCAATCGATTGTAAACTCTTCTTTTAAGGTCAATCACTGGGAATGTCATAGATACCTGAACAATTCCTGTATTGATGAATGCACACAGTTGCATGATCCCATTGTTTAACCCAACTTTAACATCAAGAGTGTTTTATGCTTATACTCTTTTCTTTTGATTTCAAAAGTTTTGAGATATCCACACTTTGAGATTTGTTTATTTCTTTTTCCCTTTTTACCCCTTTTATACACATGTTCAGAAATACTCACTGGGAGATTTCATTTTGAACACGCTTAGTCCAGAATCATTTTGAAGTAATGTTCTGTGAGATCTGACCACATTTGTGCATGTTTTATTTCCAGATCTCACATTACATATGATTAGGACTGTTTTGACACCTTATTTTCTTAATGTGTTTTGGCAAAGTTGATTTGGTCCTTTTGAGGATTCTCAACCTGCCTTTGAGCACATAAGAATTTTGACTAAAGCTTTATTTCCCTCATTCTATGTTAGCAAAACACTAATGTTCATATGAACATAGGTTTTGTTAATCTGAGGTACATACTTTAGTGTAAAATATAAAAACATCACAAAATTTCATAACAAAAGTTGAAATCAATTTTGAATGAAGATGAACACACCATAGTTTTCAGATAAGTTTCCACATCTGGAAACTATAAGCGATTTGTGCATGACATCATCAGTTGTATGAGATTTGTGAATCTTATGACATCTTGGTTGTTTTACAGAGCTTTTGAGTCATCATTTTGACCATGATTCCTCGTTACTCTGTTTTTCAACTAAAATACGACCAACCTTAGTATCAATGAATTGTGAGCTGAACTGTTATGTCAAATTGATTGTTAGATCGAATTTGACTGTCGAGGCTCTGATACCAATTGTTAGGATCCGAGGCTGACATGATTATGTTTGTTTGTACAAAATGAACATTTAGTGAATATAGAATTGATGTAAAGTGCAGCGGAAATGAATACAAACTTTGTTAAACACAATCAAAGAAGAGAATAGTATGTTTAAACACTTGTTTCACCTTGAGTCTAATGATTACAATGAAAATCAAAAGGTTACAATGCAAGCTTACAGACTAAAACTCCCCCTCAGCCTGATACTTCAGAGTTGGTTGCACAAGATGAAAGGATTGAATTGAGGAGAAGAACTCACTCAAAACGAATCAAATATAACAGTACAGAGTACTGTTATATTTATAGGCAAACCAAACTACTGATGTACTTCAGCTGACGTCACCATGATAGTGACTTATAACAGCCTAACAAACTATAGACACTGATCTATACAAAACTACTGATGTCTAACAACTGATTGATAGTACAATACAAAGCAAGTCTAACACTGTTCACATTCCACTGTTGTAGCCTAAGCACTGATTACTTGACCATCAGTGCTTTCTTCAAAAGGTGATCAGTCTTTGAATGAGCAGTGCTTGGATCTTCAGCAGTATTTAAGAGACAGCAGTAGATAGAGCTCAGTGTTTGTCTTCAGCAGTCTTTAGTTGTTTCATCGGTGTTTGGTTCATCAGTTGTTCTTCTGAGCAGTGTTTAGAGTGTATCAGCAGATAGGTAACCACTGTCAAGGGGAGAGTTTAGTGTAAACATCTGCTTATTGTGAATCCACTGTTGTGACCAGGTTTTGGCTTTACATTATCTGTTCCTCTGGTAGGGTTCAATCCCAACAGTAAGAGTCTCCATAGGGGGCATCAACTTTTGCCTTTCATTTCGTGAGATATGGACAATGTTTGACAATGTGTCCATACTCACCGCATTCAAAGCATGATCTCCACTCAACAAACCTCGGAGTATCATGATGGTAATAACTTGACAATGAATTTCGTGATCTCGAGGTACTTGGTCCTACACCACAACAGTTTGTGTATTGTGTGTAGTTGTTCTGATTATTTCTTTTCAAAATCTGAACTTGTTTAACAAAATTCGTGTTGGATTTGTTTTAAATGGTTTCAATTTTATCAGTCCCTCGAGACTTCACGAAGTTTATCTTTTGAAACTTCTTTTTGTTCTGAGCTCTGTTTCCCTTTCTCATTCCTTGATTAGCGTGATTTGCTTTTGTTGATCTGGAAGCTTTTGATTTCCATATTGTTTCCGAACTTCGGATTTTGGGATAAGAGCACTCTGAGTTACTACAACTCTGGGGCTCGACTTTCCCAAAAACTTACTGGTTGAATCCTCAAACACTCTATCAATCAAGGATTGATTAACATTTTAAAGGTGAAAATCTTTGTTTGAGTAAACTTTGTCAGAATCGATCAGCGTATAAAGCAAGTTCTCGTTTCATAGGTTTCAACACAAGTTTCAACATTCTTGACAGGAGCTGTCACACACGGTTTTGTTGGAGGATCACATAAATGTGATTCTTGAGAGGTATATTTGTCTCTTTTGTCGTCATGTTTGACTGCTTAGGTTCGTCCTCATTCGACTCATCATCCAAACTATCACAATCCTCAATAATGACAGAGGATCCTGATTCTGTACGGTTGTGGAATCTTTGACATCAGCTGATTGAGCCTGACTGGAGGATATTTCCTTTTTGAATCCGAGCCCTGTTGCGAATTCCTCAATGTCTAATGAGACTGAAGGCTCAAAATGAGGCATATCTTCCCCATCAGGCATCTTGGTATAATTGTGTCTAATTGGAAGAGAAAACTTTTGATACCCAATGCACTTGACATCCCTTTTCTCCTTTTATATGTCAATGATGTGATCCAGCACATATCGAGACTTGGAATAGCTATCCAACTTAAGCTGGATCGCCTCATTTTCACACTTAGCACAGGCCAATTCCTTTTTTGTTTCCTTGAGCATGTTAATGTAATTGTTAATTGCAGTTTGTTTTCTCAAAACTATTTTCTTTAGCTCGGAAAGATCTTTCTTTAAAGTGTCAATTATGGTTTTAAATTCTTTTACATGATTTTTAAGAACCATATTAGCCTCTGTGCATTTTGAGAGATCCACAATCAGGTGTTGATTGTGGTTAAATTTCAATTCAAATTTACTTTCTAACTCAGTCAGTTTTCTAATTCAGAACATTTATTGCATTTAACACACTTAGTAGAGATAGTGTTATCGACACTTACATGACTGGATTCACCCTCAGACATTAACCCATCTGCCTTAGAATCAACAACCTCCCTCAATGGACCTTGTAATCTATCCGCTCTTGAACTTGAACACTCTTCATCTGAGCTCCCGCCGTATCCCGAACTGTCATCATTTCCCGAAGATTCATCATCATTGACATTCTTGACAATTTTAGCATAGAACGCAGTTCTCGTTTAACCATCGTTCCCCAACTGTACGGTCCGATCACAATCGGTAGAAGATTTAGCCTAATAATCGAATTTTGGTGGTGGAAGATTATTTGACGGTATAGGAGACTAAAACCAAGATGGTGCTAAACCCTTTTGCGTATAAGTATTGTCCGTATTTGCATCAAGATTCCAACCCCAAAGATGCGTACTCATTTTGATTCAAATCAAATAAGTTATAAGCCTACTGTGAACTTACTGTGATGAAAGGGTGGTGTCGAAGTAGGGTGATGTAACGAAATAGGGAGGGTACCGAAATAGAATAGGCAGCAAAATAGGAGTGTGTATCGAAACATAGAATAATCGAAATAGGAATTGTGTGTTGGATCAAAATTGGTTGTTAGATGTTGGTTGTTGGGATCGAAATAAACTGTGTAACGAAAAACAAGCTATTTCAATTGGAGGAGTTATCGAAATAGCTTGTATATTGAAATATGAAAGGGACAGGAACTGTGTGTGTGCAGATAGATAAAAGGTACTTCTTCTCCACCAAGGTTTCTGCAGGTCAACCAATAAAAAGCTCCCACCAAAAAGTACTATTCCGGTAAGCATTCCGACCAAGCTGGTCACCGAAAAATATGGAATTCAATTTTCAAACTCTAAAAACTCACTAAAATCCAGGTTTTTGATGATCTTCAATGTTTTAACAAGTTTCTAACCAAAATTATCAACAAATAACACCATTTTAGTCAGTTTTAGTCCAAATAATCCTCCAAGAAGGTGGGTTTTCTGTTTTTGTCCAAGAACTCTTCAAAAACACTCAAAAACCACTTAAATCTCTCAAATATGCTTAATTTTCAACAAGGAAACGAGCCAAAGCTCTGATACTACTTGAAGTCCCTCAAATTGATTCAAAACAACCTATTCCTTGTTGTTAATACACAAACAAGTGCGGAATTCAACTTTGCATACAAACCAAGCAAGAACACAATCAATACTAGAAGGATACCACTTCAAAACATTCACTTGTATTGATTTCAGCAGTATAACATTACAAAGTTCACCAAAATTCTCTCCTACTCTTTGAGTGTGCTCTCTCCTATGAAACAAGGGCCTCTGCTGTATTTATAGCCTATACAACAAAGTTACATCGAAACAGAAACACACACAATGAAACATACCGAAATAGAACTAGAGATACATCGAGACATAAACAATTATATCGCTATACATCGAAATGAGAATGTACATTAATATGGTTATGTATGAATCAATATAGATTGGATATGCCTATATCTATATTTAGCAAATGAAACAAGGAACCATACATAATGTCTATTTCGAAGTCATCCTATTTCAATCAAGTCGATATCATGTCTTCGTAATTCGTATGTCGTTCTTCGACTTTCACTACAGAGGAATGTCGTGACGTCGATCTTGAACTGAAAGGAACCAAGCCACATCCAC
Source organism: Helianthus annuus (assembly GCF_002127325.2). NCBI lineage: Eukaryota > Viridiplantae > Streptophyta > Magnoliopsida > Asterales > Asteraceae > Helianthus > Helianthus annuus. Next base: position 129,462,757 of record NC_035441.2, read on the forward strand.
ACAAAAGTGCATCAACACGCTGATACGGGCTAATGTCGAAACAATTTTAAGTAAAATTTATATCAACACGTACATAAAAATAAGTACATCAAAAGTTATAACAAAATGTGTTTTAAGAGGAAAATATCGTGTGTTAAAAGCTATAAGAGGAAAACAATATGTGCTCAAAAACATCAAAAGTTTTAACAAAATGTGTTTTAAGAGGAAAATATCGTGTGTTAAAAGCTATAAGAGGAAAACAATATGTGCTCAAAAAAAATACAATATAATAAAGTAATACGCTTGTTCTTCGATCACTTGTATATTAATAATCGCAACTGATTTTTCAGTAAATTTATATTAATACGTAAAAAATAAGTATGTGTAATGGAATATTCGAAAATTTATAAAATATCTTATTTCGTGATACTAATGCGTAATAAAATTGACAAAGTTAAGAAAGGTTAAATAAATTGAAGGCTTTTGAATTTCAAAATAAATTAAAAAAAGTAAGAAAATAGAAGTTGTGGAATGTGTTGATTGGTGATTTGTGCTTCATAGTTAATGTGAGAACAAAAAGGACACTTAGTTGTTATTGTAAAGGAAGATAGATGGTTTAAACACTTTAGTTGAATTTTCACATGTTTGAAAAAAATATCAGTGTGATTGAAATGAAAAAAAAAGTTTAATGCTCAATTTACAAAAAAGATAAAAGTTCTTTGTCTTGGATATAATGTTTAATTGTCGTTTAAATTCGACATTGCCGTCAAGATACGCGTTAAAGAGTTACACTTTGGGCAACGAACATGTAACATGTAATGGTGTTTTAATTATTAATCACCGGATCATGAACTAATAAGCGTAAACAAAGAAACGGGTAATTATTTAGAAAATTATGGAGAGCTAGATTTAATAAGACAAATTATATTTAATTTTTTAATGTTAATTACAATAAATTGTATATGTGTGTGTGTGTGTGTATATATATATAGTAGGGATCCTGTGGAAAGTGTGTTTTTCCTAGAAAGTATAGGAAGCGATCTGGGCCATCAGATAAGTGTGTTTAATGGTTGAGATCATTTGGATGATATTTTTGTAATATACGTGTCTTTAAAATAGGCTAATTTAATTGATTGGGGGTAAATGTGTCATTTAAGTTATTTTAAATAAGGAAATAACTACCAATCATAAAACCACCTCCTACAATGTCGCAATTTTTCTTTCTCTCTCTAAGTCCTCACATTTGAAAACACCAAATCATACAAAAAATAACAAATAACGATAAATCAGATCTAGATGTGTTCATAGTAGTGTATTCTAGCGATAAAACACAATGTGACGAACTAGTGACTGATTGCTAAATCAAGAATACCAAAATCATATCAACTAGTAACTGATAAAACACAACAACAAAAATCCTCTAATTAATCCAATGATAAAATATTAAAACACAATGGTATTAGTCTGTTTGCTGGTAAAACACAATGTGAAGAAAGACTCCAACAAATCAAACAAAAAATCAAGTTAATACTCAATGGTAATATTTTGTTTGCGGGTAAAACACAATGTCAAGAAATCAAGAAATCCTCCAGCAAAAATCATTGTACGGATTGTATGATTTAAATTAAAACTATTAAAACACAATGGTATTAGTCTGTTTGCTGGTAAAACACAATGTCAAGAAATTCTCCAGCAAATCAAACAAAAAATCAAGTTAATACTCAATGGTAATAGTCTGTTTGCTGGTAAACACAATGTCAAGAAATCCTCCAGCAAAATCAAACAATAAATCAAGTTTTATACTCAATGTTATTAGTCTGTTTGCTGGTAAAATACAATGTCAAGAAACCCTCCAGCAAATCAAACAAAAAATCAAGTTTAATACTCAATGGTATTAGTCTGTTGGCTGCTAAAACACAATGTCAAGAAATCAAGAAATCCTCCAGCAAAAATCATTGCTGGTAAAGATGTTGTAAAAGACCAGATTTACGAATTCCCTGTGAATATGTTGTATGGATTGTATGATTTAAATTAAAACTGTCGATTTGAATTAAATGGGATATTTAGTTTTCATAATTTTCTAGTAAGTTAGTTATTCTAATAATATAATCCATAATTAAAATAATATTCAAATTACACAAATCCTCTTTTTATTAAAAACCCTCCATGTCACATGTCACCTTCCTATTGCTTCCTAGACTTTCTAGGAAACTTAGGCTTTGTAGCCAACTCCCACTATATATAGGGAGCCGTTAAAATGAAAATCACCTCCAGTTGTAAGAACCGCGAGAACCACTCTCAACCAATCACATTGTGCCAACATAAAGGGTATATTGGTCAATTACCTCATATGTCAAGTCACCACACTCTCTCTCCATTTAATGCTTGTCTGTTTCCTCATTTTTATTTCATTAGACCTCTCTCCCTCTCTCTTCAAAATATTAATCCCCTCACCTCTTAAAAGTTGCAGAGACCTCATATGTTGAAATTCAAACCCCATGACCCAACACCTAACCCGTTCCTTCCTTACTGCTCGAGCTCCACTTCCCAGCACACTACTGATGTCATGACAATCAATCGCCCTACAAACCATCTCTCCTATGTGTTCTTTTTTCTTCGGTGACAGCAACTGGACAATCAATCACCACCGTGACCCACTATTCCCTCTGACCGAACCACCATCTACCTCTGAACACACAAATCGGCGGCCTGGACTACCGATTACCATCATGTACAACCACCACCGTCGAACTCGACGACCGCCGATCACGTCCCCTTTCCCACCGTCTCCCACGACCTCTGAGTGACTTCCGACGATTTCCGATCACGTATCATTCATCTCTGTTACCATCGACCAACGACGATTACCAAGAATCACCACTTAACCACCGCTGATAACCACTGTTTCTCACCTCCTGACGAACCACCGTGACCTCATCGTCAAATAATTAAATAATTAACAGAAAAGAGATAATTGTTATAACTATAAGATAATTACAAAGAATTATGATTAGATTACAATTCTCTGTCTTTTTCGATAATCACCATATAAGTCTCCATCCTAAAACTACTTCTATTATTATTGTTGTAAACGAGGTAGAGCAAAGAAAAGGAGCACTTCTTGAAGTTGAGACCAAACCCTTTTTCTTAATTACTGCTGGTGCAATTATTTAGGTTACAAAAAGTAGTCTTTCTACCGTTGTGGACAAATCTACCCAGTAGATCATAAAAGGTTGACATCTTAGAAACTTAGTTGCTACTTGATAATTTAATTAATGTCCATTCTAAATTTTATTATATACATTGATAATTTAGTTAGTGTCCATTCTAAATTTTATTTTCATTGCCAAAAAACCCACATTATGGTTCGATGATTAAATATCATCATCATCATTATACTCAGCAAATCTCACCAATAGCAAAGTTAAGGTAGGGTCTGCGGAGGGTAAGATATAGACAGTCTTACCTCTACCTCGTAGAAATAGAGAGGCTGCTCCAGTGAGACCCCCGGTTCGATAGTAGTTTTGCATCAAGTCTTTGACATAAGGCACATAACACTCAGTAATTGAGACAAGTGCCGATTAGTGCATGTACCCCCTTGTCTTTCGGCTATCAACGCCACCACATGATGCATGGTTAAACATCCCCCTCTTTTAACGTTATTTTCACGAAATTAGTAAAATAACGTTAAAATTAGTGCACTTTCACTTTTGCCCCCCCCTCCCCAAGCGCCCACACATACATACATTATATGCGCATATCGCAAACGGAGCGTCTGATGATTATATATACTGATTCTAAATTTTATTTTCATTGCCAGAAACAATCTCACCCACATAATCATAACATATTTACACTTGATTTCGTTCATATAGATATAGATGATAACGAGGAAAATTGAGAAATGTACTTACATGTGAGCTAAATTGAGTGAGAATTAAATGTAAATCTATGATGATTGCAAGTGGGATTTCCCTTGCAACGAAGATATTTGTGAAGAGTCCCACGTGTTAATTTGTGAGCATAGGTTATCATCAATAAATACGTTATCATCAACAAATAGGTAATAATCTGTACTACTAAAATCCAATTTACCAAACAATAATTTGCTTTTGTTTCAAAACATAATTTTTTATTAGTAATTGTCAAAGATCTTGGTTATCCACACATCTCCCATTTTATTTGCACATCCCTTTAACTCTATAGGAAGTGTATAGGGTAATACGGTTCCTCTGGGTCCAAACGTCTTGAGCAATACAATTCTTATATATGTACTTGAAGTTAAAACTTTTTAAAAGATGGTCAGCTAATGATTAGGGGACCATGGGAATCACATAGGGCTATACGCTTCCTCAATGAATTTTCTTTTTCAAAAGACCAGAGGAATCATATAGGGCCATACGTTCATATGAGCTAAATTGAGAAATGTACTTACATGTGAGCTAAATTGAGTGAGAATTAAATGTAAATCTATGATGATTGCAAGTGGGATTTCCCTTGCAACGAAGATATTTGTGAAGAGTCCCACGTGTTAATTTGTGAGCATAGGTTATCATCAATAAATACGTTATCATCAACAAATAGGTAATAATCTGTACTACTAAAATCCAATTTACCAAACAATAATTTGCTTTTGTTTCAAAACATAATTTTTTATTAGTAATTGTCAAAGATCTTGGTTATCCACACATCTCCCATTTTATTTGCACATCCCTTTAACCCTATAGGAAGTGTATAGGGTAATACGGTTCCTCTGGGTCCAAACGTCTTGAGCAATACAATTCTTATATATGTACTTGAAGTTAAAACTTTTTAAAAGATGGTCAGCTAATGATTAGGGGACCATGGGAATCACATAGGGCTATACGCTTCCTCAATGAATTTTCTTTTTCAAAAGACCAGAGGAATCATATAGGGCCATACGTTCACTAGAGCTTTTTTTTTTGCAAGAGCAACATATTGTTATTAGTATCTTTTTGAACTTTATTTTTTTAAAATTAATTAAGTTGACTTTTTTTGTTATAAAATGATGTTGATTTTTTTATTATAAATTTATAAAAGACGTAGTGAAATTAAACAATTCAAGCAAACTAAACATATCCAAATTAAACAAATATCACAAATACTTAAAGTTAAATTCAATTGTTCGTACAGTACTGCATCATATAATAATAACATAAACCACTATTGTTATCAATCCTCGTCAGACTCAGCGAGCTCCTCCTCCGTAAAGTTCGCGTCACGCCTAGTAGAGGGTGACGGGCTGTGTCGCTTATAGGACGTGCCTTGAGCCTATACATAACATGAAAATTGTTCGTAGAAAATGAAATAAAAACAAAATAATATACCTGCATGGAAAGGTCGGATAGGGGAAAGAGCGGCATGATCTGGCCGAACTGAGGAAAATGTGGCATGGAAAGGTCGGGCTGAGTATAGGACGGGCCATAAGCCTATAAGAATTTAAACAAAATACTCATTACATAACATTAAATTGCTCGTAGATAAATGAAATAAAAATAATATAACATACCTGCATGGACAGGATGGGTTGGGTAAAGGATGGCATGGACGGGTCGGGTAGCTGCGTAAAGAGCGGGCCTTGGTCCGGATAAACTCGTGGTGGTGGATAGGGTGGAACCGATATACCCATATACTTATACATTTCACCCATGCCAGTCATCAGCCACTCCATGTCAGCATGCATCTGGTCCATCTGACGACCGTGGGATGTTATCTCCTGACCAAAGTACCGATCAACACTCTAGGCTATCCGGCCGATAAACGATCCTCCATATATATACTACCACGACGCTGCTTTTTCCAACATGTGACAAAATAATCCACAGGCAGAGATGGAGGGTGTACGGATGACCAATAAATAAACAATAGAGATAGAAAAGATCGGCCTTCGTTACGTGCTCGCAACTCTTGCCACGGGCCGCGATGCCCGTGCTAAAGCAACGATGCAAGTAACGAACTAACGGGTCCTGAACCAACTTTGTGTCTGTGTAAAAACCGGTGGGAATCATATATGGCAATACGGTTCCTCTGGGTCCAGGCGTATTGAGCTATATGCTTCCTATAGTGTACTTGAAGTAAAACTTTTCAGACTAATGATTAGGGGACCAGAGGAATCATATAGGGCAATACATTCCCTGGAGGAATCATATAGGGAATCACCCATGCCAGTCATCAGTCACCACATGTCATCATGCATCCTTCAGTGTCAGAAGCCACATCTGCTCATCCTGGTTACACAAAATCCTATCGAGAAGACAGTTGGTTGACCGAGGCAACCTAACCGCATGATAAACTCTCTGTGGATACCAATGATCCCCTTCTTCAGCCTATAGTTAAATGGGCTCTAGTTGGATCTTGGAACAAACGCTATTAATGTACGCCTCTAGTTCCTACAAAGTGTACAAAGTCATAAAACACCGCAATTTCAATCATAAAACACACTCAAACCCCATAAATAACAGAGAGAAGATCACTAAAACACAATATCCAAACCCTAACGGGTCATAAAAACTTCAAACACATCATCGTAGAACTATGAATATAAAACACAACATGATAATCAACATAAAACACACTAATGTTAGTCATTCAATAATCAAAGCCTTATTTTCTAAAACACAATACAAAACCCACAAATATGACGTTTTAGTAATCTTCACTTTGTTATTTGTGGGTTTTGAGTGTGTTTTATGGTTGACATTATAGTGTTTTATGACTTTTTACACTTTGTAGGAAAAATAGACTTTGTAACCAACTCTCACCATATATATATATATTAAAAAAATAATTCGAGCCAATCGAATTGAACCGAATTGAGTGGACCTTTGCTCATGCTCGGTTCGTTTCAAACTAAAGCAATCCGAACTGAGCGCTTTTTTCAATCGAACTGAATCGAATAAGCAACTTCTGAACATTTTTCGATCGAGCATCGAACGAGTCTCGAGCGTCAAGCAATTTGATCAGTCCTAGATAGGGGTGTGTGTACATATATATATATATATATATATATATATATATATATATATATATATATATATATATATAGGGATAAGTTCAGTAACGGATCAAAGGACCAGGGGAACCATATTGCCCTATACGCTTCCTATACTTTAGTGACAGGGGAATCGTATTGCCATATACGCTTCCTATGCTTTACTGACAGGGGAACCATATTGCCCTCTACACTTTCTATACAAATCCCAGATCTTTTCAGACCTATGGGAATCATATTGCCCCATACGCTTTCTATTAGGGCCACTTTTCAGACCTTCAAACCCTATGTAAAGCGTATTGGGCTATATTGTTCCTACCGAAGAATGTACAAAAATTTTGGAGAATGTGTAGATACCATCACCCATGTCAAAACATATGCTTATGATGTTTTGACACGTTGCCAAGCATTTTCCATAAGTCACATGTCATGTTGCATGACCATGATTAGGTTGTCAATAGACAAATTCAAGTTAGGAATACTTCAAATCACTATAGACGTTATGCATTACAAAGAAAACCTAATCAAAATATAATACGGATAATTCCAAAGGAAAGTTAGCTAAATTATATAACCTAGCTAACTATAGTAGAGATGTTTACAATGAACACAAACTAATAAATTTGATCTAATACTGCCCTACAGTAAGCCGGAGGAAATCAGATGGTCTGACCCAAGTGAAAACCAATAAAGTTTAAAAGAACAGACAACTTTGAAGAAAAAAAAATAGTTTTTTGAAACTCATGGCCGGTGCCTAGTTTAAATTTGTTCTAGTTTCTAAAACTATGGGTAGGTGTTTGATTTTTAATTTGTTTTGGCGCTTTTTAAAACTCATGGAAAGGCCTAGTTTGTTATTTGTTATATGGCACGACAAAAAACAACATACATCTAAGGCCATAGTTGTGGCAACATAAGGGCAAGAGAAAAAAAATGAATAGAACCTAATCGATATATTTGTAAAATGGGTCCTTGGGACGGTATAAGAGGGAGAAGAATAGAATGATAGTTGCGCACAAGGAGGACACATGGTGAAAAGGGATGACGACAAACCAATATCTAGTGGAAAAAGCCATGAAGAGAGGTGTGAGGGAGATAAGGGAAGAAGGAAAAACCTTAAAGTTCTGATATGATAGAACAATGAAGTCACGTAAAATATTACAACTTAATCAAATCACATATTCCTATCATAGTATATAGATAATTACAAAACACTAACTAATATATATTCTATACAATATTAAGATATATAAAACTATCTCCTTGCAAAGGCTAAAAACACCCACACGCTTGTGTGGACCTTAGAGGAGTGTCCCTTTTGTTGAACTCAGGAATAATGGGTTTGTTGCTGTCCAGACAGTGCTAAAAACGGAATTAGGTAAAGTCGCTAAACACGAGAAAACTTGTTTAGAGAATCAACATGTGTATACCATTTGATTTTGATACATTTGGTTCCCTAGTCCTAGTCCTGGAGGCCGTGAAATTCCTAAACAGGTCCAGCGGGTCGTGAATAGTAATTTCTCGACCCTTAAGAGTGGATTCGTCTTTAGTAGGACTGGTTTTGCAATTCAAAAGGGGATTGCGCCGCAGCTTGTTGCACGTTTCCCTGCCATTTGTTTTTAGTTTGTTGTTTTGCGTTTTAATGAGAACGCACAATCTAGTCTAAAAAAAATAAAATCTAGTTTGTGAATTTCCATTAATACTTCAAAAACACCTATTTATAAGCAAATTATTTTAATACCTAATCAACATGTTTATAAAACTTTTGATTTGTAAATAAATTATAATTTACAGTATTGGACAAAAGAAATAAAAAATCGGGTAAAAAGTTACATAAATTAATGTTTCCAAATGTAAAAATTAGATGTATATGTAATTATTATCTAATTACTACGATCAAAATGATTCAAAATTATTAAAATAAACTCAGGGCCGGCTCAAAATTTTCTAAATTTTTCTAGGCCCAAAGCGGATAGCAAAATTGGGGCCCTTTTTGTAAACGAAAAAAATTGTTATGAATCTTATTATTCATATATCATCTTTGTATACGCATAATTATAGATTATAAACTTCAATGTTAACAATCTCAAAGCCAAAATTAACAACATATAATATATTTTCTTAGAATTTGAGGCCCTAGAAAAATGGAGTCCTAAAGCTCTTGCTTTATTTCACTCCCCCTTAAGCCGGCCCTGAATAAACTGCATAAAGCACATGGTGTACAAATTTTTTAAATAGGGGCCACGTACCACCTTAGTTCGGACACCTTGTCCAAGGGCTTCCTCTCCGTAAACCACCTCCAAGGCCACCCTTAGACCACAATGCGGGCGTGGTTTTGTGGCGTTTATGTCACACCACAGCGCACACACCACCCTGGGAACGACGTTGTCCATGGCGTTTATGTTTGGGCTTGGGGTTTCCACCGGCGTGGGGGGAATTTGGGTTGTGAAGTGAAGGCTCTTGATTGGTGGGTGGATTTTGGGTATGTTTTTATTGGTTGATGTCTATACATTTTTTGTTTTTATAAAAACGGCACTAACCATGCCAATCCCACACCGTCCGTTTTAGCACCACACCATGTTTTGACGCGTGGTGCACGTGTCATATATAATGTCCCATCTTCAAGCCCCTTCACACCGTGTGATCTTACGTCAAGCAATGCCAGATGGGGCATGGGCTCCAACCCACTAGCAGGGTTGGAGATAGTCTTAGAGTTGTCTATAAATATTAAGATAGGTAACAAAGTGTTCAGCACAAATCCAATGGCCCTCCAACTCGGTCAACTAGTATTTCCCCAACGTTTTTTCTCTGAGGTGTGTAAACCAAAGCCAAACATCCAACAAATTGTAGAAGTGAAGTGTAGGCAGCATCGGTTGATATGCTCTGGAGCCAAGCCTAACGTTTCTGAAACCATTTACCAGCCAACTATCTGGAGTCATGATTTTATTCAGTTGTTAGATGATAATTTCCCGGTAACTAACACATCATACTGTTTTTGGTGTCTTTTTATTTGATTTATGCTTTTGAGCTTAAAAACATCCGTTCTTTTATCCTGCATAGAGTAACTCTAACATCCTATGATAAATGAACGAACACAGATCAACTGCAAGGAGAAGCTGAGGGAGCTGGAGAAGAACGTAATAGCGATGAATGTTGATTTTGAGAATGGTAGTTTCAGTACGTTGGAAATGCTTGAACACATAGATGATATCCATAGGTTGGGTCTTGGCTACCGGTTCCGAAACCATATAAAGAGAGCACGGACACTATAATTACACCAATATATGAAGTTCATGTTGGGCATGAAGAGTCTCTTCATGAGGCATCTCTTAGATTCAGGATTCTTAGACAACATGGTTATAATGTGTCCCAAAGTAATTGTTTAACTTTTTTTTTTGTAAGGTCCTAATTAAGCTACATATATTTCACGATTCAATTGTAATGTTTGGATACAGATTTTCTTGGGGGATTTAAGGAAAGTCAAGGTGGCTTCATTGGATCTCTACAGACAGATGTGAAGGGATTGCTTAGTCTATATGAAGCTTCACATCTTGGTTTTATGGAAGAAAGTGAATTGCATGAGGCCATGCTATTTGCCAGAGAACATTTGCTGAAACAGCTTGAATGTCGAGAAAATGATGCGCAGGTCCTTGAACGCATAAACCGTGCTTTGGAAGTCCCTTTGTTTCATAGGATGCTTAGAGAAGAAGCAAGATATTACATTGATGCATACAATAAACGAGAAGATGCAAATCTACTTCTTCTAGAGCTTGCAACATTAGATTTCAATATGATTCAAGCAACACTCAAAACAGAACTTAAAGAAGTATCAAAGTATAAAACTTATGCTTAATTCCCATGTTTTGATATATATATATAAAAACCTTTCTCTCTTTATGCATAACAGGTGGTGGGAAAATATGGGCCTAGCACACAAGTTAGGCTTTGTTAGAGATCGACTCATGGAATGCTTCTTTTGTGCAGTTGGAATGGTGTTTGAACCTCAATATCGTTCTTGCCGTGTAGGGATAACGAAAGCCTACGCGTTGGTTACTGTCATTGACGACATATATGACATTTATGGTTCTCTAGATGAACTCGAGATGTTCACGGATGCTGTCAAGAGGTTTGCAATTTTTAAGTGCAAGTCTCTCTAGTTCAACATTCACAAGTAACTTCCATCTTTTTTCAGGTGGGATATTAATGCAATAGAACACATGCCGGAGTATTTACAAGTGGCCTTCAAAGCTCTTTACAATACGACAACCGAAATGAGTTCTTATACTTCAATTGGACAAGGAGAAGACATACTACCTATACTTGTAAAAGTGGTTAGTATTACAAGGATTAATATGGTATTTTGATACACAAGCTTAACATATTTTTTTTATTGAGGGAATGATAGTGGGTAGAGTTATTTGAAGCGTTCCTTTTGGAGGCAAAGTGGACTCACGACAAACACATTCCAACCCTTGAAGTGTATCTTGATAACGCATGGCGATCGGTATCGGGAGTGGTTTTACTTACTCATGGATACCTTTTATGCAATCAAGAAATCAATAGAGATGTAGTTGAGTCCTTGGACATGTATCATGATCTTATGAAATGGTCATCTGTGATTTTTCGACTTTATAACGATTGGGCTACATCATCAGTATGTTTTATTGTTCATTTTATTGATTAAACATTATATTGTTGCTCTTCTAGTTCTAATTTTGTATTTATTTTGTCACAGGATGAGATAGAACAAGGTAAAACTGCAAATGCAATATCATGTTACATGCACGAGAATGATGTAAGTGAGGAAGTTGCGCGTAAGCATATAAAAACACTAATTGACGAAGCATGGAGGAAACTAATCAAAGTACATTTGGCTTGTACTAAAGAGCTGGCAAATCCTTTCATTGATATGGCAATAAATCTTGCTCGAATTTCACTTTGTACCTACCAATATGGTGATGGACATGGAGCTCCGGACGCTCGAGCTCATGATCAGGTCTCATCCGTGATTATTGAGCCCCTTATGTATAACTATGCTTAAGGTTGGGCAATATGTGCTTAAGGATGATTGATGATGTTTTGGTTTAATAACTTGTTGCACTTCCTAATAAGTTTCTGGGATTACACAAAATGGACTTTGGATAATCTATGAAGAAACATTGAGTTTTTAGCGAACTTAAATTTCAGTGTTAATGTTTGTATGTGAATTGGGTTGAAGATATTGTCATCATATTCTATTATATATCCAGACCAATAATTAGAATATGTACTTGTTGAGATGCATTTTTATTGTTGAGATGCGCTTTTATAAAACATTACATCTTTTCATCAAAAAAAATAGCCGAATTTATATATAATGCATGCTTTAGAGTAAAATAACACCATTTCTTTTACAAGCGTTTATATATTATGAAATGTAAAACAAGATTTCCCCTTCCACGCTTAGTCCTTTCATTTGTTGTGTCTCGAATTATAATTAGCTTTTCTGATTGTGTACTTTGCACTTCCGCGTCCGTTTTAAAAAACAACTTAGATTCTGAAAGTTATAATCCCTACACATCCTTAAAGTACAAGGGTTTATTAGTTATTAGTATAAAGTTAGTTATGTGGCGGTTAAAAGGTAGTTATACGGCGGTTACAAAATTCAGGGACTGAAGGTGTAAAACTGAAAGATTATAACCGCTTCCCTAAAGGAAAAGACATGTCTCCTTAGAGACACGCCTGTTCGATCAAAGGGTCACAAAGAAGACAAGGGGGACGCAACTCTTGGACAAGAAGACACACCCCTTCATGTTAATTCCCAACCACATATTCTAGAGACGCACCCGTTCATGAAGAGACGCGTCTATTGGATCCACCCATTAGAAACTATAAATAGGGTTGTAGATTTCAATTGTAATTCCATTCATGTATTCAAATTCTCAATTTATATATTCAAGTTATTCGATTGTCTAGAGATCAAAGATCCATTTTGGGCCAACAATTGGTATCAGAGCATCAGGCTCTAAGTGTGGAAATCGCAAGGCATCGCAGGGAATTCGCGATCAGGTTTCAATTTCGTTTTAATTCGCAAAAGTTTCATTTCAGAATTTTTAGTCTCGGTTCTAGTACAATCGGTTGAACCAAAGGGTTAGGAATCTAGGGTTTGTTTTGATTCCGGGGTTTAGTGCGAATTAGTTTGTTTCGGTTGTTTGATTATTACACGATTCGGGTAATCGGGGTTATTGAGATCTATTGAAACCAAAAGAAAGTTTATTAGAAGTGAAGATTATTCGGCAGGAAGATATGGCAGGATCACCCGGACAAAGTCCGATAATAATACAGAAAGATGGAAATTCTCTTTCCCAGTTTCAGTGTCCAATTCTGAAACCAACAAACTATACGGTTTGGGCTATTCGTATCAAGACGATTCTTGAAGCGAATGGTTTGTGGGAAACGATTAAACCGGCAGAAAATGCAACGGTAGACACTAAGAAAGATAAGTCTGCAATTGCATATCTGTTTCAAGCAATACCAGAAGACGTTGTATTGCAAGTTGCAAATTGTAAAACTGCAAAAGAGATTTGGGATAATCTAAAGGTTAGACACGTTGGTGTTGATCGGGTACAAAAGGCGCGTATGCACACGCTATTATCAGAATTTAATTGTTGCAAATGAAGGATGACGACACTATTGATTCATTTACCGCAAAGATTAATAGTATCGTTACCCGGGCAACTGAAGTAGGAACGACGTTGAGTCAACCGACTCTAGTACGCAAACTCCTAAATGGCGTACCGGATAAGTTTACTCAAATCGTTGCCTCCATGGAACAATACTCCGATCTAGAAACTATGACGCTAGAAGAAGCGGTCGGAAAATTAAAAACGTATGAAGAAAGGTTAAAGTTGAAGAAAAAGGAAAGCCCCGTGAACAATCTAGAAGAACTTCTGTATGCGGGTCATGGACAACATGTTGGAAATCGTGGACGAGGGAGATTCCGTCCGTCACGAGGCCGAGGGAGAGGAAATTATCAACATAGGGGTGAAGGGCACACCTCTTACAATTCGGAAGGAACCGACAAACCACAAAGTGATGATAGCAAGCAAGAGACACCGACTATGTGAGATAAGTCGAAAATCACTTGCTACAGATGTGAGAAACTTGGGCACTATGCCTATGAATGCCCAACCAAGAAAACCAAAGAAAGTGAGACACTATTGGTCGAAATAGAAGAAGATGATGATGAACCGGCACTTCTGATGTGCCTAGACGCTGAAGAGAAATAGAAACGTGAAACTTGGTCGTGTGAAACGATCAAAGAAAAAAAACCGTGTGATGCGGAGGAAGAGAAATAGCAAGTGCCATCATGGTAAGAGTTTCACTTATCTCACGCAGAAATTTTTTTTGGCAAGTTATTAGCGTACTCTTTGATGTCGGATTCGTATCTTAGGCTAAACCTCAAATGTAGCACTCCGTGCGTTTGGATTCGGGTGTTGTCTAATATACAACAATCTTTTAGAGATCGTAGAGGCGTCGGGGTAACCAGCTACGTTCGCTCTAATCATAATCGAGTTCTAGAGTTCGGTTCCCAACCTTGGAATTTACCACTAGCGAGCAATACTATTCTCGCGTAAGATCCTTGAGTTCTTCCCAAAATAACCTCTTTGTTGTATTACTCCCTATAGTTTGCACTTGGAGATTCCACCAAGTTATCGTCTCCCCCAACAGATGACTATTCGTTTACCAAATCGTTTACTTAGGAGTACATTTACTAGTACGGTTAACTGACTTCCTTTTCTTTATCTAGCGGATAGAACTCTCCGAACCTTCCGTATCGATGAGGTCTCGCGGCTTATAATCTGAAAAAGCCTTAGGATTAAAATCTGGTGTGATTGCATCTCCAAGTGTGGCATTGCCACTCATTCTCGTCCCATTGGGATTTGAACCACTTGAACTACAGGTACCACCAGTACTATCACTAGTGTCGACTCGACAACCTCATGTTGTTCCATATGATCTCTAGTTCAATTTTAATAGTAGGGCGCTGATTAACTGACCCTCTTCTAGGCGTAGATTTTCTTGTCGACGCCACGTTGTTTCCGATACATAGTATCATTGGGTCTAGGCTTTTATTTGGACAGATATAGCCTATCATGCGCCTAAGAATTAAGAATGTGATTGGTCAGGGAAACCTCAAGACAGCGTTGCTCCGGTATGTTTGAACAATGATATTGATGAATAAATGCATTCCAAAATGCATAGTACCTCTTGAGTGTATTGGCCATTTGCCTAAGTGGGAAAAGAGGTAATTCGTTGAGGAGGAGAAACCAAACGGTCGCGTCCATCCTTACAGTATATATTTCCTACCTCAGGGACCTCAATTGTCCCAAGTAGAAAAGTCCTTCGCCGCACTAACCCGTGTGACGAATACATTGATATCCCTTGAGCTCCACGAGCTCCAAACAAATTGTTATAGTTTCCATAGATGTTGGATAAAATGCAATTAGCATGGCCCATGCCATATCATCCCTTGGAATAAGACAAATGTCAAAAGACGGACTTTAACGTAATCATTTCCAATAACTAAGATAAGGTAAGGTGTCATAGACACCAAAGAACCAGCCTATGTACAAGAGTTCTGAGAATGTTGAGGAAAATCCTCCATGAGTGGCCAACAAGTTTTGTTTGCTTTCGATGACTAGTCTCAAACGACTCGTGTTATAGATCGAATGTTAGGTGCGAATAATACGTGTGGTCTTCCTATATCGTAGAGTGTTATAGTAACCATCCCGTTTAGTGTTCTACAAGATAGAAACTTGAAAAACTTAAGAATTTCGAATGGACAGTGATCCTTAGCTTGACCTGCAGCGCCCACCAGGATTTCCATACACTACAAGTTGTTATTACGTGGGCCCCCGTAATAATAATTTGTCTTGCATGGTCACCCTGGCATTCCCTTGTTCAAGCAGACGATCAGTCAAAGAGAGGAGACTGTTGTCTATATACCCTCAACCTAGGAGGGACCTTCGTGATGGTCCACGAGTTAACGCCCGTTGTCATTATTCGTGAGAGGGCACAACGTTAGCCGAAATTGAAATAAAAGAATTCGTAATAATAACAACTGGAGGGGCACCTTCAAGATGAGTACTTCATCTTCCTTGTCTTAACAAGAATGTAATCAATCACGACCTTCATGAATCTCAGGGACCTCTTCCCACTAGTAGAATTGTTGTCCAAGGCTGCCACCTCCGCCTCGTCGTCACAACCAAAGCTAGACATATACTACCCGAGGGAAGCAACCATCTTCCACGGAATCAATGCTTTAGGGTCTCGATTAGGGACCACTTCCGCCAACAGCTTCGTAATAGACGTGAGGTCGTCATTCTCATCGAGTGAGTTAAGTGTAATAATAGAATTCATAGTGGAAGGTATTTTCATTCATGGCAAATATTCCATACAACACATATATAAATATATTATATATATATATATATATATATAATTAATCACTAAATCTCATGCTGTTTTTGTTCTCATGTTTCACATGTAAGCCTTAGTGTTTTCAAGTCTATTCCTTATAGACTAAACATGTATTGAACCATATCAGTTACTTATGATTGAGCCCGCGTGATAGATCCTCATGTTATAGTGACACAATGAAAACCTTTTGTCATTTTGTCATACTTTTTGAAATCATCTTTGAAATGTTATCAACTTTGTTTTCATGTGAGAGCCCTTGGTGATTGTAGACCAAACTTTATAAAAGTTTGTCCCCGGTTCACTACAATCGGAGCTCTGATACCAATCTGTCACACCCTGCTAGTTGCGGAAGCGTGTTGCGTGTGACGTAAGAAAGGTAATCATTGCATCCAATCATGTATCACCGGCTCAAGACTTGTTTCCTGAAATACATGTAGTCTTAAAAAGTCAACAAAAGTTGAGCGAGTTCATGCAGTTTTTGTTATCATATGTAATCGTAGTATTCATGAAAATGAAATCTTGTAATCATAGTATTCATGAAAATGAGATCTTGTAATCGTAGTATTCATGAAAATGAAATCCTGTAGTCGTAGTATTCATGAAAATGAAATCTTGGTATCGTAGCATTCATGAAAATGAAATCTTGTAATCATGGTATGTTCTGATTCATTCATGGAGTCTGTTAAGGATCTATCAGTGGGTAGCGAGCCCCTGACATAATGTACCATAAGTAAATAACCAAACCGAGAACACTTTGTTATCATTTGGGATCACAAAAGCACTCCACGGTTAACAACTAGGAGTGGGGCGTGCCTCAAGCCCAATAGGTCTACACCTTTTGCACCTTGGTCACTATGTGATTAATGGTTACTAATGTCATCATCCTACTTATGCACATTGATCATGTTATCTTCTACTCCGTAACTAACATACCAATAGTTTTAGCATGTATTTCCCCACGATGTTTTTGAAAACAAAACATTGAAATCAGTGAAAGGAGGGACATGACTCACAAGTTTGCGTTCCGTGTATTATGATATCGAAGTGAGCGTCCGTACGTGTCAATAACCTACATGTGTACTAATCTCGTTAGACACTAGGTCTTTTGGACCTCGTACAAGTTGTTCATCTTGAATTCTGTATTATGTTCTCGTTTGTCATCTTTGGAACAACTTTGTATTTTAGAGCGTTGATAGTTTACTCACTCGATTGTTATGTATATACATATATTCTATACGTATTGAATTCATAAACGTATTCATGTATTTTATGTGTATTTACTTATGTGTGAACGGGCTTCATTCTTCACATGTCCTCGTGCAGTGCACGCATGTCATTGAGCCTTTGCTCATGTCATTGGGCCGAGCCCATGTCATTGGGCCGAGCCAATGTCATCTATGTTATCGTATTTAAGCCATGGTTTAATGTTATTGGGCCGAGCCAATGTCATCTATGTTATCGTATTTAAGCCATGGTTTAATGTTATTGGGCCGAGCCCATGTTATCTATGTTATTGGGCCTAACCCATGTTTTGTTGTTATTGGGCCTAACCCATGTTTTATTGTTATTGGGCCGAGCCCATGTTATATTGCCATTGGGCCCTAGCTCAAGTATTAAGGAATTTGGGCCTAGCCCATTACTAGCTTTGATAGGCCCAATTCTAACTTTAGGAGTCCATTAACATAATCTTGCAATTTTTACCAAAATGTTACCAAGGAGTAAACTTTAAATAAGTTCATTTTTCCTATGAAAAATACTTGGTAATTTTTATAGTTTTCGACTTTCCGGGTTCTTGTTATCGGTCACTTATATATGTGCTCGTTTTAACGTCTAAAATATGTTATTTTAGACTCGACTTTGTAGTAACTTGTTCACGATGTCGATACGCCCAATTTGTCGTCATCAAGTGTTATGTATTTTCGTTTCGACCATTTTATTTAATTGTCCGATTTACTAACATTTCTTTGACCATGTAGGAACATGTATGTGTATTTATTTTGATCACCCTATAGGTATCTAATACATACACATATATAGCACATATACATATACTTGATATGTCTCCAAAATATATAATTTTTCTTACCAAAAATTATACTTATGCATTGTTATATTTTTACCCATTTATTTTTGTAAAAATATAAGTTTAAGTTCATAAGAACTTCTTGAATATTTAAACCTTAAATATTCCCATCAAAGTTTCCATAATGACGTTAAAGACCGCTAATCGCGTTTAACCTTGTTAATCACCCTTTAATCCCCTCTTTAATCGCAATTAGATTTTTAGAAAAATTCGCCATAGTTTCCCTAAAACTATGGCGTTCCCCACGTTTTCAAAACGCGTTTAAATCATCAAATCAATTTTCAAATCATTGTTAATTCATCAAGCTTCCCAAAAATCATTTTTCAAGCATTTATCACATAATTTTACCTTCAAATTTTTATGAGCATCTTACTTGTACAAATCTTTCCAAGTCTTTAAAATAACCATTTTTCAAGTTCTTCTTTTATATGAACTTGATTCTAATTACTTCTCATTCTTAAAAATTCCCATATTTTGAGAAAAATTCTCAAGACCTTTTATGCTACACTTTGTAAAGTAAAAATTTCCATAAGCTTGCTTTATGTGAAAATCAAGTTCATTAGAGTTTTTAAGCCTTTGTCGCATGATTATTCTTGGTTTAAAATTTACTTAACCATGTTTACATACACATGCTCATAATATTTGAAGTTGATGATCTTGTGTGATTTAAACATTCATATGTTTAAACCACATTTTTAAGTTTAACATGACTAGATTAACACTAATCTAAAATACTACATAAAGTTAATCACAAGATCATCATAAATGTAAACTTTAAACCACTAATCTCAACAAAATTAACATAATCATCAAGATTACATCAACTAACTGAACTAATCTACAAAAATAATCATATAAACAATCATGATTAGTAGATTATTAAGTTTAGGATTAGGGTTTTTGGTTATGTTTTTCTTGATTTACAAGATGATCAACTTGTACTTCTAGTAAATACTAGCATTAAGAAGCTTAAATATGATGGTTTTAGAGCTTACAACTTTGCACAAGATGATTAAGAAGTGATTAAGGCTCCAAAGAACTCCCTAATGCTTCTCCATGCATAATCCATGCATTAATGGCATTAAAGTGCCTTGAAAGTGAGCAATTTATGGGGTTTAATGGGGATTAATGAAGTTTTATGGTGGGTTTGTGTGTGATCTTATGGCCGTGAGTTTAGGGGTGCACTAAATGGTTTTTGAGTTTGCAAAATGTGATAAGAATAAGAAATTGATGGAAATGGTAGGTTTCTCAAGTATGGTGTAAAAAGTTACTTATCACCTCCTTTTACATCAACCATTAATTCAAGCCATGCCTCAAATCTTATAAAATTTGAACAAAATCAAGTGGGGTGGGACCCACTTGAAACCGTCTTATGTGGGTGGGGGGGGGGGTAAAGTGTAACATTTTTTATAAAATTTCTAAATTTATTAGATATTTTGGTGATTAAATAAAGTTTGGTGATTAGGGGTTTAATTGCACCATTAGGATATAATTAAGGATTCTGATTGTCAAATGACCTTAACTAGTTTACTAAACTAGTAGAAATTGCATTTTGATGCTTTAGATGTCTTCCGTTTGATCGTCGGTGGGTTTACGACACTTTTGTGTCGTACCGACAAGACTTTGTCGCAACTTGTTATTCCACCGTCAAGCGAAGCATGAGGTGATTCCGAGTCCCAAAATAGGCTTAACTAGTTTGCTAGTTTCTTCGTTTGGTTGTTTTGTGGCGAAAATACCGCTTACTAGCTTTTCGGGTCGCTAACGAACAAGTTATGTGTATAGCGATATAGTACCGAAAGCTTGTTATTTTGGACACTACAATGATATTTCCAAAGTGTTTTAGCGTATATGTCATCAATTATCATCATTCCGAAGTTCCAGAAATGCTTAATTATAGTTTCAGACGAGTTAAAAATGTCATATTTTTAGCAAAACGGACGTTTTAGTATTTAGGGCGTTGTATCGGAAAGTCCTAGATTTTTTGAAAGATATGTTTTCTCATTAGTGTTTTCTTATGTAAATGGACTCAGTTATGTTATCTGTGTGTCGTTTTTCATTGTTTCTTCTGTTTTCACGATTTTGCTGGCATGAATAGTGTGACCGTGAATAGTGCGCGCAACACTTTTAGGACATTGTTTGATTGGTTTCGCAATACAACGAAAACCAACATATGTTTTAGCATTGTTTTCTTGTCCTAACACTATTATCTATTTTACGACACAGTTACGTAATTAAATTACGCTAAACGCATGAGATTATGTAAATAAAATAGTGATTAGTTTGTACGGAATCACCGGTTATTTGCCATTTGTCACATTCTCCCCCTGTTAAAAAGAATTTCGTCCCGAAATTCACGTTGAGTTATCATCTGCATGAGTCTTCTCAAACAGGTGGGGATACTTTGTCTTGATTTGATCTTCACGTGCCCATGTATACTCGGGTCCGTGACGTAGTTCCAGCGGATCTTTACTAGCTTAATACGACTTCTCCTTGTCTTGTGAACTTTCCAGTCCATAACCTAAACAGGTTCTTCGGTAAACTGGAGTTTGTCGTCTACGTGAATTCCATCCGCTAGGATGATAACTGTTTTCATTTGTTGGACTTTTCTTAAGATTCGACACATGAAATGTGTCGTGTACGTTACTGAGTTCTTCTAGCAGTTTCAACTTGTACGCAACGGTACCGACCTTTTCTAGAATTTCAAATGGCCCAATGTATCTCGGGTTTAGTTTTCTGCGTTTCTCGAAACTAGCTACGCCTTTCCAAGGCGAGACTTTCAGTAAGACTTTGTCTCCGACCTCGAAGACTAATGGTTTACGTCTTCTGTCCGCGTAGCTCTTTTGTCTGTCACGAGCCGTTTTGATACGGTCTCATATCTTTGCTATCTTGTCAGTAGTCTCTTGGACTAGTTCAGGGCCAATGGGTTGTTTGTCTCCGACTTCCGCCCAACACAGCGGTGATCGGCACTTCCGTCCGTATAGTGCTTCGTATGGGGCGGCTTTGATGCTTGTGTGATAACTGTTATTATAGGAAAACTCCACCAACGGTAAATGAGTATCCCAGTTTTCGCCCAAATCCATCACACAGGCGCGAAGCATGTCCTCCAACGTTTGGATGGTTCATTCCCTTTGTCCATCGGTTTGCGGATGAAATGATGTGCTTAGATCCAAACGAGATCCAAGCGATTCCTGAAATGATTGCCATATTCTTGGCATAAAGCGACCATCGCGATCTGAGATTATTGAAATAGGTACTCCTTGACGTGCTATTATTTCTTTGAGATAAAGCTTAGCTAACTTCTCTGTACTGTCTTTCTCGTGAATTGGCAAGAAGTGAGCTGACTTGGTTAATCGATCGACAATAACCCAAATCATGTCATGACCTCGAGAGGTCCGTGGGAGTCCTGTAATGAAATCCGTTGATATATGTTCCCATTTCCAAACGGGACTCTCGGGTTGTTGTAATAGTCCAGATGGCTTTTGATACTCGGCCTTGACCTTTGCACAAGTTAGGCATTTCCCAACGTAGGTCGCAATATCTCCTTTGAGATTAGGCCACCAGTAATATTCCTTTACATCCTGATACATCTTATCAGATCCGAGATGTATTGAATATTTTGACTTATGTGATTCATCCAACACTAAGTCTCGCAATCCGCCAAAGTAAGGAATCCAGATTCTTCCCATGAAGTACCTTGTGCCATCTTTGATCTCTTGCAGTTGTTTCTCTAATCCTCGCAAGGATTCTGCTTGAATGTTCTCCAGCTTTAGAGCTTCTAGTTGTGCATCGTGCACACGAGTAGTGAAGTTCATCTGAATGCTTAACTCTAAAGCTCGTACTCGTAAAGTTTTGACTCGCTCTTTCCGGCTCAAAGCATCCGCCACAACATTTGCTTTGCCCGGATGGTACTTGATTTCACAGTCATAGTCATTCAACAATTCTACCCATCGCCACTAGCGCATGTTTAATTCTTTTTGATTTAATATATGTTGAAGACTTTTATGATCGGGGAATATGGTACACTTAGTATTAGCACCATAGAGGTAATGACGCCAAATTTTTAAAGCAAACACCACCACGCCTAATGTTAGTTCGTGGGTGGTATGATTCTTTTCACGAACTTTTAACTGTTGTGACGCGTACGCGATGACTTCCTCACATTGCATTAACACACAACCCAAGCCATGGTGCGATGCATCACAATACACCCGAAGTCATCGGTACTGTCCGGGAGTAATAAGATTGGCACTTGACATAGTTTATCCTTGAGTGTTTGGAATGCCATTTCTTGTTTTTCACCCCAATCGAGCTTTTTATCCTTTTGAGTGAGTGAGGTTAGCGGTTGAGAATTTTTAGAAAAATTCTCAATGAATCTTCGATAGTATCCCACTCAACCCAAAAATTTTCTTACTTCTGTTAGGGTCTTTGGAGTGTTCCAGTTCTTTATGGCTTCTATCTTAGCTGGGTCAATATGTATTTCGTTATCGTTCACCACATGACCAAGAAATTGCACCTCGCGAATCCAAAATGCGCATTTTGAGAACTTGGCATACAATTGTTCTTTCTTAAGCAACTCCAAAATAGTTCTCAAGTGTTGTTCGTGTTCCGCCTCTGTCCGTGAGTATATTAAAATGTCATCAATAAATACGATCACGAACTTGTCGAGATATGACTTACATACTCGGTTCATCAAATCCATGAATACAGCGGGTGCGTTTGTTAAGCCGAAAGGCACCACAAGGAACTCGTAATGCCCATAGCGACTCCTAAACGCTGTCTTAGTAATGCTTTCCTCTTGAATCCTCAACTGATGATATCCGGATCTTAGATCAATCTGGGAGTAAAAGCTGGAACCTTGTAATTGATCGAACAAGTCGTCGATCCTCGGTAAAGGATACCGATTCTTGATAGTTAGCTTGTTTAGTTCTCTGTAATCGATGGACCTCTGAAAGGTTCTATCCTTCTTTTTGACAAATAGCACCAGATCTCCCAAGGCTGAGAAACTCGGTCTAATGAATCCTTTGTCAAGCAATTCCTGAAGCTGAGTAGATAATTCTTGCATTTCTGAGAGCGCCAGTCTATATGGAGCTTTTGCCACCGGTGCAGCTCCTGGCACTAGATCGATACAAAATTCCACTTGTCGTTGTTGAGGCAGTCCCGACAAGTCTTCTAGAAAGACTTCAGGGTATCCCCTTACCACAAGTATGTCCTCCACCTTGCGCTCCTCGGCCTTCTTGTCAGCCACACGGGCAAGAAGGGCGATGCATCCTTTTCTCAGACACTTTCGAGCCTTCATACCATTATAATTCGTAGGGGCGTGTCTTGATTCTCCCCGTGCACTAAAAGATGTTCTCTCGTCAGACAGGGGGATGCGAATGATCTTCTCGTGACATGTAATTTCGGCTAGACTATCGAATAACTAGTCTATGTCAAGAACTACGTCATAACAACCCAATTGAATGAGTGAAAGGTCGATATTAAATTTTCGTGCTCGAAGTTCGAGTGTGCAACCGTTAATGTCTTCTCCAGACTCAACTAATTTATCGTTGGCCAATCCTATGGAATGAGGGGACGTCTAGCTTACCTGACTCTAGACCAAGTACATTTTGAATTCTAGGGGGATGAAACTAATACCGACACTGGTATCAAACCAAAATGGATGCAACGTTTCAGTTAGTAGGAAAGTATCGGTGACCCTTAATGACTTCACATGACTCCGCTAAGTCCCCATTAGTTAACTTGATAGGGTAAGGCATGTCTAACCTACATAACTCGAATTCATGTATAGGCTTAATATCTAGAGACACAAGTTAAGCTGAAGTTGGTATCCAAAGAATTGATACATGCTGGTTGTAGAGTAGACGATACCCATGGCCACATTGGGATTTTGTGGAGTATTCCTAGTTCTACCCATACACCCACTCATTCACTTGCTTAATTCGTCCTTAGACATCCATCCTCGTAGTGATCTCTTTGCCACAGTTAAAACCTCCTTGTTCTTTCTTGAATATAACTAACTCCTTAGTTTTCGTTTTGTGCTCAGTCTCGCCACACTGTTACTCTTAGCACTTTTGCAAGTGCCATCATGGTAAGAGTTTCACTTATCTCACGCAGAAATTTTTTTTGGCAAGTTATTAGCGTACTCTTTGATGTCGGATTCGTATCTTAGGCTAAACCTCAAATGTAGCACTCCGTGCGTTTGGATTCGGGTGTTGTCTAATATACAACAATCTTTTAGAGATCGTAGAGGCGTCGGGGTAACCAGCTACGTTCGCTCTAATCATAATCGAGTTCTAGAGTTCGGTTCCCAACCTTGGAATTTACCACTAGCGAGCAATACTATTCTCGCGTAAGATCCTTGAGTTCTTCCCAAAATAACCTCTTTGTTGTATTACTCCCTATAGTTTGCACTTGGAGATTCCACCAAGTTATCGTCTCCCCCAACAGATGACTATTCGTTTACCAAATCGTTTACTTAGGAGTACATTTACTAGTACGGTTAACTGACTTCCTTGTCTTTATCTAGCGGATAGAACTCTCCGAACCTTCCGTATCGATGAGGTCTCGCGGCTTATAATCTGAAAAAGCCTTAGGATTAAAATCTGGTGTGATTGCATCTCCAAGTGTGGCATTGCCACTCATTCTCGTCCCATTGGGATTTGAACCACTTGAACTACAGGTACCACCAGTACTATCACTAGTGTCGACTCGACAACCTCATGTTGTTCCATATGATCTCTAGTTCAATTTTAATAGTAGGGCGCTGATTAACTGACCCTCTTCTAGGCGTAGATTTTCTTGTCGACGCCACGTTGTTTCCGATACATAGTATCATTGGGTCTAGGCTTTTATTTGGACAGATATAGCCTATCATGCGCCTAAGAATTAAGAATGTGATTGGTCAGGGAAACCTCAAGACAGCGTTGCTCCGGTATGTTTGAACAATGATATTCATGAATAAATGCATTCCAAAATGCATAGTACCTCTTGAGTGTATTGGCCATTTGCCTAAGTGGGAAAAGAGGTAATTCGTTGAGGAGGAGAAACCAAACGGTCGCGTCCATCCTTACAGTATATATTTCCTACCTCAGGGACCTCAATTGTCCCAAGTAGAAAAGTCCTTCGCCGCACTAACACGTGTGACGAATACATTGATATCCCTTGAGCTCCACGAGCTCCAAACAAATTGTTATAGTTTCCATAGATGTTGGATAAAATGCAATTAGCATGGCCCATGCCATATCATCCCTTGGAATAAGACAAATGTCAAAAGACGGACTTTAACGTAATCATTTCCAATAACTAAGATAAGGTAAGGTGTCATAGACACCAAAGAACCAGCCTATGTATAAGAGTTCTGAGAATGTTGAGGAAAATCCTCCATGAGTGGCCAACAAGTTTTGTTTGCTTTCGATGACTAGTCTCAAACGACTCGTGTTATAGATCGAATGTTAGGTGCGAATAATACGTGTGGTCTTCCTATATCGTAGAGTGTTATAGTAACCATCCCGTTTAGTGTTCTACAAGATAGAAACTTGAAAAACTTAAGAATTTCGAATGGACGGTGATCCTTAGCTTGACCTGCAGCGCCCACCAGGATTTCCATACACTACAAGTTGTTATTACGTGGGCCCCCGTAATAATAATTTGTCTTGCACGGTCACCCTGGCATTCCCTTGTTCAAGCAGACGATCAGTCAAAGAGAGGAGACTGTTGTCTATATACCCTCAACCTAGGAGGGACCTTCGTGATGGTCCACGAGTTAACGCCCGTTGTCATTATTCGTGAGAGGGCACAACGTTAGCCGAAATTGAAATAAAAGAATTCGTAATAATAACAACTGGAGGGGCACCTTCAAGATGAGTACTTCATCTTCCTTGTCTTAACAAGAATGTAATCAATCACGACCTTCATGAATCTCAGGGACCTCTTCCCACTAGTAGAATTGTTGTCCAAGGCTGCCACCTCCGCCTCGTCGTCACAACCAAAGCTAGACATATACTACCCGAGGGAAGCAACCATCTTCCACGGAATCAATGCTTTAGGGTCTCGATTAGGGACCACTTCCGCCAACAGCTTCGTAATAGACGTGAGGTCGTCATTCTCATCGAGTGAGTTAAGTGTAATAATAGAATTCATAGTGGAAGGTATTTTCATTCATGGCAAATATTCCATACAACACATATATAAATATATTATATATATATATATATATATATATATATAATTAATCACTAAATCTCATGATGTTTTTGTTCTCATGTTTCACATGTAAGCCTTAGTGTTTTCAAGTCTATTCCTTATAGACTAAACATGTATTGAACCATATCAGTTACTTATGATTGAGCCCGCGTGATAGATCCTCATGTTATAGTGACACAATGAAAACCTTTTGTCATTTTGTCATACTTTTTGAAATCATCTTTGAAATGTTATCAACTTTGTTTTCATGTGAGAGCCCTTGGTGATTGTAGACCAAACTTTATAAAAGTTTGTCCCCGGTTCACTACAATCGGAGCTCTGATACCAATCTGTCACACCCTGCTAGTTGCGGAAGCGTGTTGCGTGTGACGTAAGAAAGGTAATCATTGCATCCAATCATGTATCACCGGCTCAAGACTTGTTTCCTGAAATACATGTAGTCTTAAAAAGTCAACAAAAGTTGAGCGAGTTCATGCAGTTTTTGTTATCATATGTAATCGTAGTATTCATGAAAATGAAATCTTGTAATCATAGTATTCATGAAAATGAGATCTTGTAATCGTAGTATTCATGAAAATGAAATCCTGTAGTCGTAGTATTCATGAAAATGAAATCTTGGTATCGTAGCATTCATGAAAATGAAATCTTGTAATCATGGTATGTTCTGATTCATTCATGGAGTCTGTTAAGGATCTATCAGTGGGTAGCGAGCCCCTGACATAATGTACCATAAGTAAATAACCAAACCGAGAACACTTTGTTATCATTTGGGATCACAAAAGCACTCCACGGTTAACAACTAGGAGTGGGGCGTGCCTCAAGCCCAATAGATCTACACCTTTTGCACCTTGGTCACTATGTGATTAATGGTTACTAATGTCATCATCCTACTTATGCACATTGATCATGTTATCTTCTACTCCGTAACTAACATACCAATAGTTTTAGCATGTATTTCCCCACGATGTTTTTGAAAACAAAACATTGAAATCAGTGAAAGGAGGGACATGACTCACAAGTTTGCGTTCCGTGTATTATGATATCGAAGTGAGCGTCCGTACGTGTCAATAACCTACATGTGTACTAATCTCGTTAGACACTAGGTCTTTTGGACCTCGTACAAGTTGTTCATCTTGAATTCTGTATTATGTTCTCGTTTGTCATCTTTGGAACAACTTTGTATTTTAGAGCGTTGATAGTTTACTCACTCGATTGTTATGTATATACATATATTCTATACGTATTGAATTCATAAACGTATTCATGTATTTTATGTGTATTTACTTATGTGTGAACGGGCTTCATTCTTCACATGTCCTCGTGCAGTGCACGCATGTCATTGAGCCTTTGCTCATGTCATTGGGCCGAGCCCATGTCATTGGGCCGAGCCAATGTCATCTATGTTATCGTATTTAAGCCATGGTTTAATGTTATTGGGCCGAGCCCATGTTATCTATGTTATTGGGCCTAACCCATGTTTTGTTGTTATTGGGCCTAACCCATGTTTTATTGTTATTGGGCCGAGCCCATGTTATATTGCCATTGGGCCCTAGCTCAAGTATTAAGGAATTTGGGCCTAGCCCATTACTAGCTTTGATAGGCCCAATTCTAACTTTAGGAGTCCATTAACATAATCTTGCAATTTTTACCAAAATGTTACCAAGGAGTAAACTTTAAATAAGTTCATTTTTCCTATGAAAAATACTTGGTAATTTTTATAGTTTTCGACTTTCCGGGTTCTTGTTATCGGTCACTTATATATGTGCTCGTTTTAACGTCTAAAATATGTTATTTTAGACTCGACTTTGTAGTAACTTGTTCACGATGTCGATACGCCCAATTTGTCGTCATCAAGTGTTATGTATTTTCGTTTCGACCATTTTATTTAATTGTCCGATTTACTAACATTTCTTTGACCATGTAGGAACATGTATGTGTATTTATTTTGATCACCCTATAGGTATCTAATACATACACATATATATAGCACATATACATATACTTGATATGTCTCCAAAATATATAATTTTTCTTACCAAAAATTATACTTATGCATTGTTATATTTTTACCCATTTATTTTTGTAAAAATATAAGTTTAAGTTCATAAGAACTTCTTGAATATTTAAACCTTAAATATTCCCATCAAAGTTTCCATAATGACGTTAAAGACCGCTAATCGCGTTTAACCTTGTTAATCACCCTTTAATCCCCTCTTTAATCGCAATTAGATTTTTAGAAAAATTCGCCATAGTTTCCCTAAAACTATGGCGTTCCCCACGTTTTCAAAACGCGTTTAAATCATCAAATCAATTTTCAAATCATTGTTAATTCATCAAGCTTCCCAAAAATCATTTTTCAAGCATTTATCACATAATTTACCTTCAAATTTTTATGAGCATCTTACTTGTACAAATCTTTCCAAGTCTTTAAAATAACCATTTTTCAAGTTCTTCTTTTATATGAACTTGATTCTAATTACTTCTCATTCTTAAAAATTCCCATATTTTGAGAAAAATTCTCAAGACCTTTTATGCTACACTTTGTAAAGTAAAAATTTCCATAAGCTTGCTTTATGTGAAAATCAAGTTCATTTGAGTTTTTAAGCCTTTGTCACATGATTATTCTTGGTTTAAAATTTACTTAACCATGTTTACATACACATGCTCATAATATTTGAAGTTGATGATCTTGTGTGATTTAAACATTCATATGTTTAAACCACATTTTTAAGTTTAACATGACTAGATTAACACTAATCTAAAATACTACATAAAGTTAATCACAAGATCATCATAAATGTAAACTTTAAACCACTAATCTCAACAAAATTAACATAATCATCAAGATTACATCAACTAACTGAACTAATCTACAAAAATAATCATATAAACAATCATGATTAGTAGATTATTAAGTTTAGGATTAGGGTTTTTGGTTATGTTTTTCTTGATTTACAAGATGATCAACTTGTACTTCTAGTAAATACTAGCATTAAGAAGCTTAAATATGATGGTTTTAGAGCTTACAACTTTGCACAAGATGATTAAGAAGTGATTAAGGCTCCAAAGAACTCCCTAATGCTTCTCCATGCATAATCCATGCATTAATGGCATTAAAGTGCCTTGAAAGTGAGCAATTTATGGGGTTTAATGGGGATTAATGAAGTTTTATGGTGGGTTTGTGTGTGATCTTATGGCCGTGAGTTTAGGGGTGCACTAAATGGTTTTTGAGTTTGCAAAATGTGATAAGAAATTGATGGAAATGGTAGGTTTCTCAAGTATGGTGTAAAAAGTTACTTATCACCTCCTTTTACATCAACCATTAATTCAAGCCATGCCTCAAATCTTATAAAATTTGAACAAAATCAAGTGGGGTGGGACCCACTTGAAATCGTCTTATGTGGGTGGGGGGGGGGTAAAGTGTAACATTTTTTATAAAATTTCTAAATTTATTAGATATTTTGGTGATTAAATAAAGTTTGGTGATTAGGGGTTTAATTGCACCATTAGGATATAATTAAGGATTCTGATTGTCAAATGACCTTAACTAGTTTACTAAACTAGTAGAAATTGCATTTTGATGCTTTAGATGTCTTCCGTTTGATCGTCGGTGGGTTTACGACACTTTTGTGTCGTACCGACAAGACTTTGTCGCAACTTGTTATTCCACCGTCAAGCGAAGCATGAGGTGATTCCGAGTCCCAAAATAGGCTTAACTAGTTTGCTAGTTTCTTCGTTTGGTTGTTTTGTGGCGAAAATACCGCTTACTAGCTTTTCGGGTCGCTAACGAACAAGTTATGTGTATAGCGATATAGTACCGAAAGCTTGTTATTTTGGACACTACAATGATATTTCCAAAGTGTTTTAGCGTATATGTCATCAATTATCATCATTCCGAAGTTCCAGAAATGCTTAATTATAGTTTCAGACGAGTTAAAAATGTCATATTTTTAGCGAAACGGACGTTTTAGTATTTAGGGCGTTGTATCGGAAAGTCCTAGATTTTTTGAAAGATATGTTTTCTCATTAGTGTTTTCTTATGTAAATGGACTCAGTTATGTTATCTGTGTGTCGTTTTTCATTGTTTCTTCTGTTTTCACGATTTTGCTGGCATGAATAGTGTGACCGTGAATAGTGCGCGCAACACTTTTAGGACATTGTTTGATTGGTTTCGCAATACAACGAAAACCAACATATGTTTTAGCATTGTTTTCTTGTCCTAACACTATTATCTATTTTACGACACAGTTACGTAATTAAATTACGCTAAACACATGAGATTATGTAAATAAAATAGTGATTAGTTTGTACGGAATCACCGGTTATTTGCCATTTGTCACATTCTCCCCCTGTTAAAAAGAATTTCGTCCCGAAATTCACGTTGAGTTATCATCTGCATGAGTCTTCTCAAACAGGTGGGGATACTTTGTCTTGATTTGATCTTCACGTGCCCATGTATACTCGGGTCCGTGACGTAGTTCCAGCGGATCTTTACTAGCTTAATACGACTTCTCCTTGTCTTGTGAACTTTCCAGTCCATAACCTAAACAGGTTCTTCGGTAAACTGGAGTTTGTCGTCTACGTGAATTCCATCCGCTAGGATGATAACTGTTTTCATTTGTTGGACTTTTCTTAAGATTCGACACATGAAATGTGTCGTGTACGTTACTGAGTTCTTCTAGCAGTTTCAACTTGTACGCAACGGTACCGACCTTTTCTAGAATTTCAAATGGCCCAATGTATCTCGGGTTTAGTTTTCTGCGTTTCTCGAAACTAGCTACGCCTTTCCAAGGCGAGACTTTCAGTAAGACTTTGTCTCCGACCTCGAAGACTAATGGTTTACGTCTTCTGTCCGCGTAGCTCTTTTGTCTGTCACGAGCCGTTTTGATACGGTCTCATATCTTTGCTATCTTGTCAGTAGTCTCTTGGACTAGTTCAGGGCCAATGAGTTGTTTGTCTCCGACTTCCGCCCAACACAGCGGTGATCGGCACTTCCGTCCGTATAGTGCTTCGTATGGGGCGGCTTTGATGCTTGTGTGATAACTGTTATTATAGGAAAACTCCACCAACGGTAAATGAGTATCCCAGTTTTCGCCCAAATCCATCACACAGGCGCGAAGCATGTCCTCCAACGTTTGGATGGTTCATTCCCTTTGTCCATCGGTTTGCGGATGAAATGATGTGCTTATATCCAAACGAGATCCAAGCGATTCCTGAAATGATTGCCATATTCTTGGCATAAAGCGACCATCGCGATCTGAGATTATTGAAATAGGTACTCCTTGACGTGCTATTATTTCTTTGAGATAAAGCTTAGCTAACTTCTCTGTACTGTCTTTCTCGCGAATTGGCAAGAAGTGAGCTGACTTGGTTAATCGATCGACAATAACCCAAATCATGTCATGACCTCGAGAGGTCCGTGGGAGTCCTGTAATGAAATCCATTGATATATGTTCCCATTTCCAAACGGGACTCTCGGGTTGTTGTAATAGTCCAGATGGCTTTAGATACTCGGCCTTGACCTTTGCACAAGTTAGGCATTTCCCAACGTAGGTCGCAATATCTCCTTTGAGATTAGGCCACCAGTAATATTCCTTTACATCCTGATACATCTTATCAGATCCGAGATGTATTGAATATTTTGACTTATGTGATTCATCCAACACTAAGTCTCGCAATCCGCCAAAGTAAGGAATCCAGATTCTTCCCATGAAGTACCTTGTGCCATCTTTGATCTCTTGCAGTTGTTTCTCTAATCCTCGCAAGGATTCTGCTTGAATGTTCTCCAGCTTTAGAGCTTCTAGTTGTGCATCGTGCACACGAGTAGTGAAGTTCATCTGAATGCTTAACTCTAAAGCTCGTACTCGTAAAGTTTTGACTCGCTCTTTGCGGCTCAAAGCATCCGCCACAACATTTGCTTTGCCCGGATGGTACTTGATTTCACAGTCATAGTCATTCAACAATTCTACCCATCGCCACTAGCGCATGTTTAATTCTTTTTGATTTAATATATGTTGAAGACTTTTATGATCGGGGAATATGGTACACTTAGTATTAGCACCATAGAGGTAATGACGCCAAATTTTTAAAGCAAACACCACCACGCCTAATGTTAGTTCGTGGGTGGTATGATTCTTTTCACGAACTTTTAACTGTTGTGACGCGTACGCGATGACTTCCTCACATTGCATTAACACACAACCCAAGCCATGGTGCGATGCATCACAATACACCCGAAGTCATCGGTACTGTCCGGGAGTAATAAGATTGGCACTTGACATAGTTTATCCTTGAGTGTTTGGAATGCCATTTCTTGTTTTTCACCAAAATCGAGCTTTTTATCCTTTTGAGTGAGTGAGGTTAGCGGTTGAGAATTTTTAGAAAAATTCTCAATGAATCTTCGATAGTATCCCACTCAACCCAAAAATTTTCTTACTTCTGTTAGGGTCTTTGGAGTGTTCCAGTTCTTTATGGCTTCTATCTTAGCTGGGTCAATATGTATTTCGTTCTCGTTCACCACATGACCAAGAAATTGCACCTCGCGAATCCAAAATGCGCATTTTGAGAACTTGGCATACAATTGTTCTTTCTTAAGCAACTCCAAAATAGTTCTCAAGTGTTGTTCGTGTTCCGCCTCTGTCCGTGAGTATATTAAAATGTCGTCAATGAATACGATCACGAACGTCAGTGGACTCTTCCGAAACGTCAGTGGACTCTTCCGAAGCGTTAGTGGACTGTGTGAACTCTTCCGAAGCGTCAGTGAACTCTTTCGAAGCGTCAGTGGACATCACTTTGTTGGACACATGTAACCACCTCATTCATAGACTCTTCAACTTTACTATCAGACGCTTCTCATACCGGATGAGTCCGCCCATGAACGCAAGAGGTTGACATTTTGGTAAGTTGAGTTGGTCAAGTGACATTTTGGTAATTTTCCCTTTTATAAATCATTGTAGCGTACAATCATTTTTTAAATACTTTTTTTTACACTAAAAAGACCAACGACGTTCAACTTGACATAAAATAGCAAAAGCAATACAATGAAAGATAATGATCTTACGCGGTACTAAGGACGTTTACATGCAGACCATATTCCTTTGCATATATGAAAGATACAATGGCTTGTGGTAGAGCAGCCTGTAAACCGATTGAAACATTCAGCACAAACAAGTATTGTTAACTCAGATCAACACATTAAAACCGGTCAAAATGCACCTAACAGTTTTATTATCTACCAACACGAGCACTCATAAATAATGTTACACGTATATATAGATAGTCTCCTTGTCATGGACACACATGGTACGTAGAGAAACATTGCTATCCTTTTACAAAAGGATAATGGGAAAATTAACTAATTTTTTAAGTAAGAAGAAGAAGCAGTTAATTAAATTTGTAATTCTAAAATGTATAATTTTTTATTTTAAGGTCTGTATATGTCTATATAAATTGTGTTTTGAGGTATAGTTGTAATGTAATGGGCAAAGATCTACCTTTTTAAGGAGCAAAAAGCTGTTCCTAATAACGCCAAAATGTTCTTTCAACTTTTCAAGTTGCACGTCTACTCATGCATACTCAGAACTATTTAAACATCATTTGTTTAGTTATTTAATTCCCCGAGTTAACTGCCATTTTCGTCCCTGTGGTTTGGTCACTTTGGCCATTTCAGTCCATTTTTCAAAAATGCGCCATTTTCGTCCCCCACGTTCTGAAAAGGTGCCATTTCAGTCCAAAAATCATAACCCAGTTAAGTCAGTTAGTAAATAGGGACTGATTGTGTAAATTTGTAACATAAAGGACCATTTAAGTAAATATTAAACACCACCACCACTCCGCTGCCACCACCACTCTCACAGATGTCAACAGTGTCATTTCCCCAAAATCGGTCAACAGAAGGTCAAACAGGAAAGTCAATGGCTCAAATTAACGACCAAAATCAGGTTATATTCCAATTAACCTGGTGCAAACATTGTACAAGTATAAACGAATGAACCGGAACAAGAAAAACGAACTGTTAACGGCTGGAACGACGTGTTGACTGATTCCGGCCACTGTGAAGATTCCGGCGAAGTTGCAGGTTTGGTTCCGACTAAAATCGATGTGTTTGAGCATCGTGAGGGGTGTAAAATGTTTGTGGGGATCTAAGGAACTTCAGATGTCCGTTCAATTCGACCCAGATCGACAGAAACAAAGAGTGTGTGGTGGTGGTGATGGCAGTGGTGGTGGTGGCAGCGGAGTGGTGGTGGTGGCAGGGCTGTGGTAGCCGTTATGAATCTGAAGTGTTTCCGGAACCTGCAACTTCATGTATCCGTCATCGAAACTTGCAACTTCACTTCTCGGTCATCTTACCATCATCTCCGTTCACCTCCATCTTCCGTTTTGAAACCTCCATCTTCACCATTTCAATTCTTTCAGTCATGGTAGCAGGTCGGGTTATGTATGGAATGGTGGTTCGAAGAACTGTTGATGATGATCAACGTGATGATTGACGATGATGATGAACTCTTGATCGCACAAGCCAAAGATAATCACACAAGATCCCGTAGTGGCGGTGGTGGCGGTGGCGGTGGTGGCAGTGGCTGTGGTGGCGGTGTGGCTGTGGTGGCGGTGGTGGTAGTGGCTGTGGTGGCGGTGGTGGCTGTGGTGGCGGTGGTGGCGGTGTGGCTGTGGTGGCGGTGGTGGCGGTGGTGGTGGTGGTGGCAGCGGAGTGGTGGTGGTGGCAGGGCTAGTGGTGGTGGTGTTACAAATTTACACAATCAGTCCTTTATGTTACAAATTTACACAATCAATCCTTATTTACTAACTGACTTAACTGGGTTATGATTTTTGGACTGAAATGGCACCTTTCCAGAACGTGGGGGACGAAAATGGCGCATTTTTGAAAAATGGACTGAAATGGCCAAAGTGACCAAACCACAAGGACGAAAATGGCAGTTAACTCTAATTCCCCACTTTGTAAATTTGTTTTTATTGTCCTATGGATATATGTTCATTCCTAGTTGTTTAAGTATTCTAATTCTTATATCTAGTTCTTTTAATCCCCCGTGTTGCTAATTAAACTTTAGTGTCTAACGGGCATAAATCTTGCGACATTCGCAGTTAAAAATAAAACTATTCAAAAACCACACCTAGTAGGAGGTGATGATTTAAACAGCTAAATCATTTAACTACAATAGATTTAAAAATTTAGGGGTTCTTTCAAAGTGGGGTTCCTAAGTCTTTGCTTTACCTAGGCACAGTGGCGGTGGAACTACCCCATTGAATCAGAGGTATCCCAAAATCTTTTTTAACCGTGCAACTGTTAAGCATAACCTTTAGATTCGTAACTTTAAGTGTAACCTTTTAGATTCGTAATCCGTTAGTGTACACCCGTTACTTTTTTTATTACAACGACTGTTAAGCGTAACCTTTAGATTCCAGGTCCCGTATCTTGAAACC
Source organism: Helianthus annuus (assembly GCF_002127325.2). Taxonomy (NCBI): domain Eukaryota; kingdom Viridiplantae; phylum Streptophyta; class Magnoliopsida; order Asterales; family Asteraceae; genus Helianthus; species Helianthus annuus. The sequence goes on from NC_035441.2 coordinate 129,498,930, forward strand.
GATGTGAACACTTGCAAAAACGCCACGGAAGTTTTAGGGGAAATTCAATTTTTGGGTTAACAAGGTCCTTTCTTTATGTAATCGGATAATTATAACTTGTCGAACATTAATCGAATAACTCAACATATGTCTCCTTACTTTCTCTAGAATAGTAATATAATAATTCAAACTTGTCGAGTTATCAACATTTTCATCTTCCAATAATTCAACTTTTTTTTAGGGTGAGGGTTTTGGTACATCCCTCAAAAGTAATGATACCCCCCCCCCCCAGCAGCCCTATATAAGGCAATGAGGGTTGTATAGGGTTTGAGTGCATTAATTATGTCAGAAAAAGTAAGTTATACGGCCCTCATTGCCCAATACGCCTCAAACTCGCACCACCAATATGCCCCTCATTGCCTAATACGTTTGAAAAAGTATTTACACACCCCCTATCATCTAATTAATGCCAATCATTAGGTGTCAGCCAATGATTACCAATGATTGAGGTGTAAGGAACTTTATTTTGATAGAGTATTTGTATGGGGAAGTTGTGAAATATTAAGAAAATTAATTTTTTTTATAAAATGTTGTTATAAAATATTTTGTTAGTATTATAAAAACTTTATATTTTTATGAAATGAATTGTGTATATTTTTAATAAAAAAAATATGCATATGTTTTTTTATTAAGTATTATTATTAAAAACTTCAGATTTTTATGAAATGAATTGTGTATATTATAAAATGCAAATTTTTTATAAGTATTATTAAATGTCAATTTTTTTTATAAAACGAATTGTATATATGTCATAACAAAGTTTTTTATTTATGAATTATTATTATTTCTTTAATTGTCAAATACGAACGTAGATCGGCGTTCTAGTTCATGAATCTGAAATACGAACGTAGTTTCTCCGACCCACCACCACAACCACCACCACCATAGCCGACCCACCACCACAACCACCACCATAGCCGACCCACCACAACCGACCTACCACCACCACAACCACCCCAGCCGACCCACCACCACCACCCCAGCCAACCCACCACCACCACAACCACCCCATCCGACCCACCACCACCACAACCGACCCACCACCACCACCACCAACATAGCCAACCCACCACCATCACCACAGCCGACCCACCACCACCACCATAGTCGGCCCACCACCACCACCATAGCCGACCCACCACCACCACCCCAGTCGACCCACCACCACCACCACCACCATAGCCGACCCACCACCACCACCCCAGTCGACCCACCACCACCACCACAACCGACCTACCACCACCACCATAGTCGTCCCACCACCACCACCACAGCCGACCCACCACCACCACCACAACCGACCCACCACCACCACAACCACCCCAGCCAGCCCACCACCACCACCATAGCCGACCCACCACCACCACCACCCTAGCAGACCCACCACCACCACCACAACCGATCCACCAGATGGGGTGGTTGTGGTGGTGGTGGGTCGGCTGGGTTGGTGGTGGTGGTGGGTCGGCTAGGGTGGTGGTGGTGGGTCGGCTATGGTGGTGGTGGTGGGCCGGCTGGGGTGGTTATGGTGGTGGTGGGTCAGCTGGGGTGGTGGTTGTGGTGGTGGTGGTGGGTCGGTTATGGTGGTGGTGGTGGGTCGGATGGGGTGATTGTGGTGGTGGTGGGTCGGCTGGGGTGGTGGTGGTGGGTTGGCTATGGTGGTGGGGGTGGGCCGAGTATGGTGGTGGTTGTGGGCCGGCTGGGGTGGTTGTGGTGGGTCGGCTGGGGGTGGTTGTTGTGGTGGTGGTGGTGGTGGGTCGGTTGTGGTGGTGGGTCAGATGGGGTGGTTGTGGTGGTGGTGGGTCGGCTGGGGTGGTTGTGGTGGTGGTGGGTCGGCTGGGGTGGTGGTGGTGGGTCGGCTGGGGTGGGGGTGGTGGGTCGGCTATGGTGGTGGTGGTGGGCCGGCTGGGGTGGTTATGGTGGTGGTGGGTCGGCTGGGGTGGTGGTTGTGGTGGTGGTGGTGGGTCGGTTATGGTGGTGGTGGTGGGTCGGATGGGGTGATTGTGGTGGTGGTGGGTCGGCTGGGGTGGTGGTGGTGGGTTGGCTATGGTGGTTGGGGTGGGCCGAGTATGGTGGTGGTGGTGGGCCGGCTGGGGTGGTTGTGGTGGTAGTGGGTCGGCTGGGGTGGTGGTTGTGGTGGGTCGGATGGGGTGGTTGTGGTGGTGGTGGGTGGTGGGTCGGCTGGGGTGGTGGTGGTGGGGATGGGTCGGCTGGGGTGGTGGTGGTGGGGGTGGGTCGGCTGGGGTGGTTGTGGTGGTGGTGGTGGGTCGGTGGTGGTAGTGGGTCGGATGGGGTGGTTGTGGTGGTGGTGGGTCGGCTGGGGTGGTGGTGGTGGGTCGGTTATGGTGGTGGTGGTGGGTCGGCTATGCTGGTGGTGGTGGGCCGGCTATGGTGGTGGTGGTGGGCCGGCTGGGGTGGTGGTGGGGGTGGGGGTGGGTCGGCTAGGGTGGTTGTGGTGGTGGTGGTGTGGTGTGCCGGCTGGGGTGGTGGTGGGTCGGCTGGGGTGGTGGTGGTGGGTCGGCTATGGTGGTGGTGGTGGGTCGGCTGGGGTGGTTGTGGTGGTGGTGGTGGGTCGGTTGTGGTGGTGGTGGTGGGTCGGATGGGGTGGTTCGGTATGTCGTCAGATGAGGAACAACAGGCACCAAAAGAATGCATACACAAATAGTTCTAGTGGACGAAGCAAAGAGACCGTTGTGTATCTGAATCAGGTTCTCAAACAAACCGTGAAATCGAACAGTTTCTTCGTAGATTCCGTCCGGTTTAAAAGTCGGTTCAGACGCGCGATGAAATAACCGATTCTATTCCCAACTCACGACATTGCCTTGTATTTAAAATCTCAATTGATGAAGGGTTTGTCATAAGAACAGGTTCATCAAATCGAGAATCAACTTCTTCATCATATTTTTCATGCATTTCCATTAGCCACAGTTGTATGAAGAAACTGTTCGATTTCACGGTTTGTTTGAGAACCTGATTCAGATACACAACAGGTTCGTGTGAATCTAAGTAATAATATGTAATAGTTAGCGATTTAGTGTGTAGGGTTTAGGGTTTCGGCTATGTATTGTATTACATTTTGTATGAAAGTGTTGTGTTTTGTGTTATTTTATCAAACAATGTTCACTTACATTTGCGTTTTGGATTATAGAGAATTTTACGTTTTATAATAACACTTGATAAAAAAATGTAGAAGTTTTATAATACTAATTAAAAAAAATGGTGACGTTTTATAATAACACTTGATAAAAAAAATGTAGAAGTTTTATAATACTAATTAAAAAAAATGGTGACTTTTTATAATAACACTTGATAAAAAAAATGTAGAAGTTTTATAATACTAATTAAAAAAAATGGTGACATTTTATACTAAGAGTTGATAAAAAATGCAGAAGTTTTATAATACTTATTTAAAAAAAGTTGACGTTTTATACTAACACTTGATAAAAAATGTAGAAGTTTTATAATATTAATTATAAAAAATATTGACGTTTTATAATAATAATTAACTAATAAAAATGTTGCCATTTTTCTAAATATATTAAATAAAAAATGACATTTATATACCTTCCTTTTATAACAATAAATAATAATAAATATAAATGTTTATATTTTTTTTATTTTAACAACAATTTAAAAAAAATATATATAAAGTTTTTTTTTAAATAATATTTCATCCCAATGAAAACCCACACATCCCCACAATTTTATTCCACACAAAAGAGTCAATGATTGGGCAATCATTGGCTGACACCCAATCATTGACAATTAATAGGATGTGTGAAAAAGTAACCAAAAAGTAAACGTATAGGGCAATGAGGGGCTTATCAGGTGGGTCCATTTTCAGGCGTATAGGGCAATGAGGGGTGTATGGGGTTAGGGGATGTGTGGATATATTTAGGGGATGTGTAGATAACCAGACCCTTTTTTTATTATTACTTTCTTTGGTATTAATAATTTGATTGATTAGAGTCTCAGATGTAAATTTGGATTTTTTTTAACCAAAGTACATCGGCTCACTCTACTCCAACCAACATCACATCCTCACCCACACCTATCCACATCGACCCGTCAACCTCTCACCGCCCTCACCCTCACCCGATACCTCCCTCTCTTCCCCTCCCGCCTCCTCACCATCCAATACCACATCAGAAACCACAAACTCTCCTCCTGCCTCTGCTCGCCCACAAAGGCTTCGCAAACCCAACCCAAAATATTACAACCAAACTCTTGTAAATCACACAACCCTTCGTCCCCTCCCACCGACACTTGAACCCGCCACTCACACTCATGCCTCTAAAGATCCACAGTGGTGTCAGGCTATGGATTTAGATTTTAATGCCCTTCTCCAAAACCAAACATGGCAACTTGTTCCCCCTGGCTCCCACACTCCGATTGGGTGTAAATGGGTCTTCCGTATCAAACGCAAACCCGATGGCTCTATTGATAAATATAAAGCACGACTTGTTGTCAAAGGTTTTCACCAACAGCATGGAAAGGACAGCTTCGATACCTTCAGCCCCGTCACCAAACCCATTACCATTCGCACCATCCTTTCCATTGCTCTATCGAAAAATTGGCCACTTAAACAACTTGAGGTCAACAATGCATTCTTGCATGGTACTCTACATGAGGATGTATACATGTCCCAACCACCAGGATACATTAACCCTCAATTTCCCAACCACATATGCAAGCTCAAAAAGTCCCTATATGGCTTAAAGCAAGTAACATAACTTAAATTTTTCTTGCACAAACATTTTTTGATATTAATGGGTTTGTAGCCTTCTAATGGTATCGAAATGTGCTAAAAGGTGTCTCTTCTCTGTGTGGTTGAGGGTTCAAGTGCCGCAACACAATGAACAAAAAATGTAGATTAAAGAGTATAAAAATGTAGATTTAAGAGTATGAAGTCTACTTTGAGCTAACGTTCTAATATATCAAACATTTTTTTGGTTTCATTGGTTAACTATTTACCACCAAAGAATGCTCTCTCTTTTTGCTCTCGCCCTTTAATTCTGGGCTCATGGATTATTTTGGAAAAAAAGTTGAAATAACACTATATATGCTGTAATGTTTGAGAAACATAATCAGAAGACATAGATCATTAGTTGTGTATGTGCAAACTAGGAAGGTTTGCATGGAGCATAATTAAATAAATAGAGAATAATCTCAAAGGAAGAAAAGTGATTCGGTATTGAACAAACCATATATTTAGACTCCTTACAGAGCAGCTCTATTGTAGGCCATGCCAACAAACGGAAAACATAAATGACAACTTAATTACAAAATTAACTTCCTAAATAACGCACAATTTACTCAAATCAAAGATTTACGCGTTTTACTTGTATTGGGGATAAATCTTTGCCTCCGATAATAGGGATTTAATTGATGAAATCCGGTTAAGAATGTTGGCCAAATCATGCCCTTTTAAGATGGGTTCTTTGCCTCGTCTAAAATAATTGTGTGCTAACTCTTGAATCAACTCCGTAACAAAGATACTCTCAAGATTAAGATAAATGAGTGGTGGAAGATGCTATTTTTGGTGTGTTTTCTACGTCTAGTACGTGCTAATAAAATGATGACAATTAGAAGAGACTAACTGGTTGGCCAATGTTAGATATTTTACTTCTAGTAGTCAGTGGCGAAACTTGACCCGAATGACAGGAGGTCGAAAACGTATATACCAAAAAATTTCTATTGAACCGGGGGGCCGAAAACGTATATACCAAAAAATTTCTATATGAAAACTACATATACCCCCCCCCCCCCCGTACTTCGCCCCTGCTAATAGTGCTTCCCCTTCTGTCTATTCTGTTAACTAATTTTGGATCATTTCTTTTGGTTTGAATTTACAATACGGTAGAAGGTCATTGGCATATCAAGATTTATCTTTGAATCATAGTTTTGCTTGTAATATATGTAGCTCGGATTATACTTTGTATTTCACTTCCTGCCATAGCGTGATTTCAGTTATTGGTAAAAAAATGGGGTGTATTTAGAAGAAACCCTAAAAAAAAGGGTGATACTATACACACCCCCCCTAATTCCTGATTACACCCCCCCTATAAAAATATCACATCCATCAATCATTTGGTTTTTGTTTTTAGTCTTTCTTTGTCTTTTTGTTGTCTTTTTTATTTTATTTTATTGTCTTTTTTATATGTTATTATTATTATTATTTACTATTAGTAATGAATTATTATTATTATTATTATTATTATTATTATTATTATTATTATTATTATTATTATCATTATTATTATTATTATTATTATTATTATTATTTACTATTAGTAATGAATTATTATTATTATTATTATTATTATTATTATTATTATTATTATTATTATTATTATTAAAATTGATAAAAAGAAACGTGGTTTCAAATTATTACTTCTTTTTACCTTTTTTTATATTAAATTCAAACATGGTCATTTTTTTTACCTTTCAACATGGTCACATTGATAAAAAGAGGTCCTCATGAAGATTTGGAGAGTTATTTAGAAGCAGTGAATCAACTGAAAAAAATTGTTCGGTTTTTCAGCACTAATAAAAACCTTAAGAGCAGCATTGGAGTGATTACTCATTCTACAACTTTGCTTCAAAAGGCTTCGTTAATGCTCGAGGAAGAGTTCAGGCAGCTATTAACTGAAGTTGAGAACTTAGTTGAGAACTTACTTCAGAAAGCTCTGCTATGTGGTGGTGATATTAAATAGTTAATATTTCCTCCAAAATATCACCAGTTTCCTCCAAAATTGAGAACTTCAGTGCATTCGCTTCATATACTTCAGAAAGCTATTCAAAGAGCTGCATAAATTTACTTGTTCAAAGAGTGATCTATTTATGTTTCATCATAGCATTCAGAAAAGTTAAAGAGATGTCAGGATTTTCAACAGATCAGGTATAGTTTTTAATTCCCATGTTTCAAGTTTCAACTTAGTTATATAATCAAGCTAGGTTAAGAGTCTTGTTTTAGTTTAAATGAGTTTGTTTGGATAATAAAGTATTAACTTTGACTTTTGGGTATATTAATCCTTGTAATGGGTATATTTATCACACCACTTATTTTATTGATATTTTTCGTCCATAATGTAACGAACTTGTGTGATGGATGGGTTATTTTTTAATGGCAAAGTAAGTATATTTAAATAATATAAGTTTAATAGTACGGAAGGAATCATGTAAGTGGTGCACATGGAAACCTCCGAAAATATTTGTAAATTGAGAATGAGCACTAGAAACATGTTGTATTTAAAAAAAAATGCAGTTCCAATTTTATAAGTTATGGATGATCCTACCCAAACCATTTGCAAAAATAAAGATTTTTTTAAGTGTAACTCAAAATACCTACCAGTTGTATCTTATTCTTTTTGTCCCAGCATCAATGACCGCAACAAAAACACTTTTTCTTTTACAAAATGAACATTATAACTAATATTAGTTCACTTTTAGGTGTTCAAGTCTCGTGAAGAGTTGATGGAATGGGTTAGAAACACCGGACGTAGTCTTGGTTACGCTATTGTGACTAAAAGATCGAAAGCTAAAAATGGCTACGTGTCTAAAGTTGTACTTATGTGTGATCGTGGTGGTGTGTATAAATCAGATAAAGATTCAAGTAGAGAGACCGGCACTAGAAAGATAAATTGCCCGTTTGAAATGGTAGGGAAATTTTCAAAAAAGAATGGTTCTTGGACGTTAAAAGTAAAACCTGGTGAGCATAATCATCCACCCGGAGAATATATGGAGGGACACCCAATCCTCAAACGATTGACACCTAATGAACACCAATTGGTGGCAGAGTTGACGGGGAAGGGTGTGTTCCCAAAAGTTTATGCCAGAGGCAGGATTCTTGATTGCGAACAAGTTTAATGTGATCGTTCATTTTTTATCTCAAGAAAAAAGAAACAGTTCTACTTGTTTTTCGCTTTGGAGAGGCCCTCACGAGTTCCCAGAAAAAAAAATAATTACAATTGCACACGTGAATGGTAACCATTTTATAATGGTAGAATTGCAAGGAGAGTATCCAATTGCCAGCACAAACAACCTATGGAAATTAATGAGAGAAAATGATGCAGCTGGCTGGGAGAATATATTTGAATCACGTCAAAATATGTATAAGTCTTGGATAGCACAACCTGCTACATTTGGGGGAAGTATAGATTAAACCTCGGTATGTAAATTATTAAATGATAATAATTTTGTAAAAAAGTACTTATTTTTATATAGCTTTTGTTACAGCTATAAATATAATTTGATAAATTATAACAATAAAAACTAATAATAAATACTATATCATAAAAACAATAATAATAATAATAATAATAATAATAATAATAATAATAATAACTAATTAATAAACAAATACAAACAAATACTAAATAACTAATAATTAAATAAATGAATAAAAAAAGACAACAAAAAGACAAAACAGGCTAAAAACAAAAACTAAATGATTGATGGATGTGATATTTTTAATAGGAGGGGGGTGTAATCAGGAATTAGGGGGGTGGGAATAGAATGAGCCAAAAAAAATTCATGACAAATATGTCAATTGAAAAGGACATCCATCAACTCAAGGTACATTGCATAAATTATAGACCCAAAAGTTTTTTTCTTTTCCATAAAGAAACAAACTTGACATAAACTATTAGACCACCCGTAGTGGAAGTTATTTTAAAAAAAAATTGAAAAAAAACGCCCCAACCCCCCCCCCCCCCCCTCCGTACTTCGCCCCTGCTAATAGTGCTTCCCCTTCTGTCTATTCTGTTAACTAATTTTGGATCATTTCTTTTGGTTTGAATTTACAATACGGTAGAAGGTCACTGGCATATCAAGATTTATCTTTGAATCATAGTTTTGCTTGTAATATATGTAGCTCGGATTATACTTTGTATTTCACTTCCTGCCATAGCGTGATTTCAGTTATTGGTGGCTTTACTTGTATCAAGTAAAAAAATGGGGTGTATTTAGAAGAAACCCTAAAAAAAAAAAATTCATGACAAATATGTCAATTGAAAAGGACATCCATCAACTCAAGGTACATTGCATAAATTATAGACCCAAAAGTTTTTTTCTTTTCCATAAAGAAACAAACTTGATATAAACTATTAGACCACCCGTAGTGGAAGTTATTTTAAAAAAAATTGAAAAAAAACGCCCCAACCCCCACCCTCCCCCCTACTACACTAGGCGTTATAAGGCGTTGTTTTTTGAAAATTTGCATGCTAGCGTTTTAAATATAACGCTGAAGTGATCAAATGGTGGCCAATGAGGAGTGGTCAAGTGTTTGACTAGCCAATGAGCAATTTCTTTGTTTTTTTCTTTTTTTTTTTTGTTTAATGATTGGAAGAGGCATTATTCCCACTATACCACTTTTGCAATAACACCCCATGCTGACTGCGATGACACGTGTCGGATAATGCCCCATGATGAGGGCATTATTTTTCTTAACCACTACGGGTGGTCTTATAAACCATACAGTTAATGTGTTTGAATAACTACTCTTTTTAGTAGCATATTGTAACCTCGAACGTACTCTCATATTAAACTGTATTTTCTCTCTGTGTTCCCGAGTTAAATTAAACAGAGAAAAGAAAGGATTTTTTTATTTTCTTTTCTCTCCGGTTCTTTCCAAATTAGAAAGATTAATTTTAGACAAAAAATCTCTCATTTTCTCTTCTTTTCTCTCTTTTAGGCTAGAGGGTATGGTGATGGTCCTCTAAGGGAGGATAATCCGCCACGTAGGCGCCACGTCATAGTCCTCCCAAAGATGCTCCATCCCCCAAAACTAGAGGGTATGGGAGGATGGTCCTAGTCATAGTCCTCCCCACCACTTTTATGTTTTTTTTTTTTAATCTTCTACTTTTTTTTTAACATTTAACAAATAAACTAACACAATATTTTCATTAATATTTAAAAATATTACATAAACTTAAAAAAAACATAAACTTAAAAAAAACATAAACTTAAACAAATCCTAATATATTAAAATAAGCTATTAGTCTTCGTCTTCCATGTCGTCGGGTTCGTTTTGAGCGTTGTTCCAGATGTACTCAACCAAGTCCGCTTGTAGGTTATGATGTGTGTACTCGTTACGTAGAGCGAACATGGAAAATATATGTATTTGCGTATCGGGCAAGCCATTATAGTCTGCACAAAAGAGTACCGCATTTTGACGATTCTGAAAACATGTGACCCACTTGGAATACCCGAAATATTGAATACCAAAAAAAAGTAAAATAAATAAATATCTATTAATTATGTCAGCTCTAAACGAATTTAATGCACTTTAAATTCGAGTAAACGAATATCGTTTTTCTGAACTATACATTTTATTTAGTAGATTACTTAATAATATTGATATCATTTTTTATAAAATAAATAATTAAGTAAATATAGATAGTTAATAAAAACCTTTACTATATGTAAGTATACTTGTACTTATAGTTTAGGCTTCTTTAAAATTCAAACTAAATAAAAAGGTTTGTTTATAAATTACCTAATACTCTTGGGTAGGAATTGACAAGGGTAAATTATATAAATCTTTATCTACTGAGTTTTTCCGTAACCTAATGCAAAACCCCCGTCACACTTCGCCGTCAAACAAGTTTCATCAAAGCCGTACCCCTAGCCTCCACATACCAGAACGCCACCTCTACTCAAGTCGAAACCACCATTACCGCTACTACTCAAACCGAGTTCATGTTTAGCCACCTCCACGCACCGTGTACCGCGGTGCCAGTGGTTGTGGGCCGCCGAAGCCGTTCTCCACCGCCGCACTACCGGTCCCTGCTGTTGTCGCGTTTTAGCCATCGCAACGCCACCTCCTCACAAGAAGCAATCGCCGCTGCCATCAATCCCGACTCCATTATGTATCTTGTCTTGGTAACTACTCTAATTTCTAGCTTATTTGTTCGAACCAATTAGCTGGGTTGGGTTTGTTGGGTTTTCCGGTGACATGTTATTTTGAGAGAAACTTGTTTTTGTTTGTGTATGTGTCTAAATATATAAGTGTAAGTATAAAGAAGTCTGTACATATGCAGGTGTAAAGGGGGGTTGGTTTGAATGTTGTATGTGTGTTACCCTGTGTGTATAAGTATGTGTTTTGACTTTGTGGTTTCAAATATATGATGTGTATTTGTGCATGCGTCATGTCTTGCATGTATGTGAGTTATGTGCTGCATGCATGGATGTGTGTGATTAATTTGCTAGTTATGTGTTGTGTATGCATGGGTTTGTGTTCGTGTGCTTGTCTGTGCATGTAGTATATGTGATGTGTGCATGTGTATATGTTATATATTTATGATGTATATGTGTTGTTGTGTAAGAATGGGTTATAAGGCATTAAACCTATATGAATAGTATTTTGTAAATAAATCTATGTTACGAACAAATGGGTTGGATCCTTGAGCCAAACGGATTTTCCCTGAAATTGGTGGTGGACTCGGGTTACTCTCGAAGTACTTCGTTTGTCCAGTGGGTGTCCCGAGAGTGCTCGAGATTGAGTTTGTTGGCCGTTCAAAAAAAAATGTTACGAACAAATTAATAATGGTTAAAGTTCATACTTTTCTTGTATATAATTGGTTGGGTTATATTAAACCATACAAGTTTTTTTTTTTTTTTTCAAGTAAGATAATTAAAATTTTAAACTATGTTTTATATTATATTATATTCCTTGTTACAAACGTGATAACATATATTTTATAGAACGTGACGATTAAGTACTACTTGTGAGTGTTAAACGAATGTGTACCTTCATAAGTTATTATGGGTAAGTTTAGTTTGCGGTAGCCGGGAAATTCAACGAAAAACCCTTTAGTTTAAATAAAAGCATAATAAAACTAACCTCGAAGATTCGGGATCTAGGTTTGCATAACTTTGGGGGCGACTCGATTTGCGGATTTTTTTTTTTATCTTTTTCGCTTTGCTTACTAAGGTACGGATTCGTGACCCTTTACATCGTAGTATAACTTTATTTAATTTCGTTACTCTTCGGTTCGGATTCCGTTTCATTTTCATCGTAGTATAAACATAAATTTGTATCCGTTACTTTGTAGTACGGATTTTGTCATCGTGGTCAGTCTTCAATATTTCTTTATTATGTTATTTTGATACTTTTTAGTGTTTTGGAAATTGTCCGCTATCTCTGATATCGTCTGGTTTGATTATTATTATGTTGTAGCATGCCATACCTCAGACTTGTATTCATGGTCGCATGTTCCCGTTAGTGTTATTTTAGTTGCCTGTAGGTTATTTACAAGGCCTTAGTATTTGTACTCTGTCACCCGAGCATGTCTGGCTTGCCGTTTGGGCGTCAACGGCATGGCACTTATCGTGACGGTGCGTAATAAAAGTTCACGGCGTCTCTAGCTCGTGCTTGTGTAGCACCTTGGCCCCTAGAGGCGTATAGATCGATCTTAGCTCTGAGTTTGAGTCTGTTGTCTGGAGATGGAATAATGGGTATACCCCACACTCACCGTCTCATAGGTACATAGAGTAGCTACCTGTGTACCAGTCTGTTTGTTTGTAGCTCTGGGTGCTTCTGTGTTACACGATTTGTTTTGTTGATATACATCTGTCGTGTAAGTTAGTATATGGTTCTGTATGTGAATATGTTCAGTATTTGTTCTGATATGTCTGATATGTTTTGTACGCGTCTGATTATACTTCCGATCATGTATCGGGTTAATGCTTCCGATTAGGTTCAGTATATGTTTTGATATGTTTTGTACACATCTGGTCATGTTTCCGATAGCGAGTTAATCATGCTTCTAATGATGTTCAGTATCCGATTATGTTCTTTATTAGTTATGTCTGTTTTGACTCAGTGTTTGTTTTTGTTTCGTCCCAGTATGAGTCTCAATTTGGACTTCGATTCCGTGTTATACATATAGTTTGTATCTGTCAGTACCTGTATTTAGTATCTGATTCAATTCTTTTCTATACTTGTCGTTGAATCTGTCTTTGTTCATGTCAATTCCCTCGATCGGTTTAATGAGTTTTATAAGAATTAAATTTTTCTACTTTTGAACTTAGGTTATCCGATTATTTGGTTATTGAATATAAACCTTCAAAGCTATAAAAATAATTACTTTTATTATATAATCACTTATGAAGTATCATTAATTAATAGATAATAATCCTAATCAAACATTTATTTAAAGATGATAATTTCAACAGTTCTTTTCTTTTAAAGGTTAAGGGATTTTTAAATGGTATTCAAAATGTTTCAGTTTACGTATTTGTTTTCGTTTATATATTGTTTTCCCACGCCGGTTAAAAAAATTATCATATGTATTACGTTTTGAGATCCAAGTTATTTGAATTATACTATTTCTTAAACGTAAGTTTTCAGAGTTAGAAAATTAGTTACTTTGTCTTATAATGATCCGCTATGGAATTTGATAAATTATTTTATTGATTAAATTCATACGTTTATCCAAATAAAATAGTTTTGCCAAGTATCTTGTTTTGACAATTAGTATTATTTAATGTTGTTCAAAATATTAGATAGTCATTAGTGTTTAATTTGTTCAAACGTTTCATTTGATAGGTTAGATAATCTTCTTATATGAATACTAGATTAGTTAAACGATGTTTTAAGATAAGTTCGTTTATACAAGATAAATTGTTCTAGTCATCATGGCCAACGATGTATCAGTCTCAACATCAGTTATGTGTTGGGTTCGGTATCGGTGATGTATATCACTTACTTTTGTTTTCGTATCAGTTTCCGTTACAGTTTTAGACCGGTTCGTGTATCAGTCTTTGCATCAGTCATGTGCCTGCATTTTTTTTTTCAGTAATCGTGTCAATGACCGTTTTAGTTCAGTCTCAGTTATGTTCTGTTGTGTTTTGCTTCCGCTGATATGACCTTACTTGTACTGTTGATTTCTCCGTTTGTACTGTTGATTTCTCCGTTACTGAGTTGTGTTTTTCCAATTTGTTTTTCAGGTAACATGGGATGATCTGGGATTTCAGTGAGGAGCGTTAGGAAGTTGCTGGTCAAGATTTTTTTATTTCAGTAATGTAATAAATGTAATTAGGATATTTTATTTAATGTTATGGATTGGTTTTTAGTTTTGATATCTGTAAGAGTGACACGTCAGCCCTAGCGGGGTTGGGGTGTTACACCACTCGTTTTGCATCATTGCATAAATGAATCATATGAGGCAAATGTTGAAGAACACCAGTATACTCAGCCAACATATAATCATATATTATAGCTAAACCATTTGAGAATCAATCAAGAGAGTAGAGATTTACATGATTCACCCAAGCTGGTAACGTTGCACTGAATAGATTGAATTGTCTCAACTTTGATAGCATCATTCACCTTGTCTTCATAGCAAACAAAAAGAGATGAAAGGAGTCAAGCTAGCATCTGCAAAAATCTTACAATTAAGAAATGTATAACTTGAATATATAGATTTAAATAAAAGAAAGAAAGTGAGGGCGTACCGAAAACAGTGTTGGTAGGATTCATGGCGACCTGATTCTTAGCAGCATCCCTTATCAGACGTTCAGTATCCGTAAAAGCAACATAAGAAGGAGTAGTCCTGTTGCCTTGATCATTAGCAATGATCTCAACTTTTCCATACGTATTTTTGGAATCTCAATACAGATCGCTGGTCCTTAACCTTTTCCAGACGTATTTTTGAAATCTCAATGGGTTACCGTGGAACAGGTGCCAGGACTCAACACTTTAGGAATCTCAATGGTTCGCGTGGACTATGAACCATGGGGGCTCAACCCACCCCATGTTCATGCCCGGGCACAACTAAAATTGGACAACACACATATACCATTTAACTTGCAAATAATATATCTATTCCACCAATTAAAAATTGGACAGCACACATACTCTTGTTCAAATATGCATTTAACTCATCGGTCCCAAGCACCTGCAGTCGCAATTTTAGATCATTAAACCAGCCTACTTAATATCTTAACTACCATAATTTGCTCACAGGATACTCCCTCTTCAAAATAGAATTCAGGTCTTCCTCCTTTAGTTGGATCAAAACCAGGTTTCATTCTAGGAACAGCACTGGTAAGAATGACAATAGCATCTGTGCATTGAATAGTCGGTTCCAGAGTTGCAGCGTTCGTTATATCGCCGATCAAAACGTCTTCGTACGATTCATACTAGACTAGCAGACTAACAACAATTTGACCAACATAACAGTATGACAGTTATGATTTACGATTCATACAAAGCACAATCATATGCCCATGACAGACCAATGATCATATAAAAGTACATCCTTTACTCAAAAACTACATCCAATATTCCATCATATATTACAAAAATACTAGAAAACAACATTTTTGTTTCAAAAACCGATTTCATGAACAATTAACACAAACACAAACATACTTAAATCACACATCAACCGATAAATCAAACCACCCAATTCAACATCTATTTTTAGCTTTAAAGTGGCAGATATGATCATAACACTTTAATCATAAACATTCAAAAAGTAACTAAACTTAAAACCAATATACCTGAGCTAAAAATAGCGGATAAGAAGAAATGTCACCAGAATAATCAATAGTGGGCGTAATGTCGCCGGAGCTCTTTATCAACACCCACAAACCCAAAATCACATAACTACAACCAAATAGCTACCAGAGGAACCAGATCGGAGAAGGTGAAGAGGATCTTTCAACAGTTCGATTTAAACAATGACGCTGGTCTCAACCGACACGATCGGAGAAGGAACCAGATCGGAGAAGAAGAAGGGTTTGATTTTGGATTTAGGGTTTATTGAGTGTGTTTTGTCTTGTAGTGGATCGTCCTCAACGTCCACAAGTCGACGAGGAGGACGCTAGAGGTTCGGCGACGAGGGGGGCGAAATGCCTGGAGGATCGGCGACGAAGGGGAACGATGGGGGACAATGCTCCATACCGTGTAGCCTTAATGAAACTCTGGAACACAACTAAAAATTATTTCCTTCCAAATCTTTTCTTTTCTCTCATTTAATGAAACTCGGAAACATAGTGTTAGAGTTTGAATTTTGCTGACCCAAATGAAAATTACATAAAACATGTTTCACTAAAGAGTTTTTATTGATGCAATTAAACTATCAAAAACGCATTGATAATATTGACACTCGAGATTTCTGATGAGCCACCCTATTATGTGGGATTTTATTAGGTTTCACACAAATGAAAACGAGATATTTAGTAACAACATCAAAATACATATATTCATAACTAATTATGAGTGGATAAACGTTAAATAAAAAGCCATAAATAATGGATATCATACATGTAAAAGGTCCAGAACAGCATAATACGCAACAAGCACCGGTATGGACACAATTGTGCCAAAGATGACCCTGAAAACAGAAGATAATCATTTCTTAAATACTTTTTTTTTTAAATCGTTGTGTTATGTAGCGTTATATTTTATAAATCGTTGTAGCGTGCAATCATTTTTTAAATACCTTTTTTTATACTAAAAAGGCGAAAGACGTTCAACTTGGCATAAAATAGCGAAAGCAATACCAATATTGATGGAAAATAATGATCTTACGCAGTACTAAGGACGTTTAGATGCAGACCATATTCCTTTGCGTATATGAAAGATACAATGGCTTGTGGTAGAGCAGCCTGTAAACCGATTGAAACATTCAGCACAAACAAGTATAGTGAACTCAGAACAACACATTAAAACCGGTCAAAATGCACCTAATAGTTTTGTTATCTACCAACACGAGCACTTATAAATAATGTTACACGTATATATAGATAGTCTCCTTGTCATGGACACACATTGTCGGATGGGTACGTAGAGAGACATTGCTATCCTTTTACAAGACTACAATGGGAAAATTAACTAATTTTTTAAGTAAGAAGAAGCAGTTAATTAAATTTGTAATTCTAAAATGTATAATTTTCTATTTTAAGGTCTATATATGTCTATTTTAAAGGGCAAAGATCTACCTTTTTAAGGAGCAAAAAGATGTACCTAATAACGCCAAAATTTTCTTTCAAGTTGCACGTCTACTCATGCATACTCGGAAATGTATGAACATCATTCGTTTAGTTATTTAATTCCACCACTTTGTAATTTGTCTTTATTGTCGTATGTATATATGTTCCTGTGGTTGTTTAATTTTCTAATTCTTTTATCTAGTTCTTTTAATCCCCCCGTTTTGCTAATTAAACTTTATGTCTGACGGGCCAAACTAAATCTTGCAATATTCGCAATTAAAAATAAAACTACTAAAAGAACCACACCTAGGAGAAGATCTAAGCAGCTAAATCATTTAACTACAATAGATTTAAAATTTTAGGGGTTCTTTCAAAGTGGGGCTCCTAAGCTGTTGCTTTACCTTGGCATATGGTAGAGGCGGCTTTGGGGTACAGTTAAAGAATCATATTAGGTTGGATGGATCATTGGAACCTTAGCAAGAGCACCCTCTCCATCCCCATGGACGGACGTAAGGTTTGCCTCAATCCCATCCTCTCTAGACACTACCAATAGTCATGCTACAAGGGGTATTCTACTGGGACATTTGTTTGTTTGTATCAGCTTGGATGGATCAACGGAGTTGTAGTTGAAGATATATATCACCTCCTATATGCTAATGACTATGTTATGTGTGGTAGTGTTTTGGAGCCATCCATGGCCGGCATGGAGGGCATGATGGATGATCTGGAGGAGAGAGGGAGGAGTATGTGGGGACGAATTTCCTCAGACGGGTCCTATTAAGGGGTAGGGGTGCTCCACTTTCCATCAGTCACCACACCCAATCACAATCATGTTCTGTCACGTCATCGAACTTGGTTCCACCACTAGTAATGGATTTTACACTACTAGAAAAATTAAAATTTCTGACACCATTTTCCGTAGGAAATGCGTCACAACTCGCGATTTTCTACGAATTTGTGACGAAATGCGTATGTAGGAAAACCACTCGTAGGAAACTAGTTTCTTACGCATTTTCTACGCATTTTCCTACCCATTTCTGACAGAAAAGGGTTGTCACAAATTGATACACATTTTCTACGCATTTTCCTACCCATTTAACGGAAGTTAATTTTTTATTTTTGCTACACAATTGTCACGAAATTTAATTTTCTACGAATTTGTGACGAAATGCATATGTAGTTAAACCACTCGTAGGAAACTGGTTTCTTTACGCATTTTCTACGCATTTTCCTACCCATTTCTGACAGAAAAGGGCTGTCGGAAATTACTACACATTTTTCTACGCATTTTCCTACCCACTTTTCTAGTAGTATACGTTATGTTTTTCAAGAGTTAAAACTTTAATTTCTAAAATATAAAGTATGTAGATAAAAATTAATATATAACTATTTATAAAATCAGGCACAAATCAAACTCAAAAAATTAATACCCAAAAAAGTAAACCTAAAACCCACAACATCTTGATGTGTTTTTCATACACATAATATCTATCTTTCTGGTAAGTGAACAACTAATGTTTGAAGTCCATACTAAATAAGTGAACAAGAATTGTTGCTTATGGGTTTCCTCGTTTACCACTGCCAACAAGAATTGAAGTCCATGTTTGAAGTCCATACTGAATAAGTGAACAAGAATTGTTCTGTCTCTTGCTATTACTCAGAAATGGTTGCTCCACCAATTGTTTGACCAGAATGCTTTTATTCATCGCGATCTAAAGGAAACAATTATATATGGCAACCTTGTGGCTTAGACCCTCTCTCTCTCCTTTTTCCATCTCTCTCTTCGTTTCTCAGCCTGGTCGTCGGAATCTCTGATGTGTGTGGGGGTTTGCAGGTGGGTATGTGTGACCGGAGTCACCGTTCGGTCGCCGGTGCGGTCGCCGGAATCTCTTATCAGACTAGAAGGGAGGAGGGGTGTGCGGCAATAGGTAGGGTTTTTTTTTTTTTTTTTTTTTTTGAGGTTTTGAATGTGAGAAATGAGATGGAGGGATTAAATATGTAGGGTTTAGATGAGTAATGGACCGTTGGATTGAAAATTAGGTGAGTAATGGACCATAGGATGGTGATCCGTGTGAAATTTAACTAAAGCTTTTGATTGGCTCAATTAGGTGAGCATGGAATCTATCACTTGTATTATTATTAACTAGTTAATTAATGAAAAAATATTATTTGTTGTGTAATAACTAGAATCTATTAGCAATGTATAGAAGAGAATGGGAGTACAAGAGATGAATTTCTTATTGATATCATATATAAAATACATGAGCCACTATATATATATGCTATAACATTAATATAAACATAAATATGACATGGGGGTTAGAAATGTGGATAGTCACTAATAGTGGATGCATTCATAACACTCCCCCTTGACTATCGACATGATGATATACTATTCTTTAATACGCTTGGTGATGCTGCCTCGTTAAAAACCTTGCTAGGAAAACCCAGTGGGACAAAACCTCAGCTAAGGGAAAAAGAGTGCAGCTCGTATTGTCTCCCCCTGATACTTCTGGATCAGGTATGTTGCCTCATTAAGGAAAAAGAGTACATACACTGTGTATATTATGGGTACATTACTCCCCCTCAATTTTACTTGTATATCTTGATGATGTTGAATCCAATCTTCTGTGAGAATTGCTTGACTTGATATTTGGCGTAGTGTTCTTTGATTTAAGTGTTGTTGTCTACATTGTCTTCATACAGTATGGCTTGAGCTTCTCTTGATCAACTCTAATTTACATACTTCTTAAATATGCTGAAATCTTCGACCTTCATAACTTGTATCTGGATTGAGATCGAACTCTATGCAAGTCTAATATATATCAATCATAACCCAGGACGCCATATTGTTCTTGTGGAACTATCCCGTGTCTCGAGATTGTAAATATGTCAAATAATTATTTAATGCGCTTTATAATTCTGCCTCGTTAAAAACCATGCCAGGAAAACCCAATGGGACAAAACCGTAGCTAAGGGAAAAGAGTGCACTACGCATTATACATAATTAACAACATGATTTATGATGATGTTAAATTAGTACTTCGGGACCTATAAGATAAACTGATACTACTGGATCAGTTATGTTGTCTCGTTAAAAACCTTACCAAGAAAAACCCAATGGGAAAAACTTAGTGAAGGGAAAAAGAGTGCAACATTTGAGATTAGAACTGTAATCTTACCAATACAACGTAATATCAGATGTCGTCTTGTTTGCAAGATACGTCAATGCTCTGATCGCAATTAAGTATGGTACTTCTTGACTAAGTAGTTCAACATCCTTTTCTTGGGGTTGATAAGAATAATTTTTCTATGTTAATCGATCAGACAATCGTTGATGTTCTCAATGAATGAGCTTTTTCTATATAACATCTTCTAGATGTAGTCAGATTGATGAGCAAAAATAGTACATAAATACTCGAAACTACAGGTCGAGGATAACTACACTTTGTAAAGGTCATTCAAAATTTTCCTCTTTAGTTTGAGAGTTCCCTCTCGATAATGTTTACATTATCACTGTAAGAATGAAATCTTGTTAAATAGATCTAGCTCATTTTATCAAAATTATACCTCTGTTTTCAGAATATAGTCGAATGTACCACATACGAGTAGTTTCCTTTAAGATTCATATATATAACACATATGGGGTTATTGTTTCATAATGCTTTGAGCATTTTTAATCCTTCAGGGGTTTTCATACAGATGCCATTTGCAATTGTCTCGTACATGTATACGGTGATGACATCCATAAGTTGTTTTATCTGAAGTCATTCTGAGATTGCGAGGCCGCTTAAACATCTAAAGATTATCGCATCCACTACAGGGGTATACGTTTCCTCATAATCAACTGCTGGGATTTGGGAAAAATCTTTATGTTAAAATGCGTTCCTTACATCGCAAAAACTCATTATTTACGTTTCCTTTTATTTAAAGACACCCATTTATAACCTACTGGTTTGACGTCTATGGGTGTTCGAACTGCTGGTTCGAAAACGTTTAGTTTGTCGAGCAAATTTAGTTCAACCTTAAGTCATGTAGCCATTTTGACTATTTGTGTGCGTACACTCTTGCACACTTTCTATATATGTAATCCTTTTCTTCATTGATTACATCTATTGCTATAGCATAATCAAATATATCATTTTACACGTGTTTCATTACGGTTCCATAGTGTACTTATTTTGTACATAATTCATCGCGATCTCATATTTGTTTGGTACTAGAGTTTCTTTTAGAACTTCATTAGCCTCTTTTGGGGTTTTGACAACAACCTTCTTTAAGGTTTAGTATGCAACCACTTTTGGGGTTTTGTATGCAACCACTTATGGTGTTTTGTGTGCCACCTCTTTTGGGGTTACACCAACTGCGTTACTCTGCTCTTTTTGTGTTTGTGGGTTTTGTCTTTTTGGAACCGATTTATCTCTCACAATTTATTAATATGATAATCATTTTGTGAGTACTTCCATTCGAGCAGATAAGTTTAAGCTGGTATATGTGACTTTGTCACCTTATTTGTGTTAGTGAATGCATCTTGTATTTCATTTGTTATTATTTGCAAATACACGTTCTTTCTTTTGGACTTCAGATTTGTATTGACCACTTCAGGGGTCGATATATAATATGATGCATTTTTTTTTATGTTACCAGTCTTTCATTTTCTTGTCTCCCCCTAAGACTGGGAATACGATGTACATATCCCATTTATATGTTATGGTGGTGCTATTGGTACATAGGTTGCACAACAAAATATAAAAAAAATGGAAACTTGGTTCTCTTCAGGAGACCAGTTGTAATGGGGAGTATTTGTGATAAGCAGTTGGTTTTGAATTGATATAATCAATCGACGAATTCTGTCTCGACTACGTATGCCTCTCATTATATTTCACATTGTGCCCAACAATGGTCCCTACAATTGGGTTGTCAAAGAACAGTATTAAACCATGTAAAAAAACAACGTTCCATAGTGTTGGGCATATGCTACATACGGGTAGCTAAAAACTCACATGTAACCATGTATGAATGCCACAATCCACACAACTGTACATTTCAATGGTCCCATATAAGAGGGATTGTTTGTAGGAGTCTATTGTTTGGAAGGGCATAAAAATTTATTTGCCACAAAAAAAACTAACTAGACATATGATAAGGCATTTTGGGAGCAATGTTTTTAGATTACTTAGAGGTGCTAAGGTACCGGTTAGCACGTTTGATTGTTTAGCATATCATGATGCTATCTTGATGACCTATTTGGTCATGCCATGTGGTGAACGTATAAATATTCTAGTAACTTCTGGTTACTCACCATATTTGATTTAATGGAATATTGTGGAAAATTAGTATCATTTCTAGTAACTTCTAATATAGTCTTCTGGCCATATTTGCTATATGATATATTTTAGATATTTAGTACATTTTCTTTTACACCATTCCAAGGTGATGACTTTTCATTCAAACATAGTGGAAACTTAATAAATTTCTTCGGTATACATTAGAATATGATGCATTATGAATTACAAAATTCGATATCAGCGGGTAAACTATCGATGCTCTTCTGGAGCATTTAATATGCTATTAACACGTGAAATAGTATCAATAACGTCTCTACCACGTGAAATATTATAGTTTTAGCCTTTGTTTAGAGGGAAAACATGTACTATTCATAAGGTTTTCCATCACTAGGCTATATGTTAGCCAAAAACGCCAAGTGCGATGAACTAAAATTTGGGTTAAACTTGAAAAATCATTATTAAAAACAAACGGGACTTTGTATACTTTTGGGAGAACTTTGGGTTCTCATCATTGATTTAGGATTCATGTGAGCATCAACACTAACTCAAATGAATTATTATCTATCAATTTAAGTAACTAACATCAGAGTAGTTTACTTAAGCTAAAGTCCATTAATTATTTTCATAGCTATTTTTCATCATTTTCATGTGAGGGATCATTTCTAATGACTATATCAATGTCTATTAATATTTGTTTAGCAACAACAAACAATTAGAAGAATAACCATACAATTAATTATGATGACTATGCATAGCATTGTAACAAGCTGAAATATCAAATCACTAAAGCATAACAATGTTTATCTCAGCGTAGTTGTTTTGGTAACCAGCTACCAATGAAATTTGTATTAATTTATTTAGCACATTTAACTTGTCAAAAGGCAATACATATAACATATATGCTATCTAAAACAATGAGACAGACAGAAGTATTGCTAAACAAATGAAATCCGTAATATCTACCCATAAGCAAGTTATATGCATGTTAATTATTCACAATTTATATGCATATCAATTACATATATAAATCACACACAATCCTAGGACATTATACGTATACATATATATGTGTGTGAGTGTTAAAAAGATTAAGTTCATATTAATTTGCTTGTCATGTCTAGGAAAAAATATTAAAGATCATTTAAATTAATAAGAATTAATCAAATTTCTAATTAAAAGATATTAATAAGAATCAACTTTCTCGATCATATAATAACATATGAATCTTTATTACTCGTAAATGAGCTTTCTTATACTAATAAATTTTGTTGCTCAAGAAAATATAACAGGCATCTTGAGAATTTTTGTGTCATGTTAATTTGCAAATAATATCTTTTACCACACAAATATTTTATAGAATCAACTCACATATTTAAATATCTAATAACAACTAAAGGACTTATACAATTGCAATAACAATGATATACAACAAAGTTGACTAAGTAGTTGTCATATTATAACATATTATCATATAAACATGTGCATTATTGTAATACCAATTGTATTTTGGCAGTTCATCATAAATTGTCTTAATACTAATAACAAAAACTAATTAATGGACTAATCAAAACTCATAACCATAATAATAAAAGCACATAATGATTTAGAATTTGTAATGTCTTTTTGAAACCCCAAAATCTAATTAATGGACCAATCAAAACTCATAACCATAATAATAAAAACACATAATGATATCAAAATTCATAACCATAATAATAAAAGCAAATAATGATTTAGAATTTGTATTGTCTCTTTGAAACCCCAAAAACTAATAAATTGACCAATCAAAACTTATAACCATAATAATAAAAGCATATAATGATTTAGAATTTGTAATATCTCTTTGAAACCCCAAAAACTAATTAATGGACCAATCAAAACTCATAACCATAATAATAAAAGCATATAATGATTTAGAATTTGTAATATCTCTTTGAAACCCCAAAAACTAATTAATGGACCAATCAAAACTCATAACCATAATAATAAAAGCAAATAATGATTTAGAATTTGTAATGTCTCTTTGAAACCCCAAAAACTAATTAATTGACCAATCAAAACTTATAACCATAATAATAAAAGCAATTTATCCCACAAGTAATAAGTTGATTACAATTCAAAAACCAAAACTAAATCTTCCAAGAGTTAGTTGACATACAAGTAGAATTATATTATTAAAATCTTTAGAGTGGTTTCAAAATGAACAATTGTGGAGATTTAAATATATATTGCATATTTGAGACAACTAAATTAAAGCATAAATTCACTAGATACTTCAACTTTTCAAACCGTTAATAAAACATACCTATCAGTTTAGTGTACCAAAACTTCTCTTGAAATCCAATAAAATATTTAATGATAAAAGGGAGATAACCAAGAGGTGTAAGAAATTAGTTACAATACTGTAAATAATCAATTAGATAAACTAGAAAAACCATTGTGTTTCTGGTTTACTTTTACTTTCTTTTCTTCACATCTCAATGTTTTTCATAGGTGTTTGTTTGTGAAAAGAAAACTATTCAGATATGTTAACACATAGTAAAGTAAACAAAGAAGTAAAAACATTATGATCCTGGTTAAATAAGGATGATATCAATGTTGTTCATGATAATTTTAATCTTAAATCATAACCAATAAAAAAAATCAAGAAAGCGTATGTTAATTTTAGAGTTTTATCATACCAACAATCGATGAGAAAAGAGGAAATAAAATTAAAACAATTAAGGGTTTTCATACCAGATCAACAATTTTGTCTTTTATCTCTTTCGCCAACGTTGATACGACATGGTGTCTTGTGTTGATACAATCAAACTTCAAAAGCAATTCGTGCTGATAACGTGTTGTGTAATAACTAGAATCTATTAGCAATGTATAGAAGAGAATGGGAGTACAAGAGATGAATTTCTTATTGATATCATATATAAAATACATGAGCCACTATATATATAGGCTATAACATTAATATAAACATAAATATGACATGGGGGTTAGAAATGTGGATAGTCACTAATAGTGGATGCATTCATAACATTATTATTATTGATATGGTGGCACATAAATTATATCCAGTTTTTTTATAAACTTGTTATATCAATTTGTTTTTATAAATCACATTTCAAAGTGTAATTATATCAATTTGTTTTTTTAAATCACATTAAAAGTGTAATTATATCAATTTTTTTTGAAAATCTCCCTAAGTATAGAGTACAACTACTCAATGTTGATAACTTATAATGTATAAATATGTTTCGTTATTCTTTTTATTTACAACTATCAAATAAGATTTAATTATTAATTCCAAAACATACTTACAAAAATTAAATGTATCATAGTTATATAATAATTAGGGTTGCATACGAACCAAACGTTCGGCGAATAGTTTATAAAAGAACATGAACAGAGGTAACGTTCGTCTTAAACACTATTTATTATCGTTCTAATGCTTGTTTTGCGACAAATTAAGATCCGTAAATCACGTGTTTATATGGTAATAATAAAACTAGTTGCCTCCACTGAGTCTAAACCAAGCCACTACCACTACTGCCATCTTTGACCGGTTGAGTTGAAGAAGCTTGATATTGACCAGGTTAACAATACATATGTATAACACGGGTATACACAGATTGACCCGCGTTAAATCTGGCCTTAACCAAACCGTGACCCGAGCCGAAACAAAATCGGAACCATCATGAAGCTGATGTCATCTATTTTAACCAAACCTGAATCGATCTACCACCAACATTACCAACAACAGCAAATCGTCTTCACCATCAAAACCAAACCGTTAAAGTAACCGGGAAAAACGTCGAAGGAACGGTTCCTACACAATAAATTTCCCATCACAAATGCGTAGCTAGTTGCTACACATTTCCTACACAATATGGTAATAAATTTTCCATCACAAACGCGTAGCAAGTTGCTACACATTTCCTACACAATATGGTAATAAATTTTCCATCACAAACGCGTAGCAAGTTGCTACACATTTCCTACAGAATAAATTTTCCATCACAAATGCGTAGCTAGTTGCTACACATTTCCTACACAATATGGTAATAAATTTTCCATCACAAATGCGTAGCAAGTTGCTATACATTTCCTACACAATAAATTTTCCATCACAAATGCGTAACAAGTTGCTACACATTTCCTACGCAATAATTAATAATAATGCTGATTAAACATTAAAATATAATCTAAGTATAATAATAAATAATTCGTCATAAATGCGTAGCAAGTTGCTAGGAATTTCTGACGCAACAATTAATATTTAAATGAATTTAACATATAAATCTAATTCCAACAAATAAATAATGGTTCCGTCGGAAATGCGTAGCAAGTTGCTACGCATTTCTGACACAATACTTAGAATTAGTATATTTGTCGCTATTGTGTCACAAATTGCCCAAAAAAATCAAGGTCTTTTTTCCGTAGGAAATGCGTAGTAAATGTGTCAGAATTTGCGACGCATTTTTTTGCGTAGGAAATTTCCGTAGCAAAATGACCACTTTTCTAGTAGTGTTAGTGGGGGTGCCCATCACTCACCACACCCAAAATTTCCCTCACATTCTGCAACTTTTCACGCGTCATAGCCATCATGAGTGATGAGTTTAAGGAGTGATGGAATTGGGTGGTGGCGGTGTTTCACGCTGCTCCACGAGTGATGGAAGCTTCATAATGTGGCGCCCCGACCCCCCTTACAAGGTGGGATAGAGGGAGAATGGGAGAGGGGGCGTTTGTGCACTTCCGTGGAGTAACCCTAGCAGGTGTACGTTATGTAGCTTCGTTTTTGGTGATTCCCGTTTGCAATGCTCTAAAGATAAGAGAAACTAATCCATATATAGTTTTTGGAAATATTTTAAAGGAACACACTAAAACATTGGTTGATGAAGTCAGGTTAGGTGGTTCAGTGAGGTTTCTTTACAGAGGTATTATTTGCTATCTCTGCTGCTGTGTTGCAGACTTGTTATTTGCAATGATATACAGCAATACCAAAACCCAACTGAAGCTTGAAGCATCTACATATTATATCCATTATATTATATCCTGAAGCTTGGGTAGTTAAGGCAAAGTCACAGATGCCTCCAATAACAAAATATATAGTGATACACACCACCAACTTGTTATCAGGCATTCGTTTCAGTAGCATGCATGTGCATGCCCAATTTTCATAGTAGGATGCTCCACAAATAAAAAAGAATCTTGTGGCTAGTATATCTTTGCCTTTCAGTTTGTGTTTTTTGATTTCTGGATTAAAGTGATGATGGAATGCTGCCAAGTCTTTGTGATTTTATAAGATGACTAGGACCACACTGTTTTTGTTATAAATTATACAAAACTTGTATGCTTACTTGAATAATGGCAACGCGAAGAACATCACCTCTCAAACCCACAGAAAAAGAACAAACCGCCAAGACCAATGGTGCTGCCACAAACCTCAACACCATCCCATACATGGTTAGTCTAACACTGCAATGAACTATCTTCTCTTGTAAAGCCATGAATAATCCTGCATGCACCACTTTTTGTTTCAGATTTCCATGAAACTATGAAAGAACAATTGACATGATCTGTATTGATCCTTCTAAGATCAGCGGCATTTTTAGATTCCACCTGAATCAATACAGAACACTAATTACAATGAAAACTATGTAAATTTTGAAATTAAGTGGTGGAATCAGTACTTATTAGTCAAGGTTTTCTTTACATTTGTTATTTTTTCCAAAATAAAAAATGGTTAAAAGGTTAGAATTTTCGAGGTTTTCTCAATAACTATGGGTTTCATACATGGTCTTTCCCAAGGGGAGTGATAGAAAGAAAAGAAAAACCATATTATTTAAGAAAACTAAGAAACTCAGATGAATAAGAAAACTAAGAAACTCAGATGAATGGATCCCCTTTTACCACGTGTTACACCCTTTTGAAGAATGTGCTACGTGTAACAACCAGAGGCTACACGTGTTACGTGTAACAACTTTTGTAGACTTTCAACTTTTTTCTGAAAAAGTAAAAGTTGTTACGTAACACGTGGCATCCTCTGACTGTTACACGTAATACATCTGCAAAAAGGTGTAACACATGGTAAAGGGAGATCCCTTCATTTGAGTTTGTTAATTTTCTTAACTAATATAGGATTTCTTCCTATATTTTCCCTCTTTCCATGTATATATATATATATATATGTGTGTGTGTGTGGTTCAGAATGCTTCTCAAGTTTCTCAGATAAGGTGGACTTCTTTTAAGATTCCTACTACATATATATATGTATATATATATATATTGAGAAGTATTCTGAACAACACATTTTCCTAAGCTTTTCGTAATATACACGTATGTATATAGTCAATTTTAAACTATACATATATATATGTTACGAAAAGCTTAGGGAAAATGTGTGCTTCTGAATTTTTATTAAGTTTCTTAATTAGCCTAGTGTTTCTCACACGATCCTATCCCTATATATATATATATATATATATAGGGGACCGCTAAAATGAGAACCACCTCGAGTTGTAAGAACCGTGAGAACTACACCGTACGGGGCGAGGTGGACCAATTTTTTTTTCATAAACGTAGATGCGTGTATTATAAACACATTTGTAAAAAAAAATTCAAAAAAAAAATGTCGTGTGTGTAGTTTTGAGCACCACAAGTTTGTATTTACGGGTACCGTAAATCTTACCGGAAAATTTACGGTACCCGTAAACACAAACTTGTGGTGCTCAAAACTACACATACGACAGTTTTTTTTTTTTGATTTTTTTTTACAAATGTGTTTATAATACACGCATCTACGTTTATGAAAAAAATTTTGGTCCAACTCGCCCCGGATCAAGTAGTTCTCACGGTTCTTACAACTGGAGGTGGTTCTTATTTTAGCACAATATATATATATATATATATATATATATATATATATATATATATATATATATAAGTAGAGGATCCTGTACAAAGTTCAACTTTTGTGAGAAGTGTGAGAAATAATTTAGGAATGACAAGTGTCCTTTATCTTAATTAATTCAAAAGGGTGTATTAGTAATTTTCCATTCTTATCAATTAATTGATTCCAAGATAACTGCCAAAAAAACTGGCGATGAGATATTTTAGGGATTCTTTCGAATTTTAGTGTTTTATCAATTAATTTCATGTACGCATCATTCTTCATTAATTATAATTGTTTTAGTGTTTTATCATGAACAAAGTTATATTTTTTTTATATTTAGATGTATAGTGTCATATGGATGATCAATAGTGTTATATTATGTACAGACATCTTAATTTCATTTCATAGTGTTTTATACATTAACAGTGTTATATGTATAGTGTTTTTATCCCCAATCAATAGTGTTATATACTGTACAGACATTTTAATTTCCTTTCATAGTGTTTTATCCCCAATCAATAGTGTTATATTCTTTACAGACATCTTAATTTCCTTTCATAGTGTTTTATCCTCAATCAATAGTGTTTTATACATTGAATTGTTTAGGGTAAGTTTTTATTTTAGTGTTTTATCATTAACAGTGTTATTTTTTTATATTTATATGTATAGTGTTTTATCCCCAATCAATAGTGTTATATTATGTACAGACATCTTAATTTCCTTTCATAGTGTTTTATCCCAATCAATAGTGTTATATTCTGTACAGACATCTTAATTTTCTGGTTCATAGTGTTTTATGATTATTAACTGATTTAAATCAACAGATTATTATTAATTAAACTGTATAGTGTCTTAAAATAGTCAAGCAAATCTGATAATCAACTTTTAAAGGGAAGTCGCTAGTTTTTAGGAGAATAATGGGGGTTTTGGTTGTGTAGGATACGGTTACCATATTTGAAACATCCGAAAAGACACTATTGCCCTTCAATTTTACATAAGTTCCTTCTAATTAAAACACAATTTACATTTTTATACCCTATTGATCTCAACCATTAGATCAAATATCCAATGGTTTAAAACACTTCTTACCCTTCTCACATTTTAAAAACTTTTTACCATATCCATTATATATATATATATATATATATGGGGAGGTTCATTTGAGAAGAAAATTAAATTGAGAAGAAAAAGAAGAAAGGGTATAATTGTAAAACATTAAATAGTTTTTCTCTCATCACATTTATTGTTATCTTTGACTAATTAATTAGTCATAAAGACCACCATCCTCCATATTAAAAATTTTACCTACACACATCGAAATTTATCTTACACGTTTTGAAATTTATCACACACAACTCGTAATTCAACCTACACACGTCGTAATTTATCCTATACTTTAAATTATTTTTTTTCTTCTTTGAAAAAATATATACATTTTTTTTTGAAAAGAAGTTACATATTTAATATAGTTAGCTATTAAAAAGAGGTACTACCAATTAATGATGTATCTAATTTTACCAATATACCCTTACACTAATATTAAATACAAAATTAAATGAAGTAAAATGAAGCATTCTTATTGGTTGAAATTTCTTCTTTTTTATTCCTACAAAAATTTTCTTCTCATTTGAACTCTCCACTATATATATATATATATATATATATATATATATATATATATATATATATATATATATATATATATATATATAGAATAGGGATCCTGCGAAAAGTGTGTTTTTCCTAGAAAGTCTAGGAAGCGATCTGGGCCATCCAATGGGTGTGTTTAATGGTTAAGATAAAGTCAATGGCAATCTTGTAATTTTTTAGTTTATTTAATTCATTGTTTTAAAAGACTAGGGGCAATTTTGTCAATATATCGTGTTTTAAATCAATTAGATAACCGTCAGTCAAACCCAGTCCCCAATTTCACGCGATTTTCCCTCTCTCTCCAAACCCATCTTCGAAACCCCAATCCCTACCAAAAATAACTGCAATCATGGAAGAAGATAACTTTAGAAAGGAGGGAGAGCACCAGATCAAATTAAAACACTTCTCCATCTCCAGCATCTCCGAGTTCATCATCACCATTCAAATACTGTTCTTATCATCTCCGTTTTCTTGACGATGTGTTTTAACAGCAAGCAAATTAATACAGTTGTGTTTTAGCAGCAAGCAGATTCATACAGTTGTGTTTTAGCATTTAGATTCATACAGTTGTGTTTTAACAGCAAGCTGATTCATCCAGTTGTGTTTTAGCATTCAGATTCATACAATTGTGTTTTAACAGCAAGCAGATTCATACAGTTGTATTTTAACAGCAAGCAGATTCATACAGCTGTGTTTTAACAGCAAGCAGATTCATACAGTTGTGTTTTAGCATTCAGATTCATACATTTGTGTTTTAACAGCAAGCAGATTCATTACAGTATGGTTTTAGCATTCAGATTCATACAGTTGTGTTTTAACAGCAAACAGATTCATACAGTTATGTTTTAGCATTCAGATTCATACAGTTGTGTTTTAACAGCAAGCAGATTCATACAGTTGTGTTTTAACAGCAAGCAGATTCATACAGTTGTGTTTTAGCATTTAGATTTATACAGTTGTGTTTTAATAGCAAGCAGATTCATACAGTTGTGTTTTAGCATTCAGATTCATACAGTTGTGTTTTAACAGCAAGCAGATTCATCCAGTTGTGTTTTAGCATTCAGATTCATATAATTGTGTTTTAACAGCAAGCAGATTCATACAATTGTGTTTTAACAGCAAGCAGATTCATACAGCTGTGTTTTAACAGCAAGCAGATTCATACAGTTGTGTTTTAGCATTTAGATTCATACAGTTGTGTTTTAACAGCAAGCAGATTCATTACAGTATGGTTTTAGCATTCAGATTCATACAGTTGTGTTTTAATAGCAAACAGATTCATACAGTTGTGTTTTAGCATTCAGATTCATACAGTTGTGTTTTAACAGCAAGCAGATTCATACAGTTGTGTTTTAACAGCAAGCAGATTCATACAGTTGTGTTTTAGCATTTAGATTCTTACAGTTGTGTTTTAACAGCAAGCAGATTCATACCCTGTGTTTTACCATCTTTATATCATGGGATCTATAAAAAAATTGACTTTAGCCCTGTAAACTGTTAAACACAGCACCAAGAACATGCTGATAATTTCCAGTAGTAATCTTCTGAACAATGGAATTTGCGATTGGTTTAGATTTCCAAAACAAATTATTCAGAAAATCATGGAGAAAAACGGTTACAAAATATGGACATGGATGGGACGGGAATTTTAGGAAAAAGATCTTTGATAAAAAACATAGTATAGAAAAGATATCCAAAATGATATAGAAATCACTATCCTATCCTTAGTTTTTATTTCCTTAATTTAATTAGTTAGTTAATGAAGATAAATTCCAAAAATCAAAATAGAATGTGAAAGTACACAATTGCCCTTCTAGTTAAAAATCTTCAATGGCACGTGTCGCATTCTGATTACTTCCTAGACTTTCTAGGAAAAACCCACTTTCCACCCAACTCCTACTCTCTCTCTATATATATATATATAGGGGTCGGTTCAAATGAAAACCATCCCCAGTTGCGAGAACCACGAAAACCACTCTCCACCAATCAGACTATGCCACATAAGCATTATTATTTTATACCCTAAATGGTATTTTAGTCACTTACTAAAAAATGTCAAATCTCTCTGTTATCTGTTGCTTTTAAAGTCTCCACACCTTTTTCATTACATCACCTCCCAAAAATGAAATCCCTCGTCTCATCTCTCTCTCTCAAACTCGTTCGTCACCATCATCTTTAAAAACAATCAGATCTGAAATAGGTAATCAGCCCGCTGACACCCTGGAGTTGATGAACTTGTCGCCGACCCCGGATGAACTCGCCGCCTGAATCACCCACCCCGGAGTTGATGAACTCGCCGCCGGTTTCAAAACCACCATAGTCGACGATAAGAAAATGTGGGGTTTTAGTGTGTTTGCTTAGATCAATCGATCGAAGATGGTGGTGATGTAGGGAGTAGTGCGATAGGGGTGATGTAGTGGTGGTCTGAAGTGTGCAACGGAGGTTGCGACGGTGGGTTTTTCTGGTGGTTTCAGGGAGGGGGGTTCGACGGTGGGTGGTGGACGGCTGTGGGGTTGGATGGAGGGGCTGCCGGTGGTCGGAGAGGTAGCGGTGGTGTTGGCGGTGTGGCGGGTTAAGGGTTCCCGAATCAGATCTTTGCTCTCTCTCTCATTGCTCACCACCGGAACACTGGTCTCTCTATCTTCCATCTATTTGTTTTATTTTTTTGATCGATTCTTCTATGATTTTTTATATGGTATGTTTATGGTGGATGTTTTTTTGTTGGATAATTGGGTGATTATGACAGATTAGAAAAAAAAAAATTCTGACGGTATGCTGGGTTTTGGAGGTTTTTTTGAGTTTTGGTGAAATGGGTTTGTGAGGTTACCTGAGTTTTTTCATACATTTTGTGATGAGTTTTAAGCTCAATTTTGATGATGGGGGTTTCTTGATTTTGTTTAAAGATGGTGAAAATATTGGGGTGGGTGGGGGTTGTACCTTCTGTTTAAATATTGATCTTCTGTTTTTGTATATTTGATATTTCGGGTTGAAATTAAAGATATGGGGATTGAGTTGGCAGTGATAGGTCGAAAATTTTTTTCTGACAATTTGATGACGATGGCGTGGCAAGGACGACGGAGGGTAGGTTTTTGACATGCAACCCCACTTTGCAGCCATGATTTTTGGAAACTTTTGAGCCAAACCCCGTTTTTTCAAGATCCACAGATGGGTTTGATTTTTGTTGTTGGTTTTTATATTTTTTTTCAGTCGACGATGATAAGTTCAACTTATCTGAGACATCTACTGAGTCGTGATTTTTGGGTGAGTTCGATTGTAAAGATTCTCAAATTTCGTAAACCCGAAATCTAGGTCGGGGGCGTAAAAAGATGTTTGTAAAAAAATTGTTAAAAAGTTCTTGTAAGAAAACGTTTTAAAACGGTAAAAAAAAAGTTTTAAAACCGTAAAAAAAGTGTTTCAAAACCGGGTTGTAAAAAAAGTTTAAACCCGTAAAAAAGTTGTTCGTAAAAAAAAGATTTGTAAAAAAAATTGTTTCGTAAAAAAAGTTTTACGTAAAAAAAATTCGTAAAAAAAGATTTTAGTGTTAATACGAGGGCGTAAAAAAACTTTTCGTAAAAAAAAGTCTTTCGTAAAAAAAGTTTTTCGTAAAAAAGGTTTTTACGTAAAAAATGTTTTCGTAAAAAAAAAGTTGTTTGTAAAAAAAAATTCGTAAAAAAAAAGTTGTTTGTAAAAATGTTTTTGTAAAAAAAATTGTTTCGTAAAAAAAAGTTTTTCGAAAAAAAAGTTTCTAGCATAAAAAACCGGGCGTAAAAACGGCGCACAAAAAACGGGGCGTAAAAAAGCAGGGCGCTAAAAAACGAGGCGTAAAAAACGAGACGCAAAAAAAGTTTTAAAACTGGATCATAATTTTTTTTTTAAAAAAACAATAAAAAATGTTTGGCCTAAAAATAAGTCTAAAATCGGGGCATAAAAAGTTTAAAAAATGCTTGGCGTAAAAAAATTGTTTTTTATAAAAAAATCTAAAAAAAATTGTTTTTTAAATCTAAATTTTAAACAAGCTGACAAAAAAGTTGTAAAACTAGCTTACTTTTTTAATTAAGACAAAAAATTAATAAAAAAACTATTAATATAATAAGAAAAAAAGTAATAAAAACTATTAATACAATAAGACAAAAAAAATAATTTTACTAAAATTCCCTTATCACATTAAAATATTAAAAACATAATAAGACAAAAAGATATTAAAATATTTTTTATTCTCTTTTATTATCAACCATCCATCACACAAGTTCAATTTTTGATAAGTTGTTTCTGCAGTTCTCGCAACTGGATGTTGTTTTCATTTTAACCGATCCCTATATATAAATATATATACACACACACACACATATACACAGGGTTAGGTTCATTTGTGAACAACCCATTGATTGTGAACACTAGTGAACTAATCCTAGCCCTGGATTATCAATACATAAGTGTATACATAATTGTAAATCAATAGCCAGGATTTGATGATGTAAATCAATGGCCAGGATTTGTTCACTCAGTTCACAAATACACTAGTGTTCACTCTAGCACTCCATATATATATAGAGGCTAGGAGTTGGCCAGAAAGTCCAAATTTCCTAAAAAGTGTAAAAAGTCATAAAACACCATAATGTCAACCATAAAACACCCAAAAAACCCACAAATAATATGATGAAGATTACTAAAACATCATGTATGTGGGTTTTGTGTTGTGTTTTAGATGTTAAGGCTCTGATTATGGAATGACAAATATTATTGTGTTTTATGTTGTTTAGCATTTTGTGTTTTATATTCATAGTTATACGATGGTGCTTTTGAAGTTTTTATAGACTATTAGAGTTTGAATATGGTGTTTTAGTAATATTCATTCTATTATTTGTGAGTTTTAGGTGTGTCTTATGCATGAAATTTTTGTGTTTTATGACTTTTTACACTTTTTAGGAAACTTGGACTTTCTAGCCGAACCTCAACCTATATATATATATATATATACATACATATATATATATATATATATATATATTGTCACACCCCGATATTTCCACGTATTACTGACGTGATGTCGTGGTCACAATCAAATTTAATCCCAAAAACAACTATAGATAGTGGTAATAGGGTATCGAACTCAGGGAGTATGT
The DNA here is from genome assembly GCF_002127325.2 of Helianthus annuus. NCBI lineage: Eukaryota > Viridiplantae > Streptophyta > Magnoliopsida > Asterales > Asteraceae > Helianthus > Helianthus annuus. Next base: position 129,534,857 of record NC_035441.2, read on the forward strand.
GGAAAATATGTCGATTGTATAGCTTTGCACTTAAACTAAAATTAGACTAAAATGCAGAAATTAAAACTCAGTGATTTAGATTGTTGTTTTGGAAAACTAAATTAATAACTAAGAGCAAATTGAAATTGGTTGTTTAACAGATTAGGAAAACAATGACCATCTTAGGATTCAGTTTCTTTAAACAATTGTGTGTAATTCCAACTAGAAAGAGTTACATAGACAAAACTCGTGTATAGATAATTGTTGTGATAAAAGGGAACAAAGTACTCGGATTAGATAACGCGAGGTTGTTTCCCGATGACCAATTAATCAATAACCAACCCTAACCCTTCCCGTGATATCTCGATTGCCAACGGCACCAAGAACGTACGATTGAGACTAGAAATTGCAATACCAATTAACACGCTACAAACAATTATGCATACACCATGATAAACAAGCAAACACAAGTTATCATTCTAGAAATTCAGAAATAAACACACAAAAGTTCAAAGGAAACCTGCACCTAAGATGATCACCGAAAGTTCTAGCCACTCATAGCTTGGTGAATCATCATAACAAGCAATTCAATGTTCATACAAATCGAAAACACAAACCGAATGTTAGGAATTGTTTAGCACCAAGCCTAGACAGCCAAAATCGCCCCCAAAGTGTTTCACCAACGTCCAATCATGAGGAATGATGAAAAGACACCATAAAACTAACTTTAATGTGACAGTTACACTTTTTCCGTCAGACTCCACCGTAAATTACGGTATCACCGTAATTTACGGTGAATTTCAAATTGTTACGGCCCAAAGAGACTGCCTTACGGTGGAGACCAAATGACTTTCAGGTCCACCGTAAATTACGGTGGGACCGTAATTTACGGTGGAAGCCTGAATCTTGTGTTTTGTTCTTCTTTTGCTCCGCACCTCCAACCCGTTCGACTCGAGAGCTTCCAAAGCTGCATTTTTCCTCTCTTTAAGCCTCCAAGCTGTACCTGAGACATAAACAACAGTAGTTACCTAATTCAAGATAATTACGCACATAAATGGGGGATAAACTTGTGTTTTAGCATGCAAAGGGTTGTCCAACGGACCACCCGTCACATCCCCACACTTAACCGTTGCTTGTCCCAAAGCAACTCATCAACTCAGTTTCTAAACAAAGTGATCAACGTAAACCAAGCAAAACAAGCAATCTTTTTACTAACCCCTTTTTAACACCCAACCAATGCACCCCTCTCTAAATCTCTCCTCTCGGCTACAATTGAATACTAGCAACGATAAGCTAGACACACAATAGGCAAACGGGTGGTTGCACAATCATAGGCTTGTACCTAAATCGATCCTTCTCCTATAAGTGCCAAACATGAATGCAAATCAAAGGGACTTCAAGGTTGTAACGTGGCTAGGTGTATAGTGGGGAAATGGGATATATATGAAGTAGCGAAAATTTGGCCCGGTCTTTTTATTACACAAATAAACAAAATAACAACTACCAAACTAACTACTAAATACAAGACAACTAACATCCTTTCTTTTCATTTTTCATATTTTTTTTCTTTTCTTTCTTTTTTTTTCTTTTTTTTCGTTTATTTTTCTGCCTTTTTTTTATGTAACTGCGGAACCCTGACCGACGGACATGAAATTTCACCGTACCGTAAATTACGGTCTCACCGTAATTTACGGTGAGACCTGGACTTCAATTCTCCACCGTAAAGCAGTAGGTTTATGCAGTAAAGCCCCAAGTTTTCCCATTCCCACCGTAAATTACGGTAATACCGTAAAGTACGGTGGAAACTGGGCATGTCTCCTTTTGCCAAAAATTGAGTTTTTAAGTGAAAATTTTTATATTTTTTAATTTTTTCGATTTTTTTATGCTTTTTAATTTTTCAAAAACTTATAACAATCACCCTACCCCCTCAAAAATCCCGTGTTGTCCTCAACACAATGTTAGAGTAATTCGTGACCCGAACGTCCCCACACTTGTTTCAAACACGGATTTCGAGGAAAGATGACAATTGTGCAAATTATACAAAACAAACAAAACAAAACACTACTATGTACACTACCAAACCTGGGCCTCTCATGGTTGTTCCTCATCGACCGGGCGCAAGATGTAGCCCGCTTTGTCAAGCTCCAAGTGGTTGATGTCGTTCCCCTCCAAGTATGGCTTCAAGCGGTGACCGTTCACCGTTTGTTGTTTCAATGTTTGCTCGTCTTGGATGTCTACATCACCAAATCTCCCAACTCTCCGAATGACATACGGACCCATCCATTTGCTTTTGAGGTTGCCCGCAAACATCTTCAATCTTGAGTTATACAACCAAACTTTTTGCCCCACTTCAAACGTTTTCTTTCTCAATTTCGCATCATGCACCTTCTTAAGTTTATCTTTATAGGCTGATGCACATTCGTACGCCTCGTCCCGAATCTCTTCTATTTCGCTTAATTGCAACTTCCTCAACTTCCCCGCCTCGTCATAATCCGCGTTAACCGTTTTAATTGCCCAATGTGCTCTATGCGCTAACTCCATTGGCAAGTGACAACCCTTACCATACACCATCCGGTAAGGCGTTGTGCCAATAGGAGTCTTGTAGGCCGTTCGATATGCCCACAATGCATCATCTAACTTACTCGACCAATCCTTCCTATCCGTTCTCACCGTCTTCATGAGAATCTCTTTGATTTGACGGTTGGACACTTCGACTTGTCCACTTGTTTGCGGATGGTAAGGTGTGGCAACTCGGTGGTTCACGCTATACCTTTTCAATAATTTCCCGAAATTGAAGTTCTTGAAATGCGAACCACCATCACTTATAATAACCCGCGGGATTCCAAAGCGAGAAAAGATGTTGGATTGAACAAATTTACAAACAACCGAATGGTCGTTTGTTCGTGTTGCAATAGCCTCAATCCACTTCGAGACATAATCCACCGCTACCAAAATGTATAGGAAGCCATTCGAATTCGGGAAGGGACCCATAAAATCTAGCAAATTCACACGCATCCTTGAAAATGGTGGGCCAATAAAACCCACATGAAAGAACCCGATAGCCTGTTTTGTGCCCACTAAAATGACCCCCACAAGCGGACGAATGGGCATGAGTCAAGATTTCCAACACTTCCGTTTCGGGCACACACCTTCGTATAACTTGATCCGGTCCGATCTTGAAGACATCCGGTTCATCCCAAATGTATTGCTTCACTTGGACCATGAATTGTTGTCGACGCTTTTTGGTCCAATGACTTGGGATGGCACCCGTGGCTAAATAGTTGACATAATGAGCATACCACGGTGCAACGAAAGTGGAAATGGCTAAAAGTTGCTCATCGGGAAAACTTTCATTGATTTCACTCACATCATCGGTTCCTTCCACCGGAATCCGAGACAAGTGATCCGCTACTACATTCTCACTTCCCTTTTTGTCTCGGATTTCTAGATCGAACTCTTGTAACAATAACACCCACCGAATTAATCGAGGCTTCGCGTCCTTTTTCTCCATCAAATACCAGACCGCACTATGATCCGAATAAACCACCACTTTGCTCCCCCAAATATACGAGCGAAACTTATCCAAAGCATACACCACCGCTAGTAATTCCTTCTCGGTTGTGGTGTAGTTAAGTTGTGCTTCGGATAAAGTTTTACTTGCATAGTAAATCACCACCTGCTTTCTATCAACCCGTTGACCCAAAACTACACCAATAGTGGTGTCGCTTGCATCACACATTATCTCGAACGGCTTTGACCAATCCGGTGGTTGCAAAATAGGAGCTTTGACCAAGTGCTCCTTCAAAACAGTGAAAGCTTGCATACACTCGTTAGTAAAATCAAATGGGACATCTTTTAATAACAAGTTGCATAAGGGTTTGGTGATAACACTAAAACCCTTAATGAAACGTCTATAAAAACCCGCGTGTCCCAAGAATGACCTTACCCCCTTAACATTTTTCGGAGGTGGCAAAGATGATATTACCCGTATTTTTGCCGTATCCACCTCCATCCCCCTTTCAGAAATCACATGACCCAACACAATGCCCTCTTGCACCATGAAATGACTTTTCTCCCAACTTAGCACTAAAGTTTTCTCAACACATCTTTTTAACACTTTTTGTAATTCATTGAGACAAGCATCAAAACTAGTGCCAAAAATGGAGAAGTCATCCATAAATACTTCGAGCGACTCTCCAACCATGTCCGAGAAAATACTCATCATACATCGTTGGAAGGTTGCCGGAGCATTGCACAAGCCAAATGGCATTCGCCTAAAGGCAAAGGTGCCATATGGACAAGTGAAGGTGGTCTTGTGTTGGTCATCCGGGTGTATGGCGATTTGGTTGTAACCCGAATACCCGTCTAAAAAACAATAGTATTTTTGACCCGATAGTTTTTCAATAATTTGATCAATGAATGGTAGCGGGAAATGATCCTTAGAAGTGGCGGCATTCAATTTCCGGTAGTCAATACACACACGCCACCCGGTAACCGGTCGGGTGGCAATTTGTTCACCACTTTCATCTTTGACTACTTAAATGCCGGCCTTCTTAGGCACAACTTGGGTGGGACTCACCCAAGCACTATCCGAAATTGGATAAATAATTCCCGCATCCAACCATTTAATTACCTCTTTTTTAACTACCTCCCGTAGGTTCGGATTCAATCGCCTTTGAGCCTCTCGTGTCGGCTTCGCATCTTCAGTGGTAATGATCTTATGCATGACAATGGATGGACTAATTCCTTTGAGGTCGGCAATTGTCCATCCAATAGCTCCCTTGTTATCTTTTAAAACATCCAACAATGCTTGCTCTTGTGCCAACTCCAAATTAGAGGCAATAATGACCGGTAAAGTGTCATTATCCCCTAAAAACACATACTTCAAGTGGCTAGGCAAGTCTTTGAGCTCCAACTTTGGCGGTTCCTCCAATGATGGTTTCGTACCCGAATCGATCTCCGCCGGTAAACCTTCAAATTAATGAGTCCATGGCGGTCTACCTTCTTTCAACGCCATCGCATCTTGCTTTTCCTCTTCAACCCGGAGTGCATAAGCATGTACCTGTTCAGAAAAATCACACAGGCAAATATCCAAACCATCCTCCTCATACTCATGCGGGTTACATCCGTCAACTATATCTGCCATGAAACACTCATCAACACCATTAGCATTAGAATTGTTAGTAAAAACATTCAAACGCATTTTTCTATTTCCAAAAGCCATATCAACTGTACCAAATCTACAATCGATAATAGCATGTGCGGTGCTCAAAAATGGCCGACCCAAAATTATATTTTGTTGTTGCTTAGCCGATGAGTAATCCAAGACTAAAAAGTCAACCGGGTAGTAAAACTCATCAATTTTTACAATTACATTTTGGACCATACCCCGAGGTAGCTTATGAGACAAATCGGCCAAAACAACCGTTGTCTCCACCCTTGCTAACGGACCAAAGTAATATTGGTCATATAAGCCCCCCGGTAAAATGCTAACCCCGGCTCCAAGATCTAGCAACGCCTTAGCCATTTGAAAATTACCAACTTGTATATTAATAAATGGCGTGCCCGGATCTTGGAGCTTAGGAGGAAGTTCCCCATTCAAAACCGCACTCACTTGCCCAGTTAAATCCACCCGCTTAGGCACTTTCTTTTTGTTTTGCCTTTTTTGTGTACATAATTCTTTTAAAAATTTTGCATAAGCGGGGACTTGTTTTATTGCATCGAGGAGTGGGAGATTTATTTTCACTTGTTTAAACATGTCCCACATCTCTTCTTTTTGGGGACCTCTCGACACAATAGAATTTTTCTTTCCCGGGTCGAGTAAGGCCGATGGAAACGGGACTTGACTCGGTTCACCCTCAACTTTTTCATTCTTTTTGTTTTCACCCAAACCCGGTTTTTTAACAATTGTTTCTTTTGGTTTAACCGGTGAAACTTCATCATCAGTTTCATTACCCGTGACATCCTCAACTACCCCCTCAACCAATTCGGGTGACAAATTGGCTTTGAACTCTTTTCCACTTCTTAAAACACTAACATGATTAATATTAACGTTACCTCGTGACGAACCATATGAAGGGTTTACCTTAGTGTCGCTTGGAAGTTGACCCTTACTTTTCTTCAATTCAGCCACATCGGTTGCTAATTGACCCATTTGGGTTGTTAGTGATTGGATGCTTTTGTCACGAACCTCATCCTTTTGCATTCGAACTTCATCGAGTTGGTTCCGTTTTTGCATCTCCATTTGCATGCTCTTTAGCATCTCCATCATCTCGTTTCCACCCGAGGACCCCCCTTGTTCTTGACCCGTTTGGTATTGTTTTTGATAGCCTTGGTTTGTTTCCGCCTCGGTATCCACCTTGGTTATTGTAAGATTGGCGTGAACCAAAGTTACCTTGGCTACCTTGAAAGTTTGGGTTGGCTTGATTTGAAGGGTTCCCGTACCGAAAATTCGGGTGATTCCTCAATCCGGGGTGGTAGGTATTAGAGTTCATGTTGTTGTAATTCCTACCACCTCCTCCTTGACCTTGACCTTGAACCGCATGGACTTCTTCGTATTGCCCTTCCAACATCCCTTGGCAATTTTCAGCCGCATGACCTATTTCATTACACAAAGCACAAACATCATAAATTTGGTTAGTAGTTTGAACATTACCATCATCTATGGCGTGCACTTGAGGTCGGGTAGTGGCCGGTCGGGCTCTTCTTGAGGCTTGAGCTTTCCTCTTTGATGTAGTTGCCATGCTTTCCAAGAACTCCCAATCATCGTTCTCATAATTTGTTCCAAAAGTCCCACCGGTAATAGACATCAAATCACGTGCATCTTCGGCACTCAACCCCTTGTGAAAGGCATTCATCAACTCCCACAATTCAATTCCATGGTGAGGGCAATTCTTTATCATCATATTGAAGCGTTCAAACGCCTCGTGAAACATCTCACCATGTTATTGTTGGAAGCTTCTCAACCCCTTTCTTGCATCGTTAGTCTTTTGGGCGGTGTAAAACTCATCCAAGAAAGTTTGTTGCATCTCCCCCCATGTATATATGGATGCCGAAGGTAACGTGTAAAACCATTTCTTCGCCTTATCTTCCAAAGAAAATTGGAATAATACCAATTTGATATCGTCGGCCGAAAACCCTTGACTCCCAAGAGTGTTGCAAATCGATTCATAAGCCTCTAAATGAAAGTAAGGCTCCTCCGTTGCCAACCCCTTGTACTTTGGTAAACTTTGCAAAGAGTTGGTCCTTACCTCAAATGTTCGCCCTTGATCATTATGCGGAATGACTACCGGTGAAGGGTTTTGAGTGATTACCGACCGAAAATGTGCTTCGATGCCTCTCACATTTTCTCTAAGGTGTCTCCTTGGTACACCAAACCTACCCCTTGGGCGAATAGGACCCATTGGCCTTGGTACATGCCCTTGTGGTGCATTTGGTTGTTGAAATTACTGTTGCGGCATCGGTGGGCGTTGAATTGGCCTTTGGAATTGTTGGACATTTGGTTGTACATTTTGTGGCCGAATTTGTTGCAATGGGATAGGATGTTGCATCGGTGGCCCTTGTGGTCTTGGCCGAATGTGTTGTGGTACGAGTTGTTGTTGTTGTGGCATTCCACCAACACTTGCCATCCCTTGAGATTGACTTTGAACATATCCAAAGTCTCCTTGATCACCATAACCCCCGTAAAAATATCCATCCTCATCATAACCCTCAAATTCTTCAAACCCTTCGTCATACCCATCTCCTTGAATTCCTGACGATTGCCCAAATGGAATGTTTGAATATTGAAAACCCGCTTGGTTCGATGGTCTAAATGTTGAAGCATGAACAATCGTTGAGTTTGGTCCTATGGTATGACCTGAATATGATGGACCCGCACCCGGAAAGAAATGGGATAATGGTGGTATAGTAGTAGAAGGGTTAAATGTGATGGTTGGTTCTTCTTGGGTAGTAATGGGTTGTGTTGTGTTGGTTGGTGTAGTGTCATGAGGTGGAGTAGGAATTGTAGTGGAATTTGGTATAGTTGTGTTTGGTGATGGTTGTGTGGAAGTAGGTATAAATGATGAGGTCGTTTGACCCGTTGTAGGTGGAATTTGTGAATCAGCCATGATGTTTCTCGGTGTAATGGGTGAAGTGGGTGAACCAATGATTCGGTTTTCTCGTAATAAAACCCTGTTTTGCCTTAGCGTTCTTTCGATTTCCGGATCAAATGACAATGGTGACGCTTTGTGAGAGCCTCTAGTATGCATGCACCTGTAGAACCTGCACACTAAACACACCAGTGTAAACCCGAAAATAACAAAACAAAACTAATAAACTGACACACGTTGCGCACTACTCCCCGGCAACGGCGCCAAAATTTGACGTGATGTCGTGGTCACAATCAAATTTAATCCCAAAAACAACTATAGATAGTGGTAATAGGGTATCGAACTCAGGGAGTATGTGGAAAGTATGTCGATTGTATAGCTTTGCACATAAACTAAAATTAGACTAAAATGCAGAAATTAAAACTCAGTGATTTAGATTGTTGTTTTGGAAAACTAAATTAATAACTAAGAGCAAATTGAAATTGGTTGTTTAACAGATTAGGAAAACAATGACCATCTTAGGATTCAGTTTCTTTAAACAATTGTGTGTAATTCCAACTAGAAAGAGTTACATAGACATAACTCGTGTATAGATAATTGTTGTGATAAAAGGGAACAAAGTACTCGGATTAGATAACACGAGGTTGTTTCCCGATGACCAATTAATCAATAACTAACCCTAACCCTTCCCGTGATATCTCGATTGCCAACAGCACCAAGAACGTACGATTGAGACTAGAAATTGCAATACCAATTAACACGCTACAAACAATTATGCATACACCATGATAAACAAGCAAACACAAGTTATCATTCTAGAAATTCAGAAATAAACACACAAAAGTTCAAAGGAAACCTGCACCTAAGATGATCACCGAAAGTTCTAGCCACTCATAGCTTGGTGAATCATCATAACAAGCAATTCAATGTTCATACAAATCGAAAACACAAACCGAATGTTAGGAATTGTTTAGCACCAAGCCTAGACAGCCAAAATCGCCCCCAAAGTGTTTCACCAACGTCCAATCATGAGGAATGATGAAAAGACACCATAAAACTAACTTTAATGTGACAGTTACAATTTTTCCGTCAGACTCCACCGTAAATTACGGTATCACCGTAATTTACGGTGAATTTCAAATTGTTACGGCCCAAAGAGACTGCCTTACGGTGGAGACCAAATGACTTTCAGGTCCACCGTAAATTACGGTGGGACCGTAATTTACGGTGGAAGCCTGAATCTTGTGTTTTGTTCTTCTTTTGCTCCGCACCTCCAACCCGTTCGACTCGAGAGCTTCCAAAGCTGCATTTTTCCTCTCTTAAAGCCTCCAAGCTGTACCTGAGACATAAACAACAGTAGTTACCTAATTCAAGATAATTACGCACATAAATGGGGGATAAACTTGTGTTTTAGCATGCAAAGGGTTGTCCAACGGACCACCCGTCAATTACCGGTGGGGAGTATCGTGACGTAGTTGAGATCATCATAGTCAAACAACACAATATATAAATGCACAGCGGAAGCAAAAGATAAATATATCACAATCCGAATATAAAGTAATATCAAGTATTACAACGGAAAGTAAAGGATCCATAGGCGGATCTTAAAACTTAAACATTGTTCAACAGACTTTAGACGCCTAGAACTTGCAAGATTCCTTATTAACGCCCTGAGCTTCCAGACAATTACGTTCAGTACCTGTCACTTAACCTTTTTGGAAAACACGTCAGTTTACACTGGTAAATACAATTAACCGACTCATTTAAAAAGGTTTAATAAAATTGATTTGGATGAACAAGGCACAACATATCTTTTATAACTTGGGACAATTATATTATAATCTTGTATATAGATTTACATGTTCGTTGTGCGTTCAGGGCCCGATGTAGAAACCGAGTCAAGATTAACAGACACGCCACAAGTATAGGCCCACAAGAGAGTGAGATACCATTTCCCTTATGCACTGTCAGGGGTATGCCTACACCTCGTGCATAAGACGTGGCCATTTTATAATACAATGATGTCAAGGATATCCGGGACATGGTCCTTAACCCCTAAAGGCTTTTATTTCAAACAATACAGATTAAAGCGGGTTACCTCAATAATTTAATCACAATACGACTAAACATTCAATACCCGACCAAGCGGTATTATTATTATAATACCGTATCCCAAGCCCGTATAGGGAAAATAAGTTAAAAGTATTTACCTGAGCTAGCAAATGCAATTTATACTCAGCCATATATTCTAATCAGCAAGCACAAGTACTTCTACGGGGGCTCTCAATCTGGAACGAAGGTTTTATTAACCCATTAGATTCCTAACGGGTCTTATTTAAGTCGTAACTTGGACCGGTTAGTTTTAAGGAAAGGTTTACGGTTCAAAACGCATGATTAAGCGAAGACCGGAATAGAAGGTGATTTAGACCCGACAAGTTCGAAGACTTGCATAATATGGGTAATCTAAACACATTCTGGATTTTGAGATACAACCGATAAGGTTTGACCCATTTCGGCTAATTTATGCAAACTAGTTACATAAACTGGACCGAACGTGTAAGAAGCGTAACGGGTAATCATAAGAGTCCTATACAGGTTTCCAAAGTTAATATGCCTTAAATATGTTGTGATATCTGTAGGATACCTTCCATTATGCCCAAAACGAGTTTAATCTCAATATAAGCCCCGTAGGGGTATTTTGGTCATTTAAAAGATTATAAAAGAGATTAATTTTAAATTCTGAGACTCTGGTCTGAAATAATCAGTAAAACAACTTAATTTAATAGGTCATATCAGTTGGTGATAAGTCTTATATGACAAAAATGGTTTTAAACCTATACTAGGTGTTTAATACGCGTAAAAAGCCATTTTAAGCAATTTCCGGGTTATACAGGAAATCTGAGTTTTCTGATCAGGTTATAAAGTTCAAAATACTTCATTTATTATATAAAATCAGTAGCAATTGGATTGGTGTCAAAATACTATGTAGAACTCATTTTATAAACAAAAAGGGTATATTCGGTATTTACCGAATTAATGCCATAACCTTAGGTTACGAGTAGGTTAAAAATAATTAAAAAATCTTTAAAAATCCCAAAATATTATATTACATCGGTGGGTAAAAGGTTTGGTGTCAAAGTTTGAGTTTAGATAGGCTTTATGCTAATGACGCCGTTTAATTACAAAAAGGCGTTCTAATTACGCTTATGAGCATAACTCCTAATCTAGACTTCCAACTGATGTGAAAATTTAGGGACATGATTATAATTCAGTAATAAAGATTATTGTCCTTTCACATTTCTAAAATTCTCGTTTTATGGTCATAAGGGCATTATGGTCAACTTTAGGCATTTAACGGAAACGTGTAAACGAATCGGACAATCAATGAACCAACCACAGAGGGTTACACTAACATGTAACTTGTACTAAGGAAGCTCTAAGGCATTTCCAAATCCATCTAAATCGGGTCAGAACTGAAGTCAAAGCAAAAGTCAAAGTTTTGCGACTTTCGGTTCCGAACCGGTCCTAAACTGAAAATTGTCGGATCAAACATGTTTAGACATGTTCTTACATTAATTACTAAGTTATAAGAGTAATAAAACAGGTTGCAAAGCTTCTACATTGTTAATTATGCGTAAATCCGCAAATTAAGATCCCGTGGACTTTTTATAAACAACTTTGACCCGACAATTGATCTAGTTAGAGCGGGAATCAGAGGGTGCCCTTTTTAGGGTTTATTGCCCACATAATTACCAACTTATAACTACCTTCAATTCGACTAATCACTGGACCATTAATGATTAATCGCTAAGTCAAACGTTAATTACGTCGGTTTGACTTTTAAGCTATAACTAAGTAAAAACTCAACTAAGAAAGGTTAAGCATACTTACTAAGGTCTAATGCACGACCAGAGAGGCTTAGAGAAGGCTCTTGAGCTCCAGAGATGATCAGAAGAGGAGTTGGGAAAGAATGATCAAAGTTTGTGTTGGTGCACTACATCTGCTGATTACGTCTTGTATCGAGTCATAGTCTTAGATTGTTAGATCTGGGCACAAAATACGAGAAATAGTGAAATTGTATAGGTTTTAGATGGTTGGATCGCTTTTTAGGTCATTTAGTGTTTGGGCCGCTCGAACGGACACATTCTGGATCGCTCATATGTAAATTGCCCTGGACCGCTCGAGTGACTGCTTGGACCGCTTATTGGGCCTGTCAAATAAGCGGTTCCAGAACTCTATAAATACCCTATGAGCGATTTCATTTGTAACGTGTTGTTGAATCTCGTACCGAAGTGCTGTCGGATCGAGAACTGTATGTAATTGCTGTCAAATCAATAGAGAAAGTGTTTAAAGTGAATTGCAAGCTATTCCTACGTTGATTACTTGTTTTCCGCACCTGTAATTGACGAAAACGCCTCTGATCGACTCTTTCGGGTCGCGATACGATCCTACAAGTGGTATCAGAGCTTCAGGAGGAGGAGTTCTACAGAGAATAGCTGGAAATCGTCAAAAATTCTGTCTTCTACACCTTCTTTTTGAGATTCCGACACTTTTAACGGTCGATATTTGCTGAAAATCTCAGGGATTGTGCACGATAGTATAAAGTCAAACCCTTGAAAGTTTGGAACCAAAATTCAAAGGAAAAATAGGTCCGATTGATGATTCTCTTATTCGGACAGTTTTGGGCCGCTCGTAATTAGTTGTTCTGGACCGCTCATTTGGACGTTTGTGGACCGTTTATTCGAACAATTATGGACCGTTTATTCGAACAATTATGGACCGCTTATTCGATCGGATGACATGGTCCGCTCCAAATTAACTTTGTGAACCGCTCGGTTGGTCACAACTTGAACCGCGTATTCGGACATTGTGTGAACCGCTTATTCGGACGTAGTTAAATCGCTCGATCGAACATCAATGGACCGCTTATTTGAACAAGTCCGGCCCGCTTATTTGGACCCATCCGATTCGCTTATTTGTTCCTATTGGACCGCTTTTGTGACCGATTGAACATTTTGTCCATTTTTGTGTATACTTGATATTCAAGTTCGCTTTTAAGGCTGTGTGTAATATTTTGTGAAAACTTGAAAATGGATGAAGATTTCTATAACGCATTCGCTACTTCAAGTACTCCACTCACCGCTATTCAAACCACAATGCTAGTAAACGAAACAGGAACGATGCAAAAGCCTCCCAAGTTAATGAACATCGAAGAATATAAGGGTTGGGAAGGTCGGTTTGAAAATTGGGTGCAAGCGAATTATCTTGATGCTTGGGAATGCGTAGAAACAAAGTATGTTCGACCATTGAACGATGATGAAGAACCAGTTCCAATCAAAGATCTTAGAGATGATGAGAGGAAGAAGTACAAAAATGAGAAAATGATGCTAAGTCTTCTTCAACAGGCAGTCAAAGAAGATATCATGGTTCTTTTACAGCATAATGGAACATCTTATTCGATTTGGAAAGCTTTGCGATCAAAGTTTAAAGGAAGTGAGGAGATGGTTAAAAGTAAGAAGTCGCTTCTAAAGAAAGAATTTGATCTCTTTCGTGGGTTAAAGAATGAGAGTACACGTGAGATTATTGAACGATACTGTAACTTGCTTGCAAATATGAAAAGATTGAGTATTGAAAAGAGTAATGAGGAGTTGATCGACAAACTTGCTGATGCATTACCGTACGAGAGTTGGGGCACATATTTGATGATGCTCAGAAACAAGAAAGGTTTTAGCAATCTGACGCTCAGTAAGTTCATCGAAAAGATTGAAGCTCAAGAAATGGAACAGAGGAAAGTGATTAGAATGAAAGACTTTGATGGTGAACAAGACATCGGGTTATATTATAAAGCTGGGGTAAATGAGAAATCATCAAATCTATCTCCAAAGATTGTTACTGGTATGAGTGCAAAAAGTGTGTCTGAAAGTCCATCATTTGGATCAAGCAGCAAAACCAGTTTTACTTCATTTCCATCATTTGATCCAAACATCTCAGCAACTAAGAATGGGAGAAAATTACAGTGTAACATTGTATTGAATCTTGAGAATGATCAAGATTATTCTGAGGAAATTGCCAAAAACCAAATGTCTTTATTAGGAATGGTTTTGGAATCTTACACTTGTTTTGTTGTAGGTCGTATCGGCAATCCAATGTTAACCAAAGAAGATTACGACCAGATAGATGCTGAAGAGATGGAACTGATGGGCATAAAGTGGTGTCTGGCTAGTGTTTTACGGAGAGCTGAGAAATTCAAACAAATCACGGGGAGAGATGATCTTCGTGATGCGAATGTTTCTACTTTAGGTTTTGACAAATCTAAAGTCACTTGTTTTCGGTGCAGGGAAAAGGGACACTTCAAGAGAGAGTGCACAAACCGAGAAACAAGTGGAGCTCAAAATCCGTTCAACAACAACAATGATTATTATCGGAAAGCTATCTATCACCAAGTCGGTCAAACATCTCATCAACAAAAACATCAAGCTCAGACTGCACATGTAAGAGATGTGGTTGAAGATACAGGAAAGAGAGCTTGTGTGAGCAGTTATGATTGTGGAAAAAGAAGTGATGGTAGTGCTTTGATAATTGATCAAGATGATGAGAGGTTACCAGAAGGTTTTAGCTGGGCAAATTTTACTTGGGATGATTACATTCCTGATCAAACCACAGCGTACACTGCTTTTACAGCATAGATTGTAGATGATAGTGATGATGATGATACAGAGTATTGGGCGAGAAAATACAGAGAAGATATGAAGTTGCTTGCTGAGAGTGACAGTGAAGATGAAAGAGCAAAGAAGAAAAAGAAAAAGATCAAAACGCCGGTGAGTAGTAATGATGAAGAAATACCGGTGATGAAAAGGCAAACTGTGAAAGAAGTGCCTAAGTTCAAGGTTGAAGAAGATGTTGATGCGAAAGAGGTTCCGGTGAAGTGTGAAAACTGTGAGATTGTGAAAAAGCAGAACAGCACGTTGATTTACAACTTAAACAGTCTGAAGGAGTCATATGATGTGCTGAACAAGACAATGAATCAGTACAATCAAACAAGTGAAGAATAAGCAGTTGCTATGAAGACACTTCAGGGAGCGTTTATGACAAAACAAAAAGTTGTAAACAATTACATTGAAAAGTGTGCTGCTTTAGAACAAAAGCTTGAGCTGCAACGAATCGAAACGGAGAGAGTTAATCGTTTATTAAAGAGTTACTCATGTACTTCCTATGTGATTGACAGAATCTATCCTACAGTTGAAAGCATGAAGGTCTGGGAAGAAGATGAGATAACTGAAGAAAAAGCAGCTGAAGTTAGTGTTGAAGAAAAGATTGCTGACAAGAAGAAGAGTGACAAGAAAAAGGATACTGAAAAGACGTCATCTGGTAAGAAGCAAGGTGTTAGTTATAACAGATGTCCACCTCCACTGGAAAACGGATATTTACCTAGACATCCTAACGATGAAAGAGTCAAAAAGGCCATAAATTTACAGTGGGAGTCAGAGTCGTCAGTCAATCTGCCAGAAAGTATTGATGTTGTGTTTACATCATCTGACACTGATCAACAGTCTCAATTAATGAAGAAAGTTGTGGATCATGTGTTAGATAGTGATGACAGTGACGAGTCAAAGTCGGAGTTCGCGTCAGAGTCAAAAACTCCGGTGCAAACAGAAAAACAGGGAAAATTAGTTTATGATAGAAAATTCCTGTTATCAAAGTCTAATTTGGATGATGGGTTGTTTAAAGTTGCTTATACTTTGAATAATTCGGACAAATTATATTCTGATGAGGAATTTCCAATAAGAGGTGTCAAAACTGAATTGATTAAAAAAAATATGAAAAACCCAAAAACATGATAAAATTGAAAAATGAGTTCTTGTTGCATAAAAGAGGAAATGATAGTACATCAGTGGACTATCACAACATGCTAAAGAATTGGAAAGTTAAAATGTGATAAACGATCTTACTGCGGATGTGTCAGTAGATTTTCACACATTTAGTAAGTTGAAACGAGATATAAACCTAAATCAAACTTACTTAATTCGTGGGTAACTATTCTTGGATATATGGGTAACCCCCGAAATCTTGTTTGAAAGGTCCCGTATTCTGAGATACTAGGTCTTTATACTCAGTGATATCTGGGGTATTATCCCGGGACTTCTGCTGTATGGAAGTACTGACCTAGTCCCCGGATAATGCTTTTCGCAAAATGCTTGAAACATAGCGCCGCCCTCAGCAAATCGATTAAACAATAAAATTGATAGTCATTGCTGTTGTAAAAAAAGATCCTCTAAAGGGGACCCACCAAAAGTCGAGCCGTCATCTCTCTGCTGAACGGAAGTTCTGACCTGAGCTCTCACGGTTTCGCATCTACCCCTTTACAGATATCATCTGTGGTATACTCACCTGTAAGACTGAATATTTGGGATCTGGATACAGGAGTATATTCAAGTGGAGTGATACACAATTAAGTTTAAGTCTCTAAAACACTAATATCGTATCTCGAATCAATTGAAATTTGTGTGAAGATTTAAGTGGACAAACATACTGACAATCTAGGTAAATTGTTTAGAACTTAAAATGTTTAAAGCTTAACGGTGTTGGGGATTTGTCTCAAAAACTGATATGATCCTCTTGCACGAGCTCACAAAAATATTGTCTGTAAATATTTCATTTTCTGCATTTTATTTTCTTTCAGAAAATTCCAAAAAGATTTTCAGTGAGTTTTAGCATAAATTTTGAAAAATTCAAAAAGATTTTCGACAACTGATGTTGAATTGCTGATTTTCATAATTCCGAGTGCTAAACATGATGAGCAATACTTGAGGGGGAGTGTTTGTGTGATATTAAATGTTTTCATAATCCAACCTTTCAAGTGGTTCATCATAATCTGTGTTTGTTTTGAAGGAAAGTCTGAATTGGTGCAGATTTATATGTTTGAAATATATATGTAAAAGAAATTTACTTTGAGGTAGAGTTTATGCAGGAGAGCCAGACAACAATCCTGAAGATGTTGCTGAAGTTCACAGGAATACCAGCAAATCGAGAGGGGGAGTCTGAAGATAGAGAGAGAAATGCCCAATGACTGATCAAGACTGAAGATGTGAAAACACGGCATTGTTGTGACTGGATAGTCGACTCCATCAACATCTGAGGGGGAGTCTGTTGGTGCACTACATCTGCTGATTACGTCTTGTATCGAGTCATAGTCTTAGATTGTTAGATCTGGGCACGAAATACGAGAAATAGTGAAATTGTATAGGTTTTAGATGGTTGGATCGCTTTTTAGGTCATTTAGTGTTTGGGCCGCTCGAACGGACACATTCTGGATCGCTCATATGTAAATTGCCCTGGACCGCTCGAGTGACTGCTTGGACCGCTTATTGGGCCTGTCAAATAAGCGGTTCCAGAACTCTATAAATACCCTATGAGCGATTTCATTTGTAACGTGTTGTTGAATCTCGTACCGAAGTGCTGCCGGATCGAGAACTGTATGTAATTGCTGTCAAATCAATAGAGAAAGTGTTTAAAGTGAATTGCAAGCTATTCCTACGTTGATTACTTGTTTTCCGCACCTGTAATTGACGAAAACGCCTCTGATCGACTCTTTCGGGTCGCGATACGATCCTACAGTTTGCAAACAATGGGGCTTTATATAGTGTTCTTGATTGCTTAAGATCATCACAAATCATGCTATACATGATCCCTGATGATTAACAAGTGCCCCTAAGGCCTAAGGATTAATTTAGGCAGCTCTTGGAAGTGTTTAAGGGCCATATATGTCGTTTACATGGGCTGAACAGGCAACAGATCACTTTTCTGCATCTGGGTGTGCCAAGCGGCCCGCGTAAGTGTCTCCCTGGGCTTACGCGGCCCGCTTGAGGGTGGTGGTCAGGTTACACAAGTTTTTCAGTTTGCACCCTTGGCTCTTGGTTCATCGAAAGGTCAACCACACTTTGTTTCTTGCATTTTGAGCCCCTCTTATTGACTTATAAGGGGTTCATGAATTATACCCACTTTGTTAAGTTCTTGGTCACCTCATGTTACCCGAAAAGTCCTAATTTTCAACGTTGACGCTTTAACCCCTCGTATACGAATTTGATCATAACTTTTTCATACGATAACGAAACTTTATGAGATTTTTATCGTGCATTCTAGTGAGCATAATTAATCGTTACAAAGCTTCGGGTTTGCTAAAAAGGTCATTCAAAGGTATACTTTAAACATGTTGACACATTTAACCCATGTATTTTGTAATCTCTCACTTTCTTTCATGTTTAGCTTCGTATGATCCATGATTTATTCGTTTGAAGGTATGAGCATCTTGTAGGGTTACTGTAAAGTATATTTATCCCTTGTTGACATTCTGAACCCTTATATTCCCATGCTTTCCATGTTTGTCAATTTTAGTCCCTCTAGAGTATACTTTCACACGTTCAAACTTATGACACGTGTCAATACATTATAGGACGTGAATTTTCGAGGTGTTACATCCTCACCCTCTTAAAAGAAATCTCAACCTCGAGATTTGCTAAATGATGGAAGTACTTTTTGTCACATAATGGACTTAACTTCTATAACATACCTGGAGTCCTCCCAAGCTCCAAAAGTGACTCCTATATTAGGTACATGTATCTGATGTGCGTGAAGTGTGTTATTTTTAGATGTATATTTTAAGCCCTTTTTACACTTTTAGCCAAGTTTTAAATTTATAAAACACGATATTTACTAACACTAAACACACATATGGGCAAGTGCACCCATCGTGGACGTAGTATAGTGTTGGTAAGATACCGAGGTCGTCCAAGGACACAAGAGCTTTTAGTACCGGTTTATCCTCAACGTCTAACCAAATCAAAATGTTAGAAAAGATTTTTAAACTAAGAAAATAAAAACAAACTAAATGCTGAAAAATAAAATAAAAGTAAAAACAGATAGACAAGATGAATCACTTGGATCCGAATCGTGTATTAGTATAACCTTTGATTATTTTTGCACTTTTGCACTTGTTTAAGAGATTATCTTAGTTATTGTAGTAGGCCCCTCTTTCGAAGGCGACGTTACCCTCAACCCAGTAGTTTGAGTCAGCAAGGATACAATCCTAAAGGGTCGGATTATTGAAAGATAATGAATTAAGTTATTAATGCAAATTATGGTAGGCCCCTCTTTTGGAGGTGACGTTACCCTCGACTAAGTAGTCTGAGTCAGCAGGGATACAGTCCTAAATAGCCGGGTTATAGTATTAATAGTAGTTAACTTATGAGGGGGTCAAAGAGTTTGGATACCCGCCATCCAATACCTATGGGCATTGAAGGAGATCCTACTAAATTTGACCCAGGTCCCTTGCAGGGCCTCTAAACGCTGAACAAGGGCAAGACCCTTACCAAACCGTCCCCTTAACCCCCGACCAGGTAGCCAACATACCTCCATATAGACCGTGGAGATATGAATGGTGAAAATCTTTTATTTTATATAGACAGTAAAATAATGCCAAGACACCACGGACAAACGATAAGGAAAAGTCACCTTCAACATAAGCAACTAGTTATTAAAGTCACTAATACAAAACCAAATAAAAAGTGCAAAAGATTAAAAATAAAAAGTATTATACTAAACACTTGTCTTCACCAAGTGATGTAAGAGACTTAGGCAAACATGGCCTTGATTGTCAAGAACTCTTACGATCAATCTTGGATCCCGAGACGACTCACACACTCTATGATGGACAATGGATGATGGTGGTGGATGATGGTGTTGTGATGGTGGTGGGTGGTGGATGAAGTGTGAGAGAGGTGGTGTGCCAAGGGATGAGTTGCAATGAAACCAAGCACTCCTATTTATAGGCTGAACAGAAGGCTGGGCACGGCCCCGTGTTCGCTGGGCATGGCCCCGTGCCTGTCTGACATTCTCTCTCTTCATTAATTGTAATTCGCAATTACAATTAATGCGCCTGCAGTACTTTCGCCACGCCCCCGTGTTCGCTGGGCACGGCCCCGTGGTGGGTAATAGAAGCTTCTATAGGTTTGTCTTTTCTGCTGCTTCTTGGGCACTGCCCCGTGCTGGCTGAGCACCCGGCGTGTTCAGTCTTCTGCCTTCTCTGTTTTGCTTGGGAGGATGCTGTTGAGGGGTCGGGCAATCCACTTATGTTCCTTTTCTTGTATTTATGTTAGATTTAGCTGCCTTTTTGCTTCTTTTGTTAATTTGAGCTCATTTAATCCTGAAAATACAAAAGGAAGACAAAAACACTCTTTTTCCAACATTAGTACTTAAAAAGGGTTAGTTTTATGCCTTATCTGATGTAATTTATATGTTGCATTTTACACACATCAGTATCCTTTTGGAGCTTCTTAACCTGTCGATCCTCAATCGATACATGATGCTCATTACATCATAGATCTGCATATCATTATGTGATAGTGCTTCTTGACTTATTGGCGAAACACATCCTTCAGTCACTAGTGTGCAATGTATGGCGAGCTCCGCCAAGCTCCTTAAATAGGTTTTAGCTTATAAGCTACTTAATCTTGATACACTCGAATCCTTCGAATGACTTTATATATACTCAGAGCTTAACTAGCCTGATAATTTAACAAATTGGCACACCCTTCCTGGTGATATCTTTTGTTGAACCTTATTCCTTAACAAGAATTTAGGAGGGTTGCTACTTTCATTAATTCTTGATTTTCTGTCGAACGCTGGCAACTTATAGATGATTAGGGATTTGTATGATCTTATTTGTTGTTCCAATGCAACTTTCAGATCCTGATGATTAGACTTACCAATCTATTGTCCTATCAATAGATGTTTAACACTCCATCTTTACAAGGTCTCCAAAGGAGTAGCCTTGATGCTTATATATCAACTATTATAGAAAAGCTTATCTTAAGGTGAGATGGTTATTCTAACCACTACTTAATTAATTTTTAAGGAATAGCTAATCCTTGTCGTTAGTCGAACAAATCGACGATCCTGGGTAGCTGATGGCAAATTCTTAATTGTTGCCTAAATAGGGTTGCGGTAATCATTGCATAAGCAAAATGATCCATTTTTCTTAATTAATTATATTGAACTCTCAGAATATTGAGTTAGGCTACATGAATCCTCTATTTCAAAACTTACTTAATCATGGTTTTCGACTCTTCCAATAATGGTACTAGCTGTCTTGGAGATTTCATAATAATGCAGCCCTAAATGGGATATAAATATTAACTCTACTCGCCTCTCGGGAGGTAAACAGGGTAGTCTTAGGAGAAGATAATCAAGATACAAGGAGATTACAGAGATTTTCCAAATCTCAGGCTCCAGTTCATCCATCCTTGCTTGTGTCAATATGAGTGACACATTTACGACTCCACAGATTTAATCAAAGACACTTACTTGGAAAAACTCCATTCTGGATATCTTCTTTGAATACCACTAGTTGACTTTAGTACCATATGACCATTTGAATATCCTTGCGGTTCCATGCATTAAACCTCCATACTGATCAGGCATGGAAGCAATCTATGGAACGTATTAAGATACATCAATCCTCATATGGCGCTTTTGTCATACCATTTGGTATTCGAAATCAATAGAGATCAAAGGGATATCAATTTCATATGATGATGTACTTTATCTGGAGAGAGGGTACATTAGGACCTTATGATTGAAGATTTCTGACAGGAATAGAGGAAATAGTTCCTGTGAATTTTCTACCTGTAAGTTTTACCTTACACTTAATATATAGGGTTTTTATGAAACGTTTTAAAATCTTGCTATACTTATAGTTTATGAAGGATTTATTGGTATCCGAACCAAAATAAAAACACTTAGCATTTAAATCTCTGATAAAATGTCAAGGAATGTACCTGAGGCCATTATTTATGAACTAGCTCAGGTATTTTAGGCGCTTTCATTCTTAGGCTTTCCTTCCTTAGCCGCATTTCCTTTGACAGATTTAGGGCACGTGGTCTTGATGTGGCCTTTCTCATTACAGCCGAAGCAGACTGCATTCTTCATGTCCATGCAGTCCAACGTTTTATGTTCCCTTGATTTGCAGATCCCACAAGCCCTTGGCTGCGATTGGGATTTTGGTTCGAACCTGCACTTCCCATAATGGCGTTTCTTGCAGGTCTTGCATACTGGTTTCTGGTTGGACTTTTGTTTGATCTTCTTCATAGAGCTCTGGGAGTTATTTTCCTCCCTTTTCCTTTTTAGCTCATCTTTTGCATTTGAGGCATGAACAAGATCCTCGTTATGAGTAGGGAAATGTGGTCCTAGATAAAATTTGGAGCGAGTAGCATGGGGCTCCTTGAACTTTTTCACAGCCTTCCCAACAGATGCGTCTATCATAGTTTGAAGAACATCTTCGGAAATTCTAAGGTTCACAATCGTAGCATCATTGGCATGTGTCGCATCATTCATAACACGATCAACGGCTGTCTTATCTGGGTTTGCCATACTCGATATTGGTTCCTAACACCAATAAAACAATCTCTTAGTTGCAATCCAACAACTGCTATTCTTCATCCTGGTGGCCTTAACATATACTAACCATGGTATCTATAGACCATACAGGCTAATGCAGTACTAACATTCTTAATGAATGTTATTTAATATATATTCATCATGTTTAGCCTAGGACACGAAAGACCATCAATGGCATTTAAGGTTTGGACCTAATCCATCATCTTTTTGACAGGGAATCAAAATGTCACATCTGTCTTCATTATATTGATGAATTTTTTTTTTTTTTGGATAGCTTGAAAGCTTGCCATAAGGATATCAGAAAAGAGTGATTCCTAATAGATACAAAATATCAATCTAAGATTTGTTGGAGCGTTTTCTCGAGTATCATCGGCCAATTTCCACCTCGCATTAAATGACTGGAGTCCTAAACAGGCGGAGACAACAGTTCTCAACATTTATCATTCATTATAGAATCATATGTGCCAGCATCAAATAAATTTCTGCATAAACTGCTTGATAAGGAAAGGTACCTGCTATATATTTATCATTCTGCACCATCTCCTGGGCGTTCATCCTGAAGACTCATGCATTTGTTCTCTTGGCCTCTTCGGGCTTCTTCTGATTTCTAGGGCAGTTAGTCTTGATATGTCCCTTCTCGTTGCAACCGTAGCAGGTTGCGTCCTTCAACTTCTTGCATTCCAAGGTTTTATGTTCCTTAGACTTGCAAATCCCACAAGGTAGAGGCTGAGATTCAAATCTGCATTTCCCGAGGTGGTATTTCCTACAGGTTTCGCACCTGGTCTTCTCACCCGACTGCTGGCTGTCTTTCTTAAACCCGGAACTCTTCTCATCCTCAGAGTTCCTCTTTGTCTTCTTATCGGAGCGATGAGAATCCTCATCCTCCCTTTTACGCTTTCCATCTTCAGAGGCTTTGGCAGCCTTGTTTCTGACACATCGAGTGTAAGAGATAGCGACAGGTCTGCCGCTGACCTGAACGTAGTAGGTCTCGATGCTTTCACACTTGCCTTTATTTCTGGGGCTAGACCCCCAATGAAGCGAGCTATACGCTTTGGTTCCGGCGTGATTAAGTAAGGAACCAATTGAGACATAGTATTGAAACTTGTAAGGTATGCTTGACAATCTAAGTTTTTCATGACTAATGTCAAGAATTCAGTCTCAATTTTCTCAACTTCATGCTGAGGACAGTAACTTTCTTTGATAAGAGCAACAAACTGACCCCAAGTCATGTTGTACAAAAGGATCTTCCCCGTAGTTTGGATCAATGATCTCCACCATGCTAGAGCTTCTCCTTTAAAAGATTGTGAAACAAACTTCACAATGTCTTGCTCTGCACATCCACTGATTTCAACAATAGTGTCCATCTCATCGAGCCACGTCATGCAGTCGATGGCTCCTTCTTCCCCTGTGAAGTCTCTGGGCTTGCAGGAGACAAAATATTTATATGAGCAGGTCTTAACTGGTGCCTCTTGATGAAGCACCACCTGTCTAGGCAGGACACTCCTTTGATTTGACGAGTTATGAACATCGTCCTCCCTTGACTCACGTGATTTAGAAGGGGGCTTACTACGAGCCACAGATAGAGTCTTAGAGTGTGTACCACTTGATTCATCATACTGTTTGACGAGAGCTCGTGTAACGGCATTATCTATTAATGACTCCAGTTCCGCACCAGTTATATTAACTCTGGTAGCGTCATTATTCTCCCTCGGGTGGCTGTTGACCTCATCCGATCCAGCCATGTAGCATGATTGCTACATAAACATTGACGATGATTCATTCAGAGGTTATTATGGATTCATCATTTTCGACGATTCATCAACCATGGTAATATAAACCATACTGGTTAATTTGTTAGTTATATTTAATTAGTATTTTCATTATAATTTATCCTAGTTAAAAAACATTTAAGGATATTAAAGTGGCGCAAAAGGCCTAGTCACAAGGACTGTTTTAATTTATAAGCCATGATTTCTAAGAATCGAGGCATTACGGTTTGGACATATTTCATTACCTTTTCTTGACAGAGTCAAAGACTTCAACTGTCTTTTGTCCCTCAGGACAATAAGTATGGCCCGTAGGCATTTCATCACTTATGGATGTTTATAATATGATCATCTTCATTTGATGATATTAGTCAAGATCGCATTGATCATACAAACTATTATGCTTGGACGTAGTCCAACATCTTTAGACGGGGGTCAAAGACCACCACTGACGTTGTCTTATCGGAAAACAAGTTTGGCCCGTAGGCACTTCATCACTAATGGATGTTTATAATATGATCATCTTCATTTGATGATTTAAGCCATGATTTCTAAATCACTAGGCGAGATAAGGGTTTGGAATTTCCCAATATAAAGATGACAAGTGTGATTTTATCGCATCACTGTTGTCAGGAGTGTTGACATGTTTTCGGATGTTAACAAGAATCTGAATCTCTTTTAAACAGGTTTTACCATCATAGCTAGGTCTTTAATGACATTCAAGCTAGGTTTTACCCCTTTAAGATTATTTCAATATATATACTGTTAAATCAATTATGAAAAGGAATAATAATTTGATTTATTTCATATATTATTTTCATAAAATGATAAAAATGAAATTCAGATAAAATATTCAAATGATTTTAAAAGGAGTATATAATTGCCCTAAACGGGACTTGAAAGGAATGACGTTGTCCTCGAAGGGACTAAAAGATAGATACGTCCTTATAAGGACTATTAAGGGAACGATCTTAGCAAAAGGAGTTTTCTTCTTTACTTTATTTCTGAATGTTTTCTCCCTGGATGCACGTTTCATCCTAGCCGCGGTACGAAGCTCAACATTTCAAGGCTCCGGGTGTGGAGAATTTCTAATATGGCTTCTTCGCTTGGCGACGTATCCAATATATAAAAAATTGGAAGCAATAATTCCCAGATTAGGATTAAGAGTATTCCTGTGTTAAGTCTAGACTCAGAAGGTCAAGGAATGTGCTACCGTGTCATTGAGATTAAACACTAAGGGCTAGTGTTTAATCACTCAATGTTGGCTCTGATACCAACCTGTCACACCCCGATATTTCCACGTATTATCGGTGGGCCCGGTGGAGAGTATCGTGACATAGTTGAGATCATCATAGTCAAACAACACAATATATAAATGCACAGCGGAAGCAAAAGATAAATATATCACAATCCGAATATAAAGAAATATCAAGTATTACAACGGAAAGTAAAGGATCCACAGGCGGATCTTAAAACTTAAACATTGTTCAACAGACTTTAGACGCCTAGAACTTGCAAGATTCCTTATTAACGCCCTGAGCTTCCAGCCAATTATGTTCAGTACCTGTCACTTAACCTTTTTGGAAAATAGGTCAGTTTACACTGGTAAATACAATTAACCGACTCATTTAAAAAGGTTTAATAAAATTGATTTGGATGCACAAGGCACAACATATCTTTTATAACTTGGGACAATTATATTATAATCTTGTATACAGATTTACATGTTCGTTGTACGTTCAGGGCCCGATGTAGAAACCGAGTCAAGATTAACAGACACGCCACAAGTATAGGCCCACAAGAGAGTGAGATACTGTTTCCCTTATGCACTGTCAGGGGTATGCCTACACCTCGTGTATAAGACGCGGCCATTTTATAATACAATGATGCCAAGGATATCCGGGACATGGTCATTAACCCCTAAAGGCTTTTATTTCAAACAACGCAGATTAAAGCAAGTTACCTCAATAATTTAATCACAATACGACTAAACATTCAATACCCGACCAAGCGGTATTATTATAATACCGTACCCCAAGCCCGTATAGGGAAAATAAGTTAAAGTATTTACCTGAGCTAGCAAATGCAATTTATACTCAGCCGTATATTCTAATCAGCAAGCACAAGTACTTCTACTGGGGCTCTCAATCTGGAAAGAATGTTTTATTAACCCATTAGATTCCTAATGGGTCATATTTAAGTCGCAACTTAGACCGGTTAGTTTTAAGGAAAGGTTTACGGTTCAAAACGCATGATTAAGCGAAGACCGGAATAGAAGGTGATTTAGACCCGACAAGTTTGAAGACTTGCATAATATGGGTAATCTAAACACATTCTGGATTTTGAGATACAACCGATAAGGTGTAACCCGTTTCGGCTAATTTATGCAAACTAGTTACATAAATTGGACCGAACGTGTAAGAAGCGTAACGGGTAATCATAAGAGTCCTATATAGGTTTCCAAAGTTAATATGCCTTAAATATGTTGTGATATCTGTAGGATACCTTCCATTATGCCCAAAACGAGTTTAATCTCAATATAAGCCCCGTAGGGGTATTTTGGTCATTTAAAAGATTATAAAAGAGATTAATTTTAAATTCTGAGACTCGGGTCTGAAATAATCAGTAAAACAACTTAATTTAATAGGTCATATCAGTTGGTGATAAGTCTTATATGACAAAAATGGTTTTAAACCTATACTAGGTGTTTAATACGCGTAAAAAGCCATTTTAAGCGATTTCCGGGTTATACAGGAAATCTGAGTTTTCTGATCAGGTTATAAAGTTCAAAATACTTCATTTAATATATAAAATCAGTAGCAATTGGATTGGTGTCAAAATACTATGTAGAACTCATTTTATAAACAAAAAGGGTATATTCGGTATTTACCGAATTAATGCCATAACCTTAGGTTACGAGTAGGTTAAAAATAATTAAAAAATCTTTAAAAATCCCAAAATATTATATTACATCGGTGGGTAAAAGGTTTGGTGTCAAAGTTTGGGTTTAGATAGGATTTATGCTAATGACGCCGTTTAATTACAAAAAGGCGTTCTAATTACACTAATGAGCATAACTCCTAATCTAGACTTCCAACTGATGTGAAACTTTAGGGACATGATTATAAATCAGTAATAAAGATTATTGTCCTTTCACATTTCTAAAATTCTCGTTTTATGGTCATAAGGGCATTATGGTCAACTTTAGGTATTTAACGGAAACGTGTAAACGAATCGGACAATCAATGAACCAACCACGGAGGGTTACACTAACATGTAACCTAGTCCTAAGGAAGCTCTAAGGCATTTCCAAATCCATCTAAATCGGGTCAGAACTAAAGTCAAAGCAAAAGTCAAAGTTTTGCGACTTTCGGTTCCGAACCGGTCCTAAACTGAAAATTGTCGGATCAAACATGTTTAGACATGTTCTTACATTAATTACTAAGTTATAAGAGTAATAAAACAGGTTGCAAAGCTTCTACATTGTTAATTATGCGTAAATCCGAAAATTAAGATCCCGTTGACTTTTTATAAACAACTTTGACCCGACAATTGATCTAGTTAGAGCGGGAATCAGAGGGTGCCCTTTTTAGGGTTTATTGCCCACATAATTACCAACTTATAACTACCTTTAATTCGACTAATCACTGGACCATTAATGATTAATCGCTAAGTCAAACGTTAATTACGTCGGTTTGACTTTTAAGCTATAACTAAGTAAAAACTCAACTAAGAAAGGTTAAGCATACTTACCAAGGTCTAATGCACGACCAGAGAGGCTTAGAGAAGGCTCTTGAGCTCCAGAGATGATCAGAAGAGGAGTTGGGAAAGAATGATCAAAGTTTGCAAACAATGGGGCTTTATATAGTGTTCTTGATTGCTTAAGATCATGACAAATCATGCTATACATGATCCCTGATGATTAACAAGTGTCCCTAAGGCCTAAGGATTAGTTTAGGCAGCTCTTGGAAGTGTTTAAGGGCCATATATGTCGTTTACATGGGTTGAACAGGCAACATATCGATTTTCTGCATCTGCGCGTGCCAGGCGGCCCGCGTAAGTGTCTCCCTGGGCTTACGCGGCCCGCTTGAGGGTGGTGGTCAGGTTACACAAGTTTTTCAGTATGCACCCTTGGCTCTTGGTTCTTCGAAAGGTCAACCACACTTTGTTTCTTGCATTTTGAGCCCCTCGTATTGACTTATAAGGGGTTCATGACTTATACCCACTTTGTTAAGTTCTTGGTCACCTCATGTTACCCGAAAAGTCCAAATTTTCAACGTTGACGCTTTAACCCCTCGTATACGAATTTGATCATAACTTTCTCATACGATAACGAAACTTTATGAGATTTTGATCGTGCATTCTAGTGAGCATAATTAATCGTTACAAAGCTTCGGGTTTGCTAAAAAGGTCATTCAGAGGTATACTTTAAACATGTTGACACATTTAACCCCTGCAGTTTGTAATCTCTTACTTTCTTTCATATTTAGCTTCGTATGATCCATGATTTATTCGTTTGAAGGTATGAGCATCCTGTAGGGTTACTGTAAAGTATATTTATCCCTTGTTGACATTATGAACCCTTATATTCCCATGCTTTCCATGTTTGTCAATTTTAGTCCCTCTAGTGTATACTTTCACACGTTCAAACTTATAACACGTGTCAATACATTATAGGACGTGAATTTTCGAGGTGTTACATATATATATATATATATATATATATATATATATATATATATATATATATATATATATATATATATATATATATATATATATATATAGATATACAGACACTAGCGGGATGCCTGTGCAATGCGACGAGTGGAGACATTGCATTGCAATACTCGTTTTTGATATTTTTCTTATTCATATAATATTTATTGTAGCGTCATTGTGATAGATATACTTCAAAACTGAAGTAATCGGATAATCTATTTCATTGTGTTGTGCATGGTTCGGTCGGTTCGGTTATTATCCTCAACCGAAGCTGAAACCAATGTCATTGGTTAATCTATTTTATTAACCAATCGGTTTTCGGTTAATCACTTCGATTTATTCGATTAGATTGACGGTTCTTGGTTTGGTTCATTTAATTTCAGTTAATAGCAAAAACCAAATTCGGGCTAAACTTTCGCTTAAAAATATATTAAATTAAAGCATAAATACATGAAATAAAAGTATAAATATATGAAATCGAGATATAAAAAATGAAATATATGAACTGGAGGTATAAAGTCTAGAAATATACAAAAATATGAATGATTCAGTTCGATTTAGCCAATTTCGGTTAAACGAGGGTAAAAAAAATTGATAACCAGTTTTTGGTTAATTCGTTTTTCAGTTAATTCAATTTTTGGTTGATTTCGGTTTAGTTTCGTCTGTTTTCGGTTTGGTGTAGGTTAGCGATTTAGTTATTGCTCACCGATAACTGGTTTTGGTTAATAACCGATATGTGCGCGCGCG
Source organism: Helianthus annuus (assembly GCF_002127325.2). Lineage (NCBI taxonomy): Eukaryota > Viridiplantae > Streptophyta > Magnoliopsida > Asterales > Asteraceae > Helianthus > Helianthus annuus. The sequence goes on from NC_035441.2 coordinate 129,564,612, forward strand.
ATGCGGCGGGAAACACAGACATTGCCACGGTGCGCGTTGTTCGGTTGGTTAGATTATTATTCTCAATCGAAATCGAGATCTTCGATTAGTCTATTTTATTAAGCAACCCGTTTTTAGTTAATCGGTTTAGTTTATTCAGTGAAATTGACGGTTTTAGTTTTATTCATTTAATTTCGGTTAATAGCCAAAACCAAACTTGTACTAAAACTTTTGATTAGAAATATATGAAATTTAGGCATAAATACATGAAAAGAATGCATAGGTACATAAAATGTACGTACAAATAAATAAAATAGAGGTATAAATATGAAATACATAAATTAAAGGTATAAAAGCTAGAAATATATGAAAAGACGAATGGTTAGATTCAGTTAATTTTAGTTAAATGAGGGTACAAAAATCAACAACCGTTTTTGTTTTTGGTTAATTCGATTTTCGGTTAATCAGTTTTTAGTTAATTCAGTTTTTGATTGATTTCGGGTCAGTTTCGGTTAACGATTCAGTTATTACTCACCCTTATACACTGTTAATCACATAACATATCAATTTTAATTAAAAAAACTACATCAATACTATACTCAAATTAAAGAGAATAAAATACTCATTTATATGGTGTAATCTTTTTAAAAAAAATATTAACATATAAAAAAGTTATGACTGTTTAAAAATTGAGAGGGAGTTAGTTTTTTATAAGGGGATAAGCGTACTACTAACTAATTATTTATAATTTTGTTAAAGATAAAGGGGATTAAAGTGTAATCAACTTCTGCTTCCGCCTAAGCCGTGCTTGCTGCTCCTGCACTTCTAATTAGAGAACGCAATGGAAATTTTAAGATATATCTATACTTTATCTATAATATCAATTTATAGATATATCTATATATATTAATAAATGAGATGATTTGGCCCATTTGTCTTTGAATGGTGGAGCCATTTTGCTTATGTGACATCCATTGGTTTAGTGGAGGTTGATTTTGGGAGGGAATTCATGTAATTTCTTTGTAAACAAACCAATTTTCCAAAACACAAACCATAATCTAAATTCCACGCGGGATCCGGATTGCTTGGGTGGGTATTTCTGGGTTTCCTAAATAACCCAACTTTAATATGGATCATATATATAGTTTTGATTAAATTATTGTTCATAATATTCATCACACAGACAACCTCTTTATCTCTCTTCTCTCTCTTCTACCTAACTTCTCCGATCATAATCTTCAACCAAGAAACCTTTACAAATCTAAGGTAAACTACATCATCTAACAGAAATACTCTGTATGTGATTTTCTTCGACCGTTTAGGATAGTTTTTATGTTCAAAACCCTTTCGGCTGATTTGCATTATTTTTTTTTCTTTTTTTTGTAGATCATTCTACTTATTCTGCAGGTATATAATCAAGATTAGATTGTTATGTATTTTAAATCTTTAATCGCAATATTTTTTGATCATTTATATGTATTTTTTGTGTTGTTGATGATTATTTAAGTTTGTCCGACTATAATGTTTATGAATGGATCTATTGTTTGATGTCTTCAAAAGTGATGTTCATACTGAATGGATCTATTTTGTTGTTTACATGACGGATATGAGTCTTTTAAACTACTATGCTATATACTCAAATTTGTATACTCGTCAGTACATTATTGTATTGACATTATTTTAATACATGTTGCAGGCTAATAGGGTCCTGTTTTCAAGAAACTTGCTAGGATGCTGCTAGAAATTCACTCTAGATAAACTTAGAAACTTTTGAGACAATATTTGATGGTTTGTATGTGATATTGTGTGGTTGATGCTTTAGACAATTATTATGCAGTTGAATAATCTATATTGAAATACTTAGTGTTATGGAATGAGAGGAGCAATCTGAACGCTTAGTGCCGCACCCTGATGTTTCCGCCATCTGTTGGGGTGTGAAATCATGGGTGGTGGTGGTGCGGGTATGGGGTCAGGGTATTGTGGTACGGGTTCTCCATATGGGTATGGGTTTTCTAGTATTTCCCGAACATACTGATCGGCATCCCAATATGGATCTAGAGGGTTAAGGTTGGGGTATGGTGCTACTGGGTTTGGTATGGGCTCCTCCTGTGAGTAGAGTTCTCGATAATCCCTATGGTCATCCTCCCATGGGTCATAAGCTAGAGGATTTGTGGCTGGGACTCTAGGGATTTCATTTGGGTTGAAGGCGGGTATGGGAACCTGGTCTCCTGGGTTAGGTTCTATTTCCATGGGTTGAGTTGGGAACAGTGGTAGTGGCTGTGGTGCAATGCTTTGGTCTAAGTTTGGGTCTGCGGCAGTAGTAGCTAGTATGTGAAAGTTGGCCAATCGTGTACTGACTATGTCTTGGGTCTGGGCATTCGTCTCCCTATTTGCTGCTGCTAAATCCCGTTGCTGCTGTAACTTCCTCATTCTCTTCCTACGCTCATGTGCTCCCCGACTGAACCATCCTCTCTTTTGGGATTGCGCCTTAAATATGAAGATCCCCTCTTCTGTGTCAGCTGAATACCCTGAAGGAGTAGGCTGGGAGGAAGTTCCTTCATCAAATGACGATAAGCGTCGGATGGACCTTGATCACTCATATTGTAAACTAACAAATTGTCAAATAACACAAAACAATAATATATAGATATGCACGTAATCACATAGATTATTTCCTAACATAACGGAAAAAATTTTGGTGTCACCAGAACACTTCAGTGGCTGTAGCTCTGATACCACCTCCTGTTGCAACCCCCGACTCCTGCCTCGGGAGGTGGGCAGCCGCGAGCGACTCAGAGCCGGTGGTATCAGTTTTTATTAATTTGGCAGCGGAATTTACATCAGGACCATAGTTAGGAAATAGTTTATCAGAGTAAAACACCACATTTTTATAATAATAAATACATGGGAAATTCCCAAGTTTCCATTACAAACATGTTTATAGGGATAAACCCTAATTTATTGAAATAAAACTTCTTCTTTATTTAGGTAACTTTTATAGCCACTTTTCCAAGCCTTCAGTGCTCTCCAGCTGGCTTCTAATTGGCTTTCACATTTTGTTACCTAAAACGCGTATGAAAACATTTTATCAACAAGAAATACTGGCGAGTGAATCCCAGTTTAATCAAAACAAGTTTTATCATTTTACAGCATTGAGGGCAATCCAACAATTACATTTGTTTACATCTACTTTAATTACCACCCACGGTACCGTCAATCCTGACTTGTGGTCATGCTACCATTCACAGTGTAGTAACAAGTTATGTATACAAAACTCCAACATACCGACGATAATTGTAGATTTACAAAAATACTCAATCACTGTTAATTATAGTTTTAAAATATTTGAGGTTTTGTAAAAACAGTTCACAAAAAGAGGAATCACTCACATTGCTAATTTAGGTATTTCCTTGTGTCTTCCTGGTAATAATCTATTAATTTAAACAATGCACACGCATTAGTCTAATAACCCAATTTACATTAGCTATACCCTCCCCGAGACAGAACTCCAACGACTGAGTCAGGCAGAGCCTCGACATGCGTTACGGAGCACTAGATCAATCGGGCAGCGTAACTAATATGTAACCGGGGGTTATGATACTTACATCGAGGCAGAGCTTCATTATTTAGTGGGTATAATGCCTGGGTATTACTTTAGCTATTAGAGAATTTAGAGATTGAGAGAGAATTTCGATTATGAGCGATTTGAAAACTGAAGCCAATGGCCCCTTTATATAGGTCTGATCGAGCACTCTCTTGCGGCCCGCGAGAGTGATTGCTTTGGCCTTTGCGGCCTGCGAGGCAGTCTAGGGTAGGCCCTAGCCTTGTTGCATCGATCACTAGTCTTGACACGAGGGGGACATGTGGCAGCATGGGGTGCGATCTGGTGGCCAAGCTGTCGCGCCCCGCGACAGATTTAGTCAAGGGGGTCGCGGCCCGCGAGCGCCCCATAAACCTTGTTTTATTTGATTTTTGTTTAATTAAAGGTATTTCGGGCCTCTTTTTTGTATACGGGGTGTATTTTAGGACGTATAGGGATGTTATAAGTATTTTAGGAGGGTTGTTATAATAATTATGAGCCAAAGTTGGATTTTGATAATTATGAACCCGAGAGGCCATCTTTCTCAAACTACCAGGAGGAAGACGCTGATTATTTCCATGAATATCCTGGTAATAATCTATTAATTTAAACAATGCACACGTTATTGCCATGAATATCCTCAGTCATAAATGCGAGGACCCTCAAGATTGACAACGTTCCAAACTTGATGCTCTCATAAACATGTTTGGAAGAGTCAGAGAATGAGAATGAGATGAGAAACCAAGCTCTTGAAGCATTAGTGATGCAAATGGGTCAATTCACCAAGGAAGTTGCCAAAATTTGACGAGACCGACAAAAGTTGGCTTGTGGTACCATGATTGATGGTGATGTGGTGGAAGAGGTTACAAGTCTTCCAAAGCAAGAAAACAAGTGTGAAAATTTAAATGATGATGTAACACTTCTCAAAGAACCAGTGGTGGCTGAGGAAAAGAGTGTAACATGGGAAGACTTGGATCAAGCTACCATGAAGTGGCTCCACAACAATGTCTTAACTTTCATGCCAGTTATTGGGAAGCCATTGCAGATTTGGCATATAAACTATCGAGGGTATGTTGGAAACTTGGTAGGAAATGTGGGTTTAAACTTTCATCAAAGGATTTAATGGACAAGTTGGAGGATAAAGAGCAGATAGGGGCGTTGAAGGTGAACTACCAAGCTTACATTGGTAACTTGGTAGGAAAATGTTCAATTAGACCACTGTGAGAGGCAAAATCAGGTATGATTGTTGTATATTTGTATTTTTTTGTTTTAATTTGTATATTTTGTTTCTTTAGTTTAAATGAACTTTGTGGGCGTGTTCCCTATATAACCCTCACGAGACCTTCCTCGTCCTCCCGAGCTACCAGGAGGTTTAAAGGGCTTGTTGCATACGCTAAATGCACTCGTGATTCCTACGAAAGTGAGTTAGGATGTTGTTGTTGTAAATTATATTTTTCCACTAATTAAAGCAAATAATAGATCATTTGGTACATGTTTTCTTGAAATGGTAAAATGAACAAACTTATGGGTTTCAATTGTTGTGAGAAGCTTGCTTCTACACATGTTTGAAGTTTGTAGGTACCTTCATGCTTATCTATGGCGATTATTTTTCTTGGGAAAAAAGATATTATGGAATATGAAGAAAACCAGGCGTATCTATTTCTAATTCCGCAATCTTTGATTGTTGTATTTTTTTATTTTTAATAGTGGATAATAATTGTATATTATTGGGGATGAGGTCATTGTGGTGGTGGTTCAGTCTTGCGGTTCCCATTACGCTTAAAAAGTTATCAAAAGATAAATGTTAAATCTTATCCTTTATTTAGGGCTGTAAACGAGCCGAGTCGAGCCGAGCTAGACCCAGGTCGAGCTCGGCTCGAACTCGATTCGAGCTGGCTCGGCTCGAGCTCGAATTTCAAATCAAGCTGAGATTTAAGGCTCGAGCTCGGCTCGATTAGAATTTGAGCTAGCTCGGCTCGGTTCGATCTAGCTCGAACTAACAAAGAACCGCAAAATTTATTACTTAACAAGCCCTTAAAAATGAATTTCTTCGTAGCCTAAGGGCCATAATTGCCATTTAATTTAACCATATGGCTAAATATGCAAGTATAAATAGTTAATTCACTTTCTCCATTGTCTTTACCTTCTTTTATATCTTTTATAGGGGAGATACACCCTTAGTTTTTGTTTTCTAAGCGATGTGGGACAAAAAAATGAAGGATGTAAACCTTATCGAGCGAACTCACGAGCTCACGAGCCGAGCCAAGCCAAGCTCGAGCTCGGCTCGTTTATAAACCGAGCCGAGCCGAGCTGGCTCGTTTACAACCGAGCCACTTTCGAGCCGAGCTTTTTTCGAGCGAGTTTCGAGCGAGCTGCGAGCCACAAGTTTTTTGAACACCCCTACCTTTATTCAAAGCACCACACATTGAGGACAATGTCAATCTCAAGTGTGGGGATGGAGAGGAATTGGAAATTTTGAAAATTTTTGCTTTAAGTCAACTTGATCGTGTTTGAAGACCGAATTTCTCAAAGTAAATTATCAACAGATTCCAAACAACTTGTATAGGTCCTTAGTCATGGTCACATTTCTTGTAATTATAGAAGAAAAGGTATTTCTAGAAAATGTTTTTAAAGAAAAAAAATAGGAATGCCTAGCTAAAGTTAACAAACTTTTGGTATAATAAATGCATGCTTCACATCGGTAACCTTTTTTCTCCACTTGATGAGATTTTGAGCCTACTTTAAAAAAATCATTATCATATACATATATGTTTTCATTCGTTTAAGGGTAGGCCATATGTTAGCTCTATGTTAGAACTTGCGTGATTTGATACACGTGAAGGCCATGGACTAGACATTCGCACATAAATGATAAAGGCAATTTAGGACCACCCTTTTGTTTTGACACCCTTATTTATTTTTACCAACTTACCCACAAATCACCTATTAGAAGCCAAACTTTAATCTGGTATCTTGGAAACTCGGTAGGAAAATGTGGGTTTAAACTTTCATCAAAGGGTTCAATGGACAAGTTAGAGGATAAAGAGCAGATAGGGGTGTGGAAGGTGAACTACCACGCTTACATTGGTAACTTGGTAGGAGAATGTTCACTTAGACCACCGTGAGAGGCAAAATCAAGTATGATTGTTGTATATTTGTATTTTTTTTATTTTATTTTGTATAATTTGTTTCTTTAGTTTAAATGAACTTTGTGGATGTGTTCCCTATATAACCCTCACGAGACCTTCCTCGTCCTCCCGAGCTACCAGGAGGTTTAAAGGGCTTGTTGCATACGCTAAATGCACCCGTGATTCCTACGAAAGTGAGTTAGGATGTTGTTGTAAATTATTTTTTCCCACTAATTAAAGCAAATAATAGATCATTTGGTACATGTTTTCTTGAAATGGTAAAATGAACAAACTTATGGGTTTCAATTGTTGTGAGAAGCTTGCTTCTACACATGCTTGAAGTTTGTAGGTACCTTCATGCTTATCTATGTCGACTATTTTGCTTGGGAAAAAGGATATTATGGAATATGTAGAAAACCAGGTGTATCTATTTCTAATTCTCCAATCTTTGATTGTTGTATTTTTTTATTTTTAATAGTGGATCGTAATTGTATATTATTGGGTATGAGGTCATTGTGGTGGTGGTTCAGTCCTTTGGATCCCGGTTACGCTTAAAAAATTTTCAAAAGATAAATGTTAAATCTTATCCTTTATTCAAAGCACTACATATTGAGGACAATGCCAATCTCAAGTGTGGGGACGGAGAAAAATTGGAAATTTTGAAAATTTTTGGTTTAAGTCAACTTGATCGTGTTTGAAGACCGAATTTGTCAAAGTAAATCATCAACGGGTTCTAAACCACTTGTATAGGTCCTTAGTCATGGTCACATCTCTTGTGATTATAGAAGAAAAGTTATTTCTATCAAATGTTTTTAAAGAAAAAAAATAGGAATGCCTAGCTAAAGTTAACAAACTTTTGGTATAATAAATGCATGCTTTACATCGGTAACATTTTTTCTCCACTTGCTGAGATTTTGAGCCTACTTTAAAACAAAAAAAAAATCATTATCATATACATATAAGTTTTCATTCGTTTAAGGGTAGGCCGTATGTTAGCTCTATGTTAGAACTTGCGTGATTTGATACACGTCAAGGCCATGGACTAGACATTCGCATATAAATGATAAAGGCAATTGAGGACCACCATTTTGTTTTAACACCCTTATTTATTTTTACCAAGTTACCCACAAATCACCTATTATAAGCCAAACTTTAATCTTTTTCCATTCGTTTGTTAACCCACATCTTTACCCAAGTTAAACTTTAACCCCATTGAAAACCGTTTAAAGAAGATCCATTTGTCTATTTTGTATATAGTTATTGCAAAAAAAAAAAAAAAGGATAACAAACGGGTCAAATGACTACAATCAAGGCTGAAAAAGTAAAAAAAAAATGAATAAGTTTGATACGGGTCAAAATTACGTAATATCTTTTAGTTTATTTGTTTAGTAAAAAATAAGATTCTTTAACGGTACGTATTCAACATTTTTTTATTTTTAGCCAAATATTCCTAACCTTCGCCTAAGCCCAAAACCCATAAGACCTTTTGATATGTGCGGTGTCTATGACTTGTAGAGGAGGTGTGATTGTCATACAAGTCGATGATTATGGAATAGCATTGTTAGTCTTTGAGTGCTTATTACTATTGCATTACACACTAGTTCAGAAATGAAACCGAGAGGAGTGAACAAATTTGAGGGGTGTCTTGCATGAAAATAAAAACCAAAGCACGTTAGGTTTGGTTAGGCATTTCCTTGTTTTATAAAAAGAGTATCATTTTATTTGCTAGAGCATAGCCAATAAAGTATGATTAACAATGTGAATGGGATATGACGCTGGACCTTAACTAAGGATTGGTAAGGAATTTGTGAAGTGTATTTGTTAAATAATGGTTGGATAATATTGAAAGAGTTTGCTTGAGGGCAAGCAAAACACAAGTATGGGGATGTGATCGTTACATTTTAGGTACACTCTAGTTTATTCTAATTATAATAAAATGCATCGATATTGTTACAAAAGAAACCACTTTGAATGTTTTTGTTATTTTGTAAGTTGTAAAGAAAATGAGTTTAAAATAATAGTTTTATATACTAATAAATACTAATAAAAGTAAACAATTTTTTTAAAGGATAACTTCATTAAAAACACGGCCACCCGAAACCCGGGCGCCAAAAACAAAACAAAGCTACATAATTACAAAATTACACCAGTCATTCCAAGCCAACTCTCTATACTTCGACCTATACTTGAACCAAAGATACCCGAAAGATCTTATCTCACTGAATACCACATCAGTGTTAGGAGTCTTACCCGAAAATATGAATTCGTTCCTAGCCTTCCACACCTGCCAACACACGATGATAAGCAACCCTTGGTACACCATCTTCTCCTTTCCTGTAAGCCCGTGTAAATTGTGGGCTTCCACGATATCCCGAAACGAAAATGCCCCCCAAAAAGGGGTTCTGCACCATCTACTGATCTTCGACCAAAGTCTCGTAATGAAACTGCAAGCGGTGAAAAGATGGTTATCCGTTTCATCAGACGAGGAACACACCGGGCAAGCTGGAATCCGGGACCGAAATGTTCCTTTTGCGGAGCTTGACACGAGTAGGAAGTCTATCTAATTCAGCTCTCCATGCGAACAAATTGCATTTTAAAGGAATCCACATACACCACTCCCAAACAAATCTCGAGCTGAAATCCGAACAACTGTCGAACAACCACTTGATCAAACCGACGCTGAAATTGCCATCAGGATCACCCAACCAAACCCACCTATCCCCTCTATCCGACAAAGAAAAATCCCGAAGCAACCCACACAAGCTGGCCCATTCTGCTAACTCAACGTTACTGTCCAGAGCAAACCTCAACTTCCAACATGCCTCCGGGTTCAACACAGGCCTCACGATCCGGTCCATAACCTTACACCTTTTATCCATCTCCAAACAAAATAGGTTAGGGAAATAGAGTTTTAATGGCTCCTTTTGAAGCCAAGGATCTAGCCAGAAGCTGATATCCTTTCTATTGCCCACTTCTCCCTTCATGAAATTCCGCATCCTGTTAGCATCGGCGTTAGGCACAGTAGCCGTCTTCACGATATTACCCCAAACACTTCCCAAGGAGGCCCGTTGCGGGAGGAAATCCCAAGAGCCTTTATGAGAGTGAAGCGACGAAATAACTTTAACCCAGAGACTTTCCTTTTCCAATTTAAACCTCCATGCCCATTTAAGAAGAAGGGCATTATTAATCAAGCATAACTTTCTCAGCCCAAGACCACCTGCATCAACCGGGGAGGCCTCCTGATCCCAGGCAACCTAGTGCATTTTTTTCCGGCTATCACTACCACCCCATAAAAACTTGCGAATAATAGACTCAGGGTTATTTAAAACACCCACCAGAGACTTGTATAACGCGAAGTAGTAACTCCGGAGGCTTTCAAGAACTGTTTCTTCAATTCCTGCATCTCCATCGGTGCTAGTCGATATGGAGCTTTGGCAATCGGTGACGTTCCTGGTATTAGGTGAATTCTAAATTCAACCTCTCTATTTGGCGGTAATCCAGGTAATTATTCTGGAAAAACTTCTGAGAATTTAGATACTACGGGAATATCTTTTAATTCTTTTCCTTTAGTGTTAATGATTACTGAAATCATATACACCATTCCTCCTTTCTTTGCATAACTTGCAGCTTTCATCACATGGATGAATTTTGTTGATCTGGTTGGCTTGTCTCCTTTAATTGTGTCACACCCGCTCGTAGCGGAAGCACAAGGTGTGATCTGATTGGTTCTCATTGCATAATCAATATAAGTTAACATACTAAATGAATAAAACATGCTCCGATACCATTGCTATAATTGTTTCAAAAGAACACGACACGAGTTAAGTGTATCGGTTTCAAACCATTAACCGAAAATAAATTGTCATTGTTTAATACATCAAAATGAAAGTTTTAAACTACTAAGGCTTTGACCACTATATTGCCGCAAAAAGGCGGTATATAACTGTGACACCCCAGGAAAACCAGTAAACGATACAACTTACCTAGCTTCCTCAGTAACCACATGCTAAATTTCGGGACGAAATTTCTTTCAAGTTGGGGATAATGTGACAACTCGAGTTTCAGAGTTTCCACTTTCGCATTTATTGCACGTTCACTGTTTGTTTAGTTGTTTACTTGCACAATTGGTTTGCTTTGTAACTGTATATGTTTTGGTTCGATAAAGTGTATTGTAATTATGCATGGTTATGTGTTACTTATGAAAGATTTGACAAATGCATGAACTTGGTGATGAAATTGTAAATTATATTATGATGGGTGTGTTTTATGTAAAAGATGATACTTAGGGGTGTGTAGAGTAGATAGTGAAATCTTAATCACTCTTAACCCTAATCCCTTTCACTAATCATCACACAAAATCAATATATGTGCTTTCATATCCATCTCTACATTTCTCACTACAATCATTTGCTTCATCATTGGCACAAGCTCTCTATCACCACTCTTGATCCCTCTCTTTATCTAGAATCTATCCAAGGTAATTGTTTAATGATTGTTTGTTGTTATCAATTCTTGATTATGTGATTCATGTAAACCCTAGTTCTTCACATACTAGTTCTGTATTTACTGATTGAATTCTGATTATTGTGAAATGATGTTGATTAGTTGTGTAATCGTTTGCCTGATGTCAAGATGCATGATATGTTAGAATTGTGGATTGATAATTGGATTACAGATGTGTGAAATTAGGGTTTTTTTCATCGTACTCTCTACAAACGTAACTGTTCCATTGATTCTGTATATTGGTTTTGGAAATCACATATGTTGAAACTCAGAGTTAACAATCAGGGTTTTGTGAAGTCACAAAAGTCTGAGTTTTGATTAATATGTTTGTCTGAGTTTCTTGCTGGTTGATAAGGGTCCGAATTTCTTAGACAACATGCAGAGGTCCGACTTCTGTTTAATAAAAAGGTCCGAACTTTTATCATTAACATGCAAAGTCCGAAGTTTATGTATGGATACTAGGGGAGTCTGAATTTTTATAAGGAAAGGGGCATGGGTCCGAACTTGTAAGGGGGGAAGCCCCTGTCCGACTTTTTGAAGGGGGGGGGGGCTCATCCGAGTTTTGAAGGGGGAGGCTTGGTCCGACTTTTGTATAAGGGAAGGGGGGTCCGAGTTTTAAATGGGGGTTGATGTCCGAGTTTTGTGGGATGCCCCCTTGTCCGACTTTCTTTGATGTGCTTTGTCTGAATGTGTTAACTTGGTGATGTGTCCGACTTTTGATATACAAAGCATGTGGTCCGAGTTTGTTAAGATGATATTAGTCCGACCTTTATGTTGTTTTGGTTGATCTGAGTTTTGTGTTACTTGTGTGGTCTAAGTTTATTAATACACAACCTGCCTGAGTTTTATGGAATGTTTTATGGTCCGAATTTCTTGAATGGTTAAGTGCATAACCTTGTATGAAGAACAACATGCTGTATGTATGAACCATCTATGTCGTATCATTTTGTACACAACTATCACACGAATCACAACTGTTTAGATATCAAGGACTTGCAAACCCTAATTGAATGTAAACACTTACCTCGAATTTATGTGCAATGTACCCTAGGTTGTGTGTAACGGACTTAATCCTTAATTAACACTAGAAGCAATAACATACCAAGCAAACCAAGGTGAGTTCACACTCTTTACCAAGGCATGGGATTCCCGGGGATTGGGAATGGGTTGAATGATGGAATTGAACGATCTCTCGTACTTACACGGTTACTAGACTATCTACCATGGTCCTCGGGTTAAGCAGGACACTTACGTAAAACCTACGTAAACAAGTATATGCTACTGTCTTCCGGAGTCAGGAAGGACACTTACGTAAAACCTACGTAAACTCACACATGCTATTGTCTTCCAGAGTCAGGAAGGACACTTACGTAAAACCTACGTAAACCCCCGCGTACCCCCGTCCTCGGTTGTGAAGGATACTTACGTAAGACCTACGTAAAGCTTGTACGTACTACTGTTCTCGGGTTATGAAGAACACTTATGGTTACGAATAGTCTAGTGTATATGCAACATGGGAAGCCCCCACCAATAGAACATATTATCGGCCCAGTAGTGCCACACGTTACAAACGAACTTACTATTACGCACTTACTTTCTGTGAACTCGCTCAACTAGTTGTTGACTCTCTGTTACATGCCTTGCAGGTCGTTAGGTATAAATGGAGCTTGCATGGGGAGGCGCGGTCGTTGTGGACAAGGATCGGGATGCTTTGATTAAACACTATGACTTTACATACTTTATTTACATTGGGCTTTTATTCAATTGCTTCCGCTAAACTTTGTTACTATACATATGTTTTGGAACACCTTTCATATGGATTGGTTTGGTTTAAATACAATTACTTTTACTATTTACATTGTTCTATATGATTGGTGGCTTGATCCTGGTCAATCACGCTCCCAAGCGGTGATACTCCGCAAGTGGATTTTGGGGGTGTGACAATAACAGGCAAACCCTTCAAAAGATGGCATGGAGTCTTGATACTTGTTTTCTTGTCTGAAATCCCCGATATGGTCCACTAATTCCCTGAAATACATGTTAAGTTGAAAACATCAACAAAAGTTGGTGAGTTCATGCAGTTTAGTTGTATAAGATGAAAACCAGTATGTAAAGATGTAGTATGTAAAGCGTCAATTAAATCGTTGATCATTAATGTTTTGCAAGGACATTAATATGTGTGATGAAATAGGAAGCAATCCAAACCTAGACGATTTTGTGTCGACTATCCTGGACTAGGACACAAACGCACTCTTCTGTATGGTCCACGACCATGAATGGGGCTCGCCAAAACTCATTAGATCTAACCCTTTGTACCTAGGTCCAAACTGGATTAATGGTGCTTAGTTGTATAACCCTATTCGCACATGATCTATGGTGTTCCATTCCTTGACTTATCATACTATTGAACATGTATTTTCCCTGATAGTTGTAAAGTTGTAAAGCATTTAAAATGAAGATGGGACATGAACTCACAGAATTGCATTCCGTAAAATGTATATAATTGTAACCTCACTTGCAGTTGTCTTGAATTGTATCACGACCTACAAAGGTCCTAGATTTGTTAGACACTTCGGTCTTTGTATTGACTCATGTACAAGTCTTCTATCTTGAATATGTATTAAGACTTGTATGGAATTGTTATTCATTGAATTGTGTATTAGATGTATGAATTGATAAACTGTTCAATATATATTTCTCTAAATATATAAATTCTTGTATCTTGTGAGTTGTATTATCGGATCAAGTCTTCTTGACTTCGTGTTTCGTAGGAATAAATTGTATATGTATACTTCTTGACTTCGTGTCTCGTATGAAAAAAATTGTATATGTATACTTCTTGACTTCGTGTCTCGCATGAATATACTGTATGTGTATGAATGTGTCTCGTATGAGTAAACTGTATGTGTATGAATGTGTCTCGTATGAGTAAACTGTATGTGGGTATGAATAATTCCCATGTATGGACATACTTGTATAATTGTATTTCACCAAGTGTTGGTGATGTAAGTGAATATATAGTTGTACATATAGGAATACGTATATTCTTGTGTTCATTATATGTGATCTTGTATTCTCAAAATATATTTCATATGAATATATAATCTATGCTTGGTAAAAGGTATAAAAATCATCTTAAAAATAATCTATTTTTAAGACTAATTCTAGAAATATATAATTTTAGTCTTTCGCCAAAATAATATATTTTAGATGTTAGTAAATACATATATCTTTATATACTTCAAAAATAATACCTTTTTAAGATAAACCAATGTGTAATATAATTTGTATACTTGTAATATATATATATGGTCACTTGTTCGGTTTTGAAAATGTTGTTTACCAAGCTTCAATATGTTCAGTGGCGGATCTAGGATTTGCGCCAAGCCGTAACGTTTTATAAATAAGCGGTAACGAAATCGAAAAAACGTCAAATTTTTCCAAAATTTACACTAATTTTACACTACCGCCGGAACGCCAAGCCGTAGCGGACGCCACCCCTTACTATATGCTACATCCGCCCCTGAATATGTTATATATTGTAGTCCGAAATACTTATATAGTCCGTTTATTTGTCCATGTGTCCGATTTGTCCATAAGTTGTATCCGGGTATCCGAATCGTCCGTACTTTGCTTTTAAGGTGTGTTTTGTATGTATTCTTATAGATCTTTAGTTGTAATGTGTCTTGTATTTATTTGTATCAATATATTCAAGTTCCTAACTTTTATATATAACTAATACAATCAATAAACACATAGCACATAATTTGTTAAGATCACTAAATATATATTTTCTCAAAATATGTATTTATATCTATTTTGTCCTTAAAAAAACCATTCTTTCAAATCTTGTATTTATTGTAAAAACTTTTGTTAAAAATGATAGTTTTACCGTGTTCAGGCCAATCTTGGCATAATAATAATAATAATAATAATAATAATAATAATAATAATAATAATAATAATAATAATAATAATAATAATAATAATAATAATAATAATAATAATAATAATAATAATAAAACTGCCGTGTTTGGGCCAACGTCGACTTAATATTTATAATTATAATAATAATAATATAAAAGCACCGTGTTCGATCGTTATACCGTGTTTCTGAATTTCTAAAAAAAAAGTAAAGAAAATCAAGAAAGTGGGCCGTTGGAAAGTCATAATCTTAGTAAAAAAATTGATCTTGATTGAAGCGTGTCAAGTGGAGGTCAAGATTAAAAGCCTATATTCAAAACTCAAAAGAGAGGAAATTATTATATGATATAGTTTAAAATATCAACAACAAAGTCAACAGAGTGATGGAATATTTAATCTGATTAAAAATTTTTGAGGTGGAGATAAAAAATGATGATGTCAAAGATATGCTTGGGCACACATTTATGTGGAGATAAAAAATGATAAGTGTCAAAAGATTTGTCTGGGTAGCCGGTGATCTACTGATAGACAACAAATTTAAAAATCAACATGAAATCCATTTATGCGATTAACATGTCATTTTTTTCTTTCTGCAGCCTTCTGTAAGGAAGCAACACAGTGTAGGATACAGACACAAGGGACCAAATTTGAACAAAGTAAAACACCAACTAAAGAAAACAATAAAATATATATCCATTACTTATCTAACCCAATTTAACATTCAAACATATAAGACTAATCTCTTGCTAGAGAATTCAGCCAACTCAACTTTAAAAAGAAACCACCCAGTATAGCAAACATAAAAACCTAACTAAAAAATTTAACTACCTCTGATCCAATTAGAAAATCATCCAAGTCTGCCTGCCAACGATCTGTGAACAAACCCCTTTTTACATGTGAAATTAACAATTAACTCCATCTGACGATTAACTCCATCCGAAACTCTCATATCTCCACAAAAAGAAGCTCTTGCATGTTTAAAGCTGCAAAACATCAAATAAAATCTTATTAACCACAAATATAAAATTTAAAAAGATAAGAACTAACTGATCTGTAAATTTCTGTCATTAAGCTAAGCTATTTTTTTAAACAACCAATATTTGTATTAACCTAACAAGCACAAAGCAGGAAAGAATAACATGGACTTATAAGTATATCATGAAAATCTTGCTAAAGAGTCATCATCATCATTGTTAAATATCCAACATCAACGTTTCAAGGTAAAGAGTTGAGAAAATTCAAACAAGAATGGTATGACCGAAAGGAATACAAGGGATGGTTAGAGTATAGTATAAAATCGGATCCTGTGTTTTGCTTATGTTGTTACTTGTTTAGGTCCGAATTTGGTGATCATAGAGACACATTTGTTTTGAACGGGTATAACAATTGGAAAAAAGTACATGAGGTACTTACAAAACATGTTGGGTTAGTTAATAGTGCCCACAACAAATGTTTCCAAAAGTGTGCCGATTTACTTAACGAAAAGCAAGCGGTAAACACACAATGGGACAAAAGGACCCCTAAGGAGAAACGTGATTACAAACTTAGATTAAGTGCTTCTACTTTGCTTGGAAAAAGATTGTTGAATGGCGGTTTGGCGTTTCGTGGTCATGATGAGTCAAAAGATTCATTAAATAAAGGAAATTTTTTAGAGCTTTTAGAACTAATGGGTGAAATGAATGAAGAGCTTGGTAAGGTTATCTTAGAGAATGCACCGGCGAATAACCAAATGACTAGTCCTAAAATTCAAGCGGACATTAAACATTGTTACGCTCAAGAGGTACTTAAACAAATTTTTGAAGATCTTGGTGATGATGTTTTTTCTTTATTAGTTGATGAATCATGTGATGTTTCAAAAAAAGAACAAATGGCGGTTGTTATTCGTTATGTTGATAAAGTTGGGATTGTTAAGGAGCGTCTTATTGGGCTTGTTCATGTCAAAGAGACAAGCGCATTAACACTTAAATCGGCTATTGATGATATGTTGGCACGTTATGGGTTGAGTTTGAAAAGGATTAGAGGCCAAGGTTACGACGGGGCAAGTAACATGTCAGGTGAGTTTAACGGCTTAAGAGCTCTTATTTTAAAGGAAAATGTTTCGGCTTTCTATATTCATTGTTTTGCACACCAACTTCAATTAGTTGTTGTGGCGGTGGCACACAAACACACACCTATTTGGAGAGTATTTGAAACGATAACATGTTTAACAAATGCCGTTTGTGCATCTTCTAAGCGACAAGACATGCTTCGTGAAAGCCAAAGAAGACAATTGGAAAAAATGGAAGACGTGCTTTGTACCGGAAGTGGGTTGAATCAAGAAATGACACTTTCAAGACCTGGAGATACACGTTGGAATTCCCACTATAAAACGCTTTCGCGTTTGATTACTTTATATCCAAACATTATGGAAGTTCTTGGATGTATAGTAGAAACGGGTCAAACTCTTCCTTGTAGTAGACAAGCGGACGGACTTCTAGAGGATATGAAAAAATACGACTTTGTATTTTACATACACTTGATGGAGCATATTCTAAACGTCACACACACATTGTCCCAATGTCTACAAAGAAAAGAACAAGATTTGATGAATGCGGTTAAATTGGTTTCTTCCACAAAAAACCAACTTGAAAAGTTTAGGTTGGAAGGATTTAATGAGTTCTTGGAGAAGGTTAACTCTTTTTGTGACATGTATGAACTTGAGGTGAAAAATTTAGACGATGAATATATTAACCCAAGATGGCCAAGAAGAAAAACGAACATCTCAAATCGGCACTATTACGAGTATGATTACTTCAATGCGGTTCTAGATTTGCAAATTCAAGAATTTGGGAACCGTTTTAACGAGGTAACATCGGAACTACTTCTTTGTATCAGTTGTTTGAGTCCGTGTGATAATTTTAGTGCGTTTGACATTCCAAATATACTAAAGTTAGCCGGAAAGTATCCATATGATTTCGATGAAGCCGAAAAACGAAGGCTTCCGGTTCAACTCGGAAACTACATTGATTTTGTGAAACAAGATAAACAATTCGCCAACTTGGATGGTTTGTCAAGTCTTGTAAGGTTAATGGTTTCAACAAATATTCACGTAACTTTTGCATTGGTATATCGTTTATTGAAGCTTGTTCTCGTATTACCCGTCGCAACCGCAACCGTTGAAAGATGTTTTTCGGCAATGAAGAATGTGAAGACCTACTTGCGTAATCGGATTGGCGCTGAGAATTTAAGTGATAGTTGTATATGTTATATAGAGAAAGACTTGCTTAAGAAAGTACCTCTAGATGATGTTTTGGATAGATTTCAAAAAATGAAAACCCGTAGGGCGACTTTTTAAATATGTTTGTAACAATATTTGACGTGTTTTTGATGATTATATAAATTTAAGTTTGATGTTCTTTTTTTTACATGACCCGACCCGACCCGAACCGGTTTTTTTATGTATATATCTAGACGCCTAAAAATTAAAAAAAAAATCCGCACCCCCATGAAAAAATTCCTGGGTCCGCCACTGATCATGCTCCGTCTCAAAATCAAGTACAGGTTCGTTATTAAAAAAACATTTTACCCCCGTCATCATATTCGTAATCAATACCTTCTAAGTCATCCACAAGGGCATTTACATTACGCATTGCAAGAACTTCCTCGTATGGTAATGTTTCAGGTTCTACATCATTTCGAACTACGAGAGATGTTTCAGGTAATTCTTCGGTTGGTTGAAAAGGTGGCAACTCACTAGATTCCTCTTCTTGAAATATATCATTCATCAATACTTCATCTTCATCATACTCAAGTATATCATGTTCTTCCCACGTGCAAAATCATTCAGATAAAAAACTTGTTGAGCTTGATTAGCAAAAATAAATGGCTCATCTACATACCACTTAGATGTAATGTTAGTTTGTGATTAACCACCATCCTTTTTCCCTTTGGATCAGTATTATACCACTTGCAACGAAACATGAATACCTTTGTACCGAGTATAAAATCCAACTCCAAAACTTCAAGTAAAACACCATAATAAATCATTGCTTCATCTTCACTCCCTACAGAAACTCTACTACAGTGTGTAGTGAACTTGTTATCACGCTCCTTGCAACGAAATCTAACACCATGGACGATGCAACTTTGCCAACTAGTGTAGCGATCATCAGGAAATTGTGATAAAGCATACAAATAATCGGTTGCTCGAGGATTATCATTGACTCTCAGCAAAGCCATCTATAAACACCTAAGTTTAGTTAGCAATGTGCTTAAAATCAGTTACTAAAAGTAATACATTTTTAGTTTTACTTTGTTCTTGAACCAAAAGGGAAACTCTTGTATTTGTATAGTATCTAAATTTGATTCTCTTATACCTATTAAGGATAAAGCTTCTATCTGCTCCCTAAATCAAGAATAAGTGAGTTATGGTTTTAAATTAACTATTAAATACAAAATAAGGGTATACCTAAATATGATCAACTCACTTTAGGTAATTATCTAGTTTAACTCCACAATTATTGTAGATATATCATTGCACCACCACAAGATATTCCCCAAGTTGTTCGAATTTCAAAGCCCCCAATGTACGAACTTTATTATTGAATAAATCCATCTCATGTTTAGTGGTCGTTACATCCCAATTGCGTTCTCCACGGTCGAATCTTGTCTCGATATCATCTACATAACGAGATAAAAATGTGACAGCCTCATCGACAACATATGCTTCAGTTATAGAGCCATCAGGACGTGCAAAGTTACGAATATATCCCTTGTACGTACCTATATGAAGTTCAATCCCAAACATCCATCTTTGACTTATCAGTCCTCCTAATAATGCTTCTTCAGGTTAATGTACACACAGGTGAACCATGATTGTAAAAAATACAGGAAGAAATATCTTCTCAAGTTTGCATAATATAATAACAATCCCAGTCTTCATATCATCAAGTTCTTTGGCATATAGAGTTTTAGAGCATATTTTTTGAAAGAACTAGCAAAACTCGATTAAAGTTCCACATATATCCTTATTTAAGAAAGGGAGAATGGCTGCTGGTAGTATTTTCTGAAGCAATACATGACAATAATGTGTTTTCATCCCACCAAGTGTATTATGGTCCATCGCACGTCGACTAATGTTGGACGCATAGCCATCAGGTAGGTGAACAGACTTGATGAATTTGCAAAACTCCACACGTTCATCTTTAGTCGGTGTGAAATTAGCATGAGGTTTCTCAAATCTTCCATTTTTCTCTTTCAACCATTGTTCCTTGCGAATGTTAAGATCCTCCAAGTCTAAACGTGCTTTTGTAGTATCTTTTGATTTCACATGATCATTTAACAATGTCCCTATTATATTATCACATACATTTTTTTCTATATGCGTGACATTAAGATTATGACGCATCAATAATTTAAGTTCAAACAATATACTCTTTTTTGACCAATTCAACTCATCAGAACCTCGTTTACGCTTCCTATCCTCATTACTAGGTGCTTTTCCGGTAGTGCATGTAGGTATATCTACCACCTGTCACAAAATATCATCAACTGTAAATTGACGAGGTCATTGTCTTTTCTCTTGCTTTCCGTCAAACTCTAAGTTCTTTCTCCACTTGTGTGTTTTACTTAAAAAACATACGTGCCCTGTATAACATTGTTTACCAAGAATCATGTTAGAACGAGTATCCTCTAAGCATATTGGGCATGCCAATTTGCCCATCGTGCCCACTCTGACAAGCAAGCATAAGCTGGGAAGTCACTAATCGTCCATATTACTGCGGCATAAAGAGTAAAAGGAGCATTTGAATATCCATTATATGCTTCAATCCCATCATGCCATAAAACTTTAAGTTAATCTACAAGCAGCCTTAAGAAGACATCAAAGTCTTTACCAGGAGATTTTGGCCCATGAATCAATAAACTTAAAAGGTAATTGCTCTTATGCATTGTACACCAAGGTGGCATGTTATATGGCATCAATATGACTGGCCCATCTGAAGACAACCCCAATCCTACACTCCTTGAATAATCTGCAAAGTTAGGACACAGGTCGTCAAAATGTTTCCAAGCCTTTCCATCAGTGGGATGGCGCAACACTCCCTACTCATCCTTGCGTACTTCTTTGTGCCACCGCATATCTTTAGCTGTGTGGCGTGATGCATATAGGTGCTTCAAACGAGGGGTTATCGGAAAGTAACACAGCTTCTTATACGCAATTTTGTTGTGCACATAACGACTACTTTGACAAATGGGTTATCGGAAAGTAACGCAGCTTCTTATACGCAATTTTGTTTGCAGCCGTAAACGGGCCTTTAAACGGCTGCAAATGCAGCTGCAAACCGCTGCAAAATCGTTGCCGTTTGTGGCTGCATTTGCAGTCGTTTAAAGGCCCGTTTACAGCTGCAAATGCGCCGTTAAACAACTGCGAACTCACTGCCGTTTGCGGCTGTGTTTGCAGCCGTAAACGGGCCTTTAAACTGCTGCGAAATTGTTGTTGTTTGCTTCAGCTTTTGCAGCCGTTTAATTGCCCGTTTACGGCGATTTTGCAGTCGTTTGACGGCTGTGAAACAGGCCTTTAAACGGCTGCAAAATCGCCGTAAACGGGCCTTTTAACAACGATCTTAGTTTCGTCGCTCGTTAGGGACCTACGCGCCTTACGGACGACGTCATCGTCAAAATATATAAGTTTTGTTATTTAGTCGACGTCGTCCGTAAGGTACGTAGTTCCCTAACGAGCGTCAAAACTAAGATTATCGTTAAAATATAATTTTTTTATTATTTAATCCAAGTCGAACCGTAAGGCGCGTAGGTCCCTAACGAGTTTCGAAACTAAGATTGTCGTTAAAATATAATTTTTTTATTATTTAGTCGAAGTCGAACCGTAAGGCGGGTAGGTCCCTAACGAGTGTCGAAACTAAGTTTGTCGTTAAAATATATAAGTTTTGTTATTTAGTCGACGTCATCCGTAAGGCGCGTAGGTCCCTAACGATCGTCGAAACTAAGATCGTCGCTAAAATATAATTTTTTTATTATTTAGTGCAAGTCGAACCGTAAGGCGCGTAGGTCCCTAACGAGCGTCGAAACTAAGATCGTCTTTAAAATATAATTTTTTTATAATTTACTTGAAGTCGAACAGTAAGGCGCGTAGTTACCTAACGTTAGTAGAAACTAAGTTCGTCGTTAAAGTTATTATATTTTAACGACAATCTTAGTTTCGACGCTCGTTAGGGACGTATGTGGTCGAAATCCGTAACGAGCCTAAAATATATAATCTTTTTATTATTTAGTCGACGTCGTCCGTTACGAGCGTAGGTCCATTACGCGCGTCGAAATCCGTAACGAGTCAAAATAATATTGTATTTTTATTATTTAGTCGACGTCGCCCGTTACGAGCGTAGGTCCGTTACGCGCGTCGAAATCCGTAACGAGTCAAAAATATATTGTTTTTTTTATTATTTAGTCGATGTCGTCTGATTATTATTTACTGACTGATTTTCTTTTGTGCAGGTATTTTCACAAGATGATATCACTTTCCATCACCGCTCGAAACAAGATCCAGGAGTGGTGTACGAGCGGTGACCTGTTTTTCTTATATTGCCTCGTGTACAAGAGGCCGTGCGCTCTCGCACACGGGTTGGCGCAGTACTTCGCCTCCACGCATCATCAACAGGAGCGCGAATTATTATACGGCGGTGCCTACGTCACTGTGATAGCCCTTTCTTTGGGCTATCACCCGGAGACTGACCACCCGCGTGTAGGCAAGGCGATACAGCCGAAGCGGATGGGGATGAACACGATATCGGAAATGCACGTTACCAAAAATTCCCATGCGGGAAGCGGTTTAAGGGTGCGGACGACCAGCCTTACGCGCCTACGCAGCTGCCGGCACAGTTCGAGCTGGTATATCCCCCGCGCGATCCGGAGGTGCCGGAGGAGCATGAGCCGGACATGTACATTCCGGAGCCACCACAGCCGCGTGGACCACCCAGGGCGCCTCAGTTCCCACGACATGTTGGGCCCGGTCCTGCCCCCTCATACGCGGGGTATCAGCGGCTACGTCTCGACGTTGACAGGCTGGACTATATGATGGAGTGGGTGGTTGCGGAGCGGCCGGAGCGCCGACAGCGTGACGGGTTACCTTCACGACCCTTCATTCCGGCTGCGAAATGGCATCAGCAGGAGGAGGAGCAGTAACAGCACCAGGATCCGCTGCCATAGTATTATATCTTTTGTTATGTATGTACAAACTTTTGCTGTATATTTCAAACTTTTGCTGTATATATAAAACTTTTGCTGTAAACGGTGTAACATATTCGAACAGTACTCGGGTATTTCAAATTATTTAATGCTATAATATTTTAACGTTATAATATTTGAACCGCACGGTATAGTATTCAAACGGTATAATATATTCGGACCGTACGCGAGTATTTAAAAATAACTAACGGTATAATATTTAAACGTTTATAGTATTCGAACGGCACTAGACTTGGTATAATAATTTATTTCAAAAGCTCGATAACGATATTATGTATTTGAACCGTATATACGCTTTTCAAAAAATCATAACGTTATACGCTTTTCGACGACATCGACTAAATAAATTAACGACGAAATCGACTAAATAATAGAAAATATTATATATTTTTAACTCGTTATATATTTTAAGCGAGTTAACGTTGTAACCGGATGAGAATTTATGCCACAAATATGCCAAATGACCAAACAAAATTCTGAAAGGTTATATACGCTGCGTATAGCTCTATACGCAACGTATATAAACTTTGTGAAAAACTGATGCTTCAAACCCACCAAAATGACCCCAAAATGTATGATGGTTTATATACGTTGATAGCTCTATACGCAGCGTATATAAACCCTTGTTTTCTGTGCAATGATTGCTGACCAGACTCTGAAACACATGCAAACTATACACATCATATAGCTCTATACGCAACGTGTAGAGGTAACCCTATACGCTGTGTATAGAGCTATACGATACGTAGGTAAAGGCAGTTTGAACTAGGGTTTACTAGAGTTTGATGTGCATATAGGCACATAGGTGTGCAAATATGCACACCCTTTGTAAATAAATTATAATTTAGAGTATTGGACAAAAGAACTAAAAATGGGGTAAAAAGTTACATAAATTAATGTTTCCAAATGTAACAATTACATGTATATGTAATTATTATGATCGAAATGATTCAAAAAATAATTTGGATGTAGAAATCCTTAAAGCACATGGTGTACAAATTTTTTAAATAGGGGCCACCACCGTAGTTTGGACACCGTCTTGTCCAAGGGCTTCCTGTACGTAAACCACCTCCAAGGCCACCCTTAGACCACACCGTATGGGCGTGGTTTTGTAGCGTTTATGTCACACCACGGCGCACGCACCACCCCGGGAACAGCGTTGTCCATGGCGTTTATACTTGGGCTTGGGGTTTCCACCGACGTGGAGGGCATTTGGGTTGTGAAGTGAATGCTCTTGATTGGTGGGTGGATTTTGGGTGTGTTTTAATTGATTGATGTCTATACATTTTTTTTAAAAACGTCACTAACCACGCCACTCCCACACCGTCCATTTTAGCACCACACCACATTCTTACGGCAAGCAATGCCACATGGGGCACGGGCTCCAACCCACCATGGGCGGACCCAAGCCCAGCCCAAGGTGGGCGGGCGTACCCCCGGGGAAAAAAAATTTAGTGCTAAGTTCCGTCGAAAATCCCGTCCGCACCCCTTGGAATTTTTCGTCCGCACCCCTTGAAATTTTTCGACCACACCCTTGAAATTTTTCGTCCGCACCCCTTTGGTAAAAAGTGTTATCAATTTATATTTTAATTTTTTTTAGTAAACTTCTATTTAAAAAAAATACTACCTAAATTATATAACTTTTAATACCTAACTAACTAAACCCAAATACCCATACCTTTACCCACTTATAATTCCTAACTAGTAGCCCACTAAGTTTTAGCCCATTAACCAAACCCAAGTACCCAACAATATTTCAGACTATAATAAAATAATTAAAGCCCAAAACCTTTAGAAATTCTCTCCCGCTCTCTCTCTCTCTCTCGCGTCCCTGCTCTGCCAACGAACAACATCACCCAGCGACAACAGTCTAGCAGCCGGCGACCACCGTAATCAGCCACCATACCACCGTCGTTTGACACCAAATCTAACCGGAATCCGAACACGGGTAAGTTTCTTTGTTATTTTGATGATTTTGGTTGATATTATAGGAGAAAAAAGGGTAATAAAGTTGTTAAATATGTTTGAAATTTTGTGTGTTTTGACGTTGTTTATGGTTGTTTAGATGATTTTTAGGGTGATTATGTTGTTTATATATTTCTAGGGTGATTACAACTTACGCTATGATTTCTAGGGCTTGAATAGTTGAAAATAATTAAATTTGAAACATTATGTTATGGAGCGATGAACTTATGTTATATAGAGAAAGAATTGCTTAAGAAATTAGTTTTAGATGATGTTTTGGATAGATTTCAAAAAATGAAAACCCGTAGGGCGTCGATGTTTTAATTATGTTTGTAACAAGGTTTGACATGTTTTTGAAGATTATATAAATTTAGTTTGTTGTTCGTTTGTTTTACATGACCCGACCCGACCCGAAACGAACCGATTTTTTTACTTATATACCTAGGGGCCTAAAATTTTTAAAAATGTTCCGCACCCCCATGGAAAATTTCCTGGGTCCGCCACTGCAACCCACTAGCAGGGTTGGAGATATTCTTAGAGTGTTGGTAATCAGGCCCTAAGGATCAAACACAACTCACGTAATGCAACTCAAATTTACTGCTGGAACTTTCTTAATTGCAATTTTGAAAAGGGTACAAAAAAAGAACCTATCTACTGCCCTATTTATAATAAAACAAAACAAACACATGCTAAATTAAAACTCACTTTCTCCTACTTTCATGGAACAAACCCACGTATACTTTTCCACAGTCTTCCTTTCCACATAATTCGGTCAACCAAGACTCATTCTTTGTTGAAACTTTGGATCACAATCTAACCCGTATCCGCTTCTTAACCCGCCTTGACCCGTACTCGACCTGAAACAACCCAAACATCAAGATTATTCCAACATAGAGTTGTCTATAAATATTAAGATAGGTAACTAAGTGTTCAGCACAAATCCAATGGCCCTCCAACTCGGTCAGCTAGTATTTCCCAAACGTTTTTTCTCTGAGGTGTGTGAACCAAAGCCAAACATCCAACAAATTGTAGAAGTGAAGTGTAGGCAGCATCGGTTGATATTCTCTGGAGCCAAGCCTAACGTTTCTGAAACCATTTACCAGCCAACTATCTGGAGTCATGATTTTATCCAGTTGTTAGATGATAATTTCCCGGTGACTAACGCATGACGCTTACTGTTTTTGGTGTCTTTTTCTTTGATTTATTATGCTTTTGAGCTTAAAAACATCCCTTCTTTTATTCTACATAGAGTAACTCTAACATCCTATGATGAATGAACAAACACGTACAGATCAACTGCAAGGAGAAGCTGAGGGAGCTAGAGAAGAACGTAATAGCAATGAATGTTAATTTTGAGAATGGTAGTTTTAGTACGTTGGAAGTGCTTGAACACATAGATGATATCGACAGGTTGGGTCTTGGCTACCGGTTCCAAAACCATATAAGGAGAGCACTGGACACTATAATTACACCAATATATGAAGTTCATGTTGGGCATGAAGAGTCTCTTCATGAGGCATCTCTTAGATTCAGGATTCATAGACAACATGGTTATACTGTGTCCCAAGGTAATTGTTTAACTTTTTTTTTTGTAAGGTCCTAATTAAGCTACATATATTTCACGATTCAATTGTAATGTTTGGATACAGATTTTCTTGGGGGATTTAAGGAAAGTCAAGGTGGCTTCATTGGATCTCTACAGACAGATGTGAAGGGATTGCTTAGTCTATATGAAGCTTCACATCTTGGTTTTATGGAAGAAAGTGAATTGCATGAGGCCATGCTATTTGCCAGAGAACATTTGCTGAAACAACTTAAATGTCGAGAAAATGATGCGCAGGTCCTTGAACGCATAAACCGTGCTTTGGAAGTCCCTTTGTTTCATAGGATGCTTAGAGAAGAAGCAAGATATTACATTGATGCATACAATAAACGAGAAGATGCAAATCTACTTCTTCTAGAGCTTGCAACATTAGATTTCAATATGATTCAAGCAACACTCAAAACAGAACTTAAAGAAGTATCAAAGTATAAAACTTATGCTTAATTCCCGTGGTTTGATATATATATATATATATAAAAAAACCTTTCTCTCTTTATGCATAACAGGTGGTGGGAAAATATGGGCCTAGCACACAAGTTAGGCTTTGTTAGAGATCGACTCATGGAATGCTTCTTTTGTGCAGTTGGAATGGTGTTTGAACCTCAATATCGTTCTTGCCGTGTAGGGATAACGAAAGCCTACACGTTGGTTACTGTCATTGACGACATATATGACATTTATGGTTCTCTAGATGAACTCGAGATGTTCACGGATGCTGTCAAGAGGTTTGCAATTTTTAAGTGCAAGTCTCTCTAGTTCAACATTCACAAGTAACTTCCATCTTTTTTCAGGTGGGATATTAATGCAATAGAACACATGCCGGAGTATTTACAAGTGGCCTTCAAAGCTCTTTACAATACGACAACCGAAATGAGTTCTTATATACTTCAATTGGACAAGGAGAAGACATACTACCTATACTTGTAAAAGTGGTTAGTATTACAAGGATTAATATGGTATTTTGATACACAAGCTAAACATATTTTTTTTATTGTGGGAATGATAGTGGGTAGAGTTATTTGAAGCGTTCCTTTTGGAGGCAAAGTGGACTCACAACAAACACATTCCAACCCTTGAAGTGTATCTTGATAACGCATGGCGATCGGTATCGGGAGTGGTTTTACTTACTCATGGATACTTTTTATTCAATCAAGAAATCAATAGAGATGTAGTTGAGTCCTTGGACATGTATCATGATCTTATGAAATGGTCATCTGTGATTTTTCGACTTTATAACGATTGGGCTACATCATCAGTATGTTTTATTGTTCATTTTATTGATTAAACATTATATTGTTGCTCTTCTAGTTCTTTTGTATTTATTTTGTCACAGGATGAGATAGAACAAGGAAAAACTGCAAATGCAATATCATGTTACATGCACGAGAATGATGTAAGTGAGGAAGTTGCGCGTAAGCATATAAAAACACTAATTGACGAAGCATGGAGGAAACTAATCAAAGTACATTTGGCTTGTACTAAAGAGCTGGCAAATCCTTTCATTGATATGGCAATAAATCTTGCTCGAATTTCACTTTGTACCTACCAATATGGTGATGGACATGGAGCTCCGGACGCTCGAGCTCGTGATCAGGTCTCATCCGTGATTATTGAGCCTCTTATGTATAACTATGCTTAAGGTTGGGCAATATGTGCTTAAGGATGTTTGATGATGTTTTGGATTAATAACTTGTTGCACTTCCTAATAAGTTTCTTGGATTACACAAAATGGACTTTGGATAATCTATGAAGAAACATTTGAGTTTTTAGCGAACTTAAATTTCAGTGTTAATGTTTGTATGTGAATTGGGTTGAAGATATTGTCATCATATTCTATTATATTGTCACACCCCCAAAATCCACCATGCGGAGTATCACCGCTTGGAGGCGTGACATGACCAGGATCGAGCCACCAATCATAATCATATTGAACAACATAATTAAGTAAATAAAGCAAACCACAATACAATTGGTGACCAAAAGAAAGTTAACCAAGTTCAAATTAAACAGCGGAAGTATAAAACGTGAGACCAAACATGAGTTCATAGTTAATAAGTTTATAGACCAAAACATAAGTTCCATAAGTTCATAAAGTTTATTTATTAAGCACGGGACATAATAGTCCATATCCCACAACGACTTCCTCCTCATGCAAGCTCCATAGGCTTCTAACGACCTGTAAGGCATGTAACAACGAATTAACAACAAAGTTGAGTGAGTTCACGGTCGGTTGTTTAGTTTTAAGTTGTTTCCGAAAACATGGTTGTCTTTCGTTGGCTTATTTGCCATGGGGGTTACCCCATAGTTGAAAGTATGATTAACCAGTTCCTTCTTTATTACCCAAACCATATTCATAATCAGTGGGGGGCTTCCCCATGTGAACTACTAGACCATTAAGATATCAACAACTGACGAACAATAGTTGTGCCCTACATCAGTGTCTATCATCACTGACAGTTTGCCATAGTCCATTAGTACACGCCCGTCCGACTGGCACGGTGTGAGGTTTGTTAAACCTAATAGCGCTATTAACTAATGACCCGCTCGCCATTGGCCTCGGCGATTAAGTCGATATAAAATGAGGGACTTCATGATAGAGTTTTGTCTAGTAAGTTTTAAGGTTGTTGTCTTACCCAAGGAGGACGAACGTACGTATTCTACCCAATGAGAATACGCAGGATTAATATTGGCATCCTACCTATGGAGGATGGCCGTACATATCCTACCCAAGGATGATATGTAGATTCCGTTTTAAATTCTTTAACCCATTCCCAACCACCGGGAATCCCATGCCTTAGAAAGTGTGTGAACTCACATCGGTTTGCTCGGTTAGATTAATTACTCAAATAATCAGGAAATCAAGCACGTCCTAATAAGGTATAGATAAAAATCAGTTTCTCATGCATAACACGTATCCTACGTACGGTTTATCTACTCACTACTTCTATCACATACCACATAATTCCAGTGTCACGGTACTTTGTTAGGTTACATTATTTTACCCTACGATAATATAACTATCTCACCAAATAAACAAGTATCCACACAAGTGTTTTAGTATAAAATATATATATTCTAAACATATATATTTATCCATTTTACTTGTAAAATCAACCTCCGATACTTTGTGTTTTTGTAACAAAACTCATGGCGAAGTTTATTTTGAAAAGCAAGGTTAAAACGTATATGTTAGAAAAATAATTTCTAAGTGTTGGAAATTTTAGAAAATTTCGCCAGAGTTTCCTTTGTAAATGGAGGTGTCCATGCTAATAAGCATATCATTTTCTTTTCCGAAAACCAATCAACAATCATCAACAATAAATCTTTACACAATTTTTACATTACCAAGAGCAAAAATATATATGTTACACACTAATCATGAACTTGATATATTTCGAAAACGCGTAGTAACTTGGTAAAGCTCTTAGTGGACTTAGTTACCTTCCGAAGCCTAATTATTTCTTTAAAAATCATTCTCTTAAAATCATTTAGTGTTTACAACTTGTAAACAATTTTTGCAAAGATTAATCTTTTGAACTCTTCTTGTAAATAAAAGATTTCTACACTTATTTCATTCCCAAAAATGGTGTAAGTGTATGTAAATGTCATAATCTTTTTAAAATCGATTCTTGAACTTTGTTTGTTTAGAAAAGTCTTTTGTAGAACCCGGATCTACATGATCACCAACTTATTTTGTTTACTTATATTTCAAGAAAAATTATTTTCATCAAGTTCATATTTAACTGGAAGATGATTATTTCTCATATTAGTAATCACCTTCCTAGTCTTGTTAAATCATGTTTCTAAACATCATTTAACAAGCTCCATATGGTGATTAACATCGCATAACCAAGAATCAACATGCAATCGACAACATATTCATTACAATATCACATTAACAACATTTCATCTTTATGTAAACTCTATGTAAAGCTTTATGTTTAAATCTTTTTAGTTCATGTTCTTAGTGTTCTTGATATTCACCATACTTCAACCTTTAACTACACAAAATAGAAGTAAACTAAGGTAGATCAAAGACTTACAACTAGCTCAAGGCTAGGGAAGAATCTCTAGTGAAGAAAATGAAGAAAATGGATGATGAAAAGCAAGAACAAAGCTCCTTGAAGTTCCACAAGTTCAAGCACCTTTGATTCACCTTCAAGCACTTAGATGAAGCTTAAAAATGGAGGATGATGGTTGTGAAATGGTGGTGATGGTGGCGGATATGTGAGCCGAGAGGGAGGAAGGAGAGAGTGAGAGTGAGGGGTGTGAAGAAATGAAGGGATGGTGATGATCTTGAGGCCTTACTTATAATCATCCTTCCATATATCTTGCTAACCTCAACACGTAACAACCTAACAAAAAATGGAATTAAATCCAAGATCAAGATATGGAGCATGGTGCGGATTATTTGTGGGTCTCTTTGGGGACCGAATTCGGTTGGGGGGGGTTGGTTGTAAATTTTCTAACTAGGTTGGTAAACATAATTTAAAATTCAGGTATATACTTACATATATTAGTTACTTGATATTTAGTGGGTGTTAGGGTGTTCGGGGATCATGACTAGTCAAGAAATAATTAAACAATGTGTTTGGCAAAATTTTGGTGTCCCGGGTAGTGTTCAGTTGTTCGGTTGGATATCGTTCCGTTAATGTGTTTAATTATTCCGTAAAGTGTGTTTTATGTGTATTTTTGTAACACAATTAATTCCTAACACTTAGGAAAACATACAAGACCATTTAATCAATTTTCTGCACAAAACTAGTATGTTAACAAGCATATGTAAGTATGACGCAGTAATTAGAAAGCAGTTAAGTAATTCAACACAGTTATCAAGCACTTTAATTAACATTAATAAATTGTACGGATACATGTATCATGAGGGTTGTCACATTCTCCCCCTGTTAAGAAAATTTCGTCCCGAAATTTTGCACGTGGTTACTGAGGAAGCTAGTTAAGTTGCGTGGTTTTCCTGGTTTTCCTGGGGTGTCACATCATCCCCCCGTTGGTTTGGAATTTCGTCCCGAAATTCTGCAGTAACTTCAGCCTCAGTAGTGGATGCACTTTTCTTAAACAGTTGGGGATACTTGAGTTTCATTTGGTCTTCTCGTTCCCAGGTATACTCTGGGCCACGACGGGAATTCCAACGAACTCGAACAAGAGGTATCCTGGTACGCTTGAGAACCTTAACATCTCGATCAGTAATCTCTACTGGTTCCTCGACGAATCACAGCTGGTCGTCGATAGTGAGTTCCTTGAGAGGAACTATGAGGGTCTCATCTGACAGACACTTCTTCAGATTCGACACATGGAAAACATTATGAACTCCGCTGAGTTCTGCTGGAAGATTCAACTTGTATGCGACTTTGCCAATTCTCCCAATGACTTCGAACGGTCCAACATAACGCGGATTGAGTTTGCCTCGTTTGCCAAAACGAACTACACCTTTCCAAGTCGAGACTTTAAGTAGCACTCGATCCCCAACCTGGAACTCGAGTGGTTTCCTTCGCTTATCAGCATAGCTTTTCTGACAGTCACGAGCTGCCGCCATTCGCTGTCGTATCTGATCAATCCTTTCGGTTGTATCCACTACAAGTTCTGGGCCTGTGATTTGACTGTCGCCAACCTCTGCCCAACAAAGAGGTGATCGACACTTCCGTCTGTACAATGCGTCAAACGGAGCGGCCTGGATACTGGTGTGGTAACTGTTGTTATACGAAAACTCCACTAACGGGAAATGTTTTTCCCAGCCACTACCAAAATCAATTACACATGCCCTAAGCATGTCTTCAAGGGTTTGGATGGTGCGTTCAGACTGCCCATCTGTCTGTGGATGATATGCCGTGCTCATGTCTAAACGAGAACCAAAGGACTTGTGCATAGCTTGCCACAACTCAGATGTAAAACGTGAGTCACGATCAGAAATGATGGAGGTTGGCACTCCGTGCCTTGATACTACTTCCTTTAGGTAGATGTCTGCTAGAGTAGAAAACTTATCCGTTCCCTTGATAGCCAGAAAATGTGCAGACTTAGTTAGTCGATCCACGATCACCCAAATGGTATCATTTCCGCGTTGAGATCTAGGCAGGCCAGTAACGAAATCCATGGAAATTTGCTCCCATTTCCATGTCGGGATCTCTGATTGTTGGAATAGGCCTGATGGTTTCTGATATTCGGTCTTGACTCTCGCACAAGTCAAACATTTGCTGACGTAGGTTGCTATGTGGGCTTTTATGCTGGGCCACCAGTATGTAGTCTTGAGGTCATGGTACATCTTATCCGAACCAGGATGTACTGAGTAACGAGACTTGTGTGCTTCATCCATCACAAGTTCGCGTAAGTTTCCGTAAAGTGGAACCCAGATTCGCCCTGTTACATAGTAGGCGCCGTCTTCCTTTTGTTCTAGCCACTGTCTCGATCCTCGTAAGGACTCAGCCCTGATGTTCTCTGCTTTTAATGCTTCAACCTGGGCATCTCGTATCTGGGCGGGAAGACTAGAGTGAATGGTAAGCTGTAACGCACGTACACGCTTGGGTATAGTATCCTTTCGCCTGAGGGCGTCGGCCACAACATTGGCTTTGCCCGGATGATACTTGATCGCACATTCATAATCGTTCAAGAGCTCGATCCATCGGCGTTGTCGCATGTTTAATTCCTTTTGCTTGAAGATATGCTCGAGACTCCTGTGATCGGTGTAAATGGTGCACTTGGTACCGTACAGGTAATGTCTCCATATCTTAAGTGCAAAAACAATTGCTCCCAATTCCAAGTCGTGTGTAGTGTAATTCCTTTCATGAACCTTAAGTTGGCGTGATGCGTAGGCAATGACCTTGTCACATTGCATCAACACGCAACCAAGTCCTTGGATGGAAGCGTCGCAATAAACCACAAAATCATCTGTGCCTTCAGGCAATGAGAGGATAGGCGCGCTACAAAGTCTATCTTTTAAGTGCTGGAAAGCAGCTTCCTGTGCATCACCCCAACGGTAGGTGACACCCTTCTGAGTCAGTAAAGCGAGAAGTTGCACGATCTTTGAGAAATTCTTGATAAACCTTCTGTAATATCCTGCCAAACCCAAGAATTGGCGGATTTCTGTTGGTGTACGGGGTGCAGGCCAGTTCTTAATCGAATCAACCTTGGATGGATCAACATGAATCCCATCATTGTTTACCACATGGCCTAGAAAGTGGACTTCGCGAAGCCAGAAGTCACATTTCGAAAACTTGGCATACAACTGCTCTTTTCGAAGAAGTTCCAGAATAAGCCTCAGGTGTTGCTCGTGTTCCTCCTGACTCTTAGAATAGATCAGGATGTCGTCGATGAAGACTATGACAAATTTATCTAGGTAAGGTTTGCACACTCGGTTCATGAGGTCCATGAAGACCGCAGGTGCATTCGTTAATCCGAAAGGCATAACCAGAAACTCGTAATGGCCGTAACGAGTTCTGAATGCCGTTTTGGAGACGTCCTCCTCTCGGACTCTCAGCTGATGGTATCCCGATCTCATATCAATCTTAGAGTAATAACTCGACCCTTGCAACTGGTCGAACAAGTCATCAATGCGTGGAAGAGGATAACGACTCTTCACGGTCACCTTATTGAGTTCGCGGTAGTCAATACACATTCTGAAGGTACCGTCTTTCTTTTTCACGAATAACATTGGAGCTCCCCAGGGCGAAGAGCTAGGACGTATGAAACCCTTTTCTAAGAGTTCTTGTAGTTGCGTGGACAGTTCTTCAAGTTCTGATGGAGCTAGACGATAGGGTGCTCGAGCTATGGGCGCCGCTCCAGGGGCAAGCTTGATTTGAAACTCAACTTGACGATGAGGCGGAAGACCAGGTAATTCCTCAGGAAATACCTCAGGAAAATCACGTACAATAGGAATGTCTTCTATCTTCTTTTCTTACGAGGACGTATCAGAAACGAGGGTTAGAATAGCAGTGTGGCCCTTTCGCAAACACTTCTAGGCCTTAAGGAAAGAGATAATGCCCACAACAGCACCACTCTTGTCGCCACGAATTACGAGAGGTTCTTTACCAGAACGAGGGATGCGGGCAATCTTCTCGTTGCAAAGAATTTCTGCTTGCTGATGAGACAACCAATCCATCCCAGTAACAACGTCGAAACTACCCAAAACGATAGCAATAAGATCGATAGAGAAGGTCTGACCAGCTAGGACGAGGTTACAGCCCTTAACTATGTGTGTGGCTTCAAGACTTTTACCGTTTGCTAGTTCTACCGTGTGTTTGGTGTTCAGAAGTGTTGGAGTGTGCTTAAGCATTTGGCTAACTTTTAAGGACACATAACTAGTATCGGCACCCGAATCAAATAAAACAGTAACAAAGAAGTCGTCCAGAAGAAACTTACCCATCACAACGTTGGGATCGTTCCTTGCATCACCCTGACCAATCATGAAGGTACGACCTCGGGCGCCATTTCCATTATTGTTACCCCCGTTGTTGCCTCCAGTGTTGCCTCCATTGTTGTTCCCGTTCCCATGATTGTTGTTGTTGTTCTGATTCTGGTTCAGCTGGGGACAGTTCCTCTTAAAGTGGCCTTCAGCGCCACACTGAAAGCATCCTTTATTGCCCTGTTGTTGCTGCTGCTGGTGGTTCTGTGGAGCTTGTTGATGCTGTTGACGATTCTGATTCGCAGGATGTGGGCTCCTGCAATCCTTGGCTTCATGACCCAGCTTGTTACATCTCAGGCAATGACCCTTGTTGCACTGCCCGCTATGATGCTTGTTGCACCGATTGCACTTGGGGTGGTTCCCTCGGTGTCCACCCTGTCCTTGACTACCAGAAGATTGCTGACCAGGACTCTGGTGGTCATCAGTCTTTCGTTGTTGAGACTGAACTGAAGTAGAACCTTGCCCGAATTTCCATCCCACTTGCGCTTGTTATCACTGGGAGCATCAGAAGCAGTAGTAGCACTAATACGCTTGGGCAGCTTGTTCTGCTCAACTGCCTGATCAGTGAGACGGTAAGTTAGTCGTATAACTTGTTGAATGGTGCCCAGGTTAGCTGAAGTCACGTGACTCTCAATCTCTGGTACTA